>NC_136661.1:18861244-19461244 GCF_903797595.1 Erithacus rubecula
CTTCCTTCCTTCCTTCCTGGAATCCTTCCTTCCTTCCTGGAATCCTTCCTTCCTTCCTGGAATCCTTCCTGGAATCCTTCCTGGAATCCTTCCTGGAATCCTTCCTTCCTGGAATCCTTCCTGGAATCCTTCCTTCCTTCCTGGAATCCTTCCTTTTCATCTTTCCCTCTCTTTTCCTCTGTTTTTCCAGAGTGGAGGACAAGGAGCCCGCCCAGGGTGCCGGCAGCAGGAGCGCCCCAGCGCCGCGCAGGGACCGAGCGATACGTGCGGAACAGGTTTGCACAGAAAAGTCCTGTCCCATCTATTACAGCATCAAAACAGGAATTTAAAACAAGCAATCGTTTAAACTGAATAATTGCTTTCCCTTTGCCCTCACAGTAGATTTCATACTAGTCGAATAGAATAATCGCTGTTTATTTAACCATTTGGTCAGAATTCACATCTGGGACAAGCAATAAACTGACATGAAATCATTTCGAAAGAGCAAAGAGGTAACAGACTAACAGCTCTAAGAGAGCCAAAAGCGGCCTTGCAGCTCTTACAATTTCCATAAAGCAAGTATATTTATGGAAGAAAATACATGCGAGCTAACACAAATAAAGCAACGTTCACGCAAAGCCAAATGCTAAGCTTTAACTTCCTTAGTTTTAACTCTTCACGTTGTATATCCTGTAGTTTTATGGTATACCATAAATAACGAAATGATACATTAAGGTTTCCATGTAATAAGGAAACCAGGAATAGAAAATAACACGTGTATGACTTGGCCAAGTAAACACTGTGGAAACAGTCTTAAATTTTAGTGTTTCCTGAGTCTGGATTGAGGATGTTTTAGACCTACATCTGGATCAAATGATGTGACTTGAGTTCTTCTTAGACATGAAACTGTGGCATAAGATTCATTCTTAAACTAGTATAACTCCACTGCACTGGATTGCTTTTGGATTGGTTTGATTTTTTTCTTTTTTTTTTTCCAAATGTGAGGAAATTTACTATATTTAGATTAAAGAGAAACAAATATAAATTTTAACAGAAGAGTAATTAATTTTTAAACATAGTATCACAGTGGAGAAACAGGTGAGAAGCTTAAGGAAAAACATCACATCCTGAGAAATTATGTTTTTTGAGATTACCACATTTTAGCAAGGATGGGTAGTTGATTGCAACTGATAATGATCTGTCTTGCATGAAATTATACCAAGGCTACTCCATCAGGTTTAAGTGACTTGTCCTATATTTACACAAGCCTAGGTGTGATTAAACACCTTTGGTCACATTTAAAATATAGTATTGTATTTTCTAGAGCCTATTTTTTGACAAAAACATCTGGTCTGCCTTTGTGGTGCTCATAGCAGGAAAACTTGCCTGGTGAGCTTTAGTTCTCTTATTATTTGTATAAAATACTGTTATCTTTTTGAGAGCTCAAGTGGAGTTTCTGGAATGTGCACCTCTCACTTGGTTTAGAACTCTAAGCTTTGAAAATGTCTACAGTCACATTGAAATAGAGGAAATGTAGGTGCACACAAGTTTTGTGTGAAGGTCACTAATTGTAGTGCATATTTGAGATCCATGATAACAAAAGAGACCAAACTGTGTCTGGTGTACTGTGAGTACATTGTAAAGCATCCTATGCAGGTAACAGTCTTCAACAGCTGCAGAGTGCCTGAAAATAAGTCAGAGTCAGTTTTGAACTATGAAATATTCAGAGTAGGCCTGGTTGTGGCGATGGCCTCAGACATGTTATCACACCCACCCTGGCACATCCGACTTTCCTCAGAGAGTCAAACTGAAGTGGATTAGAAGAAAATTTATCTTTCATCTTCCTATTCCTTTCCCACCTGGACTCCAGATGCACTGCAGAGGGGAGGATTATTTGTTCTCAAGCCTGTGAGGGCTTATCCCTTGGGCACATGCCTTGTGGGGTGGCGTCCAGAAGATGGGTATGGGAGGAGTTGTGTGGAGATTCTGGGGCTCAGACTGCACCTGGAAGCTCCAGAGATTTTTCCACCATTGCACATGGAGCCACCTGAAGTACCTAGATTTCACCACAGCTTCCACATGCCATTAATTAATTAATTAATTAATTAGTCAGCTTCACTATGAACCATTTCAAACCAATTTGGGTTAATGGTCAATAGTCAAGTAACTTCTGAGTTCCAATACAGTTTTTCACTTGCTGCCAGTAAATAATTCCAGCTGCAGTTAAAAATCAAGGAGCAGGCTACTGTATAGTAATGTAAGAGTTACATAACATGTGATTGAGAAGGAAAATGCAGTTTCTGGTAGCCAAAACAGAGTAAAACAACATAATTATATGTTATATAGGTTATATGTTGGTCAGCTCATTATCAGAGTATAGACACTAAAAGAATGTTTTTCCTGGAGACTCCAGCACCAGATTGCAAGAGCAGATGTGACAGATCCCTGTAACAAGGACACACATCCTACCTGGGCTGGTGAGCCAAGTCTTTCTGCTTCTGCCAGCATGGTTCTCTCTGGTAGGAAGACAGCTCCTACAAAGGGCCCTGACCAACCCTACTGCTACCTGCTCTTGCCAAGTTATCAACTGTGCTACAAATTCTATTTTACAGTATTTTCCCCTTTTAGTGTATTTTTAATACAAACATAAAATATTCCCTGCAGTACTACTAAAGCAGAGTTTGCTAAAATAGAGGTGCCCAACTTCATTATTTCAAATAGTAAGCTACGATATGAGACTCTATCTCCCCAGCACAGCCTGATATAAATGGCATGCAGTATGTCAAGTCTATCCAGAGCAGATAAAATGGAAGAAGTTGTACTTTATTACCTCTTGAAAACTGATTTGGAGCCATAATCACCTATTTAGGGCTTTCTGATGAGGTTGCAGCTAATGAAGTTACATTCTTTGTAGTAGTAGTGCTTTGTAGTGCTTTCTGAAAAGTCCTGAAAAGTTAAAATTGCCTGTTCAGCAAAAGAGCAAGTGGAAGACAGAAGGATAAGGACTACGTAAAATATACAATTGTTTCAGGACTTAATAGTGCCAGTGTTTTGGAAACATATTCTCCATTAATCTCTTTCTCCAAAAAAAATTGGTAGGTATCCAAAATTACAAACTTTTCTTTTGAAAAATGCGCCTTTGTTACACCAGTTTATACAATAAAAAGTTTAAACAGTTATTAATAAAGAAGTGTTTCTTGGGTTTTTTTGCCCCCACAGAAACAGGGGATCCAGTGGCCCCAGTTTAACATTCAATATTCCATCAGTGGATTTTTGCATCTACCATAACAAACATGCCCATAGTAACAGAAAAATATTACAAGAATGATGTCTTGCAGAGAAACTGTCAATTGCAATGACCAATTTTTAGTGAGCTCCAGATTGGAAAAAAATAACATACATAGCATAAGTATAACAAAAACCATGAAATACAGGACAGTGGTAAATCATGAAATTAAAATTATGCTTCCTGCAACTAAAGGATCTGTGCTGCAGAAAGAGGTTTTTGGTGGGTTTGGAGTTGATCCATATATGTGAGCTTTAGCATTTAGAGTGGAAGGAGTGTTAAATCATTCCAGCCACAGTGTTAGACTAAAGCTCTGAATTTCACAAGTCAAGAGTGCAGAGAAGATCACAAAGTGCTTTCTCTAGAGTCAGTCTGACAGATCCTCACTAGGACTGTCACAGATATAGTTAACTATTAGGAAAGGATGTGTCATTCAGAGCCCTTTCTGTGGCTAGGAAGAATAGTGCATTTCATTATCAGATTTTTTTACCTTTCTTGGTTGCCCATGACATTCAGAGAGGATTTCTCAACTTTGTTTCAGTCACTATTACAGTAGCAGGAAATTCAGACATCAGATGGTGTCAGACAGGGTGTAACAAAATAGAAATTTTCCACCCCAATAATCACAAAGAAACTGGGATCAAATACTCAAACAGGTTTATAATCTGTAGGCATGTATTATTTTATATTATATAGAAAAGGGTGGGTAGCATCACTAAAAGTAAAATTTATTTATAGGAGGATTTGCGGGGGGGTTGGGAGTGATAAAACTCCTTTAGGTTTCCTTTGGCTAAGATGCTAACATGGGACATTTGAACACATTTTAAGCAAAAACATGTAAGAACAAAGGATTAGGACAGTTCTCAGTTTGCATTCCAACAGGAATACAGCTTTTATCACTAACCAAAATGTATATTGCAAAATAATTCAATAGTTTATCCTGGATATACAGTGAATATTTGGAATATAACTTCTTCTTCCATAAGTCCTTCTCAAATTATTGTTTTATCAAAAAGCCCTTAATTTTTGTTTTCTTTAAAACTCCTGCTATACTAAGTTTTCTTAGAGTCATATCATAGTCCATTTTTTACAACAGAAATCCCTAGGGAAAGCAAGAGGAAATTTCAAAAGCTCTTTATTTCAACAGAGTTGGCTCATCATAAGCAATTGTTTCAAGTACAATTATTTGAGTTATCTTAAGGCCAGAAATTTAGTAAACAGGAAAAAGTGATATAACTAAGTTTATATTAAAGTATCTTGTTTGCAGAATTACGTCCTGTTGCCAAACCTGGCATATATTGTAACTGCTGGATGATTACCCAAGAGAACTCAGTCATTAAACTGAATTTTCCTGGGCTCACTTTTTCATTGGTTTGTGCCAAAACCCTTAATCTGAATCTACCTAAACACATAGGAATGTCTGTCGAGGAACAGATTATTGCTTTTTAGTTCCCTCTTAAAACATTGCCCAAACTTGTTTTGAACATGAAGGCAAATACAACGGCCCAAATCAATATCAGATTCACCACCAGGTTCATCATTCCTGGCTGGTGACCCAGAGTGGCTGTCAGCAAAATAATCACTCATTTGTTGAAACTTTTAAAAAGTTAGAGCCTTAAGTCCATGTCCTGACCCGTTTAAATGTTGCTGTGTTGACTGGCCTTGATAGTTGAGCAACATGAAGTCAGATTGGGAGTCCCTAAGGAGTGGAAGCAGGACCAAGAACAAATAGAAAGGTATGATTTAATTTTTTCAGAGTAGATTTTAACAAAATAATTTTAAATGTGGTTGCAGGAACATGCATTCATTTCTGGAAAGGCTGTTTCCTGCAATTTGTGAGCTACAGCTCCTCAGCGGCTGGACACATCCCTCGGTGGATGGGCTGCACTTGCAGCACCAGCTGTCCTGAGAGGAGACCTCAGCACGCCTCAACCTGCTCAGGAAGTGGGAGAAGGACATCAACACTACCTCCTCAGCTTCCTTTCTGAGCTACAGATCAGTGCCAGTCATCAGCTCCAGTGGTCACCCTGCTCAAGTGTACTCCACCAGCTTCTCCCATGAGCAACACGAGGTGAGCAATTGCAGCCCTTCATTTCCACTATGCCTTGCTAAATCTGAAATCCCCCAGCCTGGTGTGGTCACTGCAGTGGCTGACACTATCTGTCCTGTCTCAAGGACCTCAGAGACCATCTACTTGAACTCGAGTAGATGCAGGTGGGAGTGTGGTGATTTTCTTAAGAAGGCTGAGCTTTATTTGCTGACTGATAGGAGAGGGAGGCTCTACCAACAATAGATAATCCATAAGAGAGATTTTAAAGTTTGAAAATTAGTATATGATGATGTTGGTAAATCTTTTGCATCTAGTTAGCTGTCTATGGTATCTCTTCTGTATGTGTCTAACAGGATTATAGGAAATCAACATAATGTCGCAGTTCCATAATGTTATATAGGAAATATTTTTTTTAAATACAATCATGTTCATAAATACCTTACTGATTTATTTTGTAAAATAAATTAGCTTATACATTTTACAAAATTATATCATAAATTCCAAAAATAACATTATGAGAACTGTATATATAACATAAAATCTTTCATTTGGCAATTATTTATTTAGAAGGGGAACAAATGTCCTGTTTCACAGGTAATTATTTATGGGATGTTCTTCCAGCTTCACTGGGACTTCCTACTTACACTATGATCCTTGTTTTCACTAGGTATAACCTAATTTTTTTTAGTCTTTAGTATCTTTATATAGTATCACTAAAAACACAGATATTAAAACATGTTATTAATATACTATCATTACAACTGCTAAAATTTTGTTATACTAAAACATTAATTAATTCTTTTCATTGTAATGAAAGGTAGAACTTCTAATCAAAAATCTGTCCAGCATTTAAAAAACCAATTGAAAATATTCTGTGGATTATTTTTCTCCACACTTGTTTGACAACTAAAAATTAATAGTAGCTTAGAATTTAGGTAAATATCATGGTAACATTGTGATTGTATTAGTAAAATTATTATTTAAATTATTGATGTGAATTGAAGTAAGAAACTGCAGCTGTTAAACCCATGGCCTTGAAACCTTTAAGAGACATACTGCCAATAGTCAGAATTTCACAATCACTTTGTTAACTAGCTACTACTTTTGTGCACAGACAGATAATGTCAGTTCAGGTCATAGCTTTTGCTTTTGGACACTGTACCAAGGTTTAGAGTCAGACTTTCATATAAGCAACAAAATTATGATTAACTCTTTTCTGTGCTGAGATCACTGATGATATTCAGATCTATTCCATTTTCTATGGACCTAGAAGTCTATTTCAGAAATCAGTTTTTGGAAATTATTAGAATAAATAAAGACTACTTGTACTCTGATATATAGGGTAGATTGAACTGAGCAAGCTGCATTTGCACCTGCTGCAGGTGGCTGTCTCTGAAATTTAATGGTAAAGGAAGAAATGTTTCAAGAAGGGGAAATTATTTCAGGTCTTAACACAATTAAAATCTTTAATTAATGCAAGTTCAATAGTCCTTATTTCCCAAGATGTGGGCCAAAGTGTTGGATTTTAAGTTCTCCCAAATATAATAAAGATTTAAGACTTCCAAAGAGGAACATTTCTGAATAGAACTTGTATTAGGGCTATTTTGGAATTTTCTTTCAGATTTTTATATTTGTATTTTCTTAAGACAAAAATGGTAATTTCCAACTTTGTGAATTGTTCTGGGTAGGATATGGAAAGAGGCAGGGAAGAAAGGCCTGCAGCATTGGAGGCTGGCAGCCTCCAAACAAGGCCAGGTCCTTGCTCAAGGTCCCATGTTCAGCCCCTCTTTGGCTGACCTTCCTAGCCTTGCCTGCTCCTTGTCAGTGGACATTTCCAGGATTCCAGATTCTGCTGTAGGGCAGAAGTATAGAGCAAGTATAGAGCAGTCCTTGTATTTAAGTTTTTCAAAAAGGAAAAAAAAAAAAATATAAGAGATAAGAATTTTTGGGGGGTTTTATCACTTGGAATAAAAATTTCACTGCTTCTCAATCCATATTTAATTTAATTAACTCAAAACAGAAAAATCCAGTCTTTCAATAAACAAGTTGAGTAACACTTGAATTTTATTCCTACTGTAATTTTTATAGACCTGTCTATACTCTAGAATGTTATTCAATGTTGTGCCATGCTTGCCTTGCAAAAAATAGTCAGTTGTCTGATGACATTTATGAAAAGGAACGAAGACCTATTTTTGTAAAAATGTAACTAGAAGCCAAGTCTGTGTATGAGAAATGTGTGTGGGAAACTTGCTCTCCAAAAATTTTAGGCATGTTTAATAAAACCCACCTGAAACCTTTATTGAATGGACACAAGGAACCTGGGAGAAAAAATGGTTGAGGAGCTGATGATCCAGGATATGAAACCAGAGATGGTAGATGTTACAAACAGATATATATATATATATAACTGATATATATAACTGTTATGTTATAGTATATATAATATAACTGAATATAACTGAAGCATAGGTGTAGGATTTGGAGGAAGAGAGAAACATGAGAATGAAGGTGTCAAACTGAACACTAGTGATGACAGACACCGTGAAAAAGAACTAATATAAATAAAAACAAATTGAAATGAGTAAAAAATCAATCTCTGATAAAGAATGATGGTGAAAGTTTTCCGGACTAATGTTGTAAATGTCTGTGAAATCTTTGGATTAGATCTGTATCCAAAAATCTTCATATTTTTAGTAGAGATAATATCTACTGCAAATTTACATCATTATGGGATGTTTTATGTGTGTGTGTGTGTATATATATATATATATACACACATATATATATATATATAGCATGGCTATATATAGTATTAGATATTCAACTTATGAAGAACAGGGCTGTGCTACTTAGCCCTGGAAGGGGTGGCTCACTGCTGACAATCAGCTGAACACATGGGAGGCAAGGTTGTGTTAGACTTTGTTTAAGAAAGTGGGAAAAGGAATCTGAACTTTTGGCCATGAACAAAAGCTGTGGACACAGAATCATAGAACAATGAATGTTGGAGAAGCACTCCAAAGTCATTGTGTCCAACCATTTACCCAGAACTACTGTGTTCACACTAAACAATATCACCAAATGCCATATTCACAGCCTTTAGAACACTTCCAGGGATGGTGATTCCATCACTTCCTGGGATGTGACGGAATGTTCCAATGCCCCACTGCATTTTCACTGATGAATTTCTTCCTAGGACTGAGTGTGAACCTCTCCTGTCGCAAGTCAAGGCCACAGCCCCTTGTCCTCTCACCTGTTACCTGGGAGAAGAGCTGCTTTACTTTAACAGAGAGACAAACAAAAGCTGGTCTGCAGTGCAGGCTCTCAGTTTCAGATGGGTGAACTAAGAAATTCACTGAGTTATGAAGTATTTTGGCTTGGTGATAAAGAATACTCACAGTCCCTCATTTCCTTCTTTACAGTCACTAAGTGGCTTTGGTATGAATTTAGTTCTCATTTTGGGGACACTAAGGGGAATTTGTTGAGTGACAAATATTTTTAACAATAAGTGTTGTTAATTGCTAAGAAAGCCTCATTCTGAATGCTTTCCACTGCAACTTGAGAATGTCTTTGCATTTGTGATCATATTTTGATGTTTATGTTGTATGTATAAAATTGGGATAAATAATGCAATATTTTGTGAATACTTTAGGCTAGACAATATGTACTTTAAAATTCACTGCTAAATCTATAAATATATAGTCTTTATATGGCAATGGACATTTGAAAGCTGAGGTTTGACTGCTGTTGAGTCACAGCAGCCATGAGTCACTAGGTGTTCTTGCATTAATTTTATTATGGTATTTCAGGTTCATTCAAAAAGCAATGCTTAACTAAACTGTTAACTTGTTTGGATTTCTGCCAAATTTTCTATCTTTCCAGAATCAGCATGCATTCTGGCTTTGTGCTTTGGCTGATCTGTGCCTGATCTATTCCCTATCTACATTTAGCAGACCTGGACTGTAAAAAAATCTATAGTATAGCAGAAAGACACACGCAGCACAATCAAAAGAAGATAAAATACAAGACAACAGAAATAGTAATAATAATAATAATAATAATAATAATAATAATAATAATAATAATAATAATAATAATAGTTATTATTGATATTATAGTTATTATTGTAGAGAACCAAACTAAACCTAAACAAAAAATAAATAAACAAAAATAAAACAAAACAAAGAACTGTGGGAAAAATCTTGATATCTGTGATCAGATCTAAATCTAAGATAGTGCAGTCAAGTAGTTTTATCTAATTCACAAACCTTTTCTCCCTATTAAACATACGGAAATAATCCAGAAAGTGTTTTGATTCTCTTTAGCTGTTTGCAGCTCTTCACTGCCAAAAAACACAAGAAGGCAACAGAAGCATACATCACAGAATATATAGAAAAATTAATGACATTGGAATAAGACATTGGATGAAGTTGGCATAGTTATTAGTTTTGAGTATTTAATTTGCAATTTAATTGGAAAAACAGTGTCGTCCATCTCTGGAAGAGTGACAGGCAATTAAACCAGAAAATTTTATGTCTGTAATTTTTGGAAGACAAGTGAAATCAGAATTTACTTAATGAAATCTGTTTTGGTATTTTAATTTAAACTCAAAGTTTATTTTTGTCAGATTTCAAAATAAATCTGGCTCTTCAAGTAGATCAAATAACATTCATTGTAGAAAATATAATGCCTGGCTACCTCTACTTAAAAAAAATATTTGTTTAGTGTTTTACTCACTAATATTTTATTTTGTGCTATGTCTGGAACACAGAGAGATTAATCAATGGTATAAAATCTTCTTTTTGTTGAAACCTACACAGAGCATACTGTATTTAGTGTAAGCAAGAACCAGTTACAGAAGACGAGTGAATGCCCAGTTTGGCATTCTCTAGAGCAGAATTTTTCAGCAGCATAGTAGGATTTATCAAGGCATGCTTCAGCAAGACCTGTTTACGAGGGTACACGTTGTTCATTTTAGTATTCTTCATCCAAGTTTGACTTAACATCCATCTGATCATTTAATATGGGGAAGCCCTCTTACCACCAGATGACTTCACAAATATCTCAGTGAAATCATACACATGTATACACTTTTAGCCTCTAAGATCATCCTCATTGTCTCTTGCAAATCGAATAAAATGGTTTTAAGTCTACAGTTTTTTATTAGTAGAACTCCAGACCCTCTGAACTAGATAGGAACTTCTGCTTTACATAAAATAGGCCAAGATCTGAATTCTCTTCTGAAATTCTCTTCAAAAAAGCAGGCGTAAGGACACTAAAGGAAAATATCTGCAGTAACAAGTCTCTAAAGCCATTTCACTTGCACCAGATATCTCCTCAGGAGATGCCAACAAACCCCCACTCTTTTATCCCACTCAAATGCTGTAGTTCTTGCTTTGAAAATTTTTGTTGGGAAGACAATTCAGAAGTAAGATTAGATTTGTTGTTGCTCCTTAAGGTATTTAAAATGGGAACTGGAAAACTTTAGCTGTAAAAACTAGAACTAGCTACTGCTTAGAGACTGTTTGTTCTGTTCTGCTTATTATCCAGGATGGCAGCAAACAAATTCCTCTCTGCATTAATTCTGATGATGAGTTCTCCTATGATTATGAAATTCAAGGAATGTTTTCACCACACAATTGCCAGACTTAATTTAGTGTGGCTCACTCTTTAAAAAGCTCTCTTTTCTTCAACTCTCTGGACATTAGTTGTTGAAATTAGTACATTTCAAATGTACTTACACCCCTGTAAATCATTTCCTGCCATTTGCTGTTGTTGTTAGGAACATCATGAGCTCATAAATCAGTGGACTTTTCACATTTTTAGGATTATCTCTAGAAAATCTTAATAACCCTTAAGCTGACTCCAGCAAGAGTGTTTACCACACACAAATGTCTTATGGGGTAGTCTGCCTCCACACATTTAGATCACATGGCCAACCACTTCAAATGTACATTAGAAAAATCCCTGATGCATTTGTCCTTAGTAAGGCTTCAGTGTCTGGTACCTCCTGCCATCAGACAATTTCCATGGTCTTTGAGGCAACTTAAGAAGAAGTGAGAGTTTCTTAATGTGGCTGTGTGACAGCACACTGGAGATGTTACAACACTGTCTTGCAGGACTTAAGTTTTGTTCTCAGTTTGATGCCTTGTCTCTTCACAGTCTCATCCAAAGTTTTCTGAAACTCCTAAAGCCTTTGATAATCTGTGGTTTATTTCATCACGTGGGCATGCATCTTATAAATGGTGCTTATTAGTGAATGACTTCCAGTGCAGACAGCAAATGTCTAATAGGGGTGTTAGCTAGCATTAACAGGACCTGGTCCATAAGTGATTTTTTTATCCCTTGTTTTGAAACAAAGAGTAGAAAAATTATCACAAATCCTGTGGACCTTACTACTATCCATTACCCTTTTTTTTTTTTCAAGTGCATTTTAGGATCACCTGAACTATTATTATATGCAAGCGATGGATCAGCAAATGAGGAACCTAAAACTAAACTCCTGACAGAGCACTGTCAGTAAAACAAGAAAGGTCTTCAGAGACAGAGGATTTTATTAAGAATCCTGGGCTGAAAATCTTGCTGGAAAATCTTTCTGGAAAAGCTTGCTGGAAATGGAGCCTAGGTTAAGAAAAAGTGCAATTATTGCCCCTTTTTGGAGAAGCATTTGAATAAATGAGAGACAATTTGTAGCATAAGAAAGGTAAGAGAAAAAGTTGAATCAAAATGAATAATTGTCCTCCTTAAATATTTATGGCTTCAATTGATGATATTCTTTTTCCTGATGGACAGTTTGCAGACTAATGAGTTTTTAATTGTTGTTATGCAATTAAGGGTGATGGTCTTTTGCTAAATCTTGAGTTTCAGCCATAGTTTATGTAAGTCGTCCACATTACTCAACCTATAATGATGTACTTGGCTTCATTGTTTGTGGTCTGGTTCTCATTTGTCTGGCATTACATTCTAAGATTGCAATGACTCAGATTTCCTTCAGTGTTACAGCAAAAAGCAATAGTATGTATTGCATGAGGCATCTCAAATGTATTCACTTGTCTGCGGCCATTTTAGTGCAGGTTTCTCAAGCAGGTGTACAGAGACACAGATCTCTGAATTCAGAAGATAAATAGGAACTCCTCAATATAGTGCCACTATAGGGATGTCTTCACCATATAAATACTGACTTACATTGAAAGTTTATATTCTTATTTGACATTTTTCAGTCCAGGATGTTCTTGAGAAAGGATTAAATCATAGTCCTTTCCTTTTAATAGAGATTGAGATGTATGCCTTTTATAAGTACAGACAAACTACGCTACGTAGGAGAAAAGAGTTGTACATCACCTACTTGGCAGTCCTTCCAGCAAAACTTGCTTAACCTTTATAAAGCACTGATAGAGTTGGTTGGTCTTTTAACTAGAGCAGGAAGGCAGGAGTTGTCCACTGTGGTGCTACAGTCTCTTTTTACTTATAAAGAAAGAACTGCTATTCATTTTAATAAGCTCTTAGTCAATTAGAATTTTTTTCTGTAAGCAATAAAAGGTTATGCAAACGTTCATCCTGATAAAGTGAAATGGATTCCTGAATTTTAATAGACTTTTGGAATTAACTTTTATGCTATTTAACACAGCAGAAACAATAGTGTAAAGTTCAGCATATGCTAATCAAAGCATGCATTGAGATTCCCTTGACTGTCTATACTTCAACTCTTTCTGCAGGTATCTGCCTTCATTCTCACTGGGTCCAGCTAGGATTATTAAAATTAAAACTACTATAACTGAACCACAAAGTCAAGTGTATGCTACTGTCTTACCTCTACTTTACCATCCCAGTACACAATCAGAATAAAATATGTGTTGGAAGGAAAAAAAAATCCTAAAGAAAAAAAGGTTGAAACATAAGATGGATTTTTAAAAAGAGATTTTGGGGAAAACAATATTATTATTAGTTTGGGCCTGGAATTAAGATAGAGTTCTATTAGATCTTAAATTTAATTCCTAGGCTCTAGATTCCTACAGATATTTCTTTGGGCCTGTCACTCCAAAATGGTAGGCAGTAGGGAAAGTGGTAGAAGAGGACTTGGAAAAGACAGAGAAAACATTTTTGTAGTCTGACTTCACAGGCACCGCATAATGATTACAGAGTGCTCTGAAATTATTGCTGCTGTAAGAAGCAACAGAGTGAAGCCTGGGAAGCTACATTTTGACAACAGATCATACATGATTAAGACTGAGTATTTAATAATCTCTAATATGTGCAGCTATCGCCTCTACTTTAAAAGAAGCAAGAAAAACCAACAACAAAAAAACCTCTAAAAAATGATCTTGAAATCCCAAACTACAGGTTGTAGCAATTGGTTGTGGAAAGCCCCAGTTTTTTGATCAGGAACTGTAACACCCTGTAGATAAACAGAGGAACAAACCTACACAAAATAATCAGCATGAGCTTTTCAATAAGGTTTGTGTTGAATTAACTCTTAGTTTAAACAGATTTATCATTAAAAACAGGATTTTTTTAAAAAAAATCTGTTATACAGTCTGATGATAATTTTGTCAATAAATGGCAGCCATTTTCTATTCTCTGACTATTGCAATACTTTTAATAGAATTTGTGCACTTCTTCAAATATCAAAACATCTTATCTCTTCTGGCAGCAGCCAAATAATCATAGAAGGAAATTGTAAGGCCTCCCAACCGTGGAGAAACCTTGTGTGTATGCCTGCAATCTGTTGTTGGCTTACTCTGTTCTTTTTCATTTTCTTTTTCTGTAGTAGCTTCATCAGTGACCCCTAAAAACTAGGAAAAAAGCCAATTTTCTTTTTCTTTTCTATAAAAAGGCCAATAAAAATGGCAAATATAGAAGACTGAATGGCTATTGAAGTGATTCATTTTGGCAATTCACAGCTAACTTTTGTAAAGTTCATTTGGTTCCAGGAGTTTGACTCTATGCCATTATTGGTACAGTTCCTGGGGTACTAACTCAAATTCACTCAATCAACTCCCTAAGCAACTCCAAAGATTCCAGATCTTCTTTCTCCAGGACACACTGTTCCAAAATTAGAATGCGTTTTCTCAAAAAATTGCTTTTTCTTCCCCTCAAAAATTACAGTGATATACTATAAGAAATTTTACATTCCCACATGTGACCTGAGATTACTATAAACAATTTGAAGTGATGCTGAGGAAAGCAATCAGCTTTCAAACCATTCAAATATAGAACACAATGGATTTGTAGCCAGCGGAAAACCTTCTCCTTCCATTTCCAAAATCACTTCAGTTGGCTTCAGGTTAGGCATCATGATTATTTTCTTCCCATGAGCACAATAAGGAAGGTCTGCATTCCTCATCCTATTATGCAATTCACCTTGACATGCTTTTTAAATTTGAGGTTGTCCCAAAAAATGTAAAATATGATAGTATTGTTACATAGATGTTTTATTTTCAGAACAGCAATAACAAGAACATTAGAGTTTCAGGAAGAGCAATAAAAGTAAAAACACACATTACATAATACAGTTTAAAGAATCTGCAAAGATTTATTAGGAACTGTAAATACATTCAGATGGACTGTAATAATTCTAAATCAGAAGGAGATCACCCCTAAGACTCAAATTCCATATGAGCAAAATTCTACTTTCCTAAATCAAATTAGTAGCCCCACAGGAGCCAGTGAACCAGGAGAGGAGTAATTTTGATTATGCAGGACTTAGAAGAAAGAAAAATATCTCCTACCTGCATAAATCATGTTCTTTCTCCTTAGTACAGGTCTGAAAGGCATCCTTCCAGCAGCAACCTGTTTCCTTCTTGAGTTGAGTGATTTGCAGGAGCAGGGTCAAGAATGGTAAAATTGACTGGATAGGGCCATCAGTCATGCCAATGGGAGTGTGGGATTTGGAAAACAAGGCAGCTTGACCCTGGAGGATGCAGCACCTTCAGGGCAGAGGAGTGTGTGTGCTGACCAGTCCCAACAGCAACATAACCACACTCTCATAAAATCCTTCGAGTTCTCTGCAGCTCTGCACAGTAATGCATGTAAAGTCAGTGCAAGATTTACTCGAAATGCCAATGACACCTTGCTGGCTCACACATACCATCACAGTCAGGGGAGGATCAGGGCTCCAGAGGGTTTTGCTGAGTCTAAATTTCACCAAATGGGAGGACATCACATGTGGCTACTTGGCTCACTGGAGAGGAAGACATTTTAACATTCAGATGTATATCCCAGTTTTGGTCTTAAACTATGGGATTTGGGAAAAAAAAAACAAATTTAGTAACTAAGAATACTTCATGTTCCATTCCCACGACTTTAAGGAGTTTTCCTATTATACAAAATTTAAAATTGTAGCAGCTTGTGGAATGTTTTTTTCAAACTGCATCATTAGTCAAGCTTTCTCTTCATCTATAGCCAGATAAACCCATACAGTTTTAAATACATACTATAAATCTATGTGTTTTTTAAGCTAGTTCCACACAGAACCATTTGTAACATTAAAAAATAGTATAAAGTCTGAGTCTACCAAGATCACTTAAAAGAAATGATCCTGCTTACCTCATGCTTTATGAAATGGTCAAAGTATGTATTGAAATTAAATCCTTAGTAAAATTTATCATTTTAATTATGCAAGACACAAGTACCAAAATTATAGAATGCCTCTAAAACAAAATAAGACAAATGTTGAAATGTCTTTACAATATAACAAAGACTAGAAGAACTATTGAAATACCTGTGCTGCTATATTCACTACTATAACCTGGCCAGCTCTTCATAGAGAATGAAGCAGTGGGGGACTTTGAGAGGGTAAATTTGCAAGTGGGTCTCCTCATAAGTAGATACCAAAATTGACCACTCATGCCTCAAAGATTTTGAAACATTAGTAGAAGGACCACAACTACCCTTAGAGCCCCTACTCCTTGGCTGCAAGTCTCTGACCACTCCACAGCACACTCATTCTTGAAAGCCCCTCTTTTAACAAGAGGATCTAGTGCAACACAGAGGAGATATGAGATTGTACTATCAACTTGTCCAGTCCAGGGTACTGGCAAAAACATCATGCTTTGTCACCTTTGGGTGAAACTTCATTACACAGAAAAAACTTCAGGATATTCAAGGCAAAAAAGAACAGAAAGAAGAAGAACAGTGACACGAAGAAAATGTTTCATCCTGTATCGCATCCTCCCCACACAAACCCATCAATGGTAAAGATGAAAAAAGATAATCTTTGGAAACAACGCATCCATGTCAGAAATGCAATATAGAAGTAGCAAAACCCAAGCTTTCCCAAAATAATAGTAAGTCAAAATTGAGTCTCTTTCTAACAATACAGAATTTATAACAGAAATACCAAATCATTCTGATGCTTATAATCTTTCAGAAGACGTACTTCAGAAAGGGGAAAGATGGTCTTCTCTTTCCCCTATATTTTTCTCAAAGATGAGATTCTTACCAATATGAAGAGGCACATCAAGAAAAACAACACTAAATATTGGGCTGCCAATATAAAGTAGCAACATGAAGCTGAGCAATCAGAACCATGAGCACTAATAAGGCAGGTCAACCTTTCCAAAACTAAGATATGAAAGCCTTACTTTAAATAAATATTTTTTTAAAGTAGCATCAAAAGCAGGCTTGATTAAATTTGTTCACAAAGTTCTTGGAATGATTCTTGCTGGAATACAAATCTCTACAATTTTGGTCCAGAAGAGAGAACACCAGTAAACCCATCCCAGCTTTTGCAGCATTGTGCTTGTAACGTCTGATCAGAGTTCAGCTTGTAGGATCCAAACACAATTGAGCAACATTTGATTATGATTATTTTATTTGATTTTCTGAAGTATTTGCACAATATTCTTGTTACTTTGAAGATAGCTTACTTCAAGCTGTTCAGCTTTTATTCAACAAAGCCAAACACAATTTCTTTTTATGAAACACTGTAAATATAGAAAGCTGTAAATTAAGTTGCTCTGGAACAGAGAAATTTTAAGAAATGTTAAGTGATATATCTAGCTTTGAAATCACTCTCCACGGGAAGGAACAAGACTTTCCTTATTTTCTTGCCACAATGGGAAGCACAAAAGCTTATTCAATTGCAGGCCAGAAAAAAAGAAAATAACTGTGTATATATTATCACACATATCAGTAGATAGAAAAGATATTTAAGAAAAGGAGAACTGTGCTTATAACTACAAAACTTAGATGTTAGCATAAGTATTAGAAATACACTCCAAATTTTAAAACATTTTGAAGCAATTACTGTAGTACCTATTAGAATATATGCTTTAACTACTCCTTTACCTAAAATAATCACTTACATGCTTGTAATATTATTTATACATCACAGTGTTTTTGGAACTATCATAATAAAACTAAATAAATAATTATTCAAGCAGGCACATAAGCTACACTACTGATATGAATGGATCTATTAATTATAAAAACCTGTTCCTGCTTTTAATATTTCTTTCATACTCTGAACCATCCAACCAGAAACTGAATTAACAGGTGTTCTTCTATATGGGCTGACAATTCTTGAAACCTTACTATGAGAAAAGGTTTGGGAGCAGATATTTCAGAACTGGTTTTCTGAGCTTAAAAACTTTTCTAAATAATGCGTTACCTGAGTTGGAGCACTCCTACAGCAGCAGTTCAGCTGATCCCTGCTACATCACTGCCATGTGCCTCAGAGGTCACCCCTTGGCAGCCTGCATGATTTGCAGCCTTTGCTGCAAGAACACAACCAGCACTGGAACCTGCTCTTCAGGTTCAGCACGTGGGATCAGGGCCAGGGCAAAGCAGCTGGCTTGGAGGAGGGAGTCCAGAGGCTTTATAGAGGCTTAAGAGCACAATTTCCAGACAGCAGTGTCTGAATGGATGTGCACAAAAAGAAGGCTGGACCTTTGTGGTGGTGTTCTGGCTTAGGAGCTGTCAGGAGAAAGGACTAGAATTGGAGAGAGATGTTAGACTGCTATTTCACACAGCCAGCATAAAACTGAAACAACCAGATTTAAAAGTACAAGCCACCTGGTAAAAAAAAAAAATGGAAGGCCAGTTTAGTGTTAGGTGCAATGTTGTTTGTTCAAAACAAGTCAAAAACCAGTCCTATACTGAGCTGGTCAAGCAGGTAAGACAAAGGAAAGAGTCCTAGAATCCGCTAATCTTGTTTCCACAAAAGAAATTTTTATTCTAAATTTGTCATTACAGGCTGTGTAAGTGCAAGGAACAGTAATTGCTAATTAAGTGTCTAAAAAATTCAGGATGAAATTTTACCCAGAAGTTGAAAGTGATTTCTGGAAATGCAGTTCCTGTGACCTCAATGTGTATGATTCCACTATCTAATTAATGTAAAATTTTCTGTGTGTTTATACTCCCTTCCAATTGTCGCTTGAAATCATTGTGATTTCAATTCTTCTTAGGTACATTTTTGGGGAACAAATGCAAAACAGCCAGTCATTCTTTTTAAATCAACAGTGTATCTGAACAGGATATAGGTAGATCTCTATGGAAGCAGTGCTCAGAACAGTGTTGGTGTTCACTTCAAACAGCTGTTGAGTGCAAATCTGTGATGACAGCACTAGCACGTTGTACTTCTCCAGCAGTGTATATAACCTGAGAGGTTGTCTCCTGCTATGTTTATGAGTCCTGATAATCCATACATTTACAAAAAAATAAAACAAAACAGAAAAAAAATTCAAAAAAACAAACTAACCAACCAAACAAACAAAAAAAACCCAAACAAACAACAAAAAAATAAAAAAAAAACACAAAAAACCAAACCCTTGAGGTTAGATTAATTGTTTAGAATATGGTGCATGTAACACCAAGGTCATGTGTTTGAGTGCCCTGTATGGGCCATTCACTGAAGTGTTGGACCTGATGATCTCTGTGAGTCCCATCCAACTCAGAATATTCTGTGACTGTGAAAATCACAACTGAAACCTCCATCTGCCTTATTGCTGCACCTCCATATTACAGTGCTTGCTCATTGAAATGAAATTGTTCATTAGGACACCAGAAGTAAAGAATACAACTAGCACAAACAGATCACTTCTTCCCAATTTGCAAAGCAAAAAATACATAGGAAGGACAATGGTGTAAAAACTAGAAGATTTCATTACCCAGACTTCTGATTATGGCCCATTTTCTACCACCCTTCCCCTTAATTTAAAGAAAATTTTCAACACAAGTTTCATCTTTTTCCAAACTCCTGAAATCCAAATAGCATGTCTCCTGACTAGGTTTTGTTAGTTTTCTGCTAAATCTCTGCCAGAGAAAATTGTTTGTTCTTTGTTTGAAATTATCAGCAACTTTAACCAGATCTATCAGCTGCAAGGAAATCTCTCAAGTTCTGAGCAATTTCTCCTCCACAAGCCATCTTCTATTAGGCAAAAAAGTTGCTGGGATAATTCCAAATTCCCTCTTCATCCCTCTGGGATGTTTCTTAAATTTCTGCACCAGGTCCTCAACAAAGAAATGAGCTCTTTCTTTTGGAATCAACAAGAAAAAAAATGTTTAGTTTCTTAATTACTGGGCTAGGCTCTCTCCAAAAGGGTCTAAGTTTGGAATTCTTTTTCTGGCTACTTTTTCTAATCAAGAGCCAAGCATTTTCTGCTCCCTGGTTGGGAACATAATTATTTTCATTTCTTTTGGGCTTCTACTGTCTTTACTTGCAGCTCAGAACTGCCTTATATTCAGGAATACAGTTTCAGACAGATATGTAACAACACTGCTACAACAGCTACCTAGAGAAGACTCTGACAGTTCCCAGTGATTTTTGCACTAGCTAAAAAAAAAAAAAAAAAAAAAAAAAGTACAAAAAAAGAGTTCTGTAAAAGCAATGGATAATAGAACACCAGAAAAGTAAAAAATTGTTATTTTTATGTTCTAGCATTTATAGTCTTCACCAAGACTTTAGGCATTTAATTTGCAGCCTCCAAACTCCACACCAATCAAGTTCAATTTATTCAAGTGCAAATCCCACAGCAACTTTCAGCATTGCATAAAAGTAATTTCCCATACAGAAGCCGCAAGTGACTAGGATCAACTTGGAAATTTAAATACAATCTAGTTCATAAAAATCCTTTCTTCACCAATTCAAATCCTTTTTGCTGTTCCTCTGTCAAAAGTCACTCAATTAGTTGGTACTACAATGGCATTGCCCAGGCATGCAGACTGTACATAAGTCTTTTCTCTTAAAACTATGAATTTCCTCCCCTATTGAAGAAGTTTCTGGGTTATTTTTAAGAGTCAGTTCTGGGATTGGAGGTGAAGTAGCAGTGATGACATTATATTAAACGTGCTTCATCTTCCTGTGTGTTAAAGAGTGAACTTTAAATTGAAAGCATTCATTTGGATACCTTTAAAATGTTTCCAGATCCTAACAAATAGCTCCATTCCATATAATACTCCATTCCATATAAAGAATTGAAATAATTTAGGAACTTGAGAACATCTTGTATTCCTGAAGACTTAGGATATATCAGTTACTGCTCTCTGGAGAATCCAGAGCATTCCACAGTGGGTTTTTTCCTCACATTTATTACAGTCAGAACAATATATTTTATTTCTTTTGTTCCCTTTACATTGTCTGTTACAGGAAAAAGCTATGAACAGTCTTGAGTTAACTGTAGGATCAGAATTAACACATCCTCCAGTTTTGGTCATTATTTTAATAAAATACTCCTGGAAAGATGTCTAATCAGCTCATTATTTAGTTTCTTTTATCTTTAGGTGATGCACCATAATATCCTACAGGCTGACTTTCTGTCAATAGCATGCTGTAGCTTGTCCTAACACTGCACCAGATCAAATCTCTCAAGTTTTCAATTAGCTTTTGGAAAGCTCAGGTAGAGATAGCCTTTTCCATATATTGTCCCACTGACTTCGGAAGATCATTTTGCCATAATTAATCAATATTCTGTATGTGTAAATGCTTCAGAATTCACCCCTGACATGTTCAATGTGTCCTTCCTACCTCACTCCATGTTTTATTCCTCACACTGTAACCCTGTAAGCAACTGATCTTCCAGACAGGGCAAAGAAAGGATCAGCACAAATATTTCGCATATACTTACAGCCTATAAAAGGCTTCAAGATCTTGAAACAGTACCCCAAATCGTAAGATATTTGGACACCATTGATCATTTTAGAACTAGGCAGGACAGACAAATGACATCTACATGAAAGTAACCACTAGATAAATCTAAAGCTAAGTGCCTTAGCTAGGCAATTTCACATCATTGCTTTTATTTGATTTAATGGGTTCTGAAATGGCAACAGCCAAGAGTGGAAAGACAATATGAAATTTAGGTTTGTTCCTCTAAAACAAAGCTTTCTGCTAATTTCTCTTCTAGAAAGCTTTCAGGCTTAGAGTAACCAGATTCTTAGAAATGGGGAAAAAATTCTCATTCCAAGACTTCATCAGTGTACTGTTTTTATAAAGATCTTGGAGGAACACATGTCAAGCACTTGGTTTAGGTGAGTTAGAGCCAATAAGAATGTGCTCTTGCATAGGAAGATCTTCTGAGCATCAAAAATGAAAACATTTACAAGGTCCTAAGGGATTTTTGGGAAGTTTTTTTCTTGAAAAATGAAATGCATTTGAAAACTTAATTTTGTATGAAAAACAAATATGACCAAAACTACTTGATCACTTTTGGCTCAACAGATGGTGACAAGTAATGAATCTATTTCCAAAGACTTCTGACTTACTGTGCTGCTGCCTTGATCATCAAAACTGCAGATATCCACTGACTAATAAATCTAGGCAAAATTTTAAAATACAGTTATTTTAAAAAGTGATATAAGTTCTAGTGTGCTTGGTGCTGCACAAACTTTAACAAAAATAAGTTCCCTTTGGAGCTCTACAGTCTCATAATTTGGATAAGATCCTAAGAATACAATTCCCATTTAATTCAATGGTAAGCACATAACTAAAACCCTGTGCAAGGCATTGAACATTTAGCACAGTATTCACTAAGTAGATCCAGATGATGGGCCAAATCCAGCTCTGATGTAGGTGGGCAAAATGCCATTTAAATCATTTGAGTTGCAACACTAGAGCTGAATTTGACCTTATATTTTTTGAACATGATGCCAAATGACTGCAAAAACAATGTAGTTTTTACTCAAGTGCAAATGAATGCGGTGGTTTCATCCTAGACCCTGGAGGACATGTATTCAGAGCACAAAAGCATCACAGAGTTTGGCACAGCTTGTGACTGCTTTTCCACAGAGATCCAGGACTGGAGTGTTTAGGGCGTTGCAGGTCATGAGCGCGAGGCAGAGCAGCAGAGCTGCATGGCCATGGCTGCACACTGTTTGCCTCTTGCTAACCTCTGGCCAGCACTCGCTTCCTCATTTTCATCATTCACTTTAATGCTTCAAGGACAACAACATCAATTTGAATAATTCTGAAGTCTCAGAGGATGTGTGCTGTTCCTCCCCAGGGCCTACTGAAAGGCAACTCCATAACTTTGTATTTATGCTGATAGAACTACAAGCCAAATTTGTCTTAGTGTGGTTATTAACACCTGGCCTGTGTACTGTTTTATGTCTAAAAATGTGAAGGGTTCTTCCAAAGGAAAATTTATAGAAGATAGTGATAAATGGGAGTAGAATTTACAACACATGTACTTGTTAACCATTCATATTTTCATATTTAAACTTTATCTTCCAGAATTCGTTAAGGATAAAAAAAGTGTATTAGCTTTCTTTAGAACTATATGCATCTTTATTTAGCACAAATAAGCACACAACTGGTAACAATTAAAAAAAAAAAATCATCTAGATAGATTTTTATCTACCACAAAAAAGCTGCCCAAATCATGAGTTTCAGACACTTCTCCCACCACCTTTGAGGTTATTGAGTCCATTAAGCATTAACATCCCCTTATTGCTGATTTTCTAATTTACTTTTTCTGTCTTGAGGTAACAAGAAAAAAGAGAAATCTTTCCATAGGAAAAGGTACAAAAACATATTCTGGTGAAAAAGTCTTCATCTCAAATGTGTGTACATCTAAGAAACTGGTGTCCAATGAGTTGAATATATAACAGAGAAAAAAAGTGAGCCTTCTAATTTTGCTGGTATTTCACAAGAACAACTTGTTCTGCTCTTTGTTCATCTCATTTGTACTCTTTCAAACTGTACTGTCAACAAAGACACTTTCCTGAAAGAAATCAGAAGGATAATACCCCAGGACCACAGAACAGCCAAAGAAATAATCAGCAGTAGTACTTGCTCTCTTCTCACATAGAAAATGAGAAAGATAATCTGTTTCTGACAGCCTTTTCCTTCACTCTCTTAGCAATTTTTATCACCAGTTTAATTCTTCCTTCCAACATTCTCTGATCTGTTCAAATGAGAGACCATAGCAGTGCTTGTTTCACAGATGTGTGGATCCCATACCACCCAACTCTGCAGACCAAAGCCAGCAAACTGAGAAAAACCCAAAGCAGGCCCTGCCAGTGGAAGCTGAGCAGAACCACTTGGGTCATGTAGCTAGACTGCAAAGCAATTATGGCAAACTCAAATGGAGACTGAGAATTTATCAGAACTCTCCTAAAAGCATGTTAAAAGTCTAAATTTATTAAGCTGGTTTTGAAAATCTTGACTTACTGCTACTCAGGCTTTTGATTTGGGATTTTTAAATCTAAATGGGAGTAGATGCCTTTCAGTGTTTCTTATTATATTCTAGATGACAAAGGCTTAAATCTCACAATTCATTTATATGTCTTTCAAAGATTCCATTCAATCCATAGCATGCAATATTGTTATATTCACAAAAATTTACTTGCTGATATACTTTTTTTTTTACTATTTCCATCCAACAGGTAGATTGGATATATCTAAGCCAAAACCATGCCTTTTCAAATAAAAAGATGTGCAAGACTGTTCTTTTAAAAGCGTGCTTTACAACCCTTTTTTTTCTCTCTCACTTTTTTTCAGATGTGATGTCTGGAAAACTGTAGTAAACTGGATTGCAATTCCAGTAAGCCCCCCTAGGAAAGCAGCTTTCAGTTCCAGGAGAAGATTTTTACTTAGTGGCTAAAAGACTTCCAAGTTCATGATCCAGAACAGGCCAAGAGCACTTATAAGTCAACAACATCATAAATTAACTGAGGAAAACTAAAGTACTGAAATATCTGAAGTTGATTTCAGGGATATCAAATCAGAACTTAACTCTGACTTCCAAACCCTGTTTAATTCTCATAGAGAATTTCTGTCTCAAAAACCAGTCTTTACCAAAATACTACATCCCACAAAACCCTCCACTGAAACCTTGAACAGGATTTGCATTACAAGTGCCAGATTTCTTTTCCCCTTGACCACCTTTTTGCTAAATCAGACTTCAAATAGAGAGGTTTTCTGGGAGAGATTAAAAGACACTCACAAACTACCCCCATCTTACATTGACTTTGACATTTTACAAGGACGTTAGAGCTAAGTCTAGCCAAATTTGGGTGGAAGTCTTCCAACCCAGGATTCTGCGGCGAGTAGGCTGGTGAATAGGTCACATTCTTTCTTTCAGCCATACAAATTGATGCCCTAATATGGTGCTAGGTGGCAGTATTCTGTGAACAGATTCTTTTCTTTATAAAATAACTCTTCATCACCAAATGCCACTGTACTGTTTGACAAAATTGTGGCTTTAACCCATTTCTTAGCAAATCCAGGACATGAGCTACCTTAGTCCCAAAGTAATTTCACCCACTATGTTTTGGTTCAGTTCATACATCAAGCTTCTTGTACTGCTGCTGTTAGAGGATCTAGGCCTTCATATATATTTCGAAGATGCTTTTGTTTTCAAAGTAGGATCACATTAAAGTTAATGAAACGTTTGAAAATAGAGGATCAATAGAGGATTTGTTTGGAAAAGTGACATAGGTAATTCAGACTCATGTTGCCCTACTCCCTAATATGATCATTGTTTCCAAAATATATAGATGATTCTTTCTTTGCAGGGTACCCTTTACACCTACCTTCTTCCCCTTTCTTTGCAGGTATCACTACTGTACAAGGATCCAAGAATAAGGATTCACTGAGACAGGATACCTATTTCCTTAGGGCACTGAAAGCCAGAAACCTACAGTCTGTGTACAGTCACACACTTTTATGTTTTTTATCTGTGTACCACAGTTTCATCTGAAAGAAATTACAAATCTTGACATAACTAAGCTGGGGATCCAACTGTCTCTTATTATCCATTTCACAGCTAAACAGAGTTTATATAGACATGCAGATCTGCTTTCCAAAAATGTAAAGCAGCAACAAGAGGGAGAAAAATTCCACAGCTTTTCATGGGAAATTTCCTTTAGGGTCTTGGTATTGCTCTTGCTTAATGTAGTGTAACTTTCAGATGACACTTTATCCTGGTTTCCCAATAAAGGCAGAAGCTTCTCTTTTAAATGGAGAATGTAAACCCCCTCCCTCCAAATTATTATTATAATTTTGAAATTAAGGGGCTCTCAGGCAAAGATATGGAAATTAGGAATAGCAGTTCTTTACTAGGAAAATTAAAATAGAAATACAGAATTACAAAGAACAGTTCCAAAACACTGACAGAGTCAGAATACAGCCTGACACCCTGTCTGTCAGGGTGTTGGCAGCAGTCCCATTCAATGGTGGCTGCATCCTCCTGCAGTGGCAGATGTGGTTCAGCTGGAGCAGTGCTCCTGTAGAAGGTGCAGTTTTCCTCTGAAGATCCAGGGGTGATGCAGAAAGGTCTGGCTTTCCTCTGGAATCCAGTGGAAAGAAGGTATCTTAGTGTCCAAAATCTCAGTTTTTACCAAGGTAGGAAAGGCTCAGCTCCTCCTCCTGGCTGAAGCATCTCCCATGGGATGATGTAATTTTATCAGTCATGCACTGGGACTCAATGGCCCAGCAGCAGCAGATGACATCTTCCTGGAGAGAGGATGGGTTGTGGAAAAGATAAAGATGATTGCCCCACCTGGTCTTAAAGATGGCCCATTAGCAGATAATATGTGCCACAGAGATAAGGGTCACTGCCCCACCCAGCTTCAACAGATGGTGATAGAACACACATTTCAGCCACATGCTACATTGCAACCCAAGACATGCTTCCATCTGTGGTCACTTGTAATTCCCATGTCAGTTCAGAATACACTACCGTTGCTAATCTCTCTTGTGCTTAGCTTTACTTGTTAACTGTAGTCCAATATTTTAAAAAATAGCAACACTCAGGACCATTAATAAAACAGAGTCTATTTTACATTTATTTCTTGCCATCCATTCTTACAAGCAATTTGATGACATCCTGAAAAAAACCAGCATTAGACATGCAATGCGATTATTCTTATTAACAATTATTTTCTTAACTATTGCATATTATTGGAAGAATCTTCTAATAATAGACAGACAATTTTCATGACACAAAAGCCATGGGAATCTGTATATATTAAAGCTATATTTCCCCACGCAATTCTGGTTCAGCTTATTATAACAGGACATCTGTTCAAGCTGCATTTACAGGTTTACATTGTCTTTATAGGAACTATAATATGCTACAGAAGAAAGGTATCAGATTTACCATGAACACATTTCATAAAAATGAGCTCCCTCTTTGTTAAGCACCAAAAGAAACAAAGAAACAAAATTGGGAAAGTAGGGGGAAGGGGTGAGGCCCTAGTGATTTTGTTTTGTCCTTTTTCCACACCCTCATGCTTTTGTGCTGGCTATTTACAGTTCTGTTCCTGAATAAAGGCATTTTTCATTCCTCTTCCCTGGTCCCCAGTTTGATCATCTCACATGAAAGATAACGAGAATGGGACAGGTAGCAAAGGCAGAGCCTTCTCTGGCTTAGACACCAGAAGATTTATCCGTGCCTCCCTTCCACTGCAGCCTGAGCAGCTCTGCATCCCTTGTAGAGGGGCAGGTTATGGGCAGGGGAGGGGTAGCTCCAAAAGATTGACACTCACACTTCAGTCAATTTGCAGACATCTGATAGCTCCATGGGGTTGTTGTACTAACAACTGTCCCGTTTGTTGCTGTCTTAGGCTCTGTAGAAAACTTTTTAGCAGTGCTGAGTCCACTTAGCTGCAGAAAGTTTGGTGAACTTGAGTTAATTCTGAGGCCTGATAACCTACAAGGAAATTCCAGCCTATAGTTCCAGAGGATTCACTGCTCAATGACACTAATAAGATCCAGGTCCAAGAGGCAGTGACAGCTGTGATGTTCATACACTCTGCCCTGCAGGGTGAGTGTGCTAAAGCACTTCATCCTCACAATGTTCCTGCTGCCCACTCAAGCCTCCAGGGAAAGGGGAAAACTGGAGAAACTAGTGCCTTGTTTTTGCATTAGTAATAATTTTTAGCCTCTGCCAAGCAGATAAGGCCAAGACAGAATGCTATAAAAGTACTCCAGACTCAACAACTTTTTAAAAATATGCTCATTATGACCAGAGGATTAGAAGTTATTTACAAATAACACAACCTGGAGGAAATAAATATAGGCATAAGGAGGCTGACACAGGAAGGGTTTCTTTGAAAGAGTCAAGAAAGAGGAAAAAAAACACAGCCAAAAAAACCCCTGAGGAATAGTTAAGCTCAAAACATGTTTCATGAAAATGTGAAGCTTCGTATTAAAATAAAAATTAATATTTCATTAACTAACACAGATATTACCACAATTTTGAATAAAATGTCTTGTTTTTTGTATAAAATTTCAGTATTCCAACTGAAAAATATAACAAAAGTGTCTGATGGTAAAAAAGCAATTGCTTCTTTAGCTTTTTTTAGCATTGTCTTTACACAAAATGCTTCCATTTCTAATGTGGGCAGTTACATTAAGGGTAATAGTTTGCTTAGGTAAAATATAATTTACACTTGAGTTATATAAGAAGGGACTCCATGCCACCAGCTGGTCCAAATCTGAAAATCATGGCTTGTGGTTAAACACCTTTCACTGATGGTATTTCTTTGAGCAGAGGTTAGCAGGATCAAGTCATACCCTGTGCACCTGACATCACACCATCAAGAAGACTCAGCAGATGGTTATCTTAAAACTTAACAGCAACACACACAAGCTTCATCAAAGAAAACAAAAAAGCCCTTTTGAACTGTATTTATTGTTGTCAGGAAATACATACCTTTTATGTCATATAATGGGATATTTTGGTTTATTAAATCTAACTTGAACGGTGAAACAGTAAGAAATAGGTAATAGCTTATCTTTTAAACTCAGATGGCATTGCTATAATTAAAGGGAATATCAGTAGAAGTCACAAAAGACAAAAGACATATTTTTACTGTGTTAGAGCAGTGGCTTCCAGCAAAATGTTTCTTTACTTATTAGCAGATAAAAAACTGTTATCACTAGTAGTTTTTTATCATGAGTTGCTTCACTATCCTTATAGAAAGAATTAGTTGCAAGTTTCAAAATAATATAGAGATTTTTATATTCAACAGAGATTTATCCACATAAAACCTGAGTTCAGGAGGAACCATTATCTCTAAATAAGTCTGGGTGATTTCTGGTCTCCCTTCTACAGTTCTTTCCAAAATCTGCATGGCCTACAGGAAGTTTCAGTAAGAGTCTCACTCAGAATTGCTATCTGTGCTTGGCCTTGACTTTAGTCTCAGCTGTGTGCCTGCATCATGCCATAGAGGAGGAATCTAATTTATTTTCCATATTGTCAGCATTGGTAAAAAAACAAATTGCCTTCAGAATGAAATCAAAGAATAAAAAAGCATTTTAACATGCAGAAAGTTCAAATGTTGCAGATGGTTCCTATCAAATGACTGATATCTGGATATAGCTTTATTGGAAATCTAAATATTTATAAAATAATTTGGGTTTGGATTTGAAGGTCATCTAATTAAGCAAATAAGTAACATTAAATTAGTCACAAATGTTCTTAAAATATGGGCTTTGCCATTTACAATTAGCCAGTAGAAAGTTGATTTGTACTTTTCAGGTCTGACAAAATATTATTTTTGATTTTTAAAGCAGGAAGAGGTTTGAAGCTCTGTCAGGCTACTAATATTTAAATACAAATTGAAAATTGGCTTTGAGTTGTATTTGGCATGATCTCCTACTTTTCTTCAAGTGGCAAAAATTATTGCTGGATTTCTCAGTAATTCTCATCGCAGTGTTCTTTGGACAGAACTGGAGAAATTGACAAAGATTTGTACTCTGGAATCCCAAGCACAGTCAGTAGAGATGCAAATTATGGCCCAGAAGCTATCTGCCAAAAGGTGACATGCTGTGATGTGTCTGTTTGCCATCAGGATGCTGCTGTGGTAAAAGCTAATATTACAGTTATCCCAAACACCTTTTCAAAGCTGATGCTCCTCCTTTGAACATTTAAGTGGTGTTTACTTCAGAGAAACATTAATCTGAATGTATGGAGAGTTTTTGATCCCTGTGATTGAGCACTTTTGTAATAGAGCACTTGCAAAGGAACAGATAAATATGTGGTTCAGAGGAAGGTTTTTAATGTGACAAAGGGACTTTTTTTTTAATAGGATGGAACCAGATGTATCTAATCACTGTTCTATCCACTGTCCTTCTCTTGTGCTGACAATGGCTATTTCAGCTTTATTTAATACCTTATTGATTTTTGTCTACATGAAGAGTGATTCCATACAGTCCTGCACTTAAACATTTGCCCATTTGCCAAATGCTGTGAAATTAATTAACAAATATGTATTAACAAAAGTTTTTCCCTAATTCTAACAAGCCCACAAACAAATAGAAATTCTTAGCCTGATACAGCAGTTTTTTAGAAAACCCTAATACCATGGTCCTAGAAGGACTGCACACACCAGTTTCAATTGCTGTAGAATTATTTTCACTTCAAAATAATTTGTTTAGAGTACTTTCAGCTTCAGTTTGCAATGCTCAAATCTATGATCTGCAACAGGGGTTTTTTTGATCTAAACTTTCTCCAGTTCAAAGATTCTTTTTTTAGCATAATAGAGAATAGATGAAGTCTCAATTTTACTTGATTCCTCCTCTCAATTTTGTGCATAGCTCTGCTCCTGAAAAAAGATAGATGACAAGGGTGGCAACATATGCCCAAATCTTATTCTGTAGCATATGCCAAATAGTAATGCATGGGTTTGAGTTCCTGCACCAATGATAGTCTGCAGCATAATTCTCATGGGTACAAAACCACATTGTGTTGTGTCCTCTTGACACAATGTATAACAATATCCAGCAAGCTTAATACTCTTGAACATATTTCAACAGCAGAGCCACAATTATTTTTAGACATCTAATTCTTTAAGCCTTTCTGTGTTATTGTAGGGAATTTTGGCCATCCCTTGCACCGCCAAAGTAAGTTTGAATAATTTCTGTCAAGAGTTCAGAACTCACAACAGAGCAGTCTGGGAGATTGCCATTAGCCCCAAGAGTTTACAGAATTCTGCCCACTAGTGACACGCAGAAAGAGGCAACTGAGGTTTTCAATTTTATACGAGCTTAATAGCCTTAAAACACTTTGAATGAAATTAGGAATAAAAATCACCTATTTAATAGAAATTGAAATTCATGTGAGAAAGCAAAATACGCCTTCCTATTAATGCTGTGTCCTTTTCCCAAGGATTTCAGTCCTTCCCTAATTAAAGGAAATTGCAAAACTTCTGCCCATTTCTCTAGGCACAGAATCAGATCTTTTCATATATTCACCAGGGACTACACCCTGTGATGCATGTTTTAACGTGAGAATCATCCATATTCAAATTTATTTTTGCAATGGAATTAACACAAAAACTGAGCCTGTATCACAGACTCCAGAGCAGAGACTCAGTACTGCTAGCTCAACACCTAACATTTGGCCATCTTATTTAGTCCCTGCAGGCTATTATAATCCATCTCACAGGGTTCAGGATGTAGGAGAGATGCAACAGCAACAAGAGCTAGATGAGCAAATAACAAATGTTCAAGTGGAGCAAGGCATCCCACTTGTTTCATTAGAAGCCCTAATCATACAAGTGCTCGCCCGTCATGCATGATCACACCTAGGAGCTTGCAGTACTCAATGCAGCTCTTAATGCAGTTTCTTCGTCTCTTTTCTGACTGTGCTGTCTCTTCTGACCAGCAAAAATAGTCAAATCCTCTCCTTGGATACACTTTACAACATTAAAATGCTGGTATACAACCTTTCATAACACTTGCATTATTAGCTTGAGCTGTGGCTTGGAGGGTATTGAGGAAGGAGCAGGAGGAAAGAAAAAGCTGTGTGTTAAATATTGTTAAGACTTCCGCTGTTTTATATGTAACATCAGAAAGAGAGAACTTCTGCATAAGGTCGTTCTCATGGTTTTCATTATCGCATATAGTTAATTAAAAACACTTCTACCCCAGGCAACTAGCACACTGCAAAGAGAATATTAAGAGGGTATAAAAGCATCCTACTCACTTGGAAACTAATTAACTTGGTTAAAAATGAAACAGTTTTTTAAAAAGTACTGTAGTGTCAGGAAGGGCTTGTTGATACCTCAGATTTACTATGTGTGCACAGAAATGAAAGCCAATTTTGCTTCTTTTGAGTGTAATGGCAAAAGTCCATCTTGAGGGCAGGCAGATCAGGCCTTTGGCATTAGACTTAACTCCTGAAATCAATAGAATAGCTATATGGTCTCAAAAATAGGCTTTAGGTGCCTGATGTTAGTTTGAAAACAATTTAGGCATTTAATTCCAAAGTAATAGCCCCTGAAAATTTTTTGTCAACACCTTCCTAAATTTTGCAGCAGCTCTATTATTACAGATATCTATCTAAAACAGATAGGAACTTTACTAAATAATCTATCTATTAAATACAATTCATAACTTCTTTATAAAGATTAAATAGATTCTTTTTAAGTGCTATATATTGATCCTTACTTAACTCACCACTTTTCTTTGGCCATGAAGAGACAGGAGCTAAGACTCTTCCACTGAGCTGTGGAGGTCTACAATACAGGTGTGCCATTCTGGTATTGCCATCAGAAGTATTTCTATGGTCAAGGGGGGTCCTGTCACTACTGGTAAGAGTTCAGGCAAAATTGATCTTCTCCCAAAGTTTGCTCAGAACTATGGTATAGATTCTACTCGTTCTTTTGTCAACAAGACACTTACCTCAGATATTGATACTTAGAGATAGGTGAAAGAACTCTAGATTCGGGGTCAAGCTTGCTACTGTTAGTAAGCACTAATTCTCTGAGCATATCTACTGAACACCAGTGGAAGTAGGACCTTCATAAAACGCAATAGCAAGCCCTTTCATTTGAAAGATGTCTGGTATTACTGCCTTCCCTTTTAAACTAAGAGATCAAAGTACACATGAAAATTGTAAAAAAATAGTTTTCTATTTTTTTCTATTTTTTCTATTTTCCTCCAGGTATTGGCTAGTCTGGTGATCATGTCAGATAAGAAATTCATAGTTTAAGACTTTCTTATGAAGTTTCTCCACTGAACAAACAAAACAAAACTGGAAATTTATTGAGTTGGATTAACACAACAAGAAGCAGCAAGGCTTTTTGCAGCTTGGCGTGCAAATCCCCAGACTCCAGAGCAGATTCCAGAAGCAATCAAGTGCAGCCTTTCTTTTCTGCAGGAAATTTGCCTCTCAGCACAAGCCAGCATCCCCACCTCTCATGAGGTGGTCATGCTTGAGTGTTCCACCCACTTGGCACTCCACAAGACTTTCACATTGAGATCCCTTTCTGAAACCCTGATATATATAAATATAAATAAATGTATATAAAACATCCAAGCTTAGAACAAAGATACTACAGTCAACACTTTATTCAGTATCTTTCACCTAGAGCAGTTTAGGTGACTCTAATCAGCTGATTTAGATTCCATGCAGAGTTTTTTATTGGTAGGGAACCAATACTGGTTCCAGATTATTTTCCAGGTGCTTGTTTGATAAGAAGAATGCAGCTTCCTTAATATGTGGCTCACCCTTGCCAGGTTTGGACTTAACCTTGCACTGAAAGTCTGTTGTTTACACCCTGTATCTGTATGGGAAGCCTATAAATTCTCAGCAAGTGCTTTACTGTTATAGAAGATTTTGAAGTATGGAGGCCAGAATTTTAAATTCTTCCTTGCTGATGCAGATTAAAATAAGAACAGCAAACTGAAAAAATATTTATTTTTTAAAAAAATACATAAAATCCTACATTACAGGATTATTAGACATAACATCACAATTATTTAATCAAGGTCCACAAAGAGTACATTTTAAGTCACAAGGCTAAAATTGTTACTGATACTTATTGCATATGAGGTTATTTTAAGTGTTATTCTGTTGCACTGATTAATAATAGATAGAGCACATTACAGTGGTTTTCTTTACTCAGCTTTCTCTCACATGAAACTAATCCACACATACATTATTGATAAATAATGCACACCTCTCCTGTTCACAGCATCTAAATTATGCAGAATTAGGAACAGCTGACAAACTAATGCACTTAATTGTTTATCCTAATAGACATCACTGTGCTTGTAGTTAGCACACGTGGTGGACCTTACTTTTGTCTAATACACAAAGTTTAATATATAAAAGAAGTTTCCCATAAATGTCAGAATATTTGATTTTCAGATTGAAAGCTCAACCTTACTCTTTTTTTTAGATAAAATATATTGGAGTTAACTTAAATATATATTAAAAACAATCATTTGAAATAATTCAGCCTGATAAAAATACATTTTTTTAGTATTTTAGAGTAACTTGCAAATATATCAGTACTATGCTGCACTATAGTGGTCTCATCAACAATAAACAACCATCTACCAGTGTTCATTCCTGCTTTCATGTTCCAAAGCAGTGCTTATTTTCATCTAGAAACAAAACACACCATTATCAAGCAACATCTCTCAACAGTCATGAAATATTTAGCACCTGAGAGCATCACCTAGTACTGATTTTCAAAGCAATAATCTTAGGTTACATTTGCATTGGGTTTCCAAGAGGAAGTATGAGTTTTCCTATGTGGATACACAAGGCCAAATTCACCTCATCAGTGCACTTAATTTACAACTGGAATGAATTTGGGCTATTTTCAATCACCTGGAAATGCTGACACAGGCATTAGATCTTCTAACCCTAGAAAGGTGGCAGGATCATTAGCCCAACAGAAATGCAGCTACACCAGTGCACATTGCATGGAAAAGAAGCAGGAATCATTGTGCTTTAGGAAAAATACTACACAGTTGCAATAATGAAAAGTGGTGGGAAGAATTGCACAACTGGGGTACTCTATTAGAGGGCAATCATTCAAATGTATTGAGTTATATTTGCATCTTCAGTTTTATCTACTTCAAAGTAATTGCTTGAGAAAAGCCTCACAGAATATTTTTTTTTTAATAATTCAGTTTTACAGGGAAATAAACAAAATTCATTTTATGCTGCATGCTCTGCCAGTTATGTCTGGACAACTCAGGTGAACAATTCATAGGGCCAATGACGTACATTGTGGGGTCTGAGGCTTTTTTGATCACTGGGGCAATACAAGTACAAGACAAAAGCATAAAACCCTAAAAGCAAGCCATTCTTCAAATACTGAAATCTAAATCCCATTTTATTATGCTGTCAATGAACTGCCGAGATTCTCCTTTGCTTGTTAACATGATAGCAGACAGATGAGAAGAAATAAAAAGTACTGGCGTGTGAAAGGCAAATCAAAAGGGGAGATTGAAGGGATTTCTCGAGTTACTCAGGTGAGTCTTTAAGCCCCAGCCAGTGACCCAGCCAGTGGTCAGAACGGAGCAGGTTCCGTTTGGTTGCTCCGAACACTTAGACACGGTATCCAACTGTCTGCCCAAAAGGCTGAGAATTTGCAGTTTCTTTGTAAGCTTACTGCACAATTAACAAAAGAAGGGAATTTGATACTAACTAAACAGAGAATGAATAGTCAATAACATTGTATAAACTTTTTCAAGTCACAAATCTTTATGCAGCAGGAGCGACTTTGCATGTTACTGAAGTCTTTTACTGCAAAGATTGCTTTTTTTTTGTTCTCTACACTCATGTTTTTAGTTGTAAAATGTATTTTTCTAAAATGGGACGCTCACCTGTCGGCAGGCAATGAAAACAAATCCCAAAGATAAAAGGAAAGATAAACCACAGACTAAACAGAAGTTACAGCAAATTAATAAAATGAAGAACACTAAGATCTCTCTAATGATAGATCCTTAAATATGCACAACAGCAAAATACTTATTTTATGATTTTTAACATGGGTAGCATAATATTTATAAAAGAAACTATTCCAGTAAAAAATTGGTTTTTTCACTGCTGGATTTCTAATTTTTAAATTTAAAAAAGCATTCAAAGTACCACAACCAACATTTTGAATTTAAAAAAAAAAACATGAAGCAAGTTCCATGCTATCATAACTCAACAACTACAAAATGAGGTGGTACGTGAAGAAGAAATGTAGCAGACAAAATGCAAACACAAGTATATTTGTAAAACAAGTTTGGATGCAGTTAACTAGAGTTTATAGACCTCAACCTGAATATTCTTACAGTGGAAACATTATTGTTAGTATGATGGTGTATATTTCTCAGAATGCGCTAGCTGTCAAGTTTAAGTAATACTTTACATACCCTTTTCATAACTGCACAATTAGCTTTATGAAACCCAGCTGTTCAAAATAAAGTCTGGACTAGCAGTGCCATCTAGCATCTTTTAAAAAACCCCAACAACAACAAAATCTCTGTGCACTTACAGAATTGGTAGTTTAGCATTTATTAAGACTATCAATCTTTGTAATAGATCTATGCATCAAGTCATAACCCTCAAGTGAGTAACAAGACATGTTTTGATAATCAGTGTATTACCAAATATAACATCTGTACACGTCACAAACCATCTGGACAATAAAAGTGTCAGACAAAATTCTTTAGCCTTTGAAAGAGTTCAACTGAGAGTGGGAAGAAGGGGACTGCATTTACTCATTCAGTGTTGGGTTATAATGCATGGATAGTGTGAAACTGAGTTAATATGGGAAGGAAGGGTAAGGTTTTCTTTTGGGAGCAGAGGCCAAATATACAAACTGGACCCATTTGTTAGGGAAGACTACTGCCTGGGGCCCAGGTTGAAGTTGGGAAAGAAATATTCCCGCTCTGGTACTGCTCTCTGATTATTATCCATTTTTTCATTTGAAACTGATGAAGTTGCAACAAGAAATCTGAGGGCAATCAGAAGAGACTTCAGAGCCCTGGAATGACTGGTTTTTCCTCTACCCTTGCATTTTCAGGGGTTGATAAGAGTCAGAGACACAGAAGATCAATACCAGGGTCCAAGCCTGGTGTAGCTGGCAGAATTTTAGGCGTTTTGATCCCAGGCCAGTTCATGTGGCACCAGGCCTGATCGCTACAGGAGAGAAACATCTGTCTCAAAGAGGAAAAGAATCATTGTGCATTAGTAGGGCTCACTGAGAGAGCTTTAATGCAGATTTGAACAGTGAAAGGGATAAAATCAGGCTCCCTAGAGTAGGCCTGAGGGTGGCATGCCAATGTCAGAAGCCAGTGTGCTAGTGAAGCCATTCATTCTTGCTGTTTCACTGGAGAGACAGGGGGATGGAGATCTATGCAACGGCAATGATGCAAGGTTATTGATCTGTTAGAAATCATGGAACTACCTGAAAATGGTGACTTAGGAATTTGGGCTTCTAAACCCAAATAAGTGTTGGGATCAATAGCCCAACAGAAGTGGAGCTACACCAGCACCCATAGCATGGACAGCAAGCAGGAACCATTGAGCAGCAGGAAAATCATCACACAGCCGAAATAATGAAAAAGTGGTGTGAAGACTTGCACAGATGGTGTGCTGTAACTAATCTAAATTCAATAGGCAATGATGAAGGGACAGTGGGGTAGCCCTATAGGTTAGGGAGTGTTTTGATTGTCTAGAATTTAATGATGGTGACAGTAGGATTGAGTGCTTATGGGTAAGGATTGGGGGAAGGCCAACAAGGTAGATATCCTGGTGGAAATCTGTTATGGAGTACTCAGCCAGGAACAGAGAGAAAGACAAAATGTTCTATAAGTAGCTTGGAGGAGTCTCACAATCACTAACCCTTGTTCTCATGGGGGAATTCATCTTATTAGGTTCTGCTAGAAACATCATAAAAAAGAAACATAACAGTCTAGAAGGTTCCTAGAGCATGTGGAAGAAAAACTCCTGCCATGATTTAACCCAGTCACGTGGTTTACTCTGGGATATATAAATTCATCAATTATTTGAATAAAGAGATCAAGAGCACCCTTAGTACACTTTTCAACAACATTGAGCTGTGTTGGAATGTTGATCTGCTGTTGGGCAGGAAGGCTCTGCAGAGGAATCTGCACAGGCTGGATCATGGCTGAGGCCAATGGTGTGAGGTTCAACAGGGCCAGTGCTGGGTCCTGCCCTTGGCTCACAACAACCCCAGGCAGTGCCACAGGCTGGGACAGAGTGGTAGGAATGCTGCTGGTGGAAAAAGACCTGTGAGTAGTAGTCAATAACAGCTGAAGCTGAGCCAGAATGAGCCCAGGTGGACAAAAAGACCAATGGCATCCTGGCTTGGATAGGTAATATTGTGGCCAGCAGAACCAGGGCAGTGAATCCTGCATTAAGTTTTGAAGAAAGACACTGAGGGGCTGGAGTGAGTGCAGAGAAAGGAATGGAGCTGGGGCAGGGTCTGGAGCACCAGAGCTGTGAGGAGCAGCTGAGGGGGCTGGGGGTGTTTATCCTGCAGAAAAGGAGGCTCAGGGGACACCTTAATGTTGGAGGTCTCTAAAAATTCAGGGACACAGTTTAGTGGTGGGCTCAGCATTGTTAGGCTTATAGTCAGGCAAGATGATCCTAAAGTTCTTTTCTAATCTAAACAATTTCTTAAGCAACAAAATACATTGAATGCTTCAGACGACCCAAAAAATGTTTGCTTGTGCCAGTTAAGAGAAACATATGCTTTTCATATGTTTAATAAATTAATTCCTCATTCTGAAATATGATAGGCTTCTGCTTTGCACAGGTACATACAGACATGTTACAATACATGTGAAGTATATTCATTTTTTCCTTTCTATGCGCAGTTAAAAGACTTCAGATTTGCAAAAGTGTAACAGTGAGCAAAATTTCACCCACTTTCATTGTTTGTTGAACAGAATGAATTGCTTGGCATTGCATAAGACAAAACATGAAAACAAATACTGCCTCTCAGAGCCTACAGTGTAGAAGACAGGCTCTGAAATGACAGGATGTACTGGGAAGTCTTGAAACACATTCATTAATTATTGTCATTGTTAGTACCAAGCCTTTAGAAAGAACTTGAGTGCAAACAAGGATGGGAACACTGTAGCATATGAAGCTCAGGGAAAGAGAAGTGAAATATTATTGGAAGTTCAACCACATTAGCTCATTGGCAGTATGGTATAGAGGCACAAATATATAACCACACATTTTAGCCCTATAGTTAAGGATTATTTCCATATTTCATAAAACAGATTAGTTCATTGCATTGCAGAAATGATAATGAGATTACAGATGTTTCACTTAAAGCCTCTGAAGAATCATTACATGGTGAAAAATAATGCCTTGGTGATTTTTAAATAGATTTCACCTGCCACTGTTTTGCCCTGTTCCATTTTTGTGGAGATGATCCCTGAGAAAGGGTTTGTTGACCTAGAACTCTAAATTCAAGATAAAACTTTCAATACCATAGGTTATTTTGCTCATGAAGGAAAATTCTCTCACACACCCCACCCCCCCCCCCCCCCGCAAATTTTTGTTGGGACATAAAAAAAAATTACAATACAAAGAATTAAGCAAATGTCTTTGAAATAAAAATAACCCCACACAGTATACTGTGTATTATAACTGAATTCAGTGACTGAATTCAGACAAGCAGTGTGACCGGTCTATGAGACACTACCAGAAAAACTCCTTTCTGAAGAAAAACATACAAAAAAAAATCCAAACCAAGACAGCTTAATATACATTCTGGATCACTGTTCAGAAATAAAATTATGTCAACATAACAGTTCAGCAGCCACTGTAACATCCCCTACAAATATCTCAAAAGTTCTTTTAGAAGGCCTAGTAGAAAAATTCTGAGGCTACATATATTAAGATTCAAGTTTATTTTCTTTCAAGGAACAAGTACCTTTTTCAGCCACACTTTACTGTTATCTATTTATTACAGCTGGTATTACATAAGGTTTTGGGAGCTTCATCTGCAGGTCACCATTCAGCTGAGTAAAGTCTCAAACACTAAACACATATATGTGATATTCTCATTTTTTTGTATTAGCATTTGGACTGTTTGTTTGTTTTCCTAAGCACTTTTTTTTTTCCCTGAAGGGAAATCTTCTGTGTAAGAAGAGTTATTTTTAAAATGCAATGGATTTTCAAAAAGAGAAGTGAAGCAACAGACTGTCAGCACTGTAGTCTGATAAGATGTTTTTACATCTGTAAAAAAAAAAAAAAATTACAAATGATGGCAGCATGTTCTGTGTTTTCCAGTATAATCACCCTAACCTTGGACAATTTTTGCCATTTTCTAAGAAACTTTTATTTTCCCTTCTTATTTTATTTCTATTACAGCATATAATAGAAATCACATCCATGTGTGATTGGGAATTCATACTCACTGTGTAAGTGTCTGTTTCCAGTCCTACAAAGGCAAGGTCCCTTCTGTACACTAGAGCAGCTATTTATGCAGCTCACATCATCCACATCATATGCCTGCAGAGCTCAGGGCTTGATAGGAGTGTGCTCCCATTTGTCAAGCATCATCCCTTTAATGATTAAATAGTAAGAATGTTTACAAAGGAAACAACAAGTAGAGATTAAAATGGGGGGGAAGGGGGCATGATACATTCAAACTAGACTCTCACACACACAACTAACCCACTGGTGCAAAACTGATTAGCTGCCTAAGGCCACTGAGAGCGTAGGCACAGGATGTTTTCCTAAAGGGAGGAGGGGCGAGCTTGACCTTTTAATTTATAAAGGGAAACCACACACCCAGGTGTTGCAGCCCTGCTCACAAAGAACAATTAGGACGTAATCTGGCTTGTTTATTTTGTTGGGTTCAGAGGTCCATGCTGAAAGATCAAAAAGGTCTTATAGTCATTCAGTAATCTCCATGCATGTGATGTTTTTCAACGGCCTTTTGTGTTGGCACTATTTAGTTATTTGTTTGTTTGGAAAGACAAAACAGACTCTTTAAGTAGGAAATCCCACTTGAGCTACAACAAGGCAAATTGCCCAATTCATGTTAAAGCTGGGTTTTAAAGGAAAAGAACAGCTTCCTCAAAAGAGGAAATGAGGGGCAGGCACTGATCTTTCTGATTATTAGTGACTGAATGTTGTGAATTGTTAGGTGAGGTTTAGGTTGGATATCAGGAAAAGGTTCTTCACTCAGAGGGTGGCTGGGTACCAGAACATACGCCCCAGGAAAGTGGCCATAGAACAACAGAGTTCAATAATTCTTTGGACTATACTCTCAGATACATGGTGGGATGCTGTGCAGAGCCAGGATTTGGACTCAGTGATCCCAATGGGTTCCTTCCAACTCAGTATATTCTATGAGTTTCTATGCGAGGCCACGATAAAAGAAAGCACATAGGCATCAATTACAACAGGTATTTTAAGGGGCTCTTCTGGACAAGAATGTCACAGCCAAAGTTGCACAATTATCCCTGTAACTTTCTCATAAGGAAAGCATCAAACTTGCATGGTTCTTCTGAACCAAACTGCGACAGCAAGGCAAAGAAATTTGGGCAGTGCTTAAAAAAAAAATTATTCCTCAGGCTGTCAGCACAAAATGAATAGTGGAGAAATAGAAAATACTGTGGCATACCTACCCTCTGCTATGCTGAATCTCTCCAAAGATTTGCAGGTACTGTCCTAAAATGACTGCCTATCAGCAGGACCTCAGGTTTCTTCAAAACAGTCCTGCATCAAAGATGTGCACAGTAGACTCTTCAGACATGGTATCAGTTCAAGGATAAATCTGGCTATTACAGCTTGTGTTACTGATTTGGGGCTTTTATAAATGGATGTGCAATAGAGTACTTTAAAGATAATTTCTTCTATCAACCACTCTGGAAATCAAAGTCCCTCGGCAGGACAAAACCTGTCATTTATTATAGTTGTGTGTGTGTGTATATATATATACACTACTTTTAGCATAATGTAATGTGTTGGACAATCTTCTAGAATGAAAGAGATTGTTTCCCTCTACTGAAGTGCTCGGTAGTTGATCTGTCATCAACTACCCACAAGAGAGTAGGAGGGTAAAAAATAGACATTCTTCACAACAAGTTCCTTTCCAAATCTTTCAGATTGCCTGGCACTGCCTCTCCTGTGGTTGCTGTTCTTTCAGCTACAGGGGACTATGGCAGGCAAGCTGAAATCTTGAGACTGGCACAGAAAGATGTCAAAACGCACCATCAGAGTTACTTTACAGCCACAAATAACAGGTTGGCATACCACAATCTGGTCAAACTCTGCCAAAGACTTGTAAAGAACCTCAACTTAAAACACTGTTAGCCTGATTCAGAAAACACAGATAATAATGGAGACCTTTTTTCAGCTGATATAACAGGCTGTAGGTTCAGGAATTGTAAACAGTCTTTTGTTAAGTGCCATTTCTTTCAGTGTGTGAATTTAAATGAAGAAGTTTATGATGGCAGCATTTTCCTGGGACATGTTGGTTTACAGCATCCAAGAGCATCAGAATGGAAACCATTATTACAAGGTGCATTTTTTCTTGGAATATTAGGTTTATTTCTAATGTTTGCTGACATTTAAACTTACAATAAGAAATTTTAAATAAAGACAAACTGGCTGTTAGGTCTTGTCCTCACTATTTAGAAACTTCTTCTCTAGAGTTTTCATAGGAATAAAGTGAAATCCAAAGTTATGATCTCAAGCTTCCAGAACAACCAATAAGCCTGGAAATGTCTATTTACCTTCTTCTTCTTTTTTTTTTTTTTTTTCCAAAAATTGGAGCAAATAAGTTTTTCCAAAGAAAACGGCATACAAAAAACCCAGCATTGTAAGATCTGATCCACTGCAATATTTTGAGTAACACAAAAACCGGTGATGTAGAGATGTGAGGCCTCTCTTTATCTGACATTAACATTTTCCACAGGTTTGATACTCTAAGACAAAAATTACAGTGGAATCAGTTCTGTTATCTTTAGCTTTGCTGAAGAAAACCTACAGCATTCTGTAGGATTAAAACTAATCTTTCTTTCATCAGAGTTAAAAACCAATTTTCTAGGGCACAAAGAGCAAAGAGAGATAAAATCTGTTTCTGAATGCATCTGTTGGTTATGAACACAAGTTCAGCTAAGTTTTTGTTCTTTTTAACTGGTGGAGAAGATTTAAATGTCAAAAATAGAGCAAAAGGAGAAAATAAAATGTAGAAGTTCCTACAGTTTATCAAAAAATAAATATTCTGAATTTAGATACCAATTTCTTCAATTTTAAGTAACTAGAACATATTTTCTTTGTATAAATGTTCATTTTGGGGGGTGGGGGGGGGTAAGACTGTTGCACAGATCAATAAATTTCTAGTCCAGAAGGCAGTGGACGTCACACTCAAAGTGTGTTCCTCCCTATAGTGTTGACTTGATTCCACAGCTGGAGGCTTTTGCAAAGATCCTTTTTTAACCACAAGTCATTAGATGCAGGGTTTACATGGGAGATACATGCAGGAAAGAGGAACTTTCCACAGCACATGTTAAAACACAAGACTGACCTGATAGCCACAACAGTGACTCCTGGCTCTAGTATTTATGGAAAAAAGTGAAAGCTTTATCAATAACAAATTTAAATTTGTTACCATGTTTTAAAGAAAGCCACCATGTACAAAGCTACAGAGCTAAAGGGCTGGTAGTAAATTCAAAATACATATTTGAGAAATCAAACTGCAAATCCAATGATTTATTTCTTAAAATTTTAAACTACATCAGCTAAGCAAAAGAGAAAATAATGAATACACAGATGAGCAAGATTTTATTTTGTCAGGTATTTTACAATTCCAAGTAAGTGGGCACTATATGAGCAGAAAGAATGCTCTACACAGATGAAGTAGCAGACTTAGATTTTAGAGATTTTGCTCTTGCTTCTGTTATTGGCCTTCAGATTTGCCTCAGCAAGCACAGCTTCTAGCTCAGTTTCATAAATTTCATATATTTCCTCTGAGAGGCATTTAGTGATGTCTTGACAATCTGCCATAAATTGCATTTTTTTCTATCTCTTATTTTGATCTTATCCTTTGTAAAGCCAAAATGCAGTTTGGGCAAGTGGGAGACAATTTATCCCCACCATGCTATCCTTGGGCACCAATGTTAAACTAGGAATATTTTCAGAAACCAAAATTAGATTTAATGCAGAGTTGGGCATCTAAGAAATTGAAATCTTGAAAGGTTTTGCTCAAAAATGTTTTAATGCTCCTAGGAGCATCAAGCTTCAAAAAAGTTGCATTGGCATCTACAGATCAACTTCTAATGTGTTAAAATGGACTTGAGCACCTAAAACTGGACAGGACCAAGGAACTCTGTGCACTAGTCCATACATATCATACATATGTACGTATCATGGTGCCAGCATATGTCTGCTGGAGTCCTGAAGCTAAAAAATCTCCTTATTGCCATGAGGGGGTTCAATCCATTGAGAGTTAGCAATCAAAAAAATATAAAAAAATATAAACAGATTTCCTTATCAATGTCTGTTTGAACTGTTGCTGATTCATTTTTCATTAGGTAGTCATAAAATGCTTGAACATACCATGGAGCAATAACTGGAACACAGAACTTCTAGAAGAAAGGTTTAGCCTTAGGCCACAGCTGGTGTTTTTCTAGACACAAGTACATGAAGTAGAAAAATTACATTAGAATTGATTAAGAAGATGAGATGTTTCACCTGACTTGGCTTAAATACTTTTTGTACTGTAGATAAGACCAAAATCTGCTTCAGGAAGAAGGATTTGAAGCCAGAGGAATCTCATCACATTAGGAAGAACTGTTGGTGAAAAGTGATCGCCACTTCTGTGTTCAGATCTCTTTCAAATTGTTGGTTCCTCCTTCATTTGAGCAAAGATTTACCTGAAGTGCCTATAAATTCAAATGAGAAGAAGGGATATTCCCCTGTACTCAAATAGCAGCTTGGATGGTGGTGAAGTAGCTAGGTAGAAGTCTTTCTCTTAGCTATACAGACAACAAATTAGATGCATCAAGATGTAGCTTCTTCAGGGGAACCAGGCATCATCCTTAGGGACTCTGATGATGAACATCAGAAGTGCTGAAACCCTTCATTGTGAACAGATTCTTATAGTAGCTGCATTGCACAGGAACAGTGCTCACTCTTGACATGAAGATGCCTCCAGATACCCAGTAGTTTTTGGCTGGTCTTGCAGTGTTTCAGTTCAGGTTCCAACTTTATAGTTCATATATTTTCTCACAAAAATGAATGTTTACTTATCTTACATTTACCAGAAATAAATGACATTCTGACTGTCAAGTTATAATCCACAACAAATCTGAGTCAAACACTGTGTTGTGTGTCTGGTTCAGGTCCTTAGTATCTTAACCTACTGTCACATTTATTACAGCTAATTCTTAGAAAGTTTTAAAATCTACAGGGAGGAAAGGTCAGGAGTGAGGGGGGGTGTGTGCACAAACACTTCTGAAGAGTTTGATTCGCTATAAATTACAGCTCCCTGAGTTTTTATTATTGCAATTGTTTAAATGCCAGATATCTGATGATGTGATTCTTGGTGCAATTCCCTGTTTCTCATATCCATTATCTTCACAGAAAGTAACACAAAATCTGACTCAATACAATTATCAGAGTTAAATTTTTGATGCAGTTCAAAAGGGCAGAGGTTCTATGAGCAAACAGGATTCAGAACTGCTCATGGATGACTTATAGGACCTGGACTGGTACCACAGCCTTGAGTAAGAGTGGCAAATAAACAGTGTCATGACAGAAGAAGCTGCTCTGAGTAAGATAACATCTTGTGACTGACTATCCCCTTTCCATGAAGGCTCATAATATCACCAGCAGGATTCCTCCTCTAGAGCAGTACTAGAGGAGTAAAAGGAACTTAGATAACCTGCAATTATCTGCTACCATCATCCCCAACTAAATACCTTGGTGCATCACACACAGCTCCTACTTATGCTGTCATAGCAGACCCATGTCCAAGACAGCAGAACAAGGGTCTGATGGGGTCCCTTTCTTCTCAGGTCTAAGGATGCATTCTTCAGACTAATTGGTTACAAATGTTCACTTAACAAGCAAAGTTATTCATATGATACAGTAATGCAATAGTGAGTCTTGAAGACTATAAATGTTGTTCACTTGTCTTTCTAAATCAAAATCAGACAGAAATTATTATGGAAAAAATATCAGTACTTAAAGAAAATGTCATTTTTAATCTAGGGGAAATTAGTATCCCAGAATTTAATGGATTGTTAGCATTCTTTTTTTTTTCTTTTTTTTTTTTTTCTGTTAACCAGAGAACAAATTTTATTTAGCTAGGGGAAAAAAAATCCCAAACAAACAAAAAAAGAAACCCACCCAAGGATTAGAAATACAAGAAATAAAAGTAGAAGCCTTTTCCTGTTGCAGTGTTGATCTTTCTTACTCCTACTGTCTCACAGGTATTCAGCTCACTGTATAAAACAAAATGCTAAATCAAATTCTTAGTGGATTTGCACACATGACACAATTATAAACATTGGCAAAAATATAAGTCTAATGAAAAAGAAATCAGCATACATTGAATGAGCAATAATTATTGTTTTCTTTAGTTAACACTGGGAATTTCCAGGGAATTTTTAGAATTGCCACACACTGATGCATCTCTGCAGATTGGTCAGTGCAGGAAAACCACATAGAATCTGTTGAAGTCATCTGCCCACAATCAACTGAAATTTGAGTCCTGTTTATTCTCCATGTTTAACAGAATTAGAATTTTAGAGAAAGGATCTTTATAAGAAGAAATGGAAAATGTATTATTGTGAAAGGATGAGAGAGCTTGTTCTGTTCTTGCTTGGGCAATAGGTCTGCAGAACCTGTCACTTTGTAAATTCTTATTTAAATCTATTCATTTTTTTCAAAATCAGAAAAAACTATGGATAAAGAATCAAGCAATCATTTAAACAGATCTTTGCACCACATCAGGTGAACCTAGAACAACCCAAAAATTCCTTTCTAACTGTCTTTTGAAACTTGTTATAAAATTTGTTTTCAAAAAAACCTACTGGTTCTTTGCAATGCTCTTCAAAAGAACTAAGCACTCAGTCCATAATAATAAATTTCTCCTGAAAGGAGAAGCATAATGGCTACTTTGGTACCATTCTTTCCATTTACAAAAGTGTTGGTATCTCTCAGAGTTGAAAAAGTGCCTTTTAAAAATAATTTTGTATGTCTACATTTTGGATAATTTTTACTGTCTTGAACGTCTTTATAATCTCTCTCTTGATACCCAGGCTTCCACAAAAACAGCTCAACAGCTGATAAACCTTTTACACACTAGCTGAATATATGACTAGGAAATGATGAATAAATCTGTCCTAAGAGTACTTAACTGCACCTGCAGCTTTGAACATAGGCCCTGCCATGTTGAAATTTATTGGAATATGCAGCTGCTCAAGCACAGGCATAAGAACCACAAAGAATCACAGAATGCATGAGATTAGAAGAGACCAAGTGGATCTTGGTGGGTCACCTGGTCCAACATCCTTCCTGCACCTAGAATACGCTACTCAAAATTTTGTCCAGAGAGCTCTTGAATATCTCCAGTGAGGGAGACTGCCAGAATGTCTCTGGGTAACCTGTTACAGTGTGTGGTCACCTGTACAGTAAAGAAGTTATTCCTCATGTTCAGGTGGAACTTCCCGAGCATCAGTTTCTGCCTGCTGTCCCTTGTGCCCTCAGACATCACCAAGCAGAGCCTGGTCCATGCTCTGACTCCTCCCTGCAGACACTGACAGACACTGATGGGGTCTCCTCTTAATCACCTCTTCCTGGGACAGGACCAGCTCCCTCAGCCTTTTCTCATAAGAGAGGTACTCCAGACCCTTAATTGTCTTTGCAGGACTCACTTCAGGGGTTCCATGTCTCTCGTGTCCTGAGGACCCCAGGGTTGGACACAGCACTCTTGATACGGCCTCAAAAGGGCTGAGCAGAGCAGCAGGATCACCTTTTTTGAGCTTCTGGCACTGTTCTTCCAATGCAGCTCAGGATACCATCAGCCTTCTTAGCACACTGCTGGTTCAGCACTGCCTCTGCCCACCAGCACTCCACTGCAGACCTTCCCAGCAGGCCAGCCCCTCGCCTGTGCTGGTGCTGGGGGTTATTCCTGCCCAGGTGCAGGACCCTGCATTTGCCACTGTTGAACATCAGAGAGTTCTCTGCCCCTGTCTCCAGCTTGCTGATGTCCCTCCAAAGTGCTGCACAGCTCTCCAGGGCATCAGCCACTCCTCACAGTTTTGTATTGTCTAAGAAATTTTCTAGAAGGCTGGCAAAGGGCTCAAAGTTATGAAGAGCCATGCCCAGTTTTGCCTGAAGACTTCTAACAGATGAGAGGATTTATGTATGTTTCCTATGTCATTATTTCATGAGTTGACATGCATTTACTTCTCTGATATCAGTCTCAGTAATGACCTCTTGATAGATACACCTTGTATATTTATTCATGTTGTAGAGAATAATACATTTTACACATTAGCTAATGTTGATTGGTTTCCTTTTGTCAGAAGTCCAGTCTGGATGCAATGAATCTTGGTGGCAGGTCACTCCCTACTCACAGTCCTATTCAGTGTTCAGAAATGACATCTGTGTGTGTCACTCATCAATCAAAATACTGGGACACAACATCACAGCCTCCATTTCTCTGCTGACATTTTACATCAGGAATAGGATAGGCTGTTTTCAGGGTCCACAGTACGTGACTTTCTGAACAGATTTTCAAGGAAAAATTTAGATTTCAGAGGATGTATGGCTACTCCCTAGCTCCCATCTGATGATTCTAAACAATTGCAAGACCTTTGTCCTGAAGACGACCAGTGAGCAACTTGTCCACCGCAGCTGTGCACAAGCTACCTGTCTCAGACTTCTGGAGGAGCACAATTTTGCAAATCTTAGAGAAAAAAAGATATGTAGTTCCCTCTTCTCCCTCTCCTCAGAAACCTGACTTCTGGTGGATTGTCTGACAACATGATTTCTTGACAAATATATATGCATGACCATAGAAAGATTGCTCAGTAATCAAATTGTATGGTTTGAATCAATACATTTGCTCTAAATGCTTTTTAAAATTCTTTTAATTGCCATTCAGTAAACATGAATTTAGCTAGTTCTCTTCCATGCCTAGTTTTTTGTAGGAAATATTAATCTGCCACTTTACTAGCTAATTAACTAGGTACATAATAGAATTAATTAATTGAAGTTTTCTGCCTTTTGATGTATATCTGACAAACGCACCAAGAACCAAAACCCACCTGAGGCAGTCTGAAGCAAGGGTCATCACTGTTTCATTAAACTGTTTATCCAACAGACTCACAGAAGTTCTGAAAACATTAAAAGCACTGGTCTTAGATGCCTCAGAAGCTAAACAAATCATTTTACCCATATATCTTCTGTGGATTTTATAGTTAGCCTACCTATTCAGCCATTCCATATGCTCTTCTCTGCCTAGACAGCATTTTGAATGTAAGTAGCCCTTTTTGCAGACAACATTTGCCACAACTAAAAAACTTGTTCTTTCCAGTTTATGTCATTTAGATAGATATGAATGGCTCCAGGATGACATTCTCTTCACAGTAATCACATGAATAGAAGAACTTGATGATTCAGAGCTGGAAGGAATATTAGAGGCAAGGCAGCCTCACAAGTAGGGTCAAAGAGAAAGAATGGATGCAATCCCTCCTTCTTTGACCTCCTCCATTCTCTGGGTGCATGAAGTTCTTGCACACTTTTGAAAGCTACTCAGAATGATCTTATACCATAGCTACAGGCTTCTATTGCTTGCTATGATCATTAATGTGTCTTGGTATCACAAACCCCAGTCTGCTTTAGGGGGTACATATGTCCGAGTTGCACCTAAAACATAACAAAAAAATACAACTCAAAGAATAAACAAACAAAAACAAAAACAAACAAACAAACAAACAGACCAAAAAAACCCCAAAACTGGAAACAAAAACAAAATTAGAAAGCAACACCCAAAACCCAAAAACCAAACCAAATCAAACCAAACCACCAAAACCAAACCACAAAAAAAAAAAAAAAAAAAAAAAAAAAAAAAAAAAAAGACAAATAAACAAGCAAACAAAAAGACACCAGAAACAAGACCTGCAGCAGTATTGTTTGTATTTAGAAATATCTAGGGAAGGTATTTTAGCAATTATAGGCATGAAAAAAAACAAGTGTGTAACTTTCAAAGTCCCTTGCTTTGAACTACATGTAAGATACATGAAATGTGATGTCAATTTTACCAAATCTGGCATTTAGGAGCTAATCATTATCATCAGTAACTGGCAACATAGTAAGGTCTGCTATGATTTGGATCTGTGTGGCCAGTTGTTACCCATATGCTTTGTGCCATAAAAAAAAATAATCTCCTTAAGCCTTGCAGAATGGATGACTGCTCTTCAGAGAGTTGTTTAAATCTTTAACATGCTGCAAACATTTTAAATAATGCTGGAAAGAAGATACCATATTGTTATCCTTTTTCTCTGTGTTTGATCTTAATAAAAAGTTAAACAATCTGCTAATAAATATAGAACTAATTAAGCTGCATTTTCAAAACCATAATCCGCAGCTGGAGAGTACCCTAGAACAGATGAAAATCATCTTTTAGAAGATCACAACTCAGCAATAAGCTAACTTTGGGGGACTCATTCTTTGATACAGAGACTAGAAAACAGCAGAGTTTGGCTATTCTTTTTGAAGTCCAGGACTAAATAATAAGAGTGTATCTAACTGGGCAATTATATCTGAGTCATTGTGTTCCTACGTATAGTATTAAGAGTACTAGCATGTTCTAAACTGCAAAGCATTTGGGAAAAAATCCTCTATATTTGAGCTGACTCCACTTCTGGTTCTTGCCTTCATGGTATTTTTGATGAGACATGTTTGTCATATATATGTGAAAAGGTACAGTCTTTGGAAAGGTGGTGCCCAACCCTGCACAGCAATTTTGTGGGGATGCAGGTGGAATGTACCCTGTGAGAGACCCTGTGCTGCATCTCCTGGGTGATGCCACACTCGGGAAGGCTGACACCTCCCCAGCTGGCTCAGCAGCACTCCAGCCCTGCTGCACAGCAGGAGACAGGGCAGCTGTCCCTTCCCTCTGGGCCATGCCCCAGGCTGCCCTGCTGGCCAAGGGCTCACTTCCATCCCCTTCCTCACGCTGAGAGGTGCTTACTCACACAAGTCATCCCAGTGACTGCTACAAATTAATTGACAAAGAGGAGGCAATGTGTGAGCTCCCCCTGCAATGTGTGAGCTATTAACCAACTCAGAGGGAGCCCAGCTGGCTACCCTGGTCGCCTGTGGTGAGGCAAGCGTGTTCAGCTGTTGGGCTGATGTTCCTAGCTGTCAGCTCTGTTTCAAATAGTTCCACCAGCAAAGCCTGGAAGTGACTTATTCACTCCCTTTCAGTAGCACTCAAGAAAGATGGAGCTGTGGAGTTTTAATATGGCTTTGTTGCCTTTCTGAAAGGGATTGTGTCTGGATCCAGGTAGAGTACTGGATAGTTAGCATCTTTCAGGGTACATACCCCTGCATGTAAAAAAAGTGAATACGGCTCTTTTGTTTTATCTGTTTCATCCCCCACAAAAACAACAACCAAAAAGAAAAAAAAAACCAAAAAAAACAAACAAACAAAAAAAACCCCATACCTTTTTCTAGTAAACAGACACCAGTCAAAGACCCAAAAGTGACATTTGATTACATATTATCTCTGTTTTTGAAAGTTTCTCACAGGAAATGGAAGTTTCGGTGTAACCAAGGAGCTGACACCTTGTTCCAGCTAAAGGTTTGGATCTTGGACCAGTGAAAATATTTACAGTGTATCTTGAGAAAAAGTTGTATAAATAGTTAGATAAATCAGTAGCAGGGAAGGAGAGGAGGGTTATCATTACTGTTGCCATTACACATTCCATAGAATACTCACAGGTGTATAGGTTCATGTGGAAAGTATGTTAGAATGCACAATGTATTTCCTCAAAGTTTTAGTAGTATTCTCCATGCAAAATGTAGGCTTAGATAACAGTGAGTGAGAGGAGAAAATAATTTTCAAAGGCCTAAAGGATATTTGCCTCTTCTTGGCTTTTTCTGGTTGGTTTGTTCTCAATTGCTCATATTCATAGGAGAATCTAAGTGGTCCTCATTCACAGTAGTATGAAAAAAGAAAAACAAATCCTCTAAGATTAAAGTACCTCCTTGAAAATACTGCCTTTTTGATTACATTTGTGCCACAGAGTAGGCAAAACTGGCTGCCAGCAGAGCATTACTAAACAGGGTCATTGTCCAACCCACACGCAAAGCTACTTATGGCACTGCAGCTCAGTGTCTGGGGTCTGTAATCTCCTTTGCTGACTTTCACAAAATGCATTTTTTTACCTATTTCTTATTCTTCTCTTAATAGTTGTATTTACCAAACAAAAATAATACAGATATTTTCAAGTGTCATACATCTCTTTGTAGTTTATTTTTTGTCAGACACAATGTAACTATAAATTTATTTTGAGGGAGTAACTATAATTAGCATTTTAGAGAGAATAAATCACTTTCTTAATTGTTTGCTTGAAGCGCAGCATTTGGACAGTTTTACCAATGTGTTCATGAGAGACACACATACTATTAATCTAACTAATACAGCCAAACCCTCCTGGTCCCACAATTTCTATGTCTATTCACAAGATGATGACCTGTGCAGTCCCTAAGGACTACCTTTTTTTAGTGTTTCTCAAAAGAAAAACATGAAGCAGGGTATATTCCAGTTAATCATTACCTGTCACCTGTGGCAGTGCTAGCCCAGCCAACATTTTGTTCTTCCACCAGATCTCAGAGTGTGAGTGGCATCTCACTCCTCAGCCTGGGCAGGGCACTTGGCCATTCTCACCACTGACTCTAGGCTGCTGGAACCAGCTCCGGCTTAACCCCATTTTGGTTATCTCAGACACATTTTCCATGTCTGTTATGTCTGACCTAGAAATGCGAGTGGTTTTGAAATGAAAAAGAAGTGGGAAAATATAATTAATTAATCTTTGCTAAACTCTGTTGGGTTCTCCAGTTTTGGATACTTGGTTGGAAAGGAGCATGCACAGGGAAACCAAGGAGTATGCTTCCACTACCAAGTCCCACCACAGGCAGCTAAAATAGGTTCTGATTTCATATGTCTTATTCCAGCTGCAAACAGATGAGTTACACCACCTGCAGTCTTTACCTTTGACAACTTAAGACTTTATATGATACCTCATTCTATGCATAATGCTGGAATAATGTAAGTATTTTGACATTTTTAAATGCTATGGAGGTACATGAAATTGTAACAAATAGAGATTAAATTGCAATTTTTAAGATTTTTCAAAGAAAAAGCCCAATTTTTGTTTCCTCAAGCTTTGAGACACATTTTTTTAGATAAAATGCTATGGCCTTCAGTTTCTGTTGTTAGGGGGCATGAACAACACAGTGCAAATATTTCAGCAAGCAGCAGTGTATCTCAAATCAAACTACTTGTCTTATTGATGGCTGCTGCTATGTGCCACTGCTTTTCCTTTGTAATTCACAGATTCAGTGCTACAGGCTGGACAGAGTGACTGGAAAGTGTCCCAGCAGAAAAGGACCTGGGGGTGCTGGTGGCAGCAGCTGAACATGAGCCAGGGTGTGCCCAGGGACCAAGAAGGCCAATGGCATCCTGGCTGGATCAGCAATAGTGTGGGCAGCAGGAGCAGGGCAGGGATTGTCCCCCTGTCCTGGGCACTGCTGAGGCCACACCTCGAGTGCTGTGTCCAGCTCTGGGCCTGAGTGCAAGAGAGACACTGAGGGGCTGGAGTGAGTGCAGAGAAGGGAATGGAGCTGGGGCAGGGTCTGGAGCACCAGAGCTGTGAGGAGCAGCTGAGGGGGCTGGGGGTGTTTATCCTGCAGAAAAGGAGGCTCAGGGTGACCTTGTTACTTGTCACAGCTGCTCTAACAGGAGGCTGTGGCCAGGTGGCCTCTTCTCCCAGGCAGCCATGGCAGGAAGAGAAGATGTGGCCTCAAGCTGCACCAGGGAAGGTTTAGCTTGGACATTAGGAAGAATTTGTCCACAGAAGGAATGATTAAACATTGGAATGACTTCCCAGGGACATGGTGGAGTCACCTGGAGGTGTTTAAGGAAAGACTGCAATTGGCACTCAGTGCCAGGCACCCTGGTCTGGTTGACAAGGTGGTGTTCAGTCACAGGTTGGACTTGATGACCTCAGAGTTCTTTTCCAATTTAATTGACTCTGCTATTCTGTGATTCAATGTTTTATAACAATACCAAGTTCTGCAGTTTGGAACTGACATACAGAGGGAGGCATCTGAGCCATTTACAGCATTTAGCATTCTGCACCTCCTTTCTGGCAGAGCTGCCTCTCTGGCAGTGACAATCCTGGCCAAAACTTCTCTCAATTAAATCACTGGCAAATTTTCCAACACCCTAAATAAGAACAGAATTGGGTCCCATGACCAGAAGATGCATGTGCACCTCTCATCATACTGTAAGCAGCAAATGTTTGTGATTGCAATCTAGCAATCTGAACTGACAGACTTGTGACATCTGCAAGCAAGCTGATTATTTTAACACCCAAAGACATAAACACAACTTATTACATATCCAAAAAAGATAAGACCTTGACTAAGGGAGATCATGCAAGGCAAAACTTACTCCAACTACGTTAAAATAATCCTTGTGTGATCCAAGTCACCTACTTAACTAGGGGGAAAAAAAAAAAAAAATCCAAAATCCAATCCAAAACCACCCAAATATCCCTCCTTGCTGATCAAAAGACAAAGACATGACATAAGCTATTGCTATTAATTTTTTTTTTCAAATTTCAGCCTATTTTTCATTAAAATTTACCTGTGCAAGTCATTTCCCTGAACATTCTTTATAGAGAAAACAGCTCAAAAAATTTCTTAAAATATATTATCTACATTTTACAAACCTTTTGGAAATGAAATATTTTTCTTAATTTCATTCTGTGTGGGTCTAAGTAATTCATCATTTATAAAACTGCAGTGCAGGAGATATTTCACAGAATTTCACAGTGGTAAAAAGCAAACAGAAGCATTGTTTTTTGAGCAGCAGGTACCATTTCTAGTCTAGGACTTGTACTGAAGGTAGCTGCTTTTCAAGCTTAGCAATGGAACAATTAATAAAGAAACCCATTAAGGTCTGATTGTTGCTGCTAAAAAGGAAGGTTGAATTTCAGGCCTTTGAAGTAACTGAGAATGATTCAGGCCTCATTACAGAGATATAATCTACATTCATACATTTATGTTAGTGATTCAAATCTATTGGGACAGATTGAATTCCGTTAAATAGTGCATCTTTCCTGTGGAACTTTTCTCAGGCTTTCTCAGGCTAACCTAAGAGGTGACCTGACAATACAAAGTAGTGGGGTATTTAGGGATTCAACTGTGCTATAAAAGAAAGGCTATACAGAAAGTAGAAAAAAGAATGAGATATAATCTAAAAAGCTATGTCAGCTTTTCATTTGGACTCTGTTTTGTAAATGCCCTCCTTGTCATCACACAGGATAGAAAAGGACTCTGTGAGTTGCAGCAGTTTAAAGTACTGCCCTGAATATTGCACCTGCCAGAAGCAGATCTTATGTGAAATTCTGTGCATGTTGAATTTTCTGTTCTTAAGCACAAAATCTTACAACCAATACACAGACAGACAGAGCTAGAAACAGGTTTAAGCAGAATTCTTCTTTAGTAAATTCAAGACAGTACCTAGTTTTTAGGGTTAATAGTAGCTGTTTAACCCCCAAATTATTTCTAACTCCTGCCAGAGATCTTAAAATGCCAATTCATTTTATTTTCCAGCATTTGACAGGAAAATGAGAATAACAAAAAGGAAAGATGACTTCAAATCTAAAACTTTAAGATATTATAGAAAATGTTTATCATTTAAGCTGTTGGAATCAAAATAACTTCAATTTTAGGAATAATATGTTATATCCTTCATGACCAAGGCAGCACTCAAACACTGACATAAGCTTTGTAGACACACATGTCAGGCATTCACAGAAAGGAGGGGTTTGCTTTACATTCTGTTTTGTTCCTCTACTTTTTGAAAATTAATTACCAAAAGGAAAAGCCTTTGGCAAAAGGAAAGCCTAAATCAGATTTGTAAAAAGAAATATTTCTGAAATGCTTTGCACTCAGTGCAAATACATGCAGAATAAATACTCTGAAGTACCATAAACAACATCGTAAAACATATTGATTCTAACATTAAATGGTTTCATTTTTAAGGCTGTTTAAATGTCACCCCCAGCAGCTGAACACATAAATTTAGGAACCAACTCTTTCCAGAATAAACACCATAATTGGAGAAAATAATTTCTAATTTCTGTTGTGAAGTTAACAATATATTTAGCATCCTAATCTAATGAATCTGCCTAATTTTAGAACTGTTTGTTCTTCCTGCATTTTCTGTTGTTTAAACTCAGATTTACTCCAAATGCCAGACGGAATCACATAGGAGGTTTTCCATTGCATTCTACTGATCTGCATTATTTAACTGCCTCTGTTTCAAAAAGGTTTTGAGTTTACTTATTGAGCTACTCACTGCGTTTCTGTACCTATTTTCTTGATATCCCATTCTCTTAGCAAATGTTCCATCCACTTGTTTTCCAAAACAGGTATTTAATAACACTAAATACTGATTAAACATAATGGCTTGCAAGCTGCCCTTACCCTGTCAGTTCTGATGCTTTATTCTGGTGTTAAAAGATATTTCATCATATGGAAGATGCTTGTTAATCACTGGCAAAGTTGACAGTACAATGATGGGCTAGAAATATGAATCTGTCATAACATTCAGTATGTGAAATGATAAATCCACTAGATGAGGTGGAATCATAGGGAAAACCAGCAGCATATGCCCCTCCAGGAAAAGAATAGCTTGAAAAATGGCTTAAAATAGCCTTGAAAATGGAAAAATTGTTTCTTTCTGGCAAGGGAAACTGCATTAGTTTAAAAAAAAATTAAAAAGACAGCAAAGTATTCAGACAGATTTTATGGGGAAACCTTTGCAATGCCAATAAAATCCCTTTTGCTTTGAAGTCAGACGCGTGATTCAGTAAACGACTCATGTTAGCAATTAGAAAATGGTCATTTAGGGCCCTGATTTCTTTTGAGACAAGGAGAGTGAGGGTGGGGAAAGAGACACAATAAATCTTGAGAGGCTTAAAAGGAAGAGCAGGCTAAAGTGTGAACTTTTTATTTCAGCAACGGAAGCGAGAAATCAGTGATTCATTGAAGGAGGGAGAAAGACCTCCATGGAAGCTGGCAGAGAAGAAGGAAAAGGAGCTAATTATGTCTCTTCCCTTTTTACTCTCTCTGACCAGCATATAATCTGCTTTTCCAGGGTCTGCCTGTAGTATATACTCCTTTCCAACCTCTCCACCCAACCCCTCCTCCAGCAGGGGGGAGGGGGAAATCTAGCAGGCAACAAACTCCAGGTGGCTTTCTCAATCACTTCACTGCCAAAAAAAATAAAATAAAACCCTCCACTAGAAAACAAGTTGGTGTTTTGAGGGTTGGTTTTTGTTAGTTTGGGGTGGGGGGGGGTGGTTTAGGGGAGGAGGTTGGTTGATTGAGGGTTTTTTTGGTGGGGGGGGAGGGTGGGGAGGGAGAGTGGGGGAAGAGTGAAGGGGGAGGGAAGCCTCCCTGGAGGGGATTGGTCCAACTTGGAAGACAGGGAAATTAGTAAAGCATGAGTCTCTAAGCCATGCTGGTGGCCGGCGCTCCGAGGAGAAGGACGCTTTAGGAGCAATTAGCAGCGAGCCGAAGGCGGCGGCTGCCGCAGCTGCCGCAGCCCGGGAGGAAGCGAGGGCAGCTCCCGGGGCTGCCTCCGCAGCAGGCACCGCTCGCTCCAGCTGCAAAAAGGTTTCAGATGTCCCACCACTGCCTGACCCCCTGCAAATAAGGGCTGACCACCAGAGGCACATCCCACCTCTGACTTGTAATCGCTGACATTTAGGCTACAGCTTCCAACCTGTTTACAACCAAAGGGGGAGGGAAAGGAAAGGAAAGGAAGGGCGGGGGGACAAGTTGGGATTTCTCCCTCTCTCCTTCTCTCGGGATTTTTTTTTTTTTTTTAATACTGTTCTGGAGAATTCAAAGCAAAACAAAGAAACTTCCTCCTCTGGGGTTGTCAGTGAGAAAAGGACGAGTTGTGCAACTGGTTTGGGATTTGAAAAAAGGCAAGAGGGTGGAGATCAGAAGAAGGTGCAAAGCCACAAAGTGTGAGTGCGCGTGTGTGTAAAGGTGTATGTGTGAAAATCCATTCCGGCATCCCTCTCTGCTGGTTGTTATTGATCTCAGTCGTTGTTTTTGTTGTTGTCATTGACTTTGCTGTCATCTATTTTTCAGACCTTTCTGCATCTAAGATGGTGAAGAAAGGAGTGAGGAAGAGAACAAAATAACTACTGGAAAGTCTCAAACCAGGTTGGGGAGTGTGTGTGCATATGGGGGGGTGGGGAAGGTAAAAAGGAAAGAGGATTAACCACAGCAACCCCCCCACCCCAAAAAAAAACAAAAAAAACAAAAAAACAAAAAAAACCACCAAACCAAAAAACCAAACCAACAACCAACAGCTCTTTTTTTCTGAGGGAGGACTCGAAGGATTAAAAGGCAGCAACTTCTGAGGCGATTTGTCCCCTGAGTTATGGATGTTGGTGCACTTACTTCAGGCCAGATCAGAGCTCAGAGGAATCTAACCAGAAGCAGCAACCACCGTCTCTCCACTTGCCTTTTACCAGGTTTTACCCTTCCAGTATGTTTCATTTGATAAGACATTTTCCAGCGCCCAGAGTTTCAGTACAATGTGCAAATGGATACTGACAAATGGTGCCTCAGCCTTTTCCCACCTGCCTTGTTGCTGCTTGCTGCTGCTCTTCTTGGTGTCTTCTGTGCCTGTCACCTGCCATGACCTCGGCCAGGACATGCTGTCCCCGGAGGCCACCAACTCCTCTTCTTCATCATCCTCCTCCTTCCCCTCGTCCTTCTCCTCTCCTTCCAGTGCGGGGAGACACGTGCGGAGCTACAATCACCTCCAAGGAGACGTGCGCAAGAGGAAGCTCTATTCTTACAACAAGTACTTTCTCAAGATCGAGAAGAACGGCAAGGTCAGCGGCACCAAGAAGGAGAACTGCCCGTTCAGTAAGTACGGCTGTGCCGCCGCGCTGCCGGGCAGGGGCCGCTGCGCCCCGGGCCCGAGCGCCGAGCCGGGGCCGGGCAGGGAAGGGAAGGGAAAGGAAAGGAGAGCGGGAGCGGGGCAGGGCTGGGTGGGCTCGGCTCGGCTCCGCCGGGACGCCGCTCCCCACCAGCCCGTATCTGCGAATCTCTCCGGTTACATTTGTTTTGCAAATGGCCTCGCTGAGCACCGTTTGTTTCTTCGCCTGGCAGAAGAGCAAATTAGAAAGATTTGCAAGGAAGTGGCGGGGAGTGTGTGGGGGACATTGTCTGCTCAATCTGAAAATCATTATCCCCTGTCATTAGAGCGCCCTGACGAGAGCGCTGCATTGGAACAATTAATCGATTGCCCGCACGCTGCCGGCCGGTGCCGCTGCGGGCCGGTCCGGCGGGCGCTGCTCCGCGGGGCGCTGCCCGCGCCTGGGGCCGGTGCGCGGCCGCGCTGCCGCCCGCGGAGAGCGGAGGCGGTGCCGCGCTGCGCCCCGCCGGTCCCGGGCTGCAGCGCCGCTATACCGCTACCCGCTCCATTGTAAACATCTGGGGCTGCCTTCCCACAGACCTCACACGCGTTTCATTGTCCCTTTCTTTCTCTCTCTCTTTCTTTTTTTCTTCCTTTTTTTTTTTTCTTTTTTTTTTTTTTTTTAATAAATTATGTCAGAGCAAAAGTCATATGGCAGTCCCCATAGCTGAAGTCTCAAGGTTTTCTCTAGAACTAGAGACTTAGTAATAGCATGCTTCTTGTAATGTATTTTTGGCAGTTAGTGCTAGAAATGTACCCTTTACATGGTCTTCCTGCCCGTGCAATCTTAAATTGAACTGTACTAAATCATATTATATAGATTTTTCTTGCAAATATTAAGTGACTATGTCCCACTGTAGGAACATGCTGAGAAAGTAAGCTCTGTTATGCAACTTGAGGAAACTCTAGGGCTTTCTTCACTGGTAAAGAACCACATTTTGGTTCTTGTGTTGTTTTACGTAAATCCAGATAAGCCCGGGAATAAATCTGCTGTTAAATTAAAACAACTGAAAGTGAATTAAATAGATCCCATGTTAGCTAATGTGTAAAACACAGAGTAGTTCAGCAGGTTGCCATGCTGTATGATAGACACTGCTGTTAATTCAGCTGTATTTCTAGTAAATACCCATAATATAACCTTTCAAACTGAGAAAAGGGCTGGAGTATCATGTGTCTCTGCTTCACTTGCTCCACCTTGCAACTTCATACTTTATCATGCACTTTAATGTTTGTAAATGCTTTAGATGTCAAAGCAGCTATATCTTACCACCTCCCCTTCTGTATTCCATAGAAAGGCAAATTGCTAAAAAAAAAAAAAAAGGAAGAGCTGTGAGGGAGGCTTAACTTTGATGAATTTGTGTGGAATGAGGTCCTAGAATAGTGTTTCTTAGATTACCTTTGGATTTAGAAGAGAGCAGCACCTCTAAAATGGGATTCTGAAAGCTTTGTGTGCATCTCTGAGAACATCAAACCATTCTGTGTAGCACACTGCTGCCAGAAAGGGCTGTAAGGTGCCTGCTCTGACAGCAGTGTACTCAGGGAAGTAACTACATGCCTGAGCAGTCCCACTTGGCCAGCAGAATTGCTCAGTGAGTAAACTTACCCATATGCTTGAGCTTTTCCAAAATCCTGCCAAGAAGAGCTAGAATATACTGAAACATATACATCTTCCTACCTTTTCAGGCTATGTGCAAGAACAGCCCCCCACAGTTATGGGAGGAGATGTGCATGGTGTGTCCTGGTTTCCAGTCAGTGCAACAGAAAATGAATTGGCTTTCTCAGGGATGTCATGGTTACCATCACATCTGCAGAATGTCTGCTGAGAGAGAGGAGAATGTAATTTGTTTCATATAAAAGCAAAATAGAGCCTTTATTATACATAATTGCATCCTATCACTGAAGATTATGTGCAGTGAAGATTGCCATCATCTTAAAACTTGTAGCTTCGTTACTGTACTTACATCACAAAGGCAGACCTAGTACACATCCTTCAGTTCAAAACTATTACCATCCACTTGACAGAAGTCAGAATTGTGTTGTTGACTAATAGTCATTAAAATACACGGTGTGAAATAGCATTTGCTGTAAAACCATAGTCTGGGACATTAAAAAAATATATTTATTATGCCTTTATTCGAGGCTGTTTGTGTAGCAAAATGTTGCAAGTGAATTCACTATATCTGTGTTTTTCACAGCATCATGTGTAGCAGTGCTATCATAATAATGCTATAATCCCCAGCTGGACTGATTCCATGCAAAGATATGGTATCTTTCATATGGTCTGAAATAGGTAATTACATGTGAATAGATTTTTGCCATGCATAGAGTTAGCCAGAGAGGCCACTAAATTGTAGCCTGTTTAGCATTACAGGCTGTTTAATCTTTAAAATTAGTTTCTCACTTAGAAACCATGTTTTCCTAAACAAATAAGAGTGACTATTGACACACAAGACTGAAATATTCTAATCTGAAGGCTAATTTCCTCATATGCTAATGTTTAAAATCCATTTATGCAGCAGTGAAGCCTTATCAGTAGGTCTGTAAGATCGTGATATGTTGTGTAATTAGACAACAGCTTTCATGGCTCACTGCCAATTAAGCACTGTGAGTAAGAAGAACAGTTGGAGAAAGTCAGAATAAACATTCAGAAAACAAAATTTAGTCTCCAGCCTTTAAACGACTCAAGCAGCATTCATGGATTTGCTCTATAAATACTGTGTAGAGTGCACTAAATTAAAGTTTACTCTGGCAGCTGTATTAAGACTTGATTGCTTGGAACTATTCCATCATCCTTTCTCTACCTGTGGAGTACCAGGTGGTTCCTGACTGTTCTGTCAGAAGACTGGCAGAACTTGCAGCACTTGGCATGGCTGGAGGTGTCTGCCACTAGATAGATGTAGGACACTTTATTTTATTGTTCCATACATCTGGAGGTTAGTCCTGAAAATACAACTACTACCTTGTCCTGCAGCACCACAGCTGTGAAGTCCCTTGCCTCTGTTCTTGACAGAGCCCTTCACAAGCTCACATAAAGAGAGCTGTAGTGTTTTCTGAAGGCTTACACACTGGATGAGGGAAAAACAAATCCAAAAATCCTCCAAAGAGCAATTACAAAAGCTTTCACTATAGCTTGAGCTCTGGGATCACCAAGAGAAGCTTAAGGCATATATTAAAATTGAGAGGGAACTGTGTGTGTGCAGATTCTGACTGTACTCTTCCACAGACAGTTCTCCTGATAAAGATAGTGAAACTCTCTGGAATTGGGGGTTGGCATGCACTACAGCTACACGATAAGCTGGTTCAAGAAAACTTTAATGTATATCTCAGTGCTATATAATTTTCGATTTACTTCTAAGGCAACTGCTCACAATACTATAAGGCACACAAAACCTCAAATTTACAGGACTGACATTGTTATTTTAAGAACAAAATATACAATGCTTCATTAGCAGCAGCTGACCTGCAGTCTGTGGAGGAAGTTCTGCCTGAGCAAAGATTTCAGGATCAGGCTCTTACTTAGGTACCTGTTCAGGGAGTGCAGTCGGTGTCACTGAGCCTGGAGATGAGTGGGAAGAATTGCCGGAGGGATTTCTGTGGGCTGTGGAGCAGGCAATGCTATGCAAAACCTACAGTAGATGGCGGCACAGCCACTGCCTGGTGTCACCTCTGCTCAAAGAGGTGGACAAGAAGGGTCTGCATCCTCAACTGTGCAGGCTAATTTAGTTCAAGCAAAGCCAAAAGGGCTTGCACCAGAAGATATTCTATTAATTTGCCTTCTGACCAACTCAAGTGGACTATTTCAAGATAAAGGCACTGCTGCAGAATAAAAGCATATGTCAGGGCAGTTAGCAAGAAATAATTAGCCACTTCCCACAAGCTAACCTATTCTGGGCTTTTCTTCTGAGTATTCAATTATCTTTTATACTAAGCTTTAAAAACTCTTGAAGTCCCTGATAGTCTTTAGTTTTGCTTTGGTTAGTGTGGGATAAGCTTAACAACATAGGGAGTGAAAGCAAGAAAGTTTGGAGCCTCATTCTTCAGACCAAAAGATTGTAAACAACCACTCAGCTACTAGAACTGCCGAACATTCCCAATGAGGATTTTAATTGTGTACATACAATACATGACATATAAATAGGCATTTGTATTACAGATTGGGTTATCTGCAGAAAAATAGCATTGAATGTCTTTTGATTAAGTATACTTCATTTGAAACTCATTTTTTTCACCATACCTGTGGTGCAGAAAAATAATAAAGTGCCATAGGTACCTTAACATCAGTTATGAAGCTCCACACAGATTAGAGTAATTGGTAAAACACAACTCTTTTGCTACTGAACCTTTTGTAAACTAGATGTTTGGGATTATTGACTCCTTTTCATATGTGTTTGCAAATTAATGTGAGAACTTTTCACTGTTTTTCTAAAGACTTATTAGTGTTTTTCTGGTTTACTCCCCAAAGAGTTCAGTTTTATGGCTTTCCCAATCAAAATACTTCAAATAGGAAATAATAATGAGTGAAGTAATTTGAAACATGGACTCCTTACTGTGAAATGTGTATGTTCTTATTTTGGGCTTTCAGGCTTTTTGGTTCCTTTTTTTTTGTTGTTGTTTTTGGTTTTTTGGTTGTTTTGTTTTGTTTTGCTTGGTTGTTTTTTGGGTTTTTGGGTTTTTTTTTTTTTGTTTTTGTTTTTGTCTGTAGAACTCAGTTATATAATTTATAACCAGCAGTATAAAACCATAGACATTTAGGATTTATGAATGTGGAAAGAACTGTACTATTTAATGTCTACATGACAATCTCCTGTTACCCTTACTGCATTCCTGCCTTGTGGACCCTCCATGCTGATACTGTAGCCCTGTCATAAATCTTTTCAAAATACATGGTTGTAAGAAGTCTTTTTGTCTTCATAAATCTAACTTATAGCCACTTGGGAAAAAAAAAAAAAAAACCCCAAGAGTTAGAAGCAACTGGAAGCTTGTTCCTGAAACTCCAGAAGAAAGAAAGCAAGGGATGTACAGGTTTATAGATGCCATGTTTCTGTTTTAATGGGAGGGTTCACAGGTAGTGGCTCGGTCAAAACTTTCCTTGAAGATGGCATTAGCTGAGTGTGCAGTATAGAATGTGCTTACACTTCTGAAACATCTTGGATGCATTCACTCATAGGATAAGATCCTCTGTTTTGAAATAAAGCATTTTAAGATGACTTTCAGATGTCTTTGAACTGTGTGTGTGAATAGGGGCCTTTTCACTTCAAATGAGAGTCAGATCAGATCCTGCAATAGGGGAGTTTTCCTTTATTGCAGAGAGCCTTTCATGTGAAAAAAAGGAAAACCTTTCTATGTGGAAATCATGTTAACTTGTGTCTTAAGTTAAAAATTGCAGGTACCTCTATGAACATAGGGCAACAACTTATGTGATGTGGATGGCTGGCTTTTCCTCTGAGAAAGTAATATAATCGCACAAGAAATATTCTGAGTAGGAAAAAATGTATATGTAAATAATGTATTTCTATTTTTAGGCTTAGTATTTGGGCTGATAGTGTCAACAAAGTGGAAAAATTACTTGGTCAGCTTGGGATTTCTTATATATTTTCTTCTTGACATTGATATGCTATGACAAAATGTTGTTTTCTATTTTGTGGAGAGCTTTTTGAATGAAGTTCTTACAGCCTCTTTTTCCCCAAAATAGCACCAGGTTGAAATTCCAGCTTGCTCGTTTAAACACTTGCTGCCACTGCTTGCAGTTGTGTACAGCACTGAACTACTTTATCCCAGTATTCTGAGGTGTATGATCTAATGACCTCTTTGTCACTTGGAACAGGACGAATATTTTGTTTATCAACATTGCCAACCTATGTCAGATTGAGGAGGCTGCGTGGAAATGTAACCCTTGCTTGCTCTGGGCTGTGAATACCAAACTACCAGATAAGAAATAGAGGACAGGTTTAGTCAACCTTAGCACATGTTTGTTTCTCAGCTGGTAGGTGTATTAGTGCCACTAGTCTAACTGTGTGTGCCTGTCAAACAAATTTTCTTTCTTTTGCTTTGAGGATTTACTTTTATGTGATATTTTGCTATCTTGCACCCTTTCCTTGCTTAGATGCTTTAACAGAGGAGAGTAGTCAATGATGCTTGCAGTGTTAGTCCTGTTAACTGGAGGGATCCTTCCCTAGCTCCCCTAATTGCTTCTGGTTCTTGTGCCAAATTGTTGTAAAACAGCTCAGTTGATTACAACACAGTAAAAAGGAGACAGGAAACAGTGTTTCATGAAGTTTTGAAAAGTCAGCCTGGGAAAGCTCTCTGTGTTTATGAAGTGAATTAAAATCTTCAAGGGTAGGAGTCAGGAGGAAGTGGCTAAATCTTTAATCACTGAATGGATATTAAAAATTAATTCATTAATTGTACAGATTATTAAAATTTATTTTGGTGCCTCATGAGTAAAGTGCAACAAATGGAAGTTTCAGGGGAAAGAAATGGTTACAAGTAAGCTAAGTCTCATACTAAATAGTGGAATTAAAGGCACTGTTTTTAAATTAGGTCACTTGTGCTCTTTCTTTGAACATTCAGTTCTAATTGCAACAGTAAATCAAAGAATACACTCAAAGTAGATTCCCATGTAAGGTGGACAACTGGACAGTGCCTTTTTACTGCTACTAACACGTGCATCCAATTACTGGGTTGATATACTCACAGTGTCAGCTGTAAAGCATTCCCCTATTTTATAGTTAGCCTAAAGAATTATTAGCCTGTCCCCTTTCACATTTACCTCTAAATAATCTGTCAGTAGTGTATATCTTCTACAGTTAAAGAGGAATTTTCACACACATTGAAGCTGACTTTCAAGAAAAAAAGGAAATGTTGAAACTACACCAAATGGTTTTATTCCTTTTCTCTTTCCCCTCTTCCATAATTTTTGGTGTTGTCAAAGAGAGGAAAAGGTTACAGATAGTAGGAACATGAATGATTGTGAATGTTATATAAAAATAAGGATCAGATCTTTCATAAACATTGATTTAGGAAAGCAATGTGATGCCTGATCCTTTCATGGTGAAGGCATATGGGAAGGACAATAAGTTTAGTTGGTTTTTGCCTTTCGTGACTTGTCTTCCTATGTGGGGAGCAGAAGTGAAAATGAGGGAGTTGTGGGGGGAGGAAGGGGGACTGTGAGGAATCTCTTTGCTCTTCCTTCTTCTGCCACTGATATTAGAGGTTCAAACATTGCATAGAAATAAATGAAATGTAAGTTTTCTTTTAGGTTCCTGACACACAGCTGTGCAGCTGTAGTCAGCATGTGTGGGAGTTGGGGAGGGAATGCTGAAGCATTTTGGAATCATTCAGGATGTTATTTAATTGGAATTAAGGCACAGTGCTAAGTGGAGACTGGGTATAAATCAATGATATTGTGCCCGCATTAGAGGAAGTGGGTGGGATGTGTGACAAGTACCAGATCAGTACTAGAAAGGATGACAAGAAAGAAATAGGGGCAGCATGTGTCATGAGTGGGAGAGAAGTGGGGAGAGGGGGAGTGTGGCTTACCCCTTTTGGCAGCTGTGAACTGCCAGTGATGTTGAGTTGTCCTGTCTGATCTCACTGTAACATCTGTTTGCTCACTGAACTGTGAACTGTGAACTGACTGAAACTATGAAGACATTAAGGTGCCTTTTTGAATAAAAGTGTGCTCTTGGTACTAGGGTACAAACTTTCTACTCCCAATTTAGTTTTGTCTTCTCTGACCCTATTCTGTAGATACTATTCAGTACCTGCTCGAGGGTTTTCTTCTTCATTTTTGTCCTCTTCAAGAGGATTAATAAACTGATTTATCCCTAATATCAAATTCAGTATGGACTACTTGCAAGCAGAAATGTGGGTGGATTGGCCCTTGAAAGTAATAAAATATTTGAAAGAGCCACACGCTCTGTATTAAAGAAACAAAAAGGTTGGGTGTTTTATTTGGCTGTTTTTTCTCAAATTTTTCATTGTGCTAATACTACACATTATATTTGTAAAGAAAACATACACCTGCAGGATATCAAGATACCCTGGTCTGATTTTTGGAGCATGGAATAGGGTGGAATAGAGTATTTTGGTTGCTGGTATGTTTAGGATAATCAAATATGTCATATTTTGCAAGCTGCTAGTTAAGATTTGAAGCAGATACATAGTTACAAATTTGCTACAGTGAGCAAGAGGGAATGTGTGATCTAGAACGGAATAGATGACTGCATTTAACACAGCTAATATTTTACAAGACTGCATGTTTACTGTCTTTTCACGATTTTATTATTGCATTTTAGGAGAAACTAAAACTTCCAAGGTCCTCTGAATCTCTTTTAACTTCAACAGAATAAAGTTTTTTCTCATTTATTTCCCAGATACCCTTTTTTCACCATGTTTTTTCCTGAATGTAAACACAAAAGTATAAACCATGTCATAAAACCATAGAACTGTATAATATCCCAAGTCAGAAGGGTCTCACGACTATTGTGTCCAGCTTCTGATCCTGCACAGGGCAATCTGGAAGCTGATCTGGAAGTACCTCTCTTATCCTCATGAATTATCTTAGTACCTGTGGCACGTTTCCCTAGGAGACAGGCTAATGAAAACCTTCCCCTGAACTGTAACCGGGGCTCATGACTCTGCCCCTCTGCCCTGTCTCAGAGGAAGCAGAGTGGGGCATGTGGTTCACATTCTGATGACAGGACACCTTTCCCTTGTCAAAACACTAGTGCTAATAACTGCAACACAGAAATTCTGTGCTCACTGAGGATCTGTAGCTGCAAAACTGATGATAACGTGAAGAGATGCACAAGAAGAGTCTAGAGCTAACCTCATCACCCAAGGTGGGGCTGCTTCCTGTTAGTCTGCTTCTGTCTGCTGGTTACCCTGTTGTTACTCCGTCTCTTCAGATGCTGAAAAGATAACCTCCCATACAAGATACATATGTAGTTTTGCTGCTACCCTTACAAGTAGCTGGGTCAACAGTTCATACTTTGTCTGAAGAGCTGAGTTAAGGCACCACCACGTGTAAACTGGAGCAGAAAATTATGACAATCCTAATTTCACCAGGCATTCTGACATACAAACCATGGCAAGCTCTTTAAATTTTTGCTTCATGTGGTTCTGACAGAAATAATTTAGAAAGTAAGTGGAATGTAAGGAATGGAAGGAAATTATGATTTCAGTTTCTTAAAGGTGAAGATGCTGATGAAGGCACATGTGCAAGTTCAATTCTTACGAACAGAGACATTTAATGTCATGTCTCATAGCTTTTATTCATAAAGCAGCATGACCTCTACTTCTAAACACCTCTGCTTCTATGAGCACACAAAAGTGATGACTTACTTCTTAGTACAATGGATTGCTTATACCACTTAAGCAGCTAATAGAAAATTCAGTAAGTCAAATACTGGGAGGTACAAGTTATGCCCTTTATGAGGCTTAAGGGTAGATTCAATACAAGCAGTTTTGCTGCTTTTCTTGGGTTTTGGTTTGTTAGCAACCCTACTCCGAGGCCAAGAATAATGGAGGGAGATGTTGAGGTAATGCAGACTGTGATTTCATCCATGAAATGAATGAGCATGTTTCCTATTGCAGGCATACAGTGGGAAATACTGCAGGACAGGGAAAGGGGTACAAAGCTGTGCTATTAACAGACCCTTCATTCACAGCTTTCTGTGTTTGAATAACCTGAGGAGTGGCAATTGGAACCCAGCCTGTGCATGCCATGGCATTTAAACTACGTAGCAGCTCTATGTTAGTTATTCCTTAGTACTCCTTTTCTCATATGACATAAACCAGTCAAGAACAGAGACTGGTAATTGTTTAAAAGCTGGTGATTGTTGTATATTAAGGAACTACAACAGTGAATGCACTGACATACTAAAAACATTTTAAGAACACTGTATGGAAAACTGAAAGAATACTGTTGGTAAATGCAGTGTATAAAATACCTTGCTGTAGGGCTTTGGATGAGAAAACACTTTTCATCTGAATGAAGTACCTCAGAGAGCAGCTATTCACTTGAGTTTGTCTGAGAAAGAAAAGGTCCAACAGCAGCTTTCTTCATGGAAGAGATTGCAGGGTATTTGAACTTTAGAAAGTTTCTTAATGACTGTGGTGAATTTTTGTCTCAAAACAAGATAGAACCTGATACATACTGGAGTAATGATGTAGGATTGGGGGAATGATTGTCCTCCACCATGTGCTGTGAAAATTCTGAGGGGATAAAAAAAACTGAGAGAATTCTCAGAGCTCCTTATGGTCCTCATGGTGATTGTCAGGTAGCAGAGTAGGAATCTGCTTAAAAAGAGAGGGAAAAACACTGGACAATTTGGCACGAGGATAGTCTGCAGGAATTAAACTTTGAGTATAAGGAATTCCATAACGTATTAGGAAATAATAGGTCTTATGTGTTGGTTATCCACTGTACCTCAAAATTTCTGGGACTAATTTCTCCTTGCCTTTTTGCTGCTTATAAAATGAGGTTAGTAATACTGCACAAGCAAGAGTGCTATGAAAGGTAATTATTTGTGAAACACATCAGTAACACCATGACGAGTGCCAGGAAGGAAAAAAACCACCCAGAGGTTAATCATCCTCTTCTCTGAAAGGTTTGGATGTAAGGAATAGCAAGGGAAGTTTTGTCTTCCTATAGAGCAGGGAAGAAGAGCCTACTCCTTAATTCCGTCAGATTAAGGTATTTTTGTCTTTCAACAAGAAAAGCTCTTACTTTAAAAGAAAAAAATTAATATGTATAACCCCCTTTTACAAGCATTCTGTCAAGATTACCCAACAAATATTTTGCATGGCAAAATAGCTTCTAACCAAATAGCATTAGTAGAGGGACATATTGGATCTGTCCTGTAAAACTGTATCAGATTCTGCTGATTGAGCATTATAATCACAAGAAATGTTAAATTTTTTTGCTTTGAAGGTATGGACCTTATGGTGTTTCAGTTCAAGGATATGTATAATTTCCATTATTAAACTATTAAAATATAATTGTTATTTCACTGTCTTTACTGTCAGGCCTATCAGTAAAAGAAATGTGGGAATGATGTCCTCCTAATATTTATTGCATTAATATATTATGTATTTTTGAATGTGCCTTTATTTCCCTGAAATATTGTCAATCTATTGGAGTTAACCTACTGGGATTATTCAGGGGTTTATTTTTTTTCTACCGTTTTTTAAATTATTGATACTTCCCCTTTAGTGTCACAGGCATTATTCTTTCAGTTTAATTTATTACAATTACTTCTGCATGTCACAACTTTGCTTTGAAATGACAGCCATCCAAGTTAAAGTCTTTTCAACTTTAGTGAAAACACTTATAATGAGGCTGACACTTGGCTCATGTGGAATTAATCTGGTCTCTTGGTCATTTCTTCAGTTTCTCTTGCTGCAGTCAGCTCTCAAAAAGACATATCTGCAGCTGGGGAGTACATAAGATTAACTTCCGCCTCTCTGTGGCTTCTTGCCTCAGACCACACACCAAATAATTCCTCAAAGCATCATCCAGATTTGCTCAAAATTCGCCATGCTTGCTTTATTCCTTTAGTTCTGCCACACATGCATTTGTGGACTCTGCTTACAGCTGATTCTCCTTATGAAACAGGAAACATTGTGCAAAGATGAGTATTTAGAGACAAACAGTCTTGTAAAATATCTATATTAATTTTTCTGTAGAACTCTTCCTTTTTCTGGTTTTGTTAATTTTATACATGTACACAGTAGACCATAAAGGTCAGCAAGACATAACTTTTTTCCAATTTATTAAGGACATAATGAAGACTGCTACAGCTTTCCAATACCAACTGAATTACAGTAATTCCTTTACCCAATACAAATTTTTTTTAAAAAAGAAAAACACAGTGCTTATATTAATGAAGAACTTTAGTGCTAACTGAACTATTAAGTTCAATAATGTTATGAAAAAATTTCCACTGGAGGAAGTGGAGTCAGGTGTCTTATCCAGGGACCTCCAAACCTTAATCACAGCTCAAAATCTTTTGAACAGGAGTCACAGATGTGGGGTATCCATGCATGTGCTCACACAGTAATGCAGACTGAAAAAGTATCTAATAATTAACCAAAAAAATCAGTAGATAAAAATATTGATTATTTCTATTACTAGTACTTTATGCAATAAGTTATAGATGAGATTTTATTAAACCCATAATGGGGAAGAGAATGTAATTTTGGTGTTGGAGTCAACTGCAGCCTGGCATTTTCTGGTACTCCTAATGTTGGGTTTTCAATTAAATATTTTTTCATGGAGATTTCAGAATGTTATTGCTTTCCAAAGATCCAGTATGTATATATAAGTTCTTCATTTATAGATGTGTTTTATGTGCTAAGCTGTAGAAGTTCTAAGTGCAAAACTCCCTTTCCAGATATACTGACAATGTAAGGGTGGACTTCAGGACAGTGCAGCTAATGTAGCACAGAAGATGAAGTTTCCAAAGAATCTGTAGAGGCCTCATTGAAGAGCACACTTATATTTTGCCCCAGAAAGAAGTATATTTAGCCCTTGGAATGAGTCCAGAGGAGAGCCCCTGAGCTGATCCCAGGCCCAAAATGCCTCTTGAGGATGAGTAGAAATATGTGCCATTTTGCAATATTTGAACACATTAGAAGGATGGTAGCTTATTCTTTACCTAGAAAAGGATGACAAGTGTTAGAGATTTCTAGACATCCAAAAGCAATTTCAGATTTTAGTCAGTTAAAGAACTTATCTGTTCTTCAGCTCTCTTGTTCTACTGGTAATGAGTCCTAGTCAGCATGACCTTGTAGCAGAGTTTGTTGCTGCTGATTTCTTTTTTTTTTTTTTGCATTCCTTATCCAAATGGTAGATTTGTTTTCTGATTCTGAAGGAGAGCTAATACTCACAAGTCATTTGTCACAAGCCACTAAAAGTGTCAAAGTCTTACAGCAGGTCCTTGGTGGCTTGTTAATCTCTCCTTTTTTACCCCCTCCTCCCTTCTTTTTTAAAGGAAACAGACTAATTCACTTAAGCATAATGAGAGCCATGCTTGCTATAGCCTACTATGTCCTACCAGCCAAAGTAAAATCTGTCTTGTTTCTTCACCTCCTTTTCTTGGCTCCAACAATTAAACACAAAGCTGAAAAGCACAGGCTTTTATGGCAGAGCTATTTCATATGTCAAATGAAAAATGGAGGCTGCCGTTTTCATAACAGAAAAATATACAAATGTGCTTTTCCTTTGTGCCCCCCCTCCCTCCCAAATTATCATCAGCAACATGCAAAAGATAAACCTCTATGTTAAATAGGGAGACCAGATGTATGTTTAACCTCTCACCCTCATTTTTCTAACTGGCTTCCATTAGGAACAAAAAGTTAATATATTCTAAACAAAAATAACTGATATGGTAAGGTGAACTTTTCAACTGGGTAAGAGTTCTTTAGAAAGAGACAGTATTACAGAGTCCTGTGTTAGGCTAACAGACTGTTTTACTGTAGTGATATTCAGAACAATAACTCTGTGGTTACTTTTGATAAGTAGTGGCTCAAAGTTTTTGTTGAGTTGCAACAAAACCAATTGTAACAAGTACTTAACTTCTCTTGTGTTCCAGAAAATCTAGATATATGTTACAGATCCCAGGTTCGCTATGCTATGTTAGAATTCCTCATCTCTACAGTCATTCTCTAATCCAAACTTGAAATATGGCTGTGTTATTTTCCTCTTCTTTGGAGACAGGAACTGAGGCAGAGAGTTTAAAGACCAGGATTTTCTCTATTTTATCTTTTATCAAGCTTATTCTACTATAAAGTCATAAAGACTGATGATTCTACTCTGGTCATTACTTTGTGTTCACAATACAAGGATGACCTTCTTATTCATAATAGATAGGGGAATTGAAGGACAAAGGGTAGTAATGTTATGTTTTTATAGCAGAATATTTCTTCAACGTAGATGCATATGTACAACATACTAAATGTCAAATCACTAATTACAGATGCAGAAAACAGAAGAAAAGTCTACCAAGTGAATAGCAAGAGACAGTAGACAATTCTGTCTAAATACAGTGGTTTTGGAAAGTATTGTGTCTTGGTAAAAATGCCCATCAGACAGTGGAGTAAAGAAAGTTGGCAATATTTGATAATGAGATGTTCTTAATGAGCAAAGTTAGGAGCTGCCTGTAACCCATAAGGTATCCCTTGGAAGAATTTGGGAGATGAGTTTGTTTTATCAGGAAAGATAAATGTTTAAAGTGCTGTTAATGTATTCACTACAAATACCATCTGTAGAGAGTCTGTCTTTTTGAAATCTGAAAAACAGCAGATTTTGCGTATGGAGTCTAAATTAATGATTTTAAGTTTGTATGGATAAGTTAGTTTTAAGGAGAGATTTAATAGAAGAAAAGATATTCACCCAGGAATCAAGAAGAATTGATTTTCAGAAAGACATGAGAAACAAGTTTGGAAAGGAGCTATTGCAATCAGGGAATCATTACCAGAAGTGAGTAGAGGAGAAGCCCTCCAGCAGCTTGTTCTTACTCCTCAGCTGGAGGTTACTAAATCTCACAAGCTCATGTTAGCATTTCAAATTTTCCCACAAGCAAAATCACACATTTTAGCTTTATTGGCATAAATACAAGATTTCAGCCATTCTGAATTATGTTACCTAAAGCAGAAATACATTGGAGTGTTTGGAGAGCAGCTAAGCTCCATCTGGGGAAATAGCATAAAAAATGGCTGGTATAGATTTTTTCCCTTTAGGCATGATTGGCATGATAAAGGGAATGTGAGATGTTTTAAAAGTGGGGGGGGGAGTAAAGGGAGTGGTAAAAATTGAGTGACATTTGAAATAAAATTACCAAAATCATTTACACTCTGACCAGAGAGGACAGTATTTTGACCCACTCCAGAATCTCATTTCAATTATGTATTTCTGGTATTTCTTTGAAGTTGGCAATATAAAGTCGTGAATTTATTTCCACTGTGATTTCAATTTCTATCAAGACTATCATTTCTACACCTTATAATACCACCTTAGAACCTAGTCCAGGAGTAAATACCAGTTGATTTCATGAACCGTGCCAGTCCTGGAAAAAGTTGCAGATGTCAGCTTTGCAGAAGGCTGAAATAGCCAAAGGAAAAGGTCAGTTGTGGGATAAAAAGGAAAAGGAAATTAAAAAATAATTCTTTGTGCTGCAAAATGCAATGAAGGGGTAGGAGCACTCTGAATTCCTACAATAAACTCCTAATTTTTTTGTTCCGTCCAACTACTGTAGAAACTCTGTCTTCTCATTCTCAACATAATTTTCAAAGGGAAAACCTTATTGGAACCGTTCTTACTGGATAGTTCCAGCAGGCAGTTTCTGTGGAACAGCAGCCTATGCGTGGCAGCAAGTTCTACCACATTTCCAGAGCATGTCATCTGCAGGATGGGCACTCCCAGATGTCCTCTCCCACTGACAAACATCTGTCTGTGGCACCCTGGGAGCTCTGGGTAGGTGAGAAGCAGCTTGCAGCTCTAGAATAGGGAGAAGGGTTTGGTCCAGAATAGAAAAGTTCTGTGAAGCCATGTAATAGGTAACCAGTGGATTTACCATATGAGAAACCAATATTTGTTTGCTTTTGGACTTCTTGTAACATCAGCCTTTGGTGGATCACATCAAAGTAGCCAGGTAGGACTTGTGTCCCAGGATCAGGAAGGAGATAGTATTTCTCTGTGATTTATGATGACTGGGGAGCTCTGTCATAGGAACAGTCTTAGCACAGGTATTTATTATACTTAAAAAGTGTGTGTCTTTTCATTTAAAATATGTCAAATCACAGAAAAGGAGGACCAAAGAAAATCTGGAAACTCTAACAACATCTTCTGTTGTGGCCAGTGCTCCTCATATGAGTTTGTTCAGAAGTTTAACAGATTTGGTCAACACCAGATAGGTTTGCTCACCAGACTCCTTAGTTGTAGGCTGGTCCACAATAGAAGGGCTACTAATAATTCTAACTTTCAGCCAAAATATTGTGAACAGGTCAAGAGAAAATGGCCTCAAGCTGCACCAGGTGGGGGTTCAGGTAGGACATCAAGAAGAATTTCTTCTCTGAAATGCTGGTTAAATATTGTAATGGGCGGTCCAAGGAGGTGCTGGATCCACCATCCCTGGAAGTGTCACCGTCCCAAGAAATTACTTGATGTAGCACTTAGTGCTACAGTTTAGTAGACAAGGTGTTCAGCCGAATGTTGGACTCAATCACCTTGGAGATCTTTCCCAGCCTTAATGATTCTAGGATATTGTGAAAATCAGAGCTGCACTTTTGGTTATTTCACCCAAGTAGTGTCTTTAACTGACCCAAAGATTTTATTTTGTACAAAAGTTTACTATGTAGTGTACATATAGAAGGCAGCTGTATTCTCTCCTTTTCCTCAGCTAAATTTAATACATTAAGTTCATTGCTAAACAAGGAACAGTGTGCTAAAACACAGCCCACTATCTTGACCCTGAGATTAACAGTGGGTCAGAGCCTGATGGTAATAACACTCAGGTTATGGGTTCAATGTTCCTTTCTTGTGAGGTAATGCTTTCATTTCCTCTCCTTCAAGAACGTCCAGTATCTAAAAGAAAAGTACCAAGATTTCCAAAACTAGTAATCCTTGAAACAAGACTCATTTCTGCCACTTGTCAATGGCTACTTTCTCCCCCATCAGTAAACTACGTGTGACCTAGGCCTGGTTTACAGTGCATTTGACAGGGCAAAGTGTTGGAAAGGTTGAACTACTCTGTCAAGAGAGATGGCCAGAATGCAGTCATGCAAATGAATGATGTAGACAAAAGTGAATTTAAGACAATAATTCTTTAATGTCAAAAATGTAAATCACATTGATTTGCATATAAGACTACTTGAAATTTGAAAGGATGATGTTAGTTAATGGGTGTTTTAGGGAAAGAACTTCCCTACTTTCTTAAATATGTTGAAATGCCAAAGCATTTTCCAAATAGAGTGAATAAGAAATATTGAGAAAGATTCTCTGACAAAATCAAAGTCCAAAATAATGTCAGTTTAGATGAAGCATGACATTTTCTGGGAATTAGTTAGAAATATATCATGAAAACTGTCCAATTTAATTTTCTTTTTCACTATCATAAGTTTGACAAGATGTTTCTCTGTTTCTTTTAGAAGTATAAAAAATTAATTTTATAATAATATTTAGAAAGTTGAATTGCAAATTTGTTTGAAGCCCATTACTTGTATGGGGAAATGAAAGTAATTTAGTGATATTTTAAAATGAAATAATGTTTGGTTATAAAAGTTCTATGTACGGCTTAGTAATTAAAAAAAAGGAAAATAATTGAAGAAGAAGATACATGCTTAGAAGACAGTTGTAGTATGCTTTGCCAAAATAATCAAGCTCTTTGCTGACATGATGTTAAAGGCAGATAATGACTATGTTGTGTTCTGCACATGCCTGTTCCAAGTTCCTGGTCCAAGCAAGAAGTTTCACAGTTTATAAAATGTCTAAGGTTCGAGGCACTGCATGACTGAAGCAGTAGGCATTTCCAGCCAGTGCTTAGGTAGCTCCTGTCTCTAGGGCTTATTGAATTAGGAATGCCAGAGTATTCCAGCCATACCCATTATGGCTTAACACTGAACTGTTGATTTCCCTGCAGAAACCTCCTCACGGGGGGTTCCTTAGCTTCATTCCTGCTACTAAGTGAATGGATTTAGTATAAACATTAGGAAGTAAGCTCCTTTCTTATTCCCAAGCAAAGCATTTCTTTCCCTGCCATTTTTTCAGGAGAAGCAAGACAGCTGCCTTTTGTTCTGGATATAGTGCAAGCTGAGCAACCCGAATGATTTTTCATGAATTTGTATATTTTTTGATAGTAAAAATACATTTGTGTTTATGAAAGCATTTTAGGAAACAGTGTGCTTTGTGTGGCTCTGTGTTTGCATAGGACATAATACAGATCTCTTGCCTGTGTATTGATGCGAGGAGAGAAGAAAAAGTTGACAATTGTGGGTTTTTTCCATATTGTGACAACAAAAGAGTATTTCCTGAAGTCCTTAGGTGTAATTTCACCTGTTCCTGTCATTCTAAGGTGGATGTGTCAGCCAAAGTTGTTCTTAGTCCTCCACTGATGCATCAGGATGCCACAGAAAAAGTGTGGACTGTTGCAGCTGATATATGGAGATAATGGGCAACACGTGACTACTTTTTTTTCTTTCTTTCTTTTTTCTGTTTTCCTCTTCTTTTACTGTGTGTATGTCTGGCTTTAATCAGTCACTTCTCCGTGAAATGTTTCAATTGGGCCTGAACAAACTCTTTGCTCTTCTCTGATATGGACCTGTGGATTATAGGTGAAACTACATTAAGAGGCTGCAGAGGTTAATTACGCCTGAAAGTTTCCAGTACTCTCCACATCAGTTGACACTCTCAGCACACTACATAAACAATCTGGGAGAAGCTATCATTAGCAAAACATGAGTGCTGCACTTGCCCAGACCCTGCACTTGCATTTCAAAGTTTTCATACATGCTTGTGCATTTTGCATGACCCATTTATGCAAAGAAATAAATTTGTGGGTCAGCTGCATAGCCTCTGTGTGATATTTCCTTCATATGTATAAGCAAAAAGATTCCTACCTGTCCTATGAACATTTAACAGCCAAACAGTCCTTTTTAAAACCCTCATTTTTATTTTAAAGTGCTTAATCTTTCTTTTTTTAATAAAAACTTGTGGTAAATTTGGTAGAACATCTGCATATATTATACTTGTCAAGAACTTTTGAGGTTCTGTAGGCTCATTTTTCAAGTCCAAGAAATTTTTTTCTCTGTTGAACTGAATTGAGTTTTTCTGGGAAAATAGTAAAACTGTTTAAAGAGAAGTGTTGTCAAGAGTGCAGTGTAAACATCCTGATAAATCATTCCTCTCTTTTTAGTAGAATTCATGTAGGTGTTAGGTTAAAAAACAGAAAGCATAAGTTTTTCAAACAAATGCAGTCTTCAAGACAACCATCTCATTTAAGATTATTTCAGACCAAACTCCAGTTAAATCAGTTATCTCCTGTGCAAAACAAAGAAATGAAAGGGCAAGTAGCTGCTTCCCTTTATCTCTTGTTGTAATGTTTTCTTACATTCCAACACCATTTTCTTTACTGTTTTTGAAGAGAGGAGGCAGTTTTATGCTTTGGAGAGCGCAGGAACAAGTTGAGGAAGGGTTGGAAGGTCAGCCAGTGAGCTCAAAGTGTGGCAATTCACTTCTGTCTCACCTCATTCCTGCTTCTTCAGAGCAGCAGCACAATAATCTTTTAAATCTGTTTGATATGGCTCGTATGCTTGAAGCAACTTGGACACTGCTTACATAGGAGCTGTCTTGAATTTTCCTATATGAGATCACAGAAAAAAGATCCTAGGACACTCAAGGAATTCTCCAGGTTGCTAGATTTAATTACCAGAATTTCTAAGGAATTCTTTTGTACCAAAAATAATTGGATCATCATTTTTTTAAGTGGATTAGATGCAAAAATATAATGTAAAACAGCCATTATGGTGAGGTATGATGTGGGACATTTTTAGCTGTCAAAATGTGCTTAGAAATGTATAACAAATGCCAACATGATACTGTGAATTGTGAAAAGAAAAAGACGTGAGTTCTGCTGTTTGCTCTTGCCAGTAAATGTCTACTTTTGTTTGGACACCATTACTACAAAAGCCAATATAAGATTGTGATTTGCCAATTGTTGCATTGTGCTGTCCAACTCTGGTTTTGAATTAAAATACACATATGCCAAAAATTATGTTTATATAATTTAGTATGTTGTGTAATAAAAAAGTGTTAGGTAGTCCAGTTAATGAAATTATTAAATTTTGGCAGAGCGTTGCTAAATTAAGTTTATATTTAATGTTTTTTAGGACATTGGGTGGAAAGACAGTTGAATTCTACTTCATATTAGTTGAAACAGACTAAGCTGTTGATATAATAATGCCTGTAAATAGCAATTAACTGCATTGTGGCAGTAGTTTTTTTCTAAGAGGACAACTCAGAAAGCGCTTGCTTTGAAATAAAACAGTTTAAAGTGGACTTTTTACTCCTTGCAAGCAAGAGCATGTGTAGCCAACATCCCTTTTGGACATGTCAGATGTTATTGGTCCCACGAGAACCACACACTGAGGAAAACATCTTACAACTCATAATGCAAGCCAAAAAAGGAGAATTAAGTGTTCAGTGGTAGAAGCAAGCCCATGGGATATTGCACACCTTAGTAACTTATGTCAGATGAGGTCTTGATTGTTAGAGTGAGTACAGCCTTTTCTGTTTGTTTGGGGTTTTTATTGTTGGTTTTTTTTTTTTTTGAGGACATGTACAGTTTTAAGGATCTCATTCTTTATATCAAAACGCCATTGTAGTCACTTGGATAATTTTCTTGAGTTCAAATATCACTTGGATGGAGGAGTTTGCAGGACCAGCTTTGGTCTCTTTGTGAGCTGCCCAAGCACTTTCTGTTGAACAAAATCTGCACAGCCCAACTTTTATGAGTTGTTTGTTGTTTATTTTTGCCTTATCAAGATGACCAGTTGTATGTTTCATAAGTAGGTTTAAGAGTGTGGCAAAAAGACTCCAGTCGTCCCTTGTTTGCTTTGACACACTTCATGGACACTAACACTTCATTAGTCATTGTCTGACCCAAAGAATTTGAGTAGCTTGTTGTTTGTTTATTCCATTCCATCCCATCAGCAAGTAGAGAAGTGTAAAACATATCTGGAAACAGAAAATTATGTGAAATGTCCATGTTGAAAAATTTCTCTCAAAGGTAGCAGAAGTTTGTCCATTGCACTATTCTTAAATTCATGTTCATAATGCAATGACAGATGACACTCTTGTAAACTACATATCAGAAAAAGCTAGGAAAAGATTGAAATTGCAGTTTAGGAATATAACAGAGAACTGAGAGTGAATTTAGACATTTTCTGAGGCAAAGAGAAAGTCAGTCTAAATTTGAAAATGTAATCTACTTAAGCTAGATTGAAATAAAGTTGTCTGGAAATCAACATTAGCACTTTCAAAGGGTTTGTGCTGTCAGTCGAGAAATATACTACTCTTTCTTCTGAGCATTTGTTTTCTAGTTTGAGTTTTACTGAATAAAAATGTTAAAAAGATTTCCATGCAGACAGAAGTACCAGCCCCATTCCTTTTTGAATGACTTATGTAAACACTTGCAACAACTCAGTCCCAGGATGTTCATTAAAGTCAATGTCTGCTAAGCCTCAAAATTTCTGGCTTTACTGTAAATATTTCCAGTTGTTGCAAACTAGGTAATTAGGGTTTTTTCCCCTTTAGCATAGCATATTTTGCTGCAGCAATAAGAAAAGTGGCTGGTAAAGACATTTTGAACTATCATTTTTTTGTCAATCCAAGCCAAACCTTGACAGTTTGTGCTTGCATGAAACCTTTCCTTTCATATTTCTTTTAAATTGGAAGTAATTTAAAATTTTTCATGCCAGAAACTAATGCTTAGGGTATCCACCGGTAATGTTATGTCCAAATGTGCATACCTTAGCACCTGGAACAACAACAATATCATCACTGACATACAGATCATGAACATTTGCTTAACAGGAATATTTATATAGATATCCAGGTCTTACTGCCCAGCTGTAGGAGGTTATTACATGCCTTGTAGTGCTACCAGTGTACAGAAACCAAAAGAATTAAAAAGAGTAGAGGGAGGTGTAAGATATCCTACACAAGAGGGGTTTACTACAAAATAAGGGGGTTTTATAATTTTTCTGGGTTGGGTGAGAGTTCGTTTGATTTTTATTTAAGTTTGGCTTTGTTTTGATTTTTTTTTTTTTTTTTTTATTTGAGTAATTTGTGTTATTATCTAGCTGCCTGGTTTTGTTCTCCTGGCTGCAGTTGTTTTTCCCACATACACACATGCATGAACATATATTGCAGGGGCTTTGGAGGAAGGGTTTACAGTAATTTACAGAAGTTAGCCACATGAAATAAAAGCAGGGGCATTTCTGTTAGAAACCTGGCTTCAGCTAGCGTCTGCCTAACCACTGCTGAGTCTAATGAATAGCAATGGAGCCTGGTATTCTGAAGTGCAAGGAATCATCAAAGGTAATAAAACTGAGATCAGACCAAAGCAGCATCTGGGAGTGAAGTTTTAAGTAGCAGACAGGAATGTGTACTAATTATTGCATTGTTAATATGTTGCATGTGTTGGTTGGATAGAGATGGTGTGACTAAGGGCAGTCAGTAGCACAGCCAGTAGCCCTGGATTTTATCCATCACAGATTCTGTATTAAATCTCCAGCTGCTTTATAACTTTCCTAATGCGACATATTCCCATGCAAAACCTGTCTGTCCAACTGAGCACGCCACTTCTCTCAGATGTCACCAAATTTATGTAGCAGCCTAGGACCACTTGGCTTCCTGCTAAACAGGATTGAAAGCTTAGAAGAGACAGCTGGACAGTGTTTCACTGCTACTAAAATATCTGCATTGTATACATCAGACACTCAAGTTCATCAGAGTGCTTTGGTGGCTCTTTTCCTTATATGCAGGAGGAACATTTAGTCAAGGAGGTGCTACAGCACTGGATTCAAACACAGCATTCCAAAATACCTTTTATCCTTAGAGAAGACTATTCTTTCTTGAAATGAATCATGAGGCTTAGCAAAAAGTACTGGGTTTTTTCCTGATATAAGATGTGCCAAAAAAGTATGAAACAGGCACACTACACCAGTCAAAAGACCCTCTTTATCCTGAATTTTTTGTCTATTATTCGAAATATCAAAACTGGGAAATTAAGTACAATATTCAGCAACCTGTTGAAGAGAGTAATATATAGCAATTATACTTCAAATTTTCAAAGCCATAGCAGCATAAGCTAAGTAATGTTCTAGAATCACAGGAAGCAATAAAAATCCTATAGTGTTTTCAATATGATGTAGCAGGATAACTAAAATCAATTTTCTCATGTCTGCATTAGAAATAGTCTTGAATAGTAGCTGAAGTAATTTTTGTAAGTGTGGTCATCTAGTCTTCCAAATTTCAAGCTTTTATCTTCTTTACTGTTTAAAATGCAGAAAATCCACATGCTTATAAGTAATATGGAGTTTTTTATTGAGGGGCTTTGTGAAATGAGGTATTGAATACTTCATTGCCAGTCTACTGATGTAGTTGGCAATCTGTGATGAAAACTTTTGATTAGAGAAAAGTAGAGAGTCACTGAAGGAGCTCATGTCACCATTCCTTTGGCCTGGGAATGGAATTATATATGTGATTTGGCCAAGAGCATACATCAGAACAGTTAGTTCTGATTGAATAAATCAGAATAAGTTAGTTCTATTTAATAAGTAAATTATTACTTTATTAAATTAAATTTTTGTTGTGGCTCCAGTCACAGAGCCATTAGGAAAGAAGGCCCCAGGGTAGAGGCTACCATCTTGATCATGGTGCTCTGGATTTGTTCAGGGATATTCAATCCCAAACAATCCAATGATCAGATCCTAAGGACACTAAAGAAGTTGCATTTGTGGTTCCTCTGGGCTTTATTCATTCTCCTGTATGCTATTTTTGCCAGTCCGTCAGGACTGCAATAAGGTGTTCCCTATTCAAGCTTTGTTCTCTGACTCTAGAGATGAGAAAGTCAGATTTAATTTATCTTTCCCAACTCTCTAGATTTTGAAGCCCATCTTTTTACTGTGTGTTTTGCTCTGTAATGTATTTTACTTTGGACACCTATGCCCACCTATCTGATTTCAGTGCTAGCAGTAGCTTGGTCAGCATTCATGGTGCAGAATGGGAACATTTTTAAAATCTGGAAATATTTCCTGGGCAAGAGAGATGGTTTCCCACCCAACTCTAACTAGCAGTTGCATATTTATCCATGGAATCCCCATATGGCTTTGTGGGTGGTAATGTGTAGCGGGCAAATTTTCCACCACAGCATTTTCCCTCAATACAGATTTATTTCTTTTTTGCTCTGCAGAGTTTTCAATCTTAATCACTGCTAAACTTAGGCCTGCTGTTTGTATTAACTGTATGATGAAATAGTCTATATTGAACCTTACAGCTCTTTGGATACCCATTTGTTACTTTTGTCTTTAAAATTGGATAATTATTTTGAAAGTTTCCTCATCCTGACTAGAGGCAGAATAGAATGTACAAAATCCTGGCACCAAGACTTTAATTACAAGCTCCAGCCTGGAGGCAAATTGGTGACTCTGAGGGTTGAAAACCTCAGCCATGCAGAAAGTAAAGAACCAACAAAAACAGAGTCCTCTGGCTGACTCCTGCAGATGAGAGTGCTGCACTGCTCTGTGTACATAGTGGGGGGCAGAGAGCAGTCAGCTTTTGGCATCTTTGTCAGCTCTGAAGTCAGCACTCCTCAGAAATTCATGGCACAGAAATATTAGAGCAAAGGGGTCATCCTGAAAATGATAAATACCAGCTTGAAAATGTCTTACATTGTGTAATGGTTGGCCAGAGCCAGCCTGAGTAGGACGTATTTTGCAGTGTTAACTTGTGAGCTGAATCCAGGAATTTTAGAGGTGTACCTGACTTTTGCTATTAATATGTTTCAAGGGGCTAAAAAGTTTTTTTGGCTCCTGTCCAGTACAAACAGATCTTAGCTCAGTGAGAAGATAACTTTTTGGCAAAGGTTGCTTATTCTCTTATTTTGAGGAAATACTGTTTTTATATTGTGGTGGAAAAGCAAAAGAATAAGGAAGGCATGGTTCAGTTGGGATGCAAGAGGCCTTCCAGCACACACTGTGACCTTTGACTGTGGCTTGGTCCAAAGGCAGATGCACTGCCTGGAGATAGCAGGTGACCTCCTCCTCTTCCTTTGCAGGGTGCACAGACTACTGTTATTCCACTCCTACAGCACTCATGGGGCACAAGTAAATTACAAGTGTTGCTTTGCTGAGAGTTTTTCTTCATTTCATGGGGCTCATTGGAGGTTTCACACCCACAGGCCAAAATGTTTCTTTACACCAGTAGCTTTTGACAATATTTAATGATGATTTAGTATAAAATACAAAAGCTCTTAGCTGTATTGGTGTCCATACAAAAACCTCACAATGCTACAGTGATGGGTGTATGTCTGGCTCAAGTCTGAGTTTTTGCTCTTAAGACTGCTTTCAAAGAATTTTTATTCCCTAAATGCTTAAAATTACATGAACATCATCATCATCATCACCATCATCATCTCACTGTGGTTTTTTACGTCACAAGTGCTACTGCAAGGCAAAAAACTTCTTGAGCCTTCTCCTCATCCATTATTACCAGTTTCCCAGCATTGTTTATCAGAGGGGGTTACACCTTCTTTTACCTTCCTTTTGTGAGTCACATACCTGAAGAAGCCCTGTTATTCCTTGCATCTCTTGCTGGATTAATTTCCAGCTTGGCTTTCTTAACCCCATCCCTATGTAATCAAACTTTGTCTCTATATTCTCCCTGCATACCTTGTCCTGGCTTCAGCTGTCTATGCATTCACTTCTGTATCTACTCTGACCACCAGTTCCCTACTCAGCCATGTCAATCTCCTTCCTTGCTTCCTTCCCTGATTCCTTGCCCCTGGGGTTGTTTGTTCTTGTGCTATAGCTCACTTGAGACATGGCAGAACAGACCAACCTTCCTCTGGCCACAACCTCTTTTCAGGCAATTGTAGAGAGACATGAGGACCCCTCAGAGCCTCCTCTTCTCCAAACCAAACTGCCTAAATTCCATCAGCTGCTCCTCAAAGGACATGTTTCTAGACCCTTCACCAAGTCCATTGCCCTCTTTAACCATTCTGCAGTACCTGATTGCCCTTCCCTGTAATGCAGGCCCCAAAATGGGATACAGGATTTGAGGTGAGGCCTCACCAATGCCGAGCACAAGGAGACAATCCCTGCCCTGCTCCTGCTGCCTACACTATTGCTGGTCCATCCAGGATGCCACTGGCCTTCTTGGCCCCTGGGCACACCCTCAGGTCCCTTTCCTCTGGGTAAACAGACTCAGCCACTCTGCCCCAGCCGGTGGCACTACCTGGGGTTGTTGTGCCCCAAGCACAGGACTCAGCTCCACCTCATTGAGCCTCACCCCACTGGCCTTGGTCCATAAACAGCCTGTCCAGGTCTCTCTGCAGAGCCCTCCTGCCCTCCCAACTCATATGTGATTAAGCACCTAAGGCATGCAACTTCCTTCTTCCTAATAAAACAACTTGTAAAATAATCTGATTTTCTACTTCTGCAATTAGAGGAAAGATTGCCCTGAAACTTGTACAGTTTGTAATTTAAAGACATGAGGTATATATCTCCTCTAAAGCAGCATTACCCTGATTCAGTGTCCTAATTGGAAGAAATACTGAGTATTTTGGAAAGTACGTTTAAAAGAGGTCAGGCTGCTTTTTCATGTTCTGTGGTTGTTTAGTGATTGGAGTCAATTTTTTGTATGGGGAAGCTGGATTCTGGGAACATAAGGGCCGAGCACTAAGAAAGCACATTTTCAGTACAAGTGCAGTGTCACCTGTGTCTTTAGAAACAGCAAGGACAACAAGAGCAGGAAGAGGACAGGTCATGAACTCTTATCAGACTAGGGATTTCAGGATTTGTTGTCACAATTGTAGGACCTTAACCCTACAAAATGAGGCATTTGCTTCTGCTTTAGGAATGAAAGGTTTCCTTTCCTAGTTGTAAGTTTAGTGTAAGAGAAGATTGAGTAGAACATACTCTGGAATAAGCTGAGCCCCAAACACATTTGCTAAGCTTATTGAAAGGTATAAGAGTTCTTGATGAATACTCAGAGAATTAGATTGCATGAAGGGAGCTGAGCACTGAAAAGCCATAGAAAGAGCCCTTAACCCTGTTTGTTGAGTAACTTAGTGTATATTAAATATTACCACTGACTGCAAGAGAAGCAGAAGTTCAGCAGTTCATGCATTTTAGTGCTTTTTATTTTGAAGAAAAATCAGAATAAACCTTAAAAGAGAAAGCTTCTAAGCATAATTCTGAGTGTTTCTTTGGTGGAAAACTGTAGAGAACTCTTCTTAAATCCAAGACAAACATTTTCTTTGTAATGTAAATCAAAGGTATCTTTCCCTAACACTGTGATGCAATGTCTTATCAGTGACAGAGTAACAAAATATACTCTTTTCATTTTCTTTCCTAAATCGGCAGAAATTAGGGGTTTTTTACATAGATTAAGTCAATATCATATCCTCAGCAAATTCTATGCGTCTGTGTGGTGTATTACACCACAGTAAGAAAGTAGCAGCTGTAATTGCTGATAATGTTCTCTTTCAAACAAGCTGTAGTTTTGCCATTGACTTCATTGGGATTGAGGCCAGTTTACATTTCACTGGTGTTAACGACTGATTTCTGAGGAAGAATGGCACTTCTAAAGCAACACTTGAACTGCCTTTCACAGCCTTCAAGTCTTGAGTGTCATGCAGATTTTATCTCATACAAAATAATCAATTGAAAAAATAGTGCTCTTGGTAGTCACTGAGAGAGGCATTCCCAAGGGTGGTCTTTGTGCATAGCAATCTCAGTAGAGATTACTTCATTAGCAGCAGGGAAAACCTTCACTTTTTCATCTTACAGCAACATTTTATCTTATGCAGCTACTGCAATAATGCAACAATGTGCAAACTGACATGTGCATGCCCTGGTTTCAGACATTTATCTCTGATGAAGTTGCTGAGGCCATTTGTGTGTGTTTTTAAGTAGCCTCCAAATTTGGTATCGCAGAAATAAAAAGAAAATATATTTGCTGGGTGTTAATTTTGTGTGGATTACTAGCAATATTCAAGAAGTGACAGAGGCTCTGAGAATCCCCATTTGAAAGCCACTAAATTTCTAGAAAACAAGTGCTTCATTAGGCTGTTATGTGCCACCAATACATTTGCACATCACCATGCCCCAAAGTCTTTTTATACTGCCCACATAAAGTTAATAAATGGTGCAATACCTCATAGTGATATAAAAGAGGTTCTCCACTGATTTCAAGGGAACAGTTTTGATATCAAGTAGATGAGGGTTTGATTGCTTTATTTTACTAGTTACTTGAGTTTTTGCTTTTCTTTGTGAGTGGGAAATATTTTGCTGGGGTTTTCTTTGGTATTCAAATATTTCCCTTTTGGAGGTCAAATAGGAAATATCCTCTCATATATGTTTGCTGAGAGCTGTTGATAGAGTGATTATAATTTTTTTCTTTGAAGAAAAATATGTCCTTCACTGTAGATTGATTAAAAACAACTGTTGTCTGTATTTGGCACAGACATAGTTGATCATCAACATAACTAATGCATAATTCTGCTATGTTGTGTGTATATTTTCAGACTGTGATAAAGTAATACATATCTAATTGAGAGTTGAGTTTGAGCTGCAAGGAAATGGACTTCACTGAGATATGTGCTACTAAAGGATCCAGACTGAAGTCCATGGAAACTTTTCCACTGTCTCCAATGAACTTTAAATATTATTCCTAATGAATTTCCAATTAAAGTTGCCTTATTTTCTTAGATTACTCAAAAATGCTGCACTGTAGTTTTGGTTCACAACATAGTTTTGGGCAACAGCAACACTTAGTTTAAACACTTGAGTTCCAATTCTCCTGTGTAAAACATTATTTTATATGAGAGAGGTTTGTTCCTACATTTATAATGTGATATTAAAAAGCAGGTACTTCTTTGTGAGGTGAGGAGATGGAAAAATATCTTGTAGAGCTGACTTATTTTGTTTTGGCTTCAAGAGCTACTCTACCTGAACTTTTACATGGGATTTTTAAAATAATGTTTAAATGGAGCTCCAGAAAATCAATTTCTAGCATAGTTGTCTTGGAAGAATACCTGCTTTAAATAGAGCTTCTTAGAGTACCCTAGATGTGTAAATGTGTATCTTTAAACGATTAAATTACATCCCACCTCTCCACTCACCAGACATAAAATGCTTCCTACAGTTACTTTGTATGTCTGAGACTTTTCAATGTCTCACGACCAATTTAATTTGTGTAATTGTCCAAGTTACTAGTGAAAACACAGAAAATGTATCAACTTTCCTGAAGTCCAGACAGCTCACATCCCACTTACCTTTCTTCTGTGAAAAAAACCCCAACCAACCAGTCACCAAAGAAAGTTATCAGATTACCTTGATATTAAAGCATGTTAAATTGTTATGCCATTTTTCATTTATTTACATGCATTTAAGTGAATGTGTAAGAGAATAACTTTATATAATGATTTTATATTGTGTCAGAATTTCTAAGAATAGTCTTTTTTCTCCCGAGTCTGAAGCAAATCCCAACATTGCTAGGCTGTTTTGTTTTGTTTTCCTTGGGAAAAGCATTAAAGCATTCCTTTTTTTTTTTTTTTTTTTCATTCTGTAAAGACTATGTAATGAACAGGTGTGTTCAGCTACCACAGGACAGAAGTCTCAGGATACCATTTTTTTATTAAAACCTGCCTTTAAGGCCCTTTCTTTGGAGCACCTCACTACATGATGTTTTTCTGAAAAAAGCAGTCAAATTCATCTTGTGGGGAAAAAAAATTATGTCCCACACAAGCACATGGGCACTGTAAAGGGTCAGAGTATGTCTTTGTTTATCAGGAGATGGAAGTCAAATTACAACCTTGCTGTCTTCATGCAATCCAAAGGGTGAATGTAAATGTGTAAGTAGGAGATGAGTCTATGAACAAGAAAAAAAAAAGAGAGATAAAATTATTCCTCTTATCTTGTAATTATGCGTCATCTGAACTTCATATACACAAGGATTTCTGCAGTTCCTCCAGATGTCAGAGACCAAAATCTTTGAGGACAGCCATTTGTCCAGCAGGACCCTTTGAGATAAAACTCTGCTCAGATTAAGATGCTGGCAAGGAAGAGTTCAAAGTCATGTCAGAATTGCTATCTAAGATCATTTTTCAGGAGAATCCATGCTTGTTTCTAATGCAAAGCAAGAAATTTGATGTTTTTGTCATCTATCCCAAGCATACAATAATTTTTATGGTTCCTTATATCTTGGAAACATAGAATGGCTTCACATAACAAGTAGCTTAGCTTTACTGCCATTAGTTCTTTATACTACTATGATTTAAAGCATCCTACAGGAACATGTAATTTAAAAAAAATAATTGCTATTATTGGTTTTAGTAATTTTGTTGATTCTCAGTGTTTAGTACTGTGTAACAGTTTTTACTAACCACAAAGTGTCTGCAGATTTGTACATGCATAGTTATATGACTTCATGAACAGCTACTCAGATTCGTAATTTTTCATTTCTGGTTTTGCTAGAAAATGGTGGATGATAAGTTAGTTATTTTCGAGAAAATCACTTACATATGCCTTTTGTTAAACCACATTAGGAAAGAAACCAGCATGTAACTAAAAAATTCAAACCCAACATTGTTTTGTTAGTTAAATGACATTAAATGACCATGTTGGATGCATAAGAAGTACATTCTGTTGGAAGCATAAAATTTTGTCAAAAGTTGGTTTTCATTTAATTTTAACTAATTCATTCAGCAAAAAGAAGATTAAGCAGTTAGTTACTAAACTAGCTAATTTGGGTTACTGTTGCTTTTTTATTTCTTCTTCAGGAGTACAACTCATCTTCTGACACCTTATTTCTAATTGTTAGTCTTTGATTTCTTTCCTGTAATAAATTCCAGTATTTTTCAAAATATAAATTATTTTTGTACTTTGAATGGATGACTTAGTGACACAAATAAGTTGAATAAGTCATAACAAAGGTATTTTCTCTGCTAAAATTCTGATGCAAAGTGTTTCAGCCACACCCTTTACTACTTCAGTGTTTGACACCTAACTATATTAGCAAGTGCACTACTCCATTTAATATCATGATTTTAGTTTCAGTCTTATTAGGTTGTCATACAACTAAATTTCTTAAATCATAGGACCACTTGAGCAACTTCCATGAATTGCTTCATAGAATTACTTTAGCAACTTCCATGATTGAAAAGCTCCACACAGCCAGTCAATGACTCACTCCTCCAGTGGGACTGGGAGAGAATCAGAAGGGTAAAACCACCTAACTCATGCCCAGCCAGTCCCTGAGCAATGGCAGTCCACTCTAGTGGCACAAATAAAATATTCCTGCAATAAACATGGCAAAATAGTGTTGCCTTGGAAATTGTGTGATGAACTGTGTTTTTGTGTACTATATTTATGTAATAATTCTGCAATATTCACTAAACACTTAATTATTCATTATGTTTTCAGGGCCCTCAGACTTTTTTCAAGCAGATATTTTCTGGGGTTAACAAGACTTCCAGGCAAGTGAAAAAATCTTATGTGGAGAAGTCAGAGAACAAAGAGATTTGACTATAGCAGACACATCTCTACTAAAACTGCTGTCACCACTGTATTTGTCAGCTGTGTTTACAGCTGACAGGAAGCAGATCAATAAATCCAGCCATTTTGTGCACCTATTGTCAGATACTGCACTTCATATTTACATTTAACAACTCCCTTTAAGCAAAACCAGCCCACGGTTTTTTGTCACCTCTTTATTGATGAAGTCTCTCATATCCAGACATATTTTTTGATGGTACTTTTGTGATGTGCAATTGCAGTTAATGTGTGGGCATCCTGTGTGAATACACTTCAGCCCTGTGCTGTAGTGCACACTGGAACACAGTCCATCACTTCCAGTTATCATCATGTATTCTCTTTTATGTTGTTTCTGCTTATTTATAATATACAGAAAAGTCATGCATCGGGACATCTGGCAGGCAATTTCTGTGGTGTGGAGAAAATTCAAACACCTACATTAATGAGTTCAATATTCATAAACTAGATTATCAGTAGTGGATATTGCTGTCTTAGGGATATGTCTGTATAATCCCATGTGTTATCTGATGTCACCAAAAAAAAGTCATGGTCTTCACAGATGCTTGGTAAAAGTTAGTTAAACACAACTAAGCTGAAAAACTTGAAATGTTTTCTGAAATATATCATTCTCTCATTCTAGCTGCTATTGCCTTTTTTGGCCTGCTTCCAGATGGGAAATAGCTTAGACAATATCTATCCATTAGACAACATTGACATCTGTCTTGTGGGTAGAAATATGAGAAGGGAAGATAAATGATGTCTCATGCCTGTACTGAAATATATCAAATTTTAAGGGAAACAAATTCACCCTGTGCCCTTGGATTGCATGAAATATTTACAGTGTCACTATCATCTTGCCTGCATGTAGAACCCCTTAACTCTTCTTCTCCTACATCATTATTTTGTATCAAAAATATTAATTACTGGCTAGTTCATTTTATACAGGTTCAATCCAATTTGAGGAATGAACAATGCAGTTAATTGCTGTGAACAGTGAATGCACTTGCAGGTGCACAGCTGAAGCTATTACCTCTGTCAGATCAGTTTTATTGCTGAACTTAATTTGTTTTTCTGGTGTCCTTTAAGTAAAAAGTAATGTAAAAGTTTGTGTGGTATCCTAGCCTTTGCAGCCAGAGGCCAGTCTAGAAATCCTACCGTTTAAGACATGGTAAAATAGGAACAGAAGTGGAAACATCATTGCTCTGGTCCAGAAGCACAGAGAATCAGAATTACCCAGACAGAAAGGATGAGCCTTAGTCTAGAGAAGAGACAATTTCTTCACTACAAGATTACAAAGTTTTTTCAATTAGCTTTATTTTTAAAGGTAGCCTGAGAACTGACAGCAATCAAGCCATTGGGGTGAGTCCCCCTGCAGAGCTAACACAGTGCCATGGTGAGCACTTAGAAATAATTGAATGGTCAGGGTTGGAGGGGACCTTAAAGATAATCTAGTTCTAGTGCCCCCTTAAGGGGTGGTAATCCCCTTATGCTAAACAGCACAAGTACAAAATAGGGAACAGTTCCTCTGAAAAAATGTGCTACAGGTACACAAAATAGACATAAATTTATGTAAGAAATACATTTAACATATGTAAATAAGCATGTACATACTTGTACATGTACATACATAAAACATATAAAATAAAACACATTATGTGCTTGTTTGGGGGAAGGGGTATTTATCAGATACAGTGTAATGCCTAAAGGCATTGAAGTTGAACTATTTAAGTTAAGTAGTGCATGTTCTTAGCCTCCATTGCAGTTTGTCACATAGGTAGATTTGCTGTCTCAGGTACTGAGATGTCTTAACAAGCAAGCCAAGCCTTTCTTCTTTTAAAATATTCTCCTTACTCCCCCAACTGTTGCAAAATCTTTCTAGTTCTAATTGTTCTAATAAGTTATGTTACCCAAGTTTTTCTAGTCACAAGCACTAATGAACTCTGAGGGTTTTGGAAAATCTGTATTCAGTTTACGCTGTAGTGTTTTAATTTCCCTCTTAAGGCAAACTCCTTCCTCAAATCTTTGTATATATTTCTACCCTTTTTAGAGTGCTACCTATATTTAGCTATTGTCTCATATATGTGCTATATGTATCATTTTCATGAGAGGCGATGATATTCACATTTGGTTACAGATAAAATAGATATTTTTATATTGATCAAAACTTGTGCGTAATTGGGGGTTTATGCTTTCTTCTGCCTGAAGTTTTTATTACTTTTTTTTTCCTAAAGCTGGGCTTTTCACAATGAATCCTACAGCCAGTGTACAGCCTGTATATTCCTGGTGTCCCCAAGTATCTATAGTTTCTTTCCCCACAGTCTGGAAAATAAATTAACACCAATTAATAAAACTATTGTTTAACAAACTTATCTCATATATTATGGCATTTCTTATAATTGCTAAACTGTATGTGGCAGTCCAAAGCTGCTAGAAAGCTTTTGTTACAATTCAGCTTTTTTGTTATATGTTTTCTTTGAACTTGCACTGCAATGGGGAAGATGAGGAAAAGGCTCTACTGATATTTGAAACAGATCAAAGGCTTAAGAAACTAAACATGCAAGACAGATGCTTTTGTTAATGTCTGCTGTATCTAATTTCATGATCTTTAGCAGCATATACAGCTTCATTATTTCACACAATCACTGTTTTCCTGCTTATTAATGTGAAAATTTGATAGAGTAAAAAACACTTGTTTCAGTATAAAATTCTTATTTTTCTACAAGAGTCATAGCTTAAACATACAACATTGAGAAAAAAATGAAGAAAAAGCAATAAATAGATTAAACATTTGAAAATATAATCCAAATCTTAAAGCTCTTTATTTTATGGAGAAATCAATAGCATCTTGTCTGAGGATTCATGTATTGCAATCTATTCATTCAACACTATAAAAGAGAATAGTAACTTCTACATTTAGCATCTGAAATATATGGCTAATCATATAGCCATATAAGCATTAATCTTGGATTAGACATCAATATTTAGAAAAACTTCATTTTGTGTTTGCTAGGTAGTACCAAATCCCAATCCAAATTTTTTCATTGGAGTGATTTCTTAATGAGTTACCCTGACTTCAGCTTCTACAAGAGACTTTGCTGAGCCTCTGAGTATTTTACATTAGGCAGTCATCTTTTTTTTTAATTATCAGAAACCTCACCACAGAAATAATCCTAGAAGTGAGCAAAGTTAACCACTATGATTGTTAGAGCAAATCCTGCCTAACACAGACTAACATAACTCTAAACTTCAGTTCTGTGGTTTGAATGGGAAACTGTAGAGGAAAGGGAGTTTGAGACTCCCCATTCCTGCATGTGGAAGGATGCCCCAGGTATGCTTCCCCTTGAACTCCTATATTATTAGCTTCTGATTGCTGGTATCTTTTCTTGAAATAAAGTGTTATGGTCAGGATGTTCTAATAAATAGGCTAATTAGTTTGAAACAAATTTTGGCTGATGAGCATTGCCTCTACTGCAACAGTTCTGAGGATGTGCATAGGTCCTGTTTACAATTATGAGTTCAAGTGGTAGAGAGGCCTCTTACAGCAGAAAGAACTGGGTACTGTCCTCACTTCTGCTTTGTAACCACAAATTTGTTACAGTACTTCACACATACTGCTTTCCATTTGTAGACCTCATTGACAATACTCATCTGTAAATATTCCCAGCTTTCCTCCCCATTCAGAATATGATATACCACTGGGACTTCCTTATCTTGTTTAAATTGAAAATGGGCATGGACTAAGACTGTCAGTTTTGGTTTATTCCATTATAGTTAAAGTAGCAGCCTTTAATCATTACCAGCAATATTAGTGCCACAACAGTGTTTACATCTCAAATATGCTTCTAATTTTCCCAGTCAAAGGTAAATTGTTGGTGATATCTTAATGTTTTTTTAGGTAGCTAATGCCAAAATGCAAGGTTATGATCTTGATCTGAATATTTCCCAGATGTGTGGTAAGGTGAAAGGTGGAACAGCTAACAGAACTTGACTTCCTATCTGTGTTAGTCTAAGTTAAGTGAATTCTAAGTCAGGCATAATTAGAGAATGAGACCTCTAGAAACCTTCACCTTCACAACTGTTTGAGATGAAAGCTTAGTGCTTGGGTGAGTGTAACATAACCCACATGTTGGAAGAGAAATCAGAATCAGCTGTCACTGTCTTCTGCATATGTTTTACAGTGCCCCATTAGCCACCTTCTTGTCAAAAGGCAGTGATCTTCTCTGAGCATAATGCTTCTAATTCATTTACAGTGGAATCAGGACCAGATTCTAAATCTGATGCCAGTTTCAAGCAGTGCCTTCCACTGAGGTTTCAGTTTGCATATGACAGATCCAGTTTGGAAAGGTGTAGTTGATAGAGATGGATTCCAATGATCCTCGGTCACAGGAGTCACTTAACTCTTTTCAAGATAGCCACATCAGATTTAACATAGTTAATAAAAACAAGAAATAGACAAACGTAGGAAAATTTTGAATTTTGCCCCTGGAGTTTTAACCAGAAGACCTTAAAAGGCTTTTTCAGCTTGGAGTACTGTCTGAATTGAAAAGGCATCTAGAAATCTCTGACATGTCCAGGAACACTAGAATTGTCAAGCTGGGAATCAGATACTGATATTCAAATCATTTGAGGTAATTAGGAAAAACTATTTTTTTAAATTATTATAATGCCACCAGATAAAACACTGACATAGATCTCAGATAGCAGAGTCCTCTTTCAAGTCTTGCCATTATTCTTCAAGGTCACTGCAGCAAATCAATCAGCCTTCTGAATCGACTGTTTTCTGGCTTCCCAAGCTGCTCTTACTGGCTCTGATTGCTAATGATCCTGCAATGAGGGTCACACGCTTTCCAGGTGTGGTAATATGTATGCTAATATGTAAAAAATAAGTGGAATGGCATTCAGGGGCATGTCTGTTAACTCTTGCAGAGGTAATGGCCTGTTTTTAATGTACATGATAAAAATCTTTTTATGAGGGTAGAGTGGGAAGGCTTTGTAGAGTGGTCCCATAACAAATCCATCAGTGATTTGCCTTAGCCCCTTGTTACTGAGACATAGTCAGGTTTCTTGAAGAAGTGAAGTTTAAGTATTAGTTGGCTTCTCCTAATAACTTTCACTTATGCTGGAAATTTTAATTCACTTTTGTTAACGAATAACTCAAAGTTTTCTTGTGAATGAAGATGTAGCTCCAATGAGAAACTAGGCAAAAAATCAGACATGTTACAAATTTTTAGTTCTGCACTAAGAAAAATGGTATATTTTAATCCACCACAGGCTAGAGATTTGCAATAATGTATTTTCCAAGCTATGGTTGTTTTGTTAGAAGTAGCACAGAAATCAGGAATTGCTGAAGTGTCTGCTGTAAATTATATGGCGGTATAATTTGTAATAGTACTGATTGCTGTTTTTATGCATTACACCTTTAAGAAGAGAGAAGACTTCTCTGAAGCCTCTCTAAAACAGGGCATACTTTCCATTAAAATTTTTCTATTTCTGAGCTTTGGACTGAAAAATGTTTTTGAGCAAACAATGGTGAAATAGCTGCGGATAGTGAGAGCCTGGTCACTTCCCATTTGTCTGCCAGGTCCTGTCAAAATGTAATTTCAACAGAAGGAAGGTAAAATCTGGCATAAACTTACATCACCCTTTGGAAATTCACCATCTTCTTGACTGTGTGTAGCTTGCCTTTCTTTGGGAATGTGGCCACATTTCTCCATTTTATGTCCCCCTTTAGCACTGGAATTGTTGTTTTTGACCTCAGAGATTGATATTTCAAATCATCAGATTCATTAGAAGGGATCTCTGAGGACAGTGGGCACTGGATCTCTTCAACTGATATTTTATCACTGGCACTGGAAGCTTTGAGATACTTAAGGCAACATGCTAGATCCCTTTGCACCAGAACTGTTCCATTTTGATACCAGAGAGATGAAAAGGTAGTTTGCCAACAAGAATTTCATCATCTCTGTCCTGTTAAAGATTTTGCAGAGCATTAGCTGTTGCACACTAAGTGAGACATATGAGACCTGGAAATTAAAAATCATTACAAATAGTTTCAAATAATGTTGCTCTATTGTTATTACAAAGAAAATATTTGTAATATAATTTTTACCCTGATGCAAAAATTTCTTCCAGTTTTGCCCCCAAGATTTTTATCTTCTGCTGTCTCTGAAGGCTTTTTTGTTTTCATAGGCAGCTAAGAATGTAACTGGTGGGACTGAGTGGGGTCAGGCAGTTCAATTGCTCTGTAGTTTCATGGAAGTGAATTATGATTGAAAAGATGCACGTCAATAGATTCAGCAGTGTTGTAACTGTTGTTTATTGTGTTAGCTTAAAACCAACAAGGAGCCCCCAAAGCATGGTCTTGGCACAAAATTTTTAAAACAGCAAATATGTAAAGTAAATAAATAGATTAAGAGATTAAAGGAAGCCACTGTGATCCTTAGTCACATGTTTCAACTTAGTCTTTTTTTATCAAGTTCTTTTGTTAGTGTCTACAAGGAAAGGGGAGGAGATTACAGCATGGGCTTGAGGAAAAGAGAGGCATTGGAAAGTAAAGAATAGGAAAAGAAGTAATTCAATAGAAGTGAGGGGGAAAGCACGGCCATTAATAATCAAATTTGCATACGTGGTATCCTCATGCTTTGCCTTGTAGGATACTTGCTGCCTATGATCCTGATTTGTGAAAGGAGACCTACAATTTAATAATTCCTGTAGGAACTGCAATTAAGAGTCCAGTTTTCATGTACTGAAACACACGTTCTGTAGGATTTACCAGAATTCAAACATATTTTAAATTTTGTTTTTAGGTAGAAGTCCCTTCACATTTCAGTCTAACAGGACTAGTAGAGTCATCAATTATTACTTATTTACAGAAATCAATGCCTCATGTATGAACAGCACTGACTGCAGTGTTTGGTAGTTTCTAATAAGGCAGGAAGGAAATACGGTTAATGCTACATTTGATCAGATCATAAGCACAAAACAAGCAAATGAAGAACATGGGGATGAGGTACATAAATCTCACCATTTAGAGGCAAGTATCCAAAGTAGATCTAAAGAAAATTCAATGCTAAACAATTATGGTCTTGAATTTTTTGAGCATAATGTAAATGACCACACTCCTCTATTTCCTAGGAATACCACATATCTGAACCATCTTTTGCTGCTGCCTGGGGCTTTTAATGTTTCTTTACTCTTCTGGAATTCCAGTGCTAATCAGAAATATCATACAGTAGTTTTGACTGGTTCCTTTGTAGCCAAAAATCAACAGCACACCATGCACACTGTAACTACATTGAAGTTCAAATAACGTAAAAATATTACTCTGTATTGTAGTCAGTCCAACATACTCAGAAATAATTGATTGACTTCCTGTGTGTAAAAACACAGTTTTATGGGCTTGGAAGCATTCTCAAGAGATCATGTGGTACATCTCCATGTCCCACAACATATCTATCATCAACTCAGCTGGACACTTTTATCACCTGCTCTTAAAGTCTGCACACACTCCAAAGCATCTTTAATGAATAAAGAGAGTTTTTATCACCCTTATTAAAATCTTATTATTCTTAACATCCCCTCTTACTCTTCTGTGTAGTTGAGCCCACTATTTCTGTAGTCTCTTGTATGGAACATTCCCTCCTTTTCCCAGAAATTTTTAAGTATTTGAAAGTTACTGTTACATTTTTTTCCTCTCAAGTCTCCTTTTCCTAAGTACAAATCTTGTTTTTCTATGCTGGGTGCCCTCCTTAGACATACTTTGAAATAAGCATAGAATTTAGATTAATCCTTCCAAGAGCTGGAATATATTTGCATTTTCCATGTGTTTAGATAAGTTAGGAAGCAATTAACTTTTAATGTTGCTCCCTCAAGCCCACATTGTACACCAGTAGTCACTCAGGAACTTTTCTGCAGAATAGTTATCTTGTTCTTCTTCATCCTGTATTTGCACTTCTTCAACACTTCATTCCATTTCTGCAGAGAATCATTGGCAACAATTGTCTAAATATAGTTTTCTAGCCTGCTTTTCGTCCTACTTAAAATAAATTTATATTAAACTAGGGTATTTATGATTACGTAATGTGGTTGTGTCAAAAGCCTAACTGCATAGCCCTTTTCATGACGTGACCTGTTACGCTGTTATAAAATCAGATTAGATTTAATAGAATTTGCCCTTGACAGGTCTCTGCTGACTGCTTCTCTGCTTTTTTTCATTCCTCTGTATGGGGGATGTATATGTAAGAATTAAAGGGTGACTCCACTGCTTCAGACTAAAGGTCAATCTGGTTTCCTGTCTCTGACAGTAGCAGTAGGAGAAGCCCCAAGAGAAGAAGAACAAGAGTACAATGGTAACAGCCTGTGATACTTCCCCAGTGTGCAACTCAGAGACTAATGATGGCATTGATTTACTTGTCTTAGGAATATATTTTCAGAATTAATTGCTCTGACTGCTTTTCAGTTCAGGCAAACTGACATCCTAACAATGAGTGCTGTAATCTAACAAGTGTGAAAAAATAACTTCTTTTGTTTTAAACATTAAATTGTTGTTTTCTGGCCAGTAATTTCACTTAAGAATCAGTGCACAGTATCTGCTTTTTCATTTTCTCAAGGTTACCTACAGTTTTTTTACAGATTTGTGCTACTTAAGTCATTTCTGTTCCACCATGTAAAGCCCGGTGGTTTAGTTATTCCTCAAATATTAGTTAATTGTTATTTCAGATCATATATGTTGGTTTTTCATGTCGTTTTTCCAGTTTTGTTCTACATTTTATGAGACAAGAGACAAGGGCACCATTTGCATTCAAAATATAATCATGGATGGACTTAAAATTTGTGGCTGTATTTTTCATTTCCTAAGCATTCCTGATTTTTTTAGTATCTACTATGACACCAAGAACTAGCAGCTCAACTGTAAGCAGTTCTGTAACACATTCCATGTTTATAACCATGTTCATAACCTGTGTTATTTTTCTTGTGTGCATCACTTAATACAACATTCACCTACACTGAATTTTTCCTCATATTTTAGTGCCTTATCAGCTTAAGTTCTGAGAGTCTTTTCCAATTATTCCCAGTTCCTTCAGATTTAGTACCCTGAATAATTTGGTATAATCAGCAGGGGTTTTCATGGCATTACTGTAAATCATTAATGAATACGCTGAGGACAGAAAATACCAGGATTTTGTTACTTGCTTTCCTAGGACAAATTATTACTTTTTTCCCCCTATTTTTAACCCATAACTTGTTTATTTATTGTCTTCTATACACCAGTTACACAACATGTAGAAAAATAGAAAAAATTATGGAACCTGGAATGCAACTGAGTTGGTCATGCACAAGCAACTGTAGATAGTTTTACATTTAATGTTTGTACAAGTGGCATGCTCACCATTGATCTGACATTCCCCAGTGTTTCTGCATTCACATGAAAAATCCCATTATATGGAAGCTGTGATCTTCAGCTGCTCCTCTCCAAAGCTGTCTTCAGGTCTACAGTAATAACATACTTCCCAAGATGACTTTTGATCCTGCACTCCTGTTTTACACTGCACATGGTAGTTCACACTTAGTTTTATTTGGCACAAATTGTTTTCTGCTGGGGTCAACTTCTATAAAATTTTCAACATAATTCACTGCCGGGACAATATAAGCAAGACCAAGCCAGTCTTAGTTCCTTTGGGTTTTAGCAGTTTGATGCCAGGTCTTGCAAAGCAGCCCCTACATGGTTTTGCCATCAGACTACACAAAGAGCAAACTGTTGGGCTGCCACACAGTGTGTCAGACACTCAGAACAGAGAATCCACAGGTGGCTCTGGCAGGCAGGCAATGTCTCTGTAGGTACCGTTCTCAGGAAAATGGAACCAAGCCCTCTTAGGGACACACCAGGCCAGCCCTAGAAGGTGTGAATATGATTGAGAGTTTTCATCAAATGGCCTAGGGACAGGCTCTCTTTGCAGTGTTAGACAGTGGTGTAAGCAAAGGTATCTCAACCTGACACAGAAATATGGAGACAAAATGGGATATTCTTTGCCTGCATGGATTCTGCTGGTGTGACAGCACAAATCTGTGATGTGATACTCACTGCCAAATGAATGATTGGGGCTGGCTGGCTGAATGAGATTTGTGCTGTTAAACTACAGCACATTGATCAGAAAAACTGGAAATAATGTGCCAAACTTTGTGGATTGTCTTTTCAGTGTCCTTAGCATAGTTTTGTGAACTATTGTGCTCACACTTACACAGTTCAAGGAAAAGGAACCCAAAAAAATTTCAGCAACCAGGCTAGGGAGTCGTAGTTTTTTTAAAAGGACAAGACATGGGTTGCAAGCACGTGCAATTAGATCACATAATCTTGTGTGCAAAACATGCTTGTTAGCTGCTATCTGAGGATGTCAGCAGGGAAGATGGAAACAATATAGAAGGAGACTTGAAGATAATGAAAGCAGAAGGGTGTGAAGTGATTGTGCTCTTCAGATCAGCCTTTTAAGTTGCTTTGCAAGATTGACGATTTTGTAATCCTGCTTTTTTATGAGGTGTTGAATGAATGCTTAAGAGGACAGCACTTATCAGTGCTCATCAAAGTTTAAAAAGAACTGTTTGTACTAGCAGTCTGAAGATACCAGGTCTAACCAGGTTAGAGACAGTCAAGTATTAAAGATGAAAACACTGTGAAAGACATATATCAGGTGCTTGCACTACAGCAGGCCATAGCTTACATATGTTTGCTAGAGCACAAACCTTGTTATATGCTTTTACTGCATACCTTTGATGAAGAAAGAAATGTACAGTGCACAGAATAGGTAAGACAAAGTGTAAATCTAGCATTAAATGCTGAGAAGTGGGTCACATAGCATTGTAACAAGAATAATAGTTATTGAATGGTGACTTTTTGATTGGTTGTCATTTAGAATTTTTAAAAAGCAATTAATGGATAAAACAGTAAACTGGTGATCAGAGGTCATCAGGTTCTTTTCAGCTGCTTGACTGCTGGCCTTAATATCTTCTCATATAGTAGCAACATGCAATTAATTTCTCTTCCTTTACCCCAAGACTGTTGAACAACAATTTTTATAACAAAAATATTTTGTCTGAAAAAGCTTAGGCAGTAGGTATTTTTTCAAAGTTCCAAACAGGTTATGAGCTACTCAAAATTACCCATTGAATCATATGCAACATTGTCCCAAACTATATAAATACAAGTATTAAGGTCAGAGGCCCAGCTTTTATTTGATCATATCCAGGTTGGCTAAGAAAAAATATTTCTGGAGAAAAAAAAAAAGCCAGAAGGGACAAAAAACAGATGTGAGGATTTAAATACCAAAAATTTAAGGAATTTTCAGATACAGTGAAATACTTTTTGCATTGATTTCCTCAATACTGATTACCTATGCCATACAGCTGCCCTAATCTACACTTCTCAGATGTTCATTCTGTTCCCATTATTTTCTTGCAAAAGAGATTATAATGATCAAGTAACATTAGGAATATTTGTGGCATTGCAGAAGAAAACTGCTGAAAGTGTTGATGAGTAACTACCACCAAACATCATTATGTAAAAAAGAATGATCATTATAGCTGTCCAGGGGTAATCTTTCATTATAAACATGTGGATCCCATATTTTAAAATACCATGGATTCCTTTTAGCCGTGTGAGGCAAAGATAGACATAAACCACTAGAACCAACAACTTATTGATTAGTGTGTCTGGCAACTTTTTGATTTGCAGGGAAAACACTAAAAACTTCCTTTTTTTTTCCCCCCCCCAGAGAAACATAGCAGTAACAAAATACTGCTAGAAACTGTTCTTATTCATGGTATTTCAAAGAGGTGCCTGTAGAATTTTGTGATTTTTTTTCTATTTTACCCCTTTATTAAGTAATTGTGGACATAGAGACTCAGGAGAAGATCCCACCTGCCACAGGCAGTGCAGTGCACAATGCCAATCTTTGTGGTAGCTATGCAGGTAGTTATGGTTCCTAGAAGGTCTTCTGCCTTCAACAATAAGACAAGTGTTTCAGATGGAAAAATAGCAGTCCATATTTTGCCAGTGTTGTTTTCTTGCATAAAGGGGAGCCAAGATCCATCATAAGGACAAATGAGGTCCAAAATGAAACAAAACTGATGAAAGAGAGCTGTTGTCCCACTTAGCTGTTGTTCTAGCAGCCTTAGCTAGAACAAAAGCCACAGTATGTGTCAGACAGTCTCAGCAGCTTGTCATTTGTATAAAGATAGTTGGTAGACAAATTGCAGAGGACATCTGCAGAACACTGGGTTTCCTGTCCCACAACATCTATACAATGCCTCATAAGAGTTCTTTCATCTGTTTGTACATACTCTGACTGCTTTAGCATCCTGGTTCCCTTCCATCTGCTGGTACTGTCAATGCCTAAATACTGTTTGGTGCCATTTAATTGTCATTTGCACCCCATTTGCAAATATGGGTATTGTACCTGTTGCTAATTTCAGCCCATTAGTTCTCTGGTCAATACATTCCACCCAGCTAGAAAGGAGGGAAAGGTCAGATTGCAGGTGTACAGATGTACAGATGCTTCTGTCAGTCACCATGCACTTGGACTGTTTCTTCTGCAGTTCTTCTGTTTCTTTCTTCTGTCGTACCTCCCTAGTCTGTTAGGATGGACATTAAATGGAATAGCCTCTATTAAATGGAAAAACCTCTATCCAGTTTCTTCCAGTTAAGCTTATTCACTCTGAATCTTATACAGGTGGTAAAATGCAGGAGGTGAATATAGTAATCATAAATGTGAAAGATAACTTGGAATATCACCCAGGTTGAAACAGGCAGATCCACACAGCCTTCAGAAAATGTACTGAGCTGTACTACTCACTTATAAGCTTTCCATTCTCCTGCATGTTTCTGTGGAGACATGGAAATTTAAGATTTGGCAGAAATCCTGAGTGCCTGGTCCTGTCTACAAAATGGAAACATACATGGACTGCCAAGTTTCGATTAGGACTTGGAATAGGATCCAGGTTTCCTTATAAACACATGAAGTAGTCATTCTGCTCAAGTCAGTACCCATCAGGCCTTAGTCAGAAATTGGTCCACTCTTGGGCACCTTAGTTCAAAAAAACTAGCCAACTGGAAAGAGACCAAAGAGAGAGCACTAGAAGGTCTAGAAAATATATACTACTAAAACTGACTGCAAAAACTTGGATTGTTTAGTCCTTAGGGTTTTAGGTTGATTTGTTTTCTATTGAGTTTTTTCCAAGCCAGATCATTCCAGTGATTTTGTTTATAGTGCTGCTCCACAAACAGTTACATTTGAAGGGTTGGTGAACTTCAGCACAGAGGCAAGAAAAAAATAGTGGGAGGAAGGGAGGGCTGAAACTCCTCAGCTATCTTTGTCAAGAGATCTAATCAGATAACTAAAACCCTGCATCTAATCATATGTACTATACTGTGATGGTGGTGTTTTGTTTTCCATTTTTTCTCTTGGCATAGGAGTAATCCTCTTCCTTGGTTAGTATGAGTTGTCACTTATAGCTTCTCTGCCCCTAAACCAGATCAGATAATGTATTCCTACACTGTCTGTGTCTAATTTAAAAGTTACCAAATCCTGCAGTGTTGGGGTCAAGCAGGCTGAGATGCTCAGATATCAACATTTTCCATCAACATTCATGCAGCTGTTTATATGTCTTCCCATCTTGGCTCAAAACACAGAGCTCAAGAAATCTGAGCTCTGATTAACAGAACCAGGTACAGTTGGCTCTATATGTAGCCATCCCATCTCAACAGTGTGAACTAAATCCCTCTGAAGGAAGGAAACGTGTTTATATTCCCTAGCACTTTGGCTTAATCTGATTACATGCTTGTGTGTTAGTGATGAAAGTGACAGACATGGTGTCCTGGAGAAAACATTTGAGCTCATATAATTGGCAACATAGATTTGTCCTCGAAGCTACTTCCATCACTTCTTCTGCTTCAGTTTAACCCATCTAGCTGTGGAAACTTAACAGAGGGAGTGCTGTTTAGAACTGTCCTTGGAAGTTGCCTGTCTTCACTGACCAGAGAGAAAAATGTAGGCAAATAATGATCCTGAACTGAAGTAATTGTTTCTGCTACATGTCAGGATGTATACTAGCTAAATTGATTCCTGACAATTTTTGTAGCTAAACCTAAACTCCTCCTTTGCTAACCAACAGCTCCTCTATGACACTCTTCAATTTGCTTGGTCTACGGAGAGCTGTTGGTTGAGGCATCTGTGCTCTGCTCTGAAATTATAGCCATGAAACCAGTAGAAGATGAAAAGAAAGTTGTTACAGACTTTGTGGATCTGAAAATGGGCTCTAATAATTAGTGTGATTTCTATGCTTTTATTTTATGTGATTTTTATGCACATCTTACGCTGACACTGTGCTGGTGTAGGAAGGCTCAGAGGTTGTGTTACCATAATCTCCCAGAAGATTTGATACATTTCTCAACCTTTTCCAAACTAGATGTGGGCACTAGACAAAAAAGTTAATGGGACATTAATATTTTGGCTATAGTTGATCTAAATATGACACATTAGCAGATTGTGGTCTTTCAGTACATTAACTTCTGATTTAGAGTAGGAGCAATGGTGCTCTCAAAAATATTAAGTGTTAATAAAAGCCACAGAACTGGTTTAACTTCAAATAAAATTTCATTTTTATGGCAAAGCTCAGGCTATGGTTCAGGTTGGTTGTTATTTGAGATTTCTGCCCATAACTGCAGCACTGTCACTTGTGTGATTTGTATCTTAAGCTGCCTTTCAACACCAACAAGACTGCCTGTAAGACTGCCTTTCAGTGGAACTACTTTGGTTAATTGAAAAGCCTTTTAAAGGCAAGACTTGCTTGCCATCTTCATTGCTTCCTATGTTTTTTAATCTATTAGTCCATCATCTTCCTTTTTCTATTATATAGGAATAGCTGTATAATTTGTCATTTGGGAATAATTTCCACTTGCTTTGCACAGGTGCAATTGTGTGAAACAGAGTAGAAACAGAGGCAGTAGCTTCATATACCTTAGCACTTCACTCTTCCATGACTACATCCCAGAAATATATTTGCTTCAAACCACTTTTTTTTCAAGCTATCTACTCAGAACAGCTTTTTGAACTACCATATCTTCAACATTATGCATGAACACCAACTCTTTTTGACTCAAGTCAGTGGATGTCAAAGACACTCCTTCAGAGAAACTCCTTTTTAGGGCACAAAAGGCAAAGTTCTGTAAAGCCGGTTTAGTCTCACCTGCAGTCACCACAAACCCTGTCCTCTGCAGTACCTGCCAAGAGCTGCAGCTTCCTTCGTGGGTCCAGCAGCTGCTTATCACCCTTTGGGAAACCAAAAGATTTCACAAGCTCTCAGTCGTCATCACATTCTGTTCAGCTGATCTCACTCTTCATCTACAACATTTTTGCACACAGAAGAAAACTCAGAGAGGGGAGGAATTGTTTGTGGATTGCTAAGAGATAATCTCTGAAGGGTGTAGGTTCTGTTCTTCTACATAGAGGGGACTGCAACGAGTGTTGGAGATGTTTTAAATGTGTTTATAAGAACTCCTTAAGAGAGTTACAAGAACAAATGATACAACTACAGAAAAATGACCACTGTCTCACACTGCAAAGAAGTTGAACTTGGTCCCAGAATCAAGTGCTTCTTTGTTGCAGACTGTGTCTTCATCACTGCACTTCTGCCTTGACAACAGACCAGATATTCTGTCAAAGAGTCTTTCCTAAGAACTGCTTGACATAACTTCATCTAGTTCCTAGGATATTTTTCTTTTTTCTTTTTTTTTTTTTTTTTGCTTCATATTATCAGCATTTAATGAAACATGTGACATTTTTAATTAGCATACCTAATCAAGGCAGTGCAATTTTCAGTTGTAATTTTACAGACCCTCTGTGCAAAGCAAGAAGACAAACAGTCAGGTTTCTGTTGCCTTGTAATGTGCATAATGATCACTTTTATAAACTATAAAAACACAGTTTATTTAAGGTAAATTCATTTGGGTTCTGTTAGTAATATGTTAAAAGCCTTTGGGACCTGTAAAGACAGCACATGCATAGCTACAGGGCACATCAAAAGTTGATATTTGAAATCTTTCTAATTATAATGAATTAGAAATGGCTTGGGTATTGAAAGCTGTGCTTTTACAGTGGATGTGGTCAATGGGGATTAGTTGTAATTGTTGGCTTTTTGCAGAGTTATGGCTGTAAAATAACAGTGTGCTATCTGGTTTAAAACTATAATAGAGGCCAGAGCATTTTGGTATTTTTAATTAATTTATTTTCATTTCCAAGTTCCTAAGAAGCATGAAACCAGAATAAATAACTCCTAAGACTTTTGTCCCAATAACGTTATTTTTTTTTTTTTGTACTGCTTATTATCAAGAATAATTACAAGTCAGAATATATCATGGAAATTATTTACCTTATCTTCTTGCAATGAAGTCTTAAGGCATGGGAATACCTAAGACCAAGCAATGGTATAAAACCAGATACAGGAAGCATGCAAGGAAGCATGTTGAAATGCCTTTTTTTTTCAGTTGTACAGAAAAGAAAAAAGCTCAAATTAAAAGTTAACAGTGATGGGAATAAAATTAAAAATTAAAAAATAAAAAAAATAGAAAGGGAAGGGGAAAGGGGAAACACTAGTTTTAAGCTTCATACTGTATGTTTCAATTTCCTTTTTTAATATATTCCTGCTGAATTTAATAGTGCTTCAAGAATAATCAAATTAATCTTTTCACCCCTTCATCAAATGCCTTTTACTTATTTATATTCAAATTATTTCAAAGTTCTAGAAATTTCTTAGATCTTCTTGCAGATTCATGTCAGATGAGTCGATGCTCTCCTGCTGACCTTTGAAACTTGTCTGCATCACTAAAACCAATGAAAGATTCCTATTGCCTTCAAAAGATTTCTCTCAAATCGAATTCTTCTCATGGGAAAACCTGTAAATAATCTGCAATCTAGACAAAATCTAGATTGTAATTCTGCTTGTAACCATCAGGTAACTCTTGGATGACTACAGAGAAAATATCAAATTAGATCTCTATTACTGAAGAGTTAACAGATCAAGATTAAACTTGTCCTGAAAGAAATACTGTAGAGGACAGAATATGCAAAATTGTCAACAAAAATTATACATTTTTTCAACTTTCAAGTATACACTCAGTGGGAAAGAATCCAAAATAATTAGTGATGATATTATCAACCTGATAATAATTTGGAACAATTCTACCATATTTGCTACAAATAAATAGCTTAACCAGCCATAATCAAGCTAGTTGTTCTGGATATAATGTAAATGTACTAACTTTTCTCTTCATGACCTCCTCACAGTTGACCCACTAGAAATATAATGAAGCGTGAAATTGCAAGCAAACTTTATTAGAAAAACCAGAATACATTTTCATTCATTGAAGCAATACTTGTGTTGCTTATATTTAAGTATTTTACTGAAAAGTATTGATGTCCATCAGTCAAGTGTAAGGCAATTAAAATGGGTTAATTTTGTACAAGTTTCTTATTTAGGCACTGTTCTTCAGCTTTTAGTGAAATATTTAATTGAAATTGCCTGATATGATGCTATTGTCACAAGGGCAGTATGGCAAAATCTAAATCAGTTTAATCCCTTTCAACATAAAAATATATAATGACACATGTTATGCCAGTATTTTTCTTGCTTCTTTGTGTTTTGGTTTGGTATGATTTTTTGTCTTGTTACTGGTATTAGAGATGGACCCAGACAGTTCAGAATACAATTCTGTAGCAAGAATAAATGAATTATTTTCATCACTTTTTGACACAGAAAATGAAAAAATGAAAGTGTTACTGGTGGTGTTGTAGCATGTTTGCATCACAGTCTTGCCCTCTAATAGTTTGCACCCACAAGCTAGTCCACTTTACTCTGATTTGGGCACAATTACTTTAGCAGATGTCCCATGGGAGAGCTGCTCAGTCCTATATAGCAATTATCTCTCAGAAGATCAAGAAAGCAACTTTGGCTTTTCTTTGCTGTGAAAATGAGCAATATTTTAAGAACAATATAGATTAAAGCCCTGCAAATATGGACTCGCTCATCTGCCTCTATCAGTGGCATGTCCCTGGTATGTGTCAGCTATCACAATCTAATCAAGAAGGTTTTTTTCCTTGTAATTTTTTTCATTGGTACACCCTTAGTATAGCACACTGAGTTAGTCAGACTATGGATCCAACTATTGCTACAAAAATTTCAGAACAAAAAAATGTTGGAGCCAGGCATGTTCCTACTCCCAAATCAGTATGCTGCTGGGCAGAAAATAGAAATGGAAATGTGTTTCTCCCATTACAGGTCCTATGAGCCATCCAGTGTCCCAGAAAGAGTCTGTTTTAAAGAAGGGGGGAAATCATATTTATTATAAACAGAGCAAAATGTTTCTGATATCTGGAGGACAAAGATAGTGTGGCCATTAGTGTTGGTCTTACTATTTCCCACATTGTCAACACACTTGCCAAAAGTGAATTTATCAGCTCAGTGCAACCAAGAGATTTAGTTTATCTAAATGTTCTAAAATGAATAAATTGTTTAATAAAGGTCTTAAAGATTGGGGAAAATCCAATATTCTATTGGCATGTACTATATATTTAATTTGATGCTGTGGTTTCAATATTTCTTCTGATAAATTTTAGTATTATCTATGCCAAGAATGGAGTTGCTTCAGTATCAATGGGGTTTTAAATGAAGGGTTAGGAAACACATTATTTGAAATAAAAAATGTTTGCATATTCTTGCAGTGGTTTAAAAAATATTTCTGCTGAATTTTTTGGTTAATTGGTTCTAAATATTACAAGTTTAGTATTTTTCAGGTTTATTGTCTTTTCTATAAGTGAGAAAATCCTGTAACAAAGTGACTAAATAGTTCAATTTTTATTTTTTAGGCATATTGGAGATAACATCTGTAGAAATTGGAGTTGTGGCAGTTAAGTCTATTAAGAGCAACTATTATTTAGCCATGAACAAAAAAGGAAAAGTCTACGGCTCTGTAAGTACCTTTTTACATTCCAAATGGATTTCAGGAGTCAGCACAGTTCCCTGCCTAGCCTATTGAAAACTGTTTGTCTGTGTATTGCTACTAATTAGAGCTGAAATGAGCTGTTCATCAATATTTCATCCTCTGATAAACCAGGATCACCCCTCTCCACAAGTTTCCTGTTGTTTGCTAAGCTCATGTCATACCAACATAGCTGCTGGGATTTATCATGCTTGCTGCCTCAGTCACACTGCTTATTAAGGAGTTTTCAGTAGAGAAGGTCTCACAAAATGTAATCTGTAAGGCTTGTTTCCTCTGTCTTTTCTACAGTGCAATCACACTCAGCAGCAATCCAAGGGTGGAGAGAGGGATAAAGTGTGCCTGAAATCATGGAAACTTGAGCTCGTGGAGTAAACATACCAAATTATTAATTTAAAACTCTGAAGAAGATTTCTAGAGTAGTAGGCTTTAAATTGACTGTAGTGATTAATCATTAAGATTATGGACAGTATAGAGAGACATGAACTTAATTATCTGAGCAGAATTCAGGTCTCACTTGAGAGTTGTCTGTATATACTTAACTTGCATTTGCATAAGTTTAGGGTTACTGATACTTTCAGGGGGAAAAATTCCAAACAACAAAATTCAGAAGTAATGGACAAAACAAGACAAATTTTTTTTTTAAATTAAAAAAAAAAAAAAAAAAGAAAACCCAGAAGCTGTCCAAATATTTTTAATAGAAAACACTATGATCTGTAAATCTAACAACTAAACTCAAATATACCCCCACACATCCCCATGATTACACAAACCACCAGATTGTTCTGATATTACGTCTGGTTTGGTTTGCAATTTTGCAATGTTGTTCCAGTTCCTGGAAAGGTTTTGAGCCATTCTGCAGGTTGCTTAATGTTCAGATCATCCATATGCTTTATAGAAAGGAAGTCACATATAGGGACTGCATTTATCATTGAGCAATGCAGCTAGGTCTCCTATTTCTGCTGAAAACAATGAATAATCTCAAGTGTGACTCAAGGGGCCTGTAGTCGTTGAGCCCTCTTTTTTAAGGAAACATTCCTACAGAATGTGTTTAGCTCATACAAACTGTATAAACTGTCCTCTGTCATCTGCACTGTGGCTAGTCACTCCTGGTTCAAAAATGTATACTTCTGATTTTCTAAACTCTGCAACAGTGTCAAAGAATCACATTAAGGAAAGACCAGAACAAAGAAATTTTTCTTATATTCCTGTAAATGTAAATTTAATTTCTAGATTCTGGTCAGAAAAACAGAATGATCAGTGCTTATTGAGAAAGAAAACTGTGCACTGATTAACTCAGTACACTCATTGATGATGTGTGTGCCTCTGTACGTAGATGAAAGTTTTAGTATAAATCACCACCTTCAATTCACACTCCTCAGTTGAGCACTTCAGTCATTTGTGATGGTCCATCCCAAAGTCTTACCCCAGCTGTTAGCCTTGCCTGGTGTGTTGAGAGCCTATTTAGAGTCTATTCCAATACTATATATGTACAAAAGACATTGAAGCAGCTTTCATGTACCATAGATGGAAACTGCTGCCATAAGATTCAGTAATTCATAGTGTATTAGAAATAGTGCTGACAGGAAGATACGAATGTGGGAAGCCTTTTTTTTTAATTCCAGCTGAGATAATTTTTCAATATTCACATCATAAAATCACAGCATAATGATTTATCAAAACCTATTCCATAATACTTTAGCGATTTCAAGAATGCTTTTGTTATTATTTTTCCCATAATCCCAGGACTTGCAGTTAGCCTCATATTACTACAGTGTGGCAGTTTGCAGATGGATATGAATACCAGAACCAATAAAAATTGTGAAAACACCCTTGAGCACGTGCACAATAGACATTGGTGCAGGCTTATGCTGAGATTTATTTGAAATGAGCACAGTGTGTAGCACTCAGACCCCTGCCAGTGAGACTTCTTAAGCACATCACAACATCATCTTTTCTCTGCTGTTTAAGAATAGAAGTAAAAACTGGATTTGAGTACAATTCTGCATCTAGGAAAATCAGCAAGCTCCTTCTATGTCAATCAAATACTTTTCCATTTGACTGATTTTGGTTAAAATGAGAGAAAAAAAGACTCACTACTAGGTTTCTTTAACAAAAGGAACTTCTTTAAGCATCTTTAACAAATAGGCAGATAGGAGAAGTTACTGTGGTTTGGAACTGTGATTGATGAGCACCTGCCTCTTTAATACCTTGATGCCAGAGGTGACATATTACAGAAAACAACTGGTAAATTATCTATATGATAGCTTTGTGAGTGTAAGCAATGTCTATAGTGGTCTTGTACAGAGTCTTGCCTTGATAGTGTCTTCCCCACTGATCATTGTTCAAATAACAACCAATCCTAAAATTAAAGAGCACTTTGGGAGTTTGAATGTATGTTGTTCCCCCAGCCAGGTCTTCCCTGATCATTGTTGCAACTAAGGGAAACATAAATTGTACACACAAAATTCTCACTATATTAAAGTACTAGTTTAAAAATTCTAATTTAAATTAATAGGCATGGAAAATACATTTTAACTTGATTTCACTAACATGAAACTTGATTTATTATTCAGATTTATTTCTTATTTTGTTAATGATCACATTAAAAATAGTGCATGCGGTTAGTATATCATACTCTGAGATTCTGACCTGTTTCTGCATGAGCTGTGAAATTACATCTTATTTTCTGAAATGCAGAACCAACAAAATGCCGATTTTTCATTTTAATTTAATTATGTTTCAAACACATGCCGTTTAAAAGCCTTCTAAATGCAATATAATTTGTTAGAATTGGATGGATTTCATGTAGAAATTACTTCTTTATGAAAAGAACTATTCTTGACTTCACTACAGAAGAGTGTGTCTGTGTAAAATTACATTTAACAGTACAGAAAAAAGTAGTCTCCCCTACATTGTCCCACAGGCTTGTATTTTTGATTCCTTCTAACAGCCTGACAACTGATTCTCCTTTAAACATAGAAAATCTTAATCCCTGGTCCCATACATAAAATTACTTCCAACCTTGTTTATTCAATAAGATTTAGGATCATATATGATTCCTTTTTGGGCTGAGCCTCTTTTCAGGTCAGCCAAGTGAATAGGCCTCACATCAGTTCTGATAGCAGCATAACAATTATTTGCAGATATCCAAAAAAACCCTTTTTCATTACCGGTGAGGTCTAAAGATTCTTATTTTAAATAAGAAAAACTCCTATTCCATCAATATTTGTTTAATATATGGTACCAATATTTTCATTCAATATATTTAAGAGTTATATTTGTTCTAACTGTCATGTGATTAATGATTCCAAGATTACTTCCTTTATGACTGAGTTTATAACTGAGAATTTGATTTAATATTCTTGCCATATTCCAGCACAGAGTTTCAGTACTTAATGAATATATCATTTAACTACTGTATCTATGCATGAATAATTAATTATATCTTTGTTAACTTCATTCTTTGCAGTCTAACTGATGCAGCTTTACATGCTGTGGTCACAGTGAAACTTTTTATTTAAATGTACTGTAAAATCCTAAAAGATTGCCACATACAAAACACTACTATCTTTTGAAAAAAAATTTTAAAGCTTTTGCTTTCAGTATGCTGAAATACTATGTTTATTCTGAATTTGTGGTTTTTCCTCTGCTTTTAACAGAAGGAGTTTAACAGCGACTGCAAATTGAAGGAAAGAATAGAAGAAAATGGATATAACACATACGCGTCCTTAAATTGGAAGCACAATGGAAGGCAAATGTTTGTGGCCCTGAATGGGAGGGGAACCACGAAGAGAGGACAGAAAACAAGAAGGAAAAACACTTCAGCTCACTTTCTTCCTATGGTAGTCATGTCATAGGTGAACAAAGCATTTTTTTGACGCAGCTGAACCAAAGGCTGTTATGTCAAGAATACCTGGTAATTCTTTTAAAATGTAGATGCGGAGAAGTAGCACAGACATCTGCATGTTTGAAATGAGAGCAGGGGAAGCCTTTGAAGGTTTTGTACTTATTGCTGGCACATGAAATACCTTTATTTAGTTCGTTGTCATATCTTATAATCAAAATGAAGCTGGATCAAAGGGGATGGAATTTTTTGCCAGTGTGAACTTTTTTTTTTTTTTAAATCACTGCAACAGACCTTGATGGACATAAGACAATCTGTTGTGTGATCTTCATGGGGAATGCTATTTATGGAATACTAACTCATATCAAAGTCCTTAATTGCTCATTCAAGCCTAATGATTCAATGAACAGTTAGACACACAAGCATTTACTGGAAGCACTTGGGTCATATGCACAAATAATGACATTTCTGGAGAAGCCTTGTGGATGAATGGATAGGATAAGCAAAGTAGTGTATAACTGTTCTAACAAAATGAATAGTATGGTTTGCTTGTATGTCCTAAATTCATTTCTTTTTATTTCTCTCTAAGTTATTTATTTAATAGGATGTTAAATATCTTTTTTATTTGAAATGTTTCCTCATTTGCTTCTTTCTTATTTTCCCTTTTCCTTAGTACTTCACACAGAGGTTGATAGATTAAAATTTCAGAACCTCAGAAGTACTCAGATAATAGGTATTAGACAAGGCTTTAAAGGCAGAATTTAGAGTGTATACTCCATTTTTTCCTAAACTGTCTTGCACTTAATCATAAGAGCAAACAAGCAGTGCTTGGATTTATGGTATTGGGTGTCATTATATTGGAGAAATTTTTGTACTTATCAGCACTCAAGAAAAACCTTCAAGAAATACTTTGTTCAAAGGGTCTTTCTGCTATTTTGAAATTGAGAGAAGGGGCCACATCTGTGCTTGGGTGTCAATGCATCTGTGTGCCTATTCATCTGACTTTGATTTCAGCAAAATCTAAGGGATCTAGCACACTGCTATCAGTGTGATATTCTGCAGCACACGTTGGGCTGGAACCCTGATGTGGCCATCCCTGTTAAAATCACTGAGACTGCAAGTGATAAAATAGAACAGTAGTGTGTAAGCCCTGAGTGCAACATTTGGCCGCTGAAAGGGAAGCCAAAAGGCAACACAGTCCTGCACACCTTATTCAGTTGATACTCTCATTCAACCCACTTGCCTTTGGTACCAACTGGAAGAATCACAGGCATATAGTGGGAGTGATATACAACTAAGGACTGCAAGACAGGACATCCAAAATCATGCTCGTGTGTTTTTCAGAGATTCTTACTCACATGTATATTTTATATGAGAGCCAACCAAAAAGCTGTGCTGGTTTCCAGCTTTAGCATGCCTTTCATAACCATCACAGTAGCTGAAGGCTCAAAATACATAATATCCAGCACATTTTTATGAAGCGTTACTCATCCCATGGCTTAACTTGAGCAACTGCAGTATAATAAAGTTGAGCATAATATGAAGTCTGTTCAATTAATGGTACGTAAGGTTTGTTTTGTATTTTGCTTTACTCAGTAATTTTAGAGAGCTCTGGATAGCTCACCAGTGTAACCATATTGAGATTCATTTTGTTAGAGCAGATAAATAGAAAACAGTACATCAAACAATTTGTACCACTGTCTTCACATTGTATTCCACTAAATAAATAAATAAGCCTTTGCAGTGTCTTTAGTAAGAAACAAAAGTAGTATAATATTATTTTGTTTTAAATACTTTAACTGATAACTATAAGATTATATTGATGCTGCAGTTTATCTTCAATATTTCTCGTTGTGAAAAAGTTGGTTTTATTTTTATTGTTTGGAGACTGTATTTTGGTACAAAGGAGAGCCTTGCTTAATGTGTCTTTTTGAGAATGTTTAACCTCTATAAAGGCTGGTGTTGTTGGAACCTTCTATAACTTATTTAAGTCAATGTTTAACCAGCACTTCAATCTTAATCTGTTATTTAAATATTAGCTGTTTTTGTTTTTTTTTAAAAAGCAAAAAAAAAAAAAAAGCTTTCCCATAAAATACAAAATGGTCAGATTATATTTCCTGTCCTTAAATAAAGTCAGCTGTTTTAAAACTAGGAATTCTTTGAGAGACAACATATTTTTAGTTGATACCTGATATTGTATTTCATGGTACTTTATCTCCAGTTTTCTTCTTCACAAATTACATTTTTCTAGAAAGAGAAATAAGAATTTCAGATTTTAAACGTAATTGCCACTCACAGCGAAACTTAACTACCAAGATAAAAGCAAGTTTCTGTTGCCCAAATTTGTAATCAGTAATTAAAACTGACAAGACATAATGGACCACCCATACTGAACCTTCAGTATGAGTTTGGATGAATGCAGTATTGAATGACAACTTAAAGAACATTTAGGGTACAAATGAAATTCTGTTCTTACAGAATTACCTAGATGACTTGGTCAGGGGAGGATTATGCATAAATATTATCATAGTACTCAAAACACCATGCTGCTCAAACGACAAGATCAGGAAATATCACTTTCCCAAAGTGACCCAGGAGCCATTTGTGACATGAAGAGTGGTTTCTGAAAATTAACCAAAATAAAAAAAAACCCTTGAGGGAATCAATGATTCCTGTGTGTTTGGTATACTGTAACACCCACTATAGTGGGAGCAAACTGCAGATATTAGAGTATCCCAGATCCTCAACCATAAGCTCTGTTTTCTGTCACCCTGAGCATAACAGTCTCCTGAGTAAAAAGAAAACAGGGGGAGAGGTTTAGAAAATAAAAGGGATACCAAAATCACTGAGCAACAATGTATAGTATGTTATATTTAAATAAAAATAATAAACTGTGGGGATTAGAGAATAAAAGTATTGTCTTTGTTTGTTTTATTAACCTGAAATTGTACTGCACAATAAAAATAAAAAAGAAAAAGATCTGTGTATTGCAGGCTGTGATTTTATGCTGTATAGCTCCCAAACAAATATCACTTGAACATTTCTAAGTATTTTTAATATTTTGTATGTGTGAGGCCACTATCTCCACAATAATAACAACCAAATGCTTCAGATTCTTCCTGTATTTGAATCCACCTAGTTTTATGCAGTGGAACAAAGCAATCAATTTAGAGGAAGCATGTTTGATGAAAGATTGAAGGGATTTAGGAAGAAGAGCATACACTAATATTTTCAAAGTAAACTTTAGATATGGAAAAATAGTTACATTTTGTATAAGGCTTTATTCCAGACATTTCAGGTTATGAAGTTCACCAAAGGTTGGCAAGCTTTAAAAGTAGTAGCACAACTTTGTAGTTCATGCCCCTCCTGAAACTGATTGTCTCTATTCAGACAAACACTAAATGTTTCAAGGAATGATCTTAAAACTAATGTATGAAAACAACCCCTCTTTTGAAGTATCAAGTATCATTATTTACTCCATTGAGTAATTTACTCCATTGAGACTGTGGGACCAATTCATCTTCCTAATTTCCTATTAAATTGGAAAAAGAAAAGGATAACATGTAATGAATATTTTCTGTTCCAGCTAGTCAATGTGTCAATACTGATGGTGTTTTTCAGAAAAAGATCCTTGACTGAATCACTCTCAGTGCAACTTCAAGTACCAGAAGCAAAGAAAAGTTGTTTCCCACGTCATTGTTAGCAAAAAATAGAATACGAAAAAGTAATTTGCTTTCAACCTAAAAAATATGATTCATAGCTGCCCTTACCTCTCCAACATTTTGAAACTCATGTTTAACTATATGGAAGCTTTCTTGGAATAAATTTAGCATTTTCTAATGAAGCACAGTGCTTCTCATACCTAATTTATGCATTTTCATTTGTTAATCCAGAAAAAAAAAATTGTTACATGTCCTTTGTCTACTGCAACAGTTTACAAAATCATGGTCCTGTGAAAGGCAAAATAAACAAACTGTGACTAAACCTCAAGTAACTGATAAGCCAGTAGTTATTCCTGAGTTACTGCAGTGCGAATGAAAATAATTTTCACTCCTGAAATTCCTCACCAGGACCTTTAATGATGTCACTGTATGCTATTTCATTAGTGCAGAATAGAATCATTGAATGTTAAGGGTTGGAATGGACTGTAAGGATCACCTAGTCCCAACCACCCCTGCCATGGACAGGGACACTCCCACAGGACCAGGCTGCTCAAGGCTTTACCCAGCCTGGCCTTGAGCTCTCCCACTACTGGGCCAATCCATAGCCTCCCTGGGCAACTTGTTCCACTCATAGTAAAGAATTTCTTCCATACATCTAAATTTTACCTGTCATAACACACTTGCATGTTACCATCTTTCAGTTTGTATTCATTGTTCCTTGCTCTGTCACTACAGTCCCCATCAGTGTCCCTCTCCAGAGTCCCCATAGCTCCCCTTCAGACACTGGCAGGTTGCTATGAGGTCTGCACACAACCTCCTCTTCTCCAGGCTGAACAGCCCAACTTTCTCAGCCTGTCTTTAAAGGCGAGGAGCTCCAGCCCTCTTATCAGCTTTGTGACCTCCTCTGCACTTGCTCCAGCAGTTCCGTGTCCTTCTTATGTTGTGCATCCTATCAGTGGACACACTGCTCCAGGTGAGATTTCAACAGAGCAGAGCAGAAATGCTCCAGGTGAGATTTTAACAGAGCAGAGCAGAAGGGCAGAATCCACTCCCTCAACCTGCTGCCCTGGATGCAGGCCAGGATTCCATTGGTTTTGTGGGCTGTTGAGTGCACTTTGCTGGGTGATTCAGTGAGTGAAATGAAAAATTGTTATCTTTTCTCCACTGTTTACATGATGCCCAGGTAATTTTTATACTTTTCTGCATTAGAAATACTATTGAAGTTACACTTGCCCATGTTTTCAAAAACATGCATCATTCTTGTGCTGCTGTGTATTTCTTATGCAGTTATGGTAATTTCCTATGTTTTCCTCCTTCTTTTACATGTACCAGCAAAATTCATAAATAGTTCACTGAGGGAAATTACAGTACTGCTGTCTACAATATATTGTCCTCAAACTCACAAACAAAAGACTCTCATAAAATCACAAACAGAAGACTCTCATTTCCAGTTCCATGTAGAACATGGCACAGAGAGTCTGAGACCCCACAGTGTTATGATAACCCTTGTCTCCCCTGAAACTGCACACACAATAACTAGTAAGTGTACTAATTAGGCTCAGAAGTTAAGTATGCATTGAGCATAACTTGGCAACTTTAACAACAACTATGCACAAGATATGATCTAAATAAAAATATGTTTGCCACCTTCCTTTTTATTACTACTACCACTACTACTACTACTAGTCCTACCATTACTACTACAATCTTCATTGCTCTTATTAATTGCTAGCCAATGCATGACCTATCCTGGTCTGTGACTCAATCTGGGTTCAGTGATGAAATGGGATAGAGATATCAGCAATCTTGTCAAAAAAGATCAGCTTCTTTCTCTTCCTTATAGTCAGCCAGCTCAGCTTACTGAGTGCTACTGATTCAGCATGCAGTTTGTGGTCACTTAAATATAATTTAAACTATAAGATTCCAGCTTTGGAGGAAGAGATATGGCTCTGTTTATCACATTAAATGAGTACTGTATCCTTTGCCTGACAGAGACAGATAAGATTTAATCCATCTATTCATTTAACTGATTGCTTCTTAAATGCTATTAAATGAACGATAGAGTGTGAGAGAAAAGCCTTGCTGATAGCCATAATTATTACATTTCTCTGGTAATTGGGAAATGCAGTGGGAAGGTACAGTGTCAGAATTGTTAAAGTGCTTTTATAAAAAATTCTGCAGCAAGGTTCAGCCTGTGTTCACACTGAAAGCCACCATCAAGCTGCAGACAAATGCCTGAGCCTAAAGACTGAGGAATTAATTTATACAGAAGCTCTGGTTTGCCCCTTACTCCCCTGACTGGTCTAGTGTCTCAACCATTCTCCATATCAAAGTCATAACAAACTTGAATCTGATTACATGGACAGATGCAGAATGTGAAACCTATTCTATTGATAGCCAGAAAGAGGCAGCAACTGAATTCAAGTCACCTGCAGCAATCTTTTGTTTCTTTCCCTCCACTCTGTAACATTTAACACTTTCCTTGGACTTTTGTCAGAGGCTTGCCACAGTATTTCCTCATTGCAGATGAAATGCAATACAGCATGAGGTTTCTGACACCAACTAAGAATGAGAATTCATTTGTGAAGAAAATCAAATGAAAACCCTCAGATAGAACCTTGCAAACACAGCCATTGCTGAAAACTGACTGTGACATATAGAACTGGACATAAAAGCAGACTCAAAGAGTCTAAAAGAGTCCTCAGCACTCATGTGATGGGCATTATATTTGGTTTTAAGACTTACTTGTATTAGATTTTCCTCAAACTTTTCATTTATTTTGTTATAAAGGATGTCAGTAAGATTCAGAGAGTCATATGAGCTTGTCCACTGAGTAGGTTAACACTAGACACATGGTTTTGGACCTTGGAAGGCTAATTTAAGGAACTACTATAAAATTTCTCCATTCTTCTGCTAATCCCTCTGGCTACAATTCTGTCCTCACTGTTGGAGACAAAACATTTTAGAAGAAAATTTTTTTTTTGTCTGTAAACTGATGAGACATGAATTTGAGAGATGGGCTGCTCAGCAGAAAAAAACATATGTGTGGGATGGTTGCACTAATAGTGCTGTGAAGAGTTATCCATATCAGGACTGCCACATTCTAACACCTTTGTCAGTGGCATGGACAGTGGCATCGAGGCACCCCCAGCAAGTCTGAGCTCAGACACTGAGCTGGGTGGGGCAGCCAGCACAGGGGAGGGAGGGATGGCATCCACAGGGATCTGGACAGGCTTGAGAGGTGGCACCATGCAAACCCCAGGGAGTTCAGCAAGGCCAAGTGCCAGCTCCTGCACATGGGTCAGGGCAATCCCAAGCACAAGTACAGTCAGGGCAGAGAATGCATCAAGACTAGCCCAGGAGAAAGACACCTGGCCATGTTTGCAGTCAAAAAGCTTAACATGACAGGACAACATCTGCTTGCAACCCAGAAAGCCAGCCACACCCTGGGCTTCACTGACAAGCTTTACCAGCAGGTCAAGGAAAGGTGATTCTCCCCATTTACACTGCTCTCATGAGACCCCACCTGGACTACTCTGTCCAGATCTGGAGTCTACAGCATAAGAAATACGTGGTTTTGTTGGAACAAGTCCACAGGACAGCCACAAAACTGATCACAAAGATGAAACACCTTCTTGTGATGACAGGATGAGAGAGCTCAGGTTGTTCAGCCTGGAGAAGAGGAAGCTCCAGGGAGACATCATTGCTGCCTTCCAGTACCTGAAGTAGACTTGCAAGAAGGCTGGAGATAAACTTGTCACCAGGGGGAATTATGAAAAGTTAAATTAAGTTTAAGGAGGATAGGTTTAGATAAGACATTAGAAAGAAATTTATAATCCTAAAGAATGAGATCTTCTCAAAAACCACAATTCTCATTATCATCATATGAAAGTATTTCCATTTCACCATGCACATATAACATCATCTGATTTTGAGGTTCTACCTCAAAACTGCTGAGGAAACATTAAATTACATCTTCAAATATGTTGAGGCCAATCATAAGTTGTTGCATTGAATTTTGATACTTTTGATGTTGACCTGGCAGTTTTGGTAGGTTGATAAGTAAAATATCCCTATTTTAACCACTGGTAAAATTATCAAACTGAATTAAAGGAAATTCAAGTCAAATTATTTGGAAAAACCTTATTAGCACTAAGAGTTCTAAAGTTAACTGATTTGGATAATTGCAAAACTTACTGAGTTTTAGGCACGTAAGAGCTATCAGGAATGGTTTACGATGGTTTAAAACTATGTAAAGATCTCTTCAAAATTCCTTATAGCAATATTTTGTATGATCCAACTAACCATCTCTCTAAAACATAAGACAATTAGCTGCAGGCATAACATTCAGTTACTACCAACAAGCTCAAATTCAAGCCAGTAATATCTAGAGATCATTTTAAAATTATCCAGAGCCATACAGTTGCCCAATTGCTTCACACAAGTGTGTTGCAACAGAAAGAAACATAATTATTTAAAATATTCTAAGTAAAAGAAATCAGAGTGACTAAAAGCAGCCAAGGAATAGGGTTTTTCCACAGAGCATACACTTCCAGGAAATGTCAGCAAGGCTTTTTCCTGTCTTACTCACCTTTGTAGACAGATGCAATCTGGGTCTGACTCAAGATTCCACTGCACACTGACTGCAGGAGGCAATACTGACATGAGCAGTTACAACATGGAAAGGTCAGTATCCACTTCCTTTCAACACTCAGTAGCTAGTATGAAAGCAAAAAACTATTTTCATAAATAATTACTGTATTCTTCAGTGGTTCTTGCAAGAATAATGCCACAATGAATAAAATCCTTCATTAACTGACTCCTCAAAATGCATGTCCTCCTACTATGAGTTGACTTATGGATATTGTTCAAGAAAATTTACTTACTTCAGCTTTAACAGCACTATTAATTAACCTGTAAATAGAATCATAAAATTGTTTGGATTGGATGGGATCTTAAAGATCAGCTAGTTCCCACCCTCCCTGTTATAAGAAATGAGAATGAGCACCTCCCAGTAAACCAGATTGCTCAATGCCCTATTCAGCTTGGCCTCATCACTTCTAGAGATGGGTCATCCACAACTTCCCTGAGTAACCTGTTCCAGTGCCTCACAACACGCACAATAGAAAATTTCTTCCACAAAATTTTCATATCTAATATAACTTTTTGATCTGGTAGCAGCTTAATAATTTGTAGAATTTATTTCATGTTTGTTTTCTTCTATAAATTTTTTAAAAAGTGTGGTAGTTGATCAAATAGCAGACTGACCCTTCATTATATAGAGCTCTCTATTTACACTGGGGACAGCTCAGCCACTTACAGTTTCTTCTTCTGAAACTCTATATCATCATTTTAAAATACACAGGGTAAAAGCAAACAGACAAAATTCATGACTACTGTGTTACTGCTTGGATGCTGCAATATGGCAAAGATTCAGCATAGCTAAAATACAGAGAAATGAGGGTAAAATTATTCTTCCAGTAATTGTAGCACTACAGATATGGATATATAATGAAATATATAGTATTCTGCATATTCTAAATGCCATATTCTTAAATTAAGTCTATTTTTATGTATGTAATGTAATAATATTTACATCCAACAGTTATAAATAATACACAGAAGCACAGAGGCTTTCACCATTGATAGTTTCCTGCTGAACTCAGTCTACTGTTTTAATTTCTTTAGCTCTGGAGGAGTATCCATGTTATTCTCTGCTACTGCTTCTAGAACTTAGGCAGGAAGTTTGCTTAGCCAGCAACCTTCAAAGATAATGCCCATCTCCAAACTCTACAAGTCTTACAACTCCATCTGACAAAGTCTTGGACCTCAAAATCATTAAGGCAGATGTTCTAATTGCTCTATACATTTGGCAGCTATCAGTTTGCTGTTCACAGGGAAAGTACAGCTCTTAACAATAGCTACTCCTGTTATCAAAACTCCATTGTTTTAGATGCTAGAAAATAAAAGGTACACATTAATGATCCAGTATGATTACTTATCTCTTTTTTGATATGGTGGAATATGACAGAGAAAAATAAATAAATGAGCATCATCATTAAAGTATTTATTATACATACTTTTAAGATGTATCTTAAGGAGGATTGGCTTATCTCTTTACTGAAGAGATAGAATTCAAGGAGTGATTTATTAAAAAATAAAGTAAAGATTATACAGGTTTCCATTTGGAGAATTTTGTTTTCCTTCAGTCCAAAGAAAGGAACATGAACATAACCCCTGCAGTAATACTGCAGGCAGAAGCAACAATCACAGTGAATATCTTAAAACTTCTAAGTCATACAAGACCTGTCAGGGAAAATCTTGGTGGAATCCTCTTCTTTATGGGTGGACAAAGAAAGAAAGACAATTATTGAGTGACAAGCCCTGTGACAGCAAAAAGATTTGAGCAGCTGTGTCCTTAATACTGATAATACAGGGACCCAGTGAAGCTGGCATCTGAGCCAAAAGCAATATGGCATAATCCCTGGAGCATGTCACCATGATGGTATTTCAGAACACTGCACTTTTTGCTCAAAAGGTCACGGAAGGAAAAAGAAGCAAATTGAGATTTACCCATACAGAATACAGTCCCTAAACGAGACTTCATCATTTTAGTTTAGTAAATAAAATTAGTGAGAAAAAAACATAGTAACTGTCTATTGTGCTTTGGAAGAAAATACTCCATGTACTCCAGAGAAGCATAATGTGAACATTGTTGTAATGACCAACATAAATGCTCAGTGTTGTTGAGAAGTAGCAGGATCACCTGTAGCTGCAGAAAGGGGGGAGTGGACACATCTAGAAACATAAAACTTTCACTGGAAATATTTCACCTCAAATTACTTCTTATTTGAGCAATTTTTTTACCTCAGAGATATAATACATGAGAAAAGGAATTGTGGCAACACTGTAGAGCAATGTCTCTTAACTTAGAAGGTATGCCCTAAGTGCAGCAAGATGCTATATGGAGATTTATGAATAGGAGATCACTGCAAAAAACAGCTAGGTCAGGACAGGCATCATATCACAAAGCAACATAGAAATTTCAACGTGACCTAGATGAGGAACACAAGAAGAAGACAGGAGTATTGGAAAGAATGAGTTAAATCAACATGCAGAATCTCACAGCAAAATTTCAATTTGTTTTGGGCAGTGTCTAAACCTTGGGGAGAAGTTGAAATTTTCTTCAAAATCAATCCTAGAAGTAAACTGCTATTGGCTTCTAAATATTAAATTAAATGTGATTTTGTTTGTTTCAAGCCCTCACAGATTGTCCACATTGTAAACATTTTCTTGGTAACATTATTGTGTTTTATGTAAATATGGAGAATTTTCTTAACTTGAGCCAGATTACATTTTAAACAAGCACCATGTAACAAGGATGGCCCTAATTAAACAGAGGACTGCTGGCAGTACTATTGCAGTACATAGAAATCTTGTGCCATTTCCTGTCTTTTTTTTATTGAGCATGAAATCCACAACAGATTTCCTGCCACCTAGGTAGAACTGAACAAGGCACACTCTGAATCTCATTCTGCCCTGCAAGTGCAAAGCCAGCACTGCACCAAGGCAGACACTGGCAGGGGTCTCTGCAGGAACCTGTGCTTTCCTGGCAGGGGACAGGAGCTGTGCCCATCCTGGAGCTCCCACAGGGAGCAATGGGGCAGCTCAGCATCATCGGGAGCCAGATCTCTGACACTGGGTGTGGCCAGAAAATCCAGGGACTGCTGAGGGAAGGGGGAGCTCACTTGGGCAGCTGTTGCCACGCAATATCAGACTTCACATTTTGGAAGAAGGGCAACTCTAGCTAATAGTGGAAGTAGCTAATGAAGTGCAAAAAGGGCAAATATATCTGTATTGTCAGTGTTTTGTATGACATGTTCAGGTAATGCCTTCACTCTGCTCCAAACACGGCTTCCTAGAAAGGCCAATAAGAGAAAGAGGAGCATAAAAATCAGAAACAAAGAACGAAGTCAAGACAAAGAAGAGTTGAAGTAGATAGTGCAAGAAACAGGCTGCACAGTGGGCTGGCAGACCTGGTTTTGTGCAATTATTTGTACTTTAACTTTGCCTGCAGTGATGATGAGCTCAGTACATCACAGATCCATCAGTACAATCACTCCCTGGACACACTTCACACTGTGGAATGACCACTGCTTCCACACTCCCACAACTGCTGTGCCTTTGAACAACAGCTTTTATACATATTCAGTAATAGAACTTTTCAGTAATTACACTTGCCAACAAGACAATTATCTTCTTATCTTTCTTCACACATGCAAAAAACATGAAACAAGAATGGGATATCACTTCATTTTCACAAATTTCTCTAGCATGGCTGTATTTTCTCAACTAGATTGTAAGAGACTGTGGCCTAATTTGTGCTCAACTGAAGTATATCCACTTGAAAACGATCTTATCTTGACAGGAGTATTTAAAGAGAGACAAAGTCCAGTTTTATCCCAGTTACATGTTTTATTGAAAGTGTGTTTTTCTGGTTTATTGCAAGTCTTAGTTTTGGCTTTCCCCTTTTTTTCACTGCAGCTAAAAGGTGGAGATAGCTAGTTTAACTCTATGAAGGTCAAAGTAAAGTCACTCCTTGTTTCTGAAAAGTAAAAATTCATTCAGCTCAGAACAAGGCACATGGTTCCTCCTCTGACAATGTTTAATTATTCTAATTCTCATTCTCTCTCTTTCTTTTCTTTTTTTTTTTAAATTTGTCACAGCATCTCTAGCATCTACAGTACCCTATCACAAATACACAAATCAAAAAATTCTGGTTTTTTCATCCCTACTTATAGTCAAAGTGTGATATTAGTTCACCTTTTGCCACAGAATGTTTTTCATTATGTTAGTTTGTACAGGTATGTAAGAAATTGATATTTATGTCCAGGGCAGTGATTAAAACCCTGAGTAGCATCAGGCCTAATGTGGAACTCCTGTATGTTCAGTTCAGTTCAGTTTTTTTCTGCTTACTACTTTCTGCCAATGTGTTTTACTGCTCCTTCATAATTCTGATTTTTTTTAACTGAAATAAGATATGATGACTAATGGAAAGTTTATAAAATTTAGTATATCTACACATTATTTTTATCTGTCAAACTTGTTATCTTATTAAAGAAAATCTAATTTACTCTTTAAGGTCTAAATTTCCTTTGAGGTCTATTAGATATTACAATACTTTCATTTTCTGGTACACAAATCTTCTTACAGAAATTATATAATACTGGCTCGTTTATAAACCATGGAGTTGTCCCACATGTCTTTCAGATGATAATTTCAATTTTTTATGCTTTGTATTAGGGATATACGATTTAATTCAATAATTTTGAATACAGTCATTGTAGATCCCAAAGAATCCAAAGGACTAAGAAAAACAAACTTAGCATCAATGTGCCTAATTTGCTAAACATAAATTAACATCCACATTTCTATTGCATTTGCAAATGAGTTAAAAATTATTCATCTAATCATTAAGACAATGGTTTGCTGCAGGAACATAGAAAATAAGAAAATTCATGCTACTTTTGTGGTTTACTAATCACTTATTAATGAGTCAGACACAAAATTTGGTAATATCCAGCAAAACAACCAAGAAATTTATTACTGAATCTCTTTGGAAATTTGCAGTTAATCTCCATTTGTTTAGTAGTTATTACTACTACTATTATTTTATCAGTGAGCTGGAGATATAAACCTGATAATTTTCTATTCCTGAAATCTTGTCCAAAGTTTAATCTATACCTAACATGTGACAGAAGTTTAACCAATAGTTTAACATACCTACTTATGGAAATTCTACTTCTTTGTCAAGTAACTTGCTTCTGTATTGGATATTTTGATTTGAAAGCTCTTCTTAAAATCCCATATAAATGGCCCTTGCTACCTCTTAATTAATTCTGTCTATTACAGAGATGGAAACATTTGATCACCATCCTCCTTGCAACAACCTTTCATGCATCTGAAGCCTGTTATCATAGCCCCTCTTCATTTTTTTCTTTACCAGACTAAACAAATGAAATTCTTTCATACCTGCTTTGGAAGCCGTGTTTTCTAAGCTGTTTATCATCTGTATTATTTATGACAAGTTATCTCCAATTTCTGTGTATTTCCACAAAAGTGTCCCCTCCCCTAAAAGTGCTCATGGTCTAAGGTAGCACAAAATAAATGCATCTTAATTTTAATGAGAAGCATGCTTTTAATAACTTTCTGAAATGGCATTTGCCTCTTTTATAAATTACATTCAGTTGCATATGTGTCTCCAACCTCTTTCCTGCATTTTCCAAGTCAGTCCTTGCACATTTCCTATTTATATAGTCAGTGAACAATAGGTAAGATAATTTTCAGCCATCAGTGATCTCAGTCAGTTCACTGACAGCCATAAGTCCTTAACTTGCTTGATCATGGGTCAGAGGACTGCCTGGAAGAAAACTAACGAGTATAGATAAATATTAACCCAGACTCAGAGCCAAAATTTGTATGAACTAAGAATTTCCTCTCTCTGCCCTCCAAAATTACTCACTACAGGGCTTGTAGCTATGTCCTATCCTTTTCCTGCTCTAACAATATAGTTAATACATTTGTTTCTTGAGAGCCAGAAAGTAAGTTAAGCTAAATTGGCTCAATTTTCATATAAACCTCATATAGACAACTGTTTAATTTAGTTAGTTTACTCTAACATGTAACACATGTAACATGTTTATGTTACTCTAACACTTGCCAAGCCTCAGTGTCTAACAGACAGCTCACTGCAGCTATAATAATCTAGAGCTATTTTACAAATCCCAGATATTGTTTTGAATACCTCTAAATAAGTAGCTAGCCTGTCTGCTGTAACAAGCCATTTTCTGAATATTACTCCTAATATTATATAATTAAAAACCCCAGGAATATTGTTCCTTGTTGCCTTCAGATAGTTGAACTAAGCTTTAGAAAGCCTTCAAAGGTTTGTTTCTCTGCCTTAGGACTGAAGTGATGAAGTACATCCCCAAAATACTCCCTAATCAACTGGATAATAGGGACAATTTCTTCACAGAAAGGGTTTTCAAGATTGGAACAGGATGTGCAGGGAACTGGTTGAGTTCAACCTTGCACAAGGTTGAAAGATGTGTAGCTGTGGCACTAAGGGGCATGGTTTAGAGGTACATATGGCAGTGTTGGATTTATGGTTGGACTAGACGACCTAAAAGGTACTTTCCAAGCTAAATGATTGTATGAGTCTGGAATATTTTAAGGAAAAACAGTGTCACACTTTAGGATAGTTATCTTGAATTCTACAAAGGAGAAAAATGTAAAGTATTTTTCATAATTGCATGCCACCCAGAAGTTTTCTACTAATTAATTTTTAAATGGCAAATTAACTTTCATTGGACTTATTAAAACAAAAAGCAAAATTTCAGAAGTGAAAATAACATCACTCAAACAATAGCTGTCATTAAAAACAAGCTGTTGTTAAATGATATTATAGCAGCTTCTTCTGAACAATGCTAGAACCGATATTGTTTGAAATAGGGACATGAAGGTTGACAAGAAGTTTGAATTTCATTCTTTTGTTCTCCTGATGATGATATGCCCAGCTTCAGACATAAAAAGTGGTTCTTATGCCTACATCAAGCTGCTTTTTAATGTAGAGATTGTCCTGAATCCAAACCTAGAACTCTGTTCCTGACTACATCCCCATCACTTTGACGTGCAGACCATCAAGAATACCAGCAAATTTCAATTCTTCCCTTTAATTTTGTGGGAACTCATATTCTTTAATCAGCTTTTAAACTGTACTTGCAAGACTAAGTACCAAGAAATTGCTTTAATTACCTGTCACTTATGTAACTGTCACTATGCATTTGGTAGGTAGGCTTTATAAATAGTGTTTTACTTGGCTTTCTTTTCTTTAACATCACATATCATGCACTTCTATGCCCACACCCTGCAGTGTTAATTCCACATATGAATAATCAGACCATCTGTATCCAAGAAAATAATTCTTAATTTTCTTCTTTCACTTGCTACATTTAATGATAGACAATTCTTTTTTATTCTAAAAAATACTCAGAAGATTCCATTAACTAACAGGAAAAAAAAAAAAATAAAAGCAGCAAGCCTTCAGTTGCAAGGTCTGTAACTCTTTGCGAAATTTATAGACAAAAAAGAAGACACCCTTCAATTTTGCAAGACATATTTTAGAAAACATTGTAAATACACCTGCTAACACTTCTGCTACATGAAGTCTGGGATGTTTGCTATGCCACAGTTCCAGTGAAACAAAAGGTAAAAATATTCATCACACAGGTCGGAAGGGAATGGAAGTGAGAAATATCTTTAAAACACATGGAGTTGTGTTTACATGATAAATGAGCAGTATGAAGATTAGCTTATCTTTAAACCAAAAATCTGCAGAGGCTCTGATGTTAAGGGACGTGCTGAGAGCAAGCTGCTGAATACAAACAATGTCTTACTGAAACCTGCTTGATGCTGAAATTAAGATGTCAAGACTGGTGCCCTGATGTGATTCAATTCTGTGTCTTTAATAACAGAATTTAAAAATGTTCTGAACTTTGAGCCTCAAAAAACCTTGTTTTTCAAACTGCATTCCAGAATTATCATCAAGAGGAATGAGCACTGAAATGTTGAGGAACCTCAAATGATGAAAGCAGGTTAAAAAATACAGAAGTGCTGTTTTACTTGGCTTTTAGAGAATGAAACTCTAGCTGAAGCTAGGTAGAATGGGGAAAGCCCATATGAAATTATTGCAGCCTTATGTTTCACTTCTGAAGGGCAACTGTTGAGTGCTAAATCCCCCTATCATCTCGAACCAAAAACTGTCTCTTTTTTAAATGTTTACTGCAGAATACAGGAAATCTGATTGCAATCTTAAACACAAACCAAACTTTTCAAAGGATGTCTCTGGTGTTTAAGCATAAAGGTAATCTTGTAAGGCACTAGACTGAAATTCTGGCCTCAAAACTCAGCTGCCAGAGTGACTATATAGGACTTTGGCAAGACTTCTAGAGAAAAATATAAATAGAAATACCTGTGGAAAAGATGCAAAACTGTGTCTTCGGCAGACATGGTGACTACATCAAAATTTGTAATTCTATTTACCTGTTTTTCAGAAACACTATGTACTTAGCAGGTAGGTTTTATGAGAAATTTATTACTGAGCCTTCTTTTCTTTAAGGTCACACACCATGCAATTCTGCACTTTTAATCTGACAACCTTTATTTGGTTACTGCTTAAATTCCATAGGCATTTCTTTCTTTTTGGTCAGGATTCCCAAGTGTTGTACCACTTACAGTGATCCACCATCTAAGCTTCAGGTGCCTCCTAAGGATGGTTTTTCTTCTATGTGGTGTACTCACAGGATTTGGACATCTTACCATAGCAAAAACAAATCAACAAAATATAGCAATTGTGATGTGACACAGAGTGTGAATTTCTCCCACAAGGGTGGATGAACTCCTGAAAAGTTCATGCTTTCCAGAGTTCTGAAAACACACTTCTGAGTGACAGATAAGGAAACCAACTCTGCCAGTCACTGTATTGTGGAAGACAGCACACATAGTTGAGGTAACAAATGACAATAACGTGTTGTCATTAAAAATTATGACTTCTCAAGTTTATGCATTATTTTAAGAAATCGGTTTTAACATCAACAGAAAGAAAGTAGTTGCTTGTTTGTTGTTTCTTTGGTCAGACTAGACTGACTGGTGTGAATTAAGATCTCAGATCAAGATGAAACTAATCTGTCTGAAGGCAATTAAGCATATTTCATGAATCTCATACTGAAGCTCTAGCATGCAGCTCCTCCATTCTGACACCAAGGAGGTCTGTAAGGATTTATAAGTTCTTGTGTTTTACAAGCCCATCTTTAAATGCTCTGTTTGAAGCTGCTGTTCTGTACTTAGGATTAGAACATTGTTCCTGGATGCTCATTCCAAATCAAAATATCATGGCATTAAACATTTTCATCCAAATAGAACATCTAGAGAATGCTCCACATGTTTGGCCAACAGAGAACAGCTTATAACACCACTGCAATTACATCCTCTACTGATGGCACATCCTGTATGAATTACAGTGTTGCTTGTTCTGTTGCTGTGGACTCAGTTTGAATTGTCCCTGAAACATTTGAAGCATAAATCAATTCTTCTCCCTCTCAAATTAAAATAAATAAGTATTTCAAAGGGAATTTTGTGCAAAATGGCAAGAGTCAGGGGTCTAGGGTAACCTTTCACTTTGTATCAAGAGCAAGGGGCCTGCTGAATAAAACAAAGAGGAAGCAGCCTCTTTCATTTTATGATTTTTTTTCTCCTGGCCTCATTAATCAGAAATAAAATCTTCATTGGAACAAACTATAATGGAAGGCAGACCATGTTCAACCATGTCTTCTACACATCTCCAGGCCTGGCAATTGTTCTCAAGAACAACTTTTCCATCAGTGGAAAACTAAGCCAAACTCCTAGTCTTAAAGCCAAAGTGTTCATGGCTAGAAGAATTGTAAAACATTATAACAAAATGGTTTTCTAACTGAGTGTTGAGCCAGATGACAAGGTAATGTCATGGCTTGATCAAGTCTTATATAACTGTTTAGGTATGTGGCAACATTAACTACCAGTTGCTCTCACTCACATTTGCCTTTATCCATTAACTGATCATCAGAATTATTGTGTTTAGAGAAACCCTTTAGATAAAAATGTCGAGTGTTTTTTGGAAAAGTCTATCTTTTAATCTTGATCTTGTGTTGCAATTACTCCCAGACCTTATTGTGGTTTCCTGAACAGAATTATATCCTTAAGCATACCAGTCCAGTATTTAATACAGACACAGGACAATAAAAAGTCAGCAGCAGGAGACAATATGTTTTATATGTGCAGTTAACTTTACACAGCTCTGGAAAATATTGGCAAGTGGCACTTAATTACGTTACCCCTGGATTCTTAAAACATATCACAAAGAACACAAAGGCACAAAGCACTTATTTACTGTAGTTTGGTTTAAGAACATTTTATAGATATGCAGTCTTTACATATTAGGGTACAATTTCAATATGTTCTAATTTTGTTCATATAATTGTACTTTCTCACTTGTGTTCTTTGTTTACTCTTTAATAATTTCTAATCAATAATTCTATGAAAAGTGGTTTCAGTTGAGACATCTGAGAAATTATTCCAGACATTTAATTCCAACATTTTTACCACGTCTGGCTGTGGGAGGGCAGAGGATTTTCTGTTCCATTGTGCAATGCCTATATCTGGAAATAGTACCAGTGATGGAAAGAGCCCTATCAAACAAAAGGCAGTCTGCAGATATATCACCTGCAAGATATTCTAGTTTGTCTTAACAGACTACATCCTAATATGAAATTGCTGGAAATGTTGGGTTGAGAGGTTTATGGAAAAAAAAAAAAAAAAAAGAAGAAATTACCTGATAGTCAAACCTTTGTATTTTATGCTAGTTGGAACACTGAGATTTCAATGATTTGTTCATATCGAGATAATATTTACCAAACTTGTAGAAACTATATCTTGTTTATTTTACATTTTAATAAAATATTCAAACAGGAAATTAAGCTGGTTTAGCACAATCATATCCCTAATACAATGCATCAACAGCAAAACTTACCACCTGACAGAAACTGCCTGATTTAGTAGCTTGTGCAAGAATAATTTTATGTATTAACATAAAATTACCCAGGATAATAAACACCATCTGAAAAATGTGACTACAACACACACTTTGCATTCCCTCCTGTCTGAAAAAGACTAGCTCAGGATCTGATTCAAGGCATTCTGAAGGAAATTCTGAAAATATTTGATCAGAAATTTTCAGTTTAAGGTGAAAATGGTATAAAAAGGGATGGCTGTAAAATACCTTATTTTAATTTATTAAAAATGCCTACCACCTACAAAAAATTATCCACAGGTATTTAGTTACTTTTTCATAGATGGTAGACTGATATTTACTTAGTTTTTTGATTGCATTTTTTAATTCCGGGTGAATTCCACAGAAATCAATAATGCTGTACTTTCAATACTGTAAATGTATCTAGTAATTTTTAAACTTACATCTATTCTGAAGACTAAAATCTTCCTGTTACTACTTGTTACATAGTGCATCAAGAACTAGAGACCTTGAGAAGAGTTCTATTCTGCACATAAAAAGGTGCACAGCATTTGAACAAACCACATATTTTCAATAAGTTAAATTGACTGAAACATTTTAAACCCCTTACAGGATTTTTCAGTTAAGCAATTTTAAATCTCTATCATCTACTGATATGCACCATCAAGCCCATAATAGGAGTGACTATTAACAGGTAATTAAATTTACATAAGCAAAAGCTAAAGTAGGTCTCTTCAATATTCCATATTAGTTGCTGGCTTTTCAAATTTTCTTTTTATAATAGCTGTTAAAACTATTAAACTACTTAAAAACTTAAAAACCTTAAACTACTTAAACCACCATAAAACCTATGTAAATTTATACACTATATATATTATATATATTTTCAATTATTCTTTTCTTGACCTTTATTCTTCAAAGTGAAAGATACAATACGTGAAACTCTTCAGAGTACTATAGAATATGTTAACCTGCAAGCTACCTGTAAGACAATCTAGTAACAAGGTACAGAAATGTTCTAATATGCTGATTTTATCTAGAATAATTTTCTTCAAAGTAGGCAGTAGAGGGCTGTGTTTTTTATTGGTGCTGAGAGCAGTGTTGACTACACAGGCATGTTTTAGTCACACAGGGCTAAGGTCTTTTTTGCTTCTCACCCCACCCTTCCAGAGGAGGCTGGGGGTGCACAAGAAGCTGGGAGGAGACACATCCAGGGTGGCTGACCCCAGCTGACCACAAGGATATTCCATCCCACAGGGCATCATGCTCAACATGTAAAGCTGGGGGAAGAAGGACAAGGGAGGGGACACTTGGAACAATGGCATTTGTCTTCTCAAGTCACTGTTATTTGCTGCTGGAAGGGCTGAACACCTGCCTGCCTGTGGGAAGTGGTGAATAAATTCTTTGTTTTGTTTTGCTTGTGTGCACAGCTTTTGCTTTCCCTATTAAACTGTCTCTGTCTCAACCCACAATTTTTCTCACTTTTACTCTTCCAGTGCTCTCCCCTATTCCCCAATGGGGCTTAGTTGCCAGCTGGAGCTAAATCATGAAGGCTATTAGCCCACTTCTGAAGACACTGAAGTCTGTCAGACATTGGTCTCCAGACCAACATGACATCCAAGTATACCAGCAATCTGCTAATGTGCACCCCTGTTGTGGTGTATTATTATTATATGTCTCAGTGCAACTTCCACATGTTCCAGTTTTAAAACTCTGACATTTCTCATTGAGTATGTTGTGGCTAAACATGTGCAGGAGCAGTTTTTCCAAAATTATGCATTTAGTTATTTTAAAATGTTTATTTCTCTGAGTAGCCAAAAGTACCAGTCCACAACCACTACAGAGTGGACTGGAAGGGCTTCCAAAATTACATTTAAAAAAACAATGCAATGCTTGAGTTAAGCGAAGTGTGGAAGAACATCTGAAAGCAGTAACTCCCTTTTTCTTTCTTTTTAGTTTTATTTCTATTTATTCATTTTCACTACAGTAATTTGAAAAAGAACTAAACAGGTTTTTCAAATATTATGAAAACAAATATGCTGCTGGATTGAATACCTAAGTGTCAGGCTGGGAAAACATTTTTACAACCACATTATAATTCCCTGAAAGATATCAAATGTCTTATTACCGAGTAGGCAATAACTCAGGTTTTAAAGCAGTTCTATTCTGCTTTGCACTGTTGCATTCATGCCTACAGCTTCTGCACTTTGAGTGTGAAAGAGGGCAAATACATTAAAATGTCATCACTGCTTGTAGAACTCTTGTGATCGGAATCAAAAAGAGTTGTTCACTTTTGGGAAATTTTCTTGAGTATTCCTCTCATATTTTAAGGAAGTTTTGTTCAGCACTTTGAGAATGAATGTTCCATTTGTTTGTCATATTTTTCTTTTGCCATATTCGGTTTGTCATATTCTTCTTTTCTTTTCATACCTTTTCCATTTTTCATTTGGGCTACTCGGACTGGAAGGTTCTCCTTTTATTAGGGATCAAGCAAAACTAATTGGCTGACAACAATAACCCCTACAAAACTTCTCAATTCTGTCATTGTTCTCCTTCTACCTTACTGGTGCTCCATTTCAGAAAGTTTAATTACAACCAATTATTTTTCTTATTATTCACTGTTTCCTTACTTACATAAAAAAAACAAACAAACAAACAAACAAACAAACAAAAAAAAAAAAAACAAAAAAAAAAAACCAAAAACAAAAAATAAACCAAAACAAAACAAGCTAAAACAAGCAAATAAAAAAAAAAATACACCAACATTTTCTTCCTTTTGACCTTCTTCTCAGTCCTTACTGCAATCAAATTAAAGTTGGACTTTGCCTCTTCACCTACTCCCTTTACAGAGTACCTTGCACAGCAGTGGTCAGACACAAGGGGGTCACAGCCACCCCAGTAAAGCTCCAATTTATCAGCTGAGAATAACTTTCCTGAGCTGTGGATCAAGGCTGCATCAGCCCATTGTGGCAATTGTTTGCCATAAAAAACAAAGAATGTGTGCAGAGACAACTCACACCCAGCTTATTCTTTTCTTTAAAAATGAAATATCTTTTTTCCTCTCAAAACTAGATATTTAGTCTGCATATCGTCTCCCAGCAGATGTGACAGCTGATCCACAAGAGATGCACATGAATGAAGATTGGAAGCCATATATTTATTTGTATTCCTCAGTCTGTAAAACTTAAAATGAGCAACACTCAGTTCAGTGTACCTTGAATGTTCTGCAGGATTTGACCTGTCCATACAGGAATGAAAAAAAAAAATCAAACATAGCTGATTTTTGTGCAATAAACAAGCATTGTAACATTAAATTTCTGAGAAATTTAATTTTGCACTTAGTTTGCCTAAAAATAGACGCAAAAAATTATAGGAATAAAAAGTTTCTTACTTGTAGAATTAATAACCCTTGGTAACAGCTCAATGTTTTAAATAAGGTGCAAAAACACTTCAATTTCATTCTGATCTATTTGAAATACAAAATCTACCTGTGGTCTTAAAAATTAGGTTAATACTAAAAAGCAGGCATAATTCTGACACTGAACATTGTTCAAACCAGACAAAATGTAACCCAAAATCAGATTACAACATGCACTGCAGAATATCCTAATTAATTTCCTGAAACCACACAGCTTGAAAAAGAAAAGTATGCAGAGAATGGTAAGACATGAGCAGTGTTTACATCTGCCTATGAAATTATATTTGCATTAATTATTTATGATTTGAGATACAAACCCTGGGGCACAACTCTCAACTTTCTTACAGAAGCCTTCATGTACATTCTGAAAATCCTGGTGGAGACTTCTAGTCTATGCCACTTGCAAGTTCAATTTTTCCCTTTACCATTCCTGAATTGCCTTTTGGACACAATTTTCAAGGTGTTCAGTAGTGCAGATCCCAGGGTTATCTAAAAAAAATCTGCTCTAGAATTTATCCATCTTTATAGATTGCAGGATTTTTTCTCATGTTCACCTTAACTTTCCCATACTGTTGCATAAAAACACCAATTTAAGAAAAGGGTGGGGTTTTTTTTATTTCAATATCCTTCACATTTGTAGAGAATAAATTCTTTTATTTCTGCATTCTCTTCTAAGTAGAGCTATTAAACAATAACTACTCAATCCTTTCTTATGGAGCATTCCCAGTCTTGGGTGAGCACACACACTGTGATCCACTACCTAAAGTTAACCAGAATAATGGGCAACAGCTCTTAACAAAGCTTCCATCTAGTTCTAACACAGTTTACAATACTATTGAGGTACTCTGCACAGGATCATTAAAACTTAATGCATAATATTTTTAATAAAAAGTCGGTATTATCTTTGAGTTTTCACAACACAATAAACTGCGAAAACATATTTAACAGAATGTATGAAGATACAGACTATAACTCAACACATTAAAATTTTTACATATTTTCATCTTGACTTATTTCCTCATCTTGTAAAATTTCTTTGCCAAATTCAGTTACCATGTATTTCCAGACACTATACACTAAATTGTGAGGAGAAAAAGGTTACAGACTGGTATGCTGTTGATCCACCAAAAACTGCACAGCAGATGGTCTAAAAAACATCTGCCTGAGACTAAGGCTACAGAAACAAAGCGTGGTATTATTGCTTTTGGAATGGCAAGGCAGATTTTTGCCTAAGTTAAATTGGTGGATGACTCACTGCTGGTTTTACATCATATGGAATAATTTAATCCCTCGGGTTTGGCTAAATTCAAAGTTAGAAGTCATGAAGTGACTTTAATGGGTCTTCACTTGCATAGAAGTTTTACATTAAAGGAATAAATTTATTTTAGTTTCCTAAGAATCAACACACAATTTTTAATGGTTTAGCTAATAAGAAATTGCTAACTTCATAGTTTATGAAATTATTTCCAGGACTCCTTTCCTTGTATTGAAAATATCATTAGTTTTAACATCCAATTAAATAATTTTTTGTATCACTTTATGTTCTACCTCCCACTGTAGAAAGAATAATTAAAAACAGGCCAAGAATGAAAAAATAAATATTTGCAGAAGATTCAAATGCCAAAATAATGGAGCCTGAATAGGAATGGAAAAGGTTACGATGCAAAATTAGGTTACTAATCATTATTGTATCTGAAGACAGGCAGTGTTCAGTACTCCTTGCAAGTCTGAATGTTAAAAATGGCATAACCAAGACCAGCTAGTCCAGTACTTTGTGTTTTGTTTCTTTACTTAAATGTGAATACACCCAAACATTGTGGTTGTCATGTTTGTTTTCTTCTAAGTGAATGAGAGAGGGAGACAATCCTGCTATGAAAGTGAATTTAAAATGACACAGGAAAAAATGACACACAGAACAAGAAAACAAATATAAAAAGACACAGAGCAAAGAAAGAACTAATAAAATTCAGACGGAAAACAGGTGGAACAAAAACAACTAGTAACAACAATCTGTTTATGTTATCCCTGGAATAGCACCTTAAAACAAGCCCAATATTATTTCTACTTAGCTAAAAACATCACATAGTTTTAAGAATGTTTTTCATGCACCTTCTAACATGCCTAAGTTTTAAGTGTTTACTGCCTCAGCTGATTTAAAGCACAAACAATACAAGTGTAGCTCTTCATTTGCCAGAGCTTTGTAACAGCAGGTCTATACAAATGAAGTAATTTTGCAGCTTAATTTGAAAACCTTTGTTTTGGCATGTGATCAAGAAGCTGAATTTCCGTGCTGGTGTAAGGTTGAGCCACCTGCTTTCCACTGTCATAATCTAAACTGACAAATACCAGAAAATGGTCTTTTCAAAACCAGTAGTGCTAAATGTGAGCATCTTTCAGACATGCCTGCATCTGAGATGTTCTGACTCCTAGTCCACTGCCATAATCATGATCATATGGTTGTAACTTGCTCTCAGAGAATAGGCATATAAAACTTATGGGATTTACATCTTAATGACCTTAGATCTCAACTGAAATAATCAGTTTACTTTTTTACTTCATTGAAAAGTCAGTAAATCAGTTGTGTTGACTTGTATTGGCCAAATTTGACTCTAAATGTTTGTAAAATATAATAGATAGAACCACAGAATCATAGAATTGTTACAGTTGGAATAGGCCTCTAAGATCAAATCCAATATTCAACCTAGCACCACCATGGTGACACTAAACCGTGTCTTAAAGTGCCATAAACTTTTTTTTTTTTTTTTAAACACTTCCAGGGATGGTAATTCTACCACTTCTCTGTCAAGCCTGTTCCAAAATTTGGCCTTGTTTTCCATCAAAAAAATTTCCTAATTATAATCCTATTATAATCCTATATTAAATTTCCTGTTATCTCCCAGAGCAACTTGGGGCCATTTTGTCTTGTCCTGTCCCTGTTTGCCTAGGAGAAGAGACCAACCTCTGTCTCACTACAGCCTCCTTTCAGTGAATTTTCTCCCCTGAGCCTCCTTTTCTGCAGGATAAACAATCTTAAATCCCTCCTCATAAATCTCCTTCCTCCATTCCCTTCTCTGCACTCACTCCAGCCCCTCAGTGTCTCTCTTGCACTCAGGCCCAGAGCTGGACACAGCACTCGAGGTGTGGCCTCAGCAGTGCCCAGGACAGGGGGACAATCCCTGCCCTGCTCCTGCTGCCCACACTATTGCTGATCCAGCCAGGATGCCATTGGCCTTCTTGGCCCCTGGGCACACCCTGGCTCATGTTCAGCTGCTGCCACCAGCACCCCCAGGTCCTTTCCAGCCTCTCTGTCCCAGCCTGTGGCACTGCCTGGGATTGTTGTGTCCCAGAAGCAGGACTCAGTGCTTTGTTTTGATGAATCTCATATCATTGGCCCATTGATCTAGCCTATCCTGACGCCTTTGCAGTGCTTTCCTATCGTCCAGCAGATCAACATATTTCATCAATGAACCAGTAACTTCTACTGCAAGAAATATTTCTACTGAAGAAAAAGCAATAAAGAGGCACTATACTTATGTGTATATGGTCTAGATTTTAGATCTAAAAAGGATAATCTGTCAATAGCCCACAAGTCAATTAATAATAATTTAGTCTGCAGACAGTGACAGGTCTGATAGCCTGAAGAGCCACACTGTGTGCCTGAGAGCATTGTCCAAATGCTTCCTGGGCTCTTCAAGGTAATTGATGTCACCACTGCCCTGAGGACACTGTTCCAGTACCCAACAACTCCTTACATCTGACCTAAACCTCCCCTGACACAGCTTTACACTAATGCCTCGAGTCATGTCACTGGTCAGAGAGTTCAGTGCCTGCCCCTCCACTTTCTCCTCTCAAGGAAATTGTAACTGCAGTGAGATCTGCCCTCAGTCTCCCCTTCTTCAGGCTGAACAGACCAAGTGACCTCAGCTGCTCCTCATGCAGCTTCCCTTCCAGGCTCTTCAAATCTCTGCTGCACTTCTTTGAATGTTTGTTAATAGTTTAATTTTTGTTTTTTTATTGTGGCACCCAAAACTGCCCCAGCACTAGAGGTGAGGCCAGTGGGAGCTCACCAGACTCCCAAGAATATCCAAAATCACTGAGAGAGCTTGGAGACAATATCAGCTGGGAGACAACATCAGATCTAGGAATTCTTGAATTAATCCCATCAGGTCCCATAGATTTATAGGGACCCAGCTCAAGCATCTTACAGTAAATGACAAAAGTGGAAAGAATAAAAAACAATAGGATAGTATGTTTTCTTGTATTCTGGCACTTTCCACTTGTGATCTGAACACAATTTCTAATTTAGATTTTCTAGGTAAGCAGAGGTAATTATCTCACAACCTTTTTGCCTCAGTTTTCACATAAAAAAAAAAAAAAAAATGAGGCAATACCTTCAAATTGAATATATAAACTTTTGAGAAGAAAATTCGTTCATGTGGAATGTTGTGTTCTTACGAAATGGACAGTTGTGTAACCTTGCTTGCCATTACAGTGGAAGGATGCAAAGCTGATACAGTGATTATCAATAGTACACTGGTATGTCACAATGACAGATCATTTTTTCTTCATTATTCTTCTAAAACAGAAGTGAAACTTCTGTCACTTCTAAAATAAGTGTCTCTAAAATCATTCCTATGACTTCTGTCCTAAAAAATTTGTGAAAAATCTGTAACCAGTATGATCAATATGTTGAGCACTGGAGAGACTCTTAAAGAGCTTGAATCCTCTCTAAGCCTGCCAGATAAGGTCAACTTACTTAGGTACTCCAGTAAGAAAGAGCTGGTCTTATTGAAAGGAGAAGGATCAAAATATTTTCTTTTAATGCCTTGCATCGTTTTGAATGTCTAGAATGTCTTCACCAAGGTACTTAGTATGAATAAAGTTTTGTCTTTCTAAAATGCTACATGATAGCCAAAATGTACAACCTATTCCAAATCTAAACTAAACAGATAAAATCTGCATGGGTTTACAGCTATTCACTGTTTGGGTTTTTAGGTCACTTCCTCCGTTGCTCTTATTCTATATGAAAAGATAAAATGAACTTTGCAAACTTCAAGGCTGCTCCATGTGTCAGAAAGTCTACAAAACCAGCAGGAATGTACCCAGTGTCTGTGTCAGCAGGCATGGGTTTGGAAAGACAAATGTTGTCATAACCTCCACCCACTGGAATCTGGTTGTTGGTTTAGTTAACACATCCTCTGGCTATTTGAACTGGTCACCCAAGAAGTCAACAGTAAGTCAAGTTGTCATGCATTCCTTATTAGTCATTTCCTCCCACAGCTGGATCTTCTGCATTCATGTTTACAAATCAACTGAAATCTTGTTTGTGCTTTGAGGATGAACCGAAGACGTTAGAAGAATATCTACAATTCTTCAAATAAGATTTAGGTTATCTCATACAAGCAAACTCCACCAATTTTCTGTTTGCCAGCTGTCTTGCTGCTCCTGAATTGCATGGGTTTTACAGTATCTGGGATTTTTTTTTTTTTTTTTGTGGGTTTGTTTGTTTGTGTGTTTCTTTCTTTGTCTGTTTGTTTGTCTGGGGATTTTTTTTGGAGGGAGAAGGGGCAGAGAGAGGGACACAGACAACACATCCTCTGAGCTCTTCTGTGTAAGTACCCAGGGAAGAATTTCAGCTATTTTCAGTGAAGGAAATCCTTGAATTGCTTTCACTTAATGTGGTAGCACTGAGCAGTTGTGTTTGTACACATAAAGAAAAATGCGCATATAATTATTATTTTACTTAATTAAACAGCTATTTCTGAACAATTTTTCCAGTGAACTGGGGAACATTGAAACCTTGAGCCAACATAACTGCTTATTCTTGCTTATTTTTACAGAACATAATAAAAATTCCACTTTTAGGAATTTCTTCACTTTATTGAATGCAGAACAGGCAGGGTATAAGAGAGAGGAAAAATGGGCATGATACAAAGGAGGAATCTGGAAAAGTTCTAGCCAAATCCAGCTCATTATGAATAATATTTCTCTTGACTTACCAAATTTCTTGGCAAAATTATTATTTATCTTCACTCTAAAGAGTTATCTACCCTCATCCTACTGCATGTGACTTGTGTGTCAGCCTTTTCTATGAAGATTAAACAGAGAACACTTCATCATTCCTTATTTTTTTTCCCCTCAAGTATTCTCACTAAACCTATCTGGGTATTGACATTAAAAAAAATTAACCATGTATTAAGAATCACCTGGAGAGAGCACAGAACTGGCTGATAAAAAGCAGAATAGATTTGCATTAAAACAAAAGCAGAAATAAATATGTCTAACAGGTGCATTTTCTTATTCTACTCTGAAAGGCATTCTGCTTGTGCACTAGTCAGAACAATTTTATAAATATGTGCTTTATATATTTAAAAATTTTCTCTCTAATTAACTAATATCTACTTACCATCTTTTTGGAGAAATGCTTGTATTCTATGTTTATTTTTTATGACATCTCATTTGCAACAACTTAATAAATAGAATGCATGAGCTGTGAATGTCTACTGAGACGTTCTGAGATGAAACAACTGAATCTAAGTCTCAGCCTTCTCTCTACAGTCTCCCACCCAAATCCCATCATTCACTGATACCAGATTTACCATTAACAGCTTCTATAAGCAAAGTGATGCTGTGTGTTGGGTTGATGTGGCTGAAATGTGTGTTCTGTCACCATCTGTTGAAGGTGGGTGGGGCAGTGACCCTCATCTCCGTGGCACATATTATCTGCTAATGGGCCATCTCTAAGACCAGGTGGGACAATCATCTTTATCTTTTCCACAACCCATCCTCCCTCCAGGAAGAAATCATCTGCTGCTGGCCCATTGAGTCCCAGTGCATGACTGATAAAATTACATCATCCCATGGGAGATGCTCCAGCCAGGGGGAGGAGCCGAGCCTTTCCTACCCAGATAAAAACTGAGATTTTGGACAGCAAGGTACCTTCTTTCCACTGGATTCCAGAGGAAAGCTGGATCCTCCCACAGTATCCCTGGACTTTCAGAGGAAAACTGCACCTTCTACAGGAGCACTGCTCCAGCTGAACCACATCTGCCACTGCAGGAGGATGCAGACACCATTTAATGGGACTGCTGCCAACACCTTGACTGACAGGGTGTCAGGCTGTATTCTGACTCTGTCAGTGTTTTGGAATTGTTCTTTGTAATACTGCATTTCTGTTTTAATTTTCCTAGTAAAGAACTGTTATTCCTGTTTCCCATATCTTTCCCAGACAGCACCTTAATTTCAAAATTTTAATAATTTAGAGAGAGGAGGTTTACATTCTCCATTTCAAAGAGAAGCTTCTGCCTTTATTGGCAGACACCTGTCCTTCAAACCAGGACATGCTGTAAGCAAAGAGATGAACACAAGCTCCTACCACTGCCCCACCCCATAGCCAGGACCCAACCACAACAAATTGAAAAGGAGGTTTCTCTAACTATCATTAGGAAATTTAATGGATTTTCTGTCACGCAGCAGAAAAGTGTCATTTCAAGATATTACTTTATGATAAAGCTCCAGAAAAGAGTTTTCCCCAAAACTCTCTTGCAATTTTAATTTTATAAGAGAGCCAATTGATTGTTATGGGCCACAGAGATGGAAAGTAATTCCTGCAAGTTTTCTAAAATGGTGAAAAATCTTATATGATGTTTAACAGTTTTACTATCAGGCTTCTTAAGTATTTTTAAATTAATAAGAAATTAAAGGCAGAATAATCCCATTGTTTGTATTAACAGAGTTACAGCAAAATAGATGCCAGTTTCATATGTGCATATCATGAAACAAATAAATTTTTTGAAAATGTCTATTTGCTTTGTCAGGATGAGAACTATTTTCTCAGAGGTCATCTCACAGCAGCCATTTTCTTAATCCAGATAAAACTTGTCTTGAATCAATCAAATATATATTATATAACTATTACACCACTTACAATAATAAGACAGAACTGCATGACACTGAATGCTTTCTTATGTGCTTGTTGTCAGCAATTAAATATCACAGCAGAAAAATGTGTCCATTGGCACTAAAAGAATTTTTACCTTGTCAACAGAGAGTTGCATCACACATAGGACTTTGCAAAAATTCACATTTGTGCTAATATTTTACAACCCCTGCTGCTGCTTCTGCTGCCGATGTCCTCAAGCAGTTGCCTTTCTTGTGCTCCACTGTACTATTGGGCTTATTTCCAAGAACTGATACAAACTAAGTCGTGGGATCATCTCCTTAGCCAGCAGATGAAAACAAGCAGAAGGAGGAGGGATATATGGATTCCAATCTCTGTTTATGAGAACATCCTTCCTGTCATCGATATCCGCATTCCATTAACGTATGGTTTCAATTCTGCCTTTGCGATGTGGTTCAAGCACAATAGTCAAAGCATATATGTTCCAGTCAAGCACATTTCACTTTATATTAAATCAAGTAAGAAGGGATACCATTGCAGTTTCTGTGAAAGCTCTAGCTGTTTAGTAACCTGCTGCTCCTAATCATTTTCAATGGTACTGCAAAGCTTTTCCATTACGTAAGAGCAAATGCAACCTCTGATAAAATATTATGGATAATATCCATGAAAAATAAGATGTACTCCAAAATGCTTATGGTTTTCATTATTTATAGTTGTTTAAAATTTACATTAGTTAAAATATTACTCTGACAAAAACTTGTTTAAAAGAGCACAAAATGAGAAAAGAAACCTGAAAGAAAACAATTAATCATTAATAAATCAAAATCTCTATATAATTTCCTTTATTTCCATAGCATGTACACTGTATCCAGGTTCATGGCCTGAGAATAGCCTTAGGAAAATGTTTGGAATGTGAACTGATACTGCAAAGGAGCCGAGGAATCTATTAAAAAGGTATTTGAAGGTACATAAAATATACTGTGGCTCGAATTGCTGGGGTCAGCTCTAGGGTATGGACTAGAGCCCCAGTGTCTATAATACAAGTGTGAGTACAGTGTACATGCAAACACATATATATAACCACCTAAATCAAGGTGTCTCAACCTGAAATATTAATTCCACATTAAGGTTTTTATGAGGCAGCTTTAATTAACCTGGAGATGCAACAAATAGATGTCTTTATTTGACCCAGAGACTGGATCTCCTTGATTTTTTTCCTTCCCTTAAGTTTATGACATTGGCACAATCCATGGACAAGGAAATAAAATCACCTTGATCTGCAGTTCTAGTATCTTTTCTAAGAATTAAATATTCTTGATAAATGGGTAAGCTTTCAGTAGAAATTTTATCAGATTTAATATTATTACTGAATGACTGAATCCTGAACTTTGCACCAAATTTGTAACTATGAATCCATTAGACTACCACACACCAGCCTCTATTTTCAGACAACACATATCCCACTGTGAAAAAAGGATTGATATGGTTTGAATAACAGACAATTTCTCTTATGATGATAGGAATTACTGAAGACAAGACAATTTTAATGTTGGGAAAGGATAGTAGCATGCCACCTGTACCAGTGATCCATCTCTAATCTCTGTTATCTTTCCTGAGGCTTCTCATGACTTCTGGAAAATTTGTTCCTTTCTAGAGAGATCAGACTATTGGTATTGCAGAAACACTATTTATAAGACTGCATCTGGATGCTGAAGTGACATTTATCTTGCTTACACCAGGTGCTGTATCTAATCTAAATCTGCTTGGGCAAATCATATAGTCATAGAATATCTAAGATGCTTATTTAAAAGTTTTCTCCAGTCATTATGTATGTTAGATCTATTTCTCCTTCTTTAGAAATTAATAGGGCCAAGATAAAATCCTTGGTTTTAGTAGAATTGCTCCTAATTCACAAAGCTGAACAGCTCCTTAGCCCAGAAGTTAAAATGGGTGTTGTCTAAATATCTCCTCAACACTGACAGGATACTCACCACATCACTAATATGTTTCAAAGTTTGGCCACTCTCTCAGTAAATAAATGCTTTGAAATGTGCAGTCCAAACCTCCCCCAGCACAGCTGTGAATCATTCCCACACATCCTGTCACTGCACACCAGGGAGAGGTGCTCAGCACCTCCCTGAGCCCTTCCCCTCCTCAGGAAGCTGCAGAGAGTGCTGAGTCACTCCTCAGCCTCCTTTTCTCCAAACCACACAAGCCACATTCCTCCACCAGTCTCTAGGACAGGTTTTCCAGCCCTCCCAGCTTTGTTTCCCTCCTCAGGATGCTCTGAAGGACCTTCCCACCCTTCTCCCTCAGGGCTCACGCTGAGGCTGCGCCAAGGCTGAGCCCAGCAGGACCATCCCCTCCAGGGCTGTGCTGTGGTCAGTGTCTGGGATGGGGCTTGTCCTCTGCTGACCCACAGAGCCCAGCCCCAGCCAGCCCCAGCTCCCTCTGCAGCTGTGCAGCCCCTCCTCTCCCACTGCACCCCTGGGCTCCATGTCACTCCATCCCAGGTGCAGAATTCAGCATTTACACCTGCCAAATTTCACCCCATTTAGGATTGTTCAGTCCAATCAGCTAGATTCTTCTGCAAAACCTCTTTTCCTTCCTAAGACCCAGCACCACCTCCAGATTGGGTATCAGCACACTTGCTACAGGTGCATTCCCCTGCTGCATCCAGATGGTGCTGAACACTCAGAACAGAACTGGCCCTGGAGTGGAGCCCTGAGGAACTGCACTGGTGTGACCAGTCACCAACCAAACCTTGTCCCTTTCACACTGGGCTCAGTCCCTCAGCCAGTTCCTCACCCACACCACTAACCTGCTCATCCCACAGCTGGACTGCACGTCCAGAAGGATGCTTTGAGGTACAGTATTGGTAAAGAATAGAACCAGTGCAGATAGCCCTGGGTCCAGCTGCAGTGGAGCTGCAGGATGAGCTCTGGGTGACAGGAACTCCAGGCAAGAGGCCACACATGACAACTTTCCTTAACAAAGGACATAGGGACCTTGAACCAGGGGACCAACACTCTGAGGATTTTTTTGAGGTGCCTCCTTGGAGGCTCCCAGCAGGAGCTGTGATTTTGTTACTTAGTTATTGAACCAAGATTAAAATTTTTAAGGAAGAGATGTCCGAGATTCTACAATGGAAAACATGGTTGAGTCATTGAGAAAGTCTTGTCTGACAGTGTGTGGTGTGTGTAGGGAGTTAGCAGGGCATTTGGCAGCTCTGGAGCTGCCCACTGAAAGGGGTTTCTATCCCAGCTCAGGTGGTGCAACTGCTAGAGTGGCTCCTGGATGGCAGGACAGGAAAGTTTACTTAACAATAAAATCTAACTAAAATCCAGGGAAGATACAACCCCTGTCTTGCCTTCCTCCACTAGATGGACCTTGTCATAGAAGGATAGGAAATTAATTAAAAAAAACTTTCTCTTCATAAAACCATGCTGACTGCATGTGATGATTGTGATGATTGTTTATCACATGTTTTAAAATATTACCTAGCATGATCTTCTGCATAATTTTTCTAGGAACTCAAATTATTTCTATCTTGGTTGCAGCCAGGACAGAGTTAATTTTTTCAGTAGTTTGGAGGGGGCATGCCTAGGACCCAGAGGTTATTCTATACTATCTCATTGTCAGAGGCAGGGGAAAGGAGTCACTTTCCAGAAGGAGAGGCTCTTCCCTGCTTGGAGTGACATGGGTGCAGACAGGTGGTCAGCTCCACAACATACGTTTTAGCACGACTCACTCTCTCTTTTGTACACTTATGTTATTAATTTTGTTGCTGTTACCAATTGCTTTATTTCATGGGTGTTTTCAGTAAATTGTTCTTACTTAACCCATGAACTTCACCTTTTGTGTCTTCAATTCCCCACTCTACAATTGAGGGGGGAGGGAAAGCAGAGAAGTGAGAGACTGGCCTGTGATTTAGAGAGCCTCAATTGGGAGCACTGAAGTGGAGAGTACCATTCCTAAAGAATGACAAGTTCCCTGGCTCTTCTCTCACACCTTTTTTCTAGATTGGAATACCACTGGCTCATTTCCAATCAGCAGAAACCTCCTAAAGATCTTTAATAGATGATGAAGATGAGTCCTGCCACAATATTCAGTAGTTCCCTCAGTATCCTGGAACAAATCCCACCAAGCTCCATGGACCTGAGAGCATTAAGTTGATTCAGCTGGTCCCTTACAACTTCAGCATCCACAATGTAAATTCAAGTTTCTGCATTTGTGGTCCATAGACTCAGGTACTGGTAAGCCCCACATCTATTATTAAATATTGAGACAAAAGCCACATTGAATGCCTTCACTTTTTCTTCATCCCTAGAATCCCTAGCAGTAGCTAACTATCTTCAACAAGTATTGTTCCAGTGTTTTCTTTAGATGTCCTCTTGTTATTAACATATTTATAAAAGCCTTTGTTGTTGTCTAACAGATCACTGGCAGTCTCAACTCTAACTGAAATTCTGCCTTTTGTGTCTCGGTCCTGCACATACGAACAATAGTTTTGCAACTTTCCTGCAAAGTTTGACCTTACTTTCACAGGTCACCTTTTCATAGTTTTCTTTTCCTCTTGAGCTCCATGAGGAGTTCACTGTTCAGCCAAGGGGATGTTTTGCCCCCCTTGCTTCACTTACACTGCAGTGGGACAGGCTGCTCCTGTGCTTCTTAAAGACAGACCTGCCCCCATGGACTGGTAAACCTTCAAAAGCAAATTCTAGGGTAGCCTGCAGAATGGGTTCTTGAATATCTTAAAGTTAGGTCAGGTTGGCAGCTCTACTCTTTTTTTTTTTTTCTCCTTACAATAAACACATTGAGCCAACTCATATCATGGTCACTGTGGCCAAGACACCTGCCTACCATCACAGCCCCCATGAGTTCTTCTCCATTCACAAACATTATGTCTAGGAGGGCAATCCTCCTAGTTTGCTCATTTAGTATCTATGACAAGAAGCTATCTGCTAGAACCTTCAAGAATTTGAATAAATAGACATAAAAAGAGGAGGAGAAAATAATGTTTCCATTTACTAAATTCACTTGTTGAAGAGAATCAAGCATTCTGAAATATAAACAAAACTGCTTTAAATAAGCATGTCATCTGAAAGTTTCTTGTGGGCAAAATAGCTATCATTTCCTGGAGTGGAGCCTAACTTTACTCTAATAAAAGTGACTCCAATACTATGAGAAAGAAATGGAGACTGGGAATTCAGAAAAGAAAACAAAAAACATTTGACCACATTTCAATATTGTGGTTCAGGAAGTGATGGGGAGACATAAAATTACCTGAAATCATGCCAAAGCTTGCAGAGGAGCTGTCAGTTCCTAAAGAACAGGGTGTGCCTCAAAACCATTGTGTGGTTCTTGCAGTAACCAAACAATGAAATTCATTTTTATGAACTAGGTATTCAGGGGCAGGGGATGCTATTTCCCCAGTTCAGTGTCTTGGGATTGTACTAATTGACCTCTAAAGAAAATGTTCCTGCAACATGTGTCACAACTAAGAGTTTTTAAGTGGTACTATATTTGAGGATGTGCCATTTTTAATTTCAGGGCTTCTCTCTGAATGCAGATAGAAACACATATCTATTTTCTTGAGGAATTCAGATGCTGTCATTCAAATACCAAAGACAACACAAAGAAACCACGTTCCCAAGCTGTTTTCATTAGCTTGAATATTGATTATGTTCCTAGTGGTAGCAGCATCTACAGTGCCTCAAAATAGGTCTTTGTTTATATTCATAGGTAAAAGAAAAAGTGAGTCTCAAAAACTCACATTACTTTTACTGGACCAAATCTTTCTTCTGACACTGTGAAATCTCCCTGACAGTACTTGAGTTGATGTAAGTTCATTTCATGGGAGCAGAGTGTTATGGGCACCAGGATACAGATGTCAGGACACAGAAATTAGGAGTACATGGGCCAGAGCTTGTGGAGGACTGGGCAGTGAGTCACAGGGTTATGAATAATACTGATCATTAAAATCAGGGCAGGAAAAACAGCTGTTGAAACTTCTACAATTTCAGGGTTTCTTTTCACAGAGCCTATTAGTTGGAAAGAATTAATTTGAGATAATAGAGTACAACTGGCCTCTGAGGGATTTTGTAGGTTTGTAAGTTATTGCAGTTTCACATCCATAACTAAAGCTGTTATTGCCTGTAGTACAGCAAGCTAGCTGAGAAAATCATACAGTAAGCAAGGGAAATTAAAGTGGACATGACCTTTGCTCCATTTCTCACACTACAAAAGAAATGTGGAATGAAAGGCTGAACCTGAACAAATGCATAATCCCACAGAAGTTCTTCCTATTTTTTCTGGAATTGTAAGTCACAAAGAAAATATAAATGCTGGAAGGCTCTGGCATAAGGAATATGGGAAATATACTACTGAGAGAAAAATGCAGTCATTCTCAAGAAACTCTCAGACAGCAACATGAAACCCTAGCAGTCAAATGGACTATGTCACTCAGCCATAAAAGCTAGTCCAAAGAGCCCACAGTTGGATGTTGTGTGGATAGGAATTCAACTGGCAACCCCATCAATATTCTTGAACTGACAGTTCAAGTACCAAAAGGGGGTACTTTGGAAGTACCAAAGGGGGACACTAAGAAATTATTCCTCAGTAATTCTTTCAGTCCTCCTACTGAAAAAAAGAAGCCTAATACTGCTCAAACAGTACAGTTGATACAATAGCTCCAGTCAGAGATTTATAAACAAGTAACATACATAACTTAAAGAACATTACATCAAACCAAAATCTAGGAGAACTAAATGACTAGAACTAGAACTAGAACTAAATGACTGACATCGTATTACTAACAGTGAGCAGTGAACTGAACAGAATTACTGTCAGTCTTCGCTCAAATTTTCTTTCATTTGCAAAGACGCTGATATAGTCATAGTCAGACAGGCCTTGTGACACTAATCTGAGAACTGCTGATTTTCACAAACAGCTTTGCTGCTGTCTCTCTGCCACAGGCTGCCTTGGTGATGGTTCTTACTCCTCTCACCATTTTCTGTCCTTTCCTGGGCGATATACTGATGGGCAGAGTATCTTTCAAAGAGACTCAGTGGAGGCTGATCACACATGAAACTGTCCCCCATCACTTATGAAAAAGCACAGCAACATTAGCAGCTGGACAAATGGCTTGATCCAGCAGGTACTGAACTAAGAATATGATATATTTAATGAAACTCACAAATCAATATAGGAATTCTGAGGAGATTCATTAATTGTATATTGTGTTTCAAATCCTAAATAGAAATAAATAGAAAACAGGTGTTTATTTCTCTGAGAAGAAATTTTAAAGTCAGATTTGGAACTCTTATTATGTCAATGTTTTGTGGAGTACTCACCAAGTACTTTCAATTGTGCTTATTTTTCCAAAAATATTGTTTAACTGGTCTCTAGTTATGAGAGCAACCTAAAAATTAAACAATTCTCTGTGTCTCTATATTGTTTATAAATCCTTGGGAAAGGAAGCCAATGGCATCATTTCATCTGAAACCCACACCTGCAAGTAAAAGCCCTTAGAAATTGAAAACTCAGCTCTATCAAAAAAAGTTATGGTCTTACAAAGAACAATACTACTGAAAATTAGTCATCTTTTTCTAGGATCTGTAGATATATAATTTAGAGAAGTACATTTCCAGGCTCCTACCACATCTATTAACTACATTAGCCATCTACTTATCCCTAAATATTGACTTCTAAGTCATAGACAGTCAATATTTAAATTCTTCCTCCAGTCAATAAAGAATAATAAAGTACTCATAGTGATGAATATTAACATACATGAACCTGAGTTGCACTCAATTACTTGTGTGCAATTCATATCCTTTTGAGAGTGTTCAAAAATCATCTTCTCTGGGCAAAGCCTTGGTACTCCCCAACCCCAAATGGAGTCTTGGTATGTCTATGTGTTAGATGCCATTAAGTTGGACATATTAATCCATCCCTTAGTTCCACTATTACTTCAAAGCCCTTTAGATAAATATAAATTTTATGCTCAATTTTGTTTAATCTTTGACTTTTAAAGCCTGGATTTCCCAGCAGTTGCTTCCTTCATTCAAGTACAAGATTCTCCCTACTGTGCAATCTTCGGCAATCTTAAATCTAATCCCTAAAGTTCTGAGGGAAAACTAGGGTCCTCTGAGAAAAGGTGATTAACCTCATTTATTTAATTTTGGATTTGTTTTTTCCTTTAACAGATGGTGACCTTCTCTAACTGCCAGGAATCCTCATGCACGTGCTGACCTGTAACTAGTCATTTATTCCAGGGAAAGTGTGCAATAGTTTGACTCTGCTTTATCCTGGCTGACCTACAAGGTTTTTCCTAATGTTCCTACTCACAGCAAACTGGACTTTTCACCATATGACAGTGACCTCAGAAGCCAACCACATACTCTGCTAGATAAACAATATGTTTTCAAGATAAACATAATGGTGGATCAAAGCATGAGTTTTTCCAAAAAGGGACATGTTAGCTTTATTATTTGTTATGCAATCATCCTCAGTTTGTTGCATTGCTGATTTTCTTTCCCTTGTGTATTAGTTTTCATCTGTATTTTACATATCCATTAAAAACCACCATATACTCACTCCAGCAGAGATTAAATGTCTAAAAGATGAATTTAAGTTCACGATCTCTCCTATTTCTATGTAATTACATTGCCTTCCATGTTGCAGGTCTCAAAATAACTCCTCAGTTCCCCGCAATCAAAACTTTTAAGCTAGTTCAAGTTCCAGGAATTCAGTCTACAGAGAGCTCAAACTAAACAGACTCTGGCCCGATGAAAATCAGGCACTTTTCCAAAAGGTGATAATGGATAGACACCAGATGGCTGATGGAGGGGAAAACAAATCTCCTGGTATGTGCAAAAAAAAAAAAAAAAAAAAAAAAAAAATTTAAAAAATAAAAATTAAAAAAATAAAATTAAAAAAAAGAAGGAAACAACAATAAAAAAGAAAAGTGGATTAAAAGATTGACATCAAAGGGAAATAGTAAAATGCAGCAAAACGTAAGGTGAGTGTGCTGCCTGGCAGATGGAACAAGCCAAAAACAGAGATGGAGGACAGCAGGATGCAGGAGCTCTGGAGGACAGGGTCAGGTTTCAGTGGCAGTGTGCAGCCTGACACCCAGCTGGGAAGAGAGGCAGAAAAGGTCCTGGTGACCCTGCCCTGAGAACAGAAGCTCCCGCCCCTGGAATGTTCCAGAGGGAGTGGCCATGGTGAGCTGGATAGCCTGGCCAGGCTTCACCCATGGGCACTCTGCAGGGAGGAGCAGAGCAGTGAAAAGCCAGCCCTGGGCAGGGCAGTGCCTTTCCCTGGGCAGGGCAGTGCCTTTCCTGTGCAGCACTAAGAGTTTCTGGACAGGGAGCCAGGCTGGAGTGAGCCATCCTTGCCCCTTGTCCTGCAGGCAGACACAGAACCTGGACAGCATCATCCTCCTTGTGATACCCATTCCCTGCAGGGCTGTGATTTTTAAAAATTTGCTGCTCTGCATTTCTTTGATTGCATGTTTTCAGTTTAAAACATAGCTTTGGAGTTCAAAAGACTCCACTGGCTTTTGTTTGCTTTCAAAAAATGTGGCATGAGCTGCCTCAGAGCTTAACTTTAGAGCAAATTCATCAGGGAAGAGAGGTGGCATCTCTTGGGGACAACACAATAACACTACGGCAATAAACAAGATTGTTGGAAATATTACCCTTAGATTCACTCTAAAATACTCTTGACAATATGATTCAGAAAAAAAAACATAACATACATGGGCTGAGCTCACTTCCAGTGCAACTATAGGTAAGTTTATTGGATTCAGTTGCATATTTGCAGAGGCAAGTAATGTCCATTCCCACTTTCAATGTTCAAGAAAGTAAATAGAGTATCTGCAGAGTTGGGATAAATTAGTATCCCAGAAAATAACTGATTTTACTATGCTTAGAAGTTCTGAACTAGATATGCAGTAAAGATATTTGTGCTGATTTGAAAATCAAATTCTGCAAATAAATATAAGACCAAGAAAGACCACAGATAGCACAAGACATTGCATATTTCAGATGGTTTTCCTATTTTCATTAAGATTAAATAATTTGAATAGAATTAGTGGATCTTTAAAAGAAAAGGCAATTTTGTCCAATATTTCTTTTGCTGTTAGAGGTTCTAAAATTTTGATCTTAGTAGCTCATGTACATTCCATGTACCTTGGAACACCTTAAACAAAGAAGACTGTAAGTTTTCATACTCAAGCTACCCTAAAAACACATATGTATAAAGACCTGTTCACTTAAATCAGTCAGTTTAACATCTAAATATGGTTAGACTTCAGAATTGAAAGGTGCCAAAGTACGAAATTTCCACAGCTGTAAACAGTAAATACCTGAAGTGGGGAGAGTAAGAATGCATGAAACTTCCAGTTGAATGTGTTTTGCATTAATGTACACAAATCAAATGTTTTGTGAACGATTTAAGTAAGTGGATGAAACATCAGGAATGAAGCAATATAATCCAGTAAAGTAAAGCATGCATACCCTGAGGCAGAAGTGGTTTTAGTTTTCTTGTCATAGCACAGTATTTTGTTGTGCGTTTGTAATGAAGTAGGGGACACTAGGAACAAGGAGCTGAGCAAAATTCTAGAAAGTCTTTGTAGATATTTCTGTTGCTAAAAAACAGATCTCTTTTTAGAGTCAAAATCCATTCACTTTGAAAAAGTTGTACATTTCCTCACATAGGTTTTCACTTTTCTCTCTGTTCTAACCAGCAAAGTATTTCCCTGCCTTTTCCTGTATGCAAATATAATGCAGATTGCAGAGAACGTATACTTGTAGCACTGCTTGTTTATTTTTTACTGCCACACTCAAGAATCCATCTTAATTTGAAACCACATTTTTCTTCATTCTTTTTTTCTTTAGCTCTGAGCTAAAGTATTTAGAAATGAGGCTGCAGTGTTCCCAGGGCTGGGAGTTATCCACAGATCCAGTCTTGTCCTTCCCAAACAAGGAGTCCAGGGAGAATCCAAACACACAAGATTTCTTTTAACCCATTGCAAGATCATGCTTCATATTTAAAACTGAGACAAAAATGCCTCTGTAGGCAACCTGCCACCCACTGTCTGAGCTTTGTAGAGTTCAGACATTTGCTATAAAGGTTGTCTTTGGAATAACTCCTTTTAATTAAATGTTTGGTTCATATCTTTGCCACTTGGGTTATATATCCATGTATTCATTCTTCTCACAGATCATCTATGTGTCTCATTTCAGGTTCATACATTGTTGATTACCTAATTATCAGTAGTAAAATAAGCAGCCTGAACCATGTCTTTTTGAGGGAATTTAAAGTCTTTAGAAGTAGGGTAAGACTGACCCTTTCCAAAAATTGGCCTGGGATGATCACCTCTGTATTAAAAATTTGAGCTTCAGGTGGTATGCCTTACTGCACCCTTCAATTAGAAAAAAAACAGTGGGTTCCATCAGATTTCTTGTAACATCTTTTTCAGTTGTTCTGGGAATATATGTTAGGAGTTGGATAACTATCAAGCCCTCCAATATATTTCTGCGTACTTTGTTTTCACTAACTAAATATGAAGTGTTCTTCATTAGCAGCCCATTGGCAGCAGAGGTAAATCACAATAATCTCTGTGTTTATGCAGTGATTTTTTAATAAGGAAAAGGCTTGCTCCTCTTATGTTTTACTTTTCCAACATCAGACAATTTAATAATGACATTTTCAGACCAGTCACTTTACTGTGTCCTCCTGTTTTACTGGCTGATTAGAGATTATGGGCCTGGAAATAATTTTTCCCTGTTTTGCAGGGAGCTGGCTAGAACCTCGTGTGAATCTTCCTGCAGGATTGCTTTGAGCTGCACTACCCAGCAGTGGGCTGCCCAGAAGGTAACCCAGGTGCTGTGACACGTGCCTTGCAGGTCAGAATACATGCTTTCCATGCCATCCCAGAGCTTTTCACACTGCAGGGTGACTCTGCTGAAAGCCTATTGTCTTTGATGTCTCACAGCTCTGCCTTTCAATTATGTGTATTTTTAGATGCAGTGGAAGTAAGCCATTGATTTTTTTTCTCCTTTTTTGAAGAGGGTTTCTCACAAGTTGTTTACACTCTCTGTGAGCTTTAGTTTCTTCTCCACTGAGAGGAACATACTGTTCACGTGCACTCTTTCTCCTGCTCATGTTTGTGTTGCCTGGAAAAGACCAATTTTCCCTAACTGCATCATGCCATGCACTATAAATCACATTTGTGTCCCATTTAAAATATAAACCACAACAGACACAGAAGAACAAAAGGAACCACACGCCCAGCTTTTTTTGACAAAACTCCCACACATTGATAATTAGAAGCACATAAAACCATACACAAGCTAGGAGAGCTTGAGCGACTGTCATGCCTCATGCTGTCTGTCTCAGCCTCCTCCACTTTCAATTCTGCCACAAAATTGCCTGGAACAGTAAAAAGGGCAGGAGAAGATTAACATAAACAATCTACGAAACAATGGAGATTAAAATAATAGTAAAGATTGCCTGACAAGTGTGCTTTCATGAGACTCTGGGAAATCTTTGCTGTAATTAATTTTCTGCACTTGTCCAAGGGATATCTGAAGGACTCAGACACTAAAAGGAGAACAACATGTTTTAAAATCCATCTGTAACACAAATAATTGTTGAAAATGTTTTAAGTAACTTAGTGCATAGACAATGTGGATAGAGGATTCTGGCTGCATGTTTGTTTTATATTTTGCAATCGTCCTTATTGACCCAACAGACTTGAACCATAATCCTGTGAGCTCACATGCATGAGTATTCCCACTAGACTGAATAAAACTCTTTGAGGGACTGGATTGTGCAGTTTGTTATATATATTACCAAATGTAATTAATAGCATTCACTACATATTGTTGCTGCTGTTGCAAGGCTCTGAACATTGTGCTTAGGCTGTGTAAGGCATGCTGATTCAACATGCCAAATACATCCTACTGCCCTTTTAACTTCTGAAACCCCTAAGAAGAAACCAAACACGTTAGACTAGAATCAAAAGAGAAATACTAGTTTGAAGGGCTAAAGGATTCTACCCAGGGATATTTAACAGATAAAATACAATGATCAGTTGAAAATTAGAGCTCTTCATTCCCCACACAGTGTCTCATAGTAGATGGCAGTCCTTACTTCACACTAGGATTTTACACAGTGTTGTATTACAGCAATTATGACACATGGCAAAGAGGTGAAGAAGAACCTCACTGATGTCAGTGATGTAAATATGAGTATTTTATTAGTCTAAAAATTACCAGCACTGAGCAGTGTCATTTATCAACTGAGATGATTTTGGCACCATTTTTCTCACAGAGAAATATATTTATCTTCCATTAGCTTCCTCCTCTAAATCAGGTGAATAGTGATTGATACTACATAACCATCCTTAAAATAAAAGATGTCATTCTGTGAAGTTTTTCATGTTTTTCACTTATTTTTAGATTTGTTGTTAACAAATCTTAAACTAGATACTCGTCTCTGTTGGTATGTTATGGGTGTTTCATACAAAGCAGTGGGGATGCATTTGAGGAACTTGCACAAAATCACATCAAGTTCACATCTCCAGATCATCCTGCCACATACTGTATCACACTTACTCACTTTGAGCAGTGCCTTCTTTCAGGAGACCATAATTTTCCCAGAATTACCAAGAATACCTACTGAATGTAAATTAATGATTCCGCAAATGACTCTTATTTATTAGAGTAATTACTCCTGCAACAAGTTTACTTCTCTTATACATATAGTCAGAAGCAATCAATAAGAACAATGATTTAGTTTAAGACCCTAAATTAATGTCTAAGTACACATGAATTGCCAGTAAAACAGACTGACAGCAAGCTGAAGGTTAATTAGCTTTATTTGCTAGTTTTTCAAATGCTAGCTAAAAAGACCCTCTTATCCTGAGGTAATTAATTGCCCTTTGTCCATTGAAGCTGTTCATGATTGCAAGCCTAAAAGGGCTTGCATGTCCAGAGAAAGCAGCAGTGATACAAAACCCTGGAACATCCTGCCACTAAGCCATAAGAAAATTCAAGCACCTCTTTGTTCACAATTCAAAGAAACAAATAAGAATACTAGAGGAAAAAAGCAAAACCAAGCCCTTTTGTACATAGAAGTCTAGGAAAGATGTTCTTGAATTCAAGTAGCAAGTAGATAGGAAGAAAAAATTATTTTTCTCATCAGTTGTCTAAAAATCTAACAATGACTTATATTTTAGCTCCAGCAAAATTGAACTCATCGTGGGTTCTGCCACTTCTTTCAATAAAATATTTTTTTCAGCTATTACTTTCTTTTCTTCCTGTCATTATTCCCAAATCTTAACAATTGAAGTTTATTAAGAGATTTATATAAAGTGTTGCTAAATATTTAAAATACTCTAAAGCATAAATAAAGTATTTGTTGTATCTGAGTTTGTTCATATACCTTCCAACAAGAGACTATGTTTTAAATTTTCCAGTTGACAGTTACTGTTAGTTATACTATTAATCTAGAACTAATCACAAAACAGAAAGAAATCTTTTTGAAAGGGAAGGAAGTATCTTTAAAAAAGGTAATTGTTGTGCTTTCTGTCTGGAATAAGGATGAAATCTGTGTAGCCTAACATTTTAAGCTTTTCCCATTGATTTTTGAAATTGCAACTTTTGAGCATAATACCAAAAGCTGTTTCGAAACAATTTTGGATTTTTTAAAGAAACAAAAAAATATACCTGACACGTGTATGTGTATATCCCAGTTTTTCATAGTTTTTAATAATGGGTTTGTCATGTTGTTTTTGCTGCCTTTTTAATTCAACCTTTCTATAAGCAGCATTTTTAAATGGATTTACCTGTATCTTATTCTTTCTCCAAATCATTGCTACAATATAAAAGAATTACAACTATACTGAATTAGTCTAGTAAGTAAACATTTTTTGTGCTACCTACTTTCACTTCTCTCAGTGCTTCACACTTCTAGCACATTTCAGGGTGGCATCTAAGATAGAATCTTCACAAATTAAAGCTGCTTCATATAAGTAATATTCTAAACTCAACAGTGTTTGCATATTTTTTTCTACATTTTTCTTAAAAATTCCTTGTAGTTAAGTAGATACCAATGAAGATACCTGACTTGAAAATCACTACAAGTGACATAAATCTTCTCAGTTTCTTGAAAAAATAACTTCACTTGCAATTGATGATAATTTCACTGTAATCTGATGATAAAAACCATCAGATTCAGGCCACTAGAATTCCTGTGTATTCTTAGCTGAGAAAATTGTAAATGGTTTTTCTGGAGCTCTCAGACCTCACATTTGGGGTCTTCCCATATGCCAAAAAGGAAACTTAAAGCACCTTTTTAGTAATTCTCCATCTTTCAGTAATTCCTATTCATTAAACTTTATTTGAATCAGTTATTTAGTGGAATTTCTTCCTTAATGGTAAATTCAGCTGGAATTTTCATGTTTTTCTCAAGCAAAATGAGACACAGAGTCCTGACCCAAGAAATGGTACCTTAGAGGGTCCTCGTTATGTGGTCATTCATTCATTTATGGAATCAAATGGAAGGAATGTCTTAATTACCTATAAGGTAGACACTTCCACCCACTGAAACTGTTTACTGAGGACACACATGGTGCTTTATATTCTACAATTTGCTGTATTCAACCTACATGTTCAATCTTGCCTGAAAATAATGTTGTTATATTGATTATTTATAACTTTTAAACTTAATATGAATCACTGCTGTTATATTTGAGACTGTAGTTTTTTCTTTCTTGTGTGTGAATGAAGGGAGAGGTAGATTTTGGTTTTTTCTATTTAAAAGTGTTGGGAAAAGAGAGAATTAGAAAGCTAAAAAAGTGGAGTTTATATGCAGTTAAAAACTGAATCATTCATGTAGTTCAGTTGATATCCAGGATGAAAAACCTAGTGAGACATCTTGAAGCCTTTAAAATACTAAACTTTAACTCAGAGGAATTCTTATATTACCCATGCTAAAATAAAATAAAATAAAATAAAATAAAATAAAATAAAATAAAATAAAATAAAATAAAATAAAATAAAATAAAATAAAATAAAATAAAATAAAATAAAATAAAATAAAATAAAATAAATAAAAATAGAAAAGGAGTACAAGTTATTTTCCTGCATTCTGTTTTCAGATCACAGTTAACATGGATTATATGTACTGTAGGTATTATTTTTAGGTCAGTTGCCTAATATTGTATTCTAGGCACTTTCTCTATGGTTCACAGAGGGTTCAGGAATAGACATACTCTGCTGCATGGGTAGAAAGTGTTTTTCCCAAGGCTTTTTGTTCACAGAAACAGCACTTGAACTTTTTATAAGACATTTTGACGGTTTGTTGGTTTGGGTTTTTTCGGGTTGGCTTTTTTTCTGGTTTGTAACACTCTGGTTATGAAAGTTTTCGTCGTCCCTGCTTTGTTTGCTCTCTCTTGTTAGCCAAGAAGCCAGGTTGGCTAGGAATTAATTAGCGCAACTTCCCGGCTCAAGACTAATTCACCCCTGGAAACAAAGTTAAAAATGCTGGTCCAGGAGAACCCATACATCAGGACTGTTTCAGTTTAAGTGTTTCTCACCCTTCACAAACACAGGGACCACATGAGACGATGGAAACCCTCTACACATGTTTCATAAGCTTGCCAAATTATTCAACTGAAAACTTGGTAATTACATGTAGCTATTTCTGGCCACTTAAGCAGAGGCCTCACGCAAACAGATTTCATAGGTCTTCAGCCTAGATGATTGCCAATGGCACATACTCTGTCAGAATATTCCTTCTTCTTTGTCTATTATACTGTGCTTCTGTCTATTACCTTCTTGGCAAGGTAAAGTATCCTTCTCAAGCTCTCTCTTGATCAGAGCTTCTGTAAGCACTATAGAAAAATCAGCATGTATACCTGGCATGGCTGCTTCTCCTTCTGCCCAAATACTCATCTTGGAGCTGCATTCTGCTGCCCAGCTACACTTCCCATAAGTTTTGCTCACCCGTGTTAGGACCAGACTGATTAGAGCCCTTCAGCTGATGGATGGATTAGGAAAGGCTTTAACAACTGCTCATTTCAAGTGCCATGTTTTTGAAAGTAGCTCATTCGTTCCTTCTAGCCAGGATTAAAAGCCAATCACAAGTAAGCCAAGCAAATGGTAGCCAAAGCATAAATCATCATTACATGCTGGCAGCTGGCTGCAACTGCATAACAACTATTCACAAACAGGATGCTTGGTGCCCTTTTATGTGGATCTTGTGTTCTTGCACATGTTTGTTCCACATGAATTTTTTCCTTGGAAATACAGGGAGAGAACTAAGGTGATGAGAGAATAATAAAATAGCTCGTTGTCTCCTGCTGTCTTTTATTCTTGGACAAAGGACCCTCTTATTCATGGATAAATGAAGATTTGCCAAACTGATACAGAGATAAGAAAAACCTGCAATACGTCCTTCAGACGTGATGCACAAAGCATATCTGTTCTTGAGTCTTTGCCACTGACATAAATGAACTTACAAAGGTGTGGGAAATGCAGCCCATTCACCAAGGTTTCCACCCACCCACAGCATTAGGACCTCACCACAGTTACCTGGTGTTCTCTAGCTATGTTGTATTTCTGTCCTACCTCATGGTCTTTTTAGCCAGAGAACATTAAAAATAACAGCAAAGGATTCCCTTCATAGAGCCCCAGCAGTATTATTACATGAGTGAAGACCATCTGAAGAGAGATGTTTGAATTAATGTGCTTATATTGCTTCATTTTTAAAAGTCACAATTTGGAATTAAATATGATTTATTGACCTGAGTGACTGGGTGTTTTTCTATTTTTTTTACTGTCCTTTCACTACTTCTAATTGCCTCTCACAAAGAAGTCAATGATATATGTATTTCCATGACATGCTACATAAATTTGTACAGTTACACCTAGAAGGAAAAAAGCATAAGGAAAACTTACTAATTTGCAGAATATATTTTTCCTCTCATAATTAAAGCAAAGCTTTGTGGTATGATTCCATGCTAAATGTTATTCTTTATGGTAGGTCATGAGTAGAATACAAAGACCCAATATCTGTAATGAACACCCCTTGTCAAAAGTTTTAGAATAATCTAACAGATTAGCCATGTAACACACTCTTTCTCTAGCTGTACATTCAAATATATTCATGCCTCCTGCCACAGAAAATATTTTAGGAAAGCATTATAAACAATCTCAAAGTATTGCCAACATCTGCCATTCTGTTGTTCTGCCACTGATGTTCAATACCTTATCTATGATGGTTGTAAATACCAGATGCAAATACCAAAGAAAGGTGTAAGCATTTCAGCATAGGCATGTGTTGGATAATCATCTGTAATGTTAGTTTTCATCTGGAATCCTAATCTTTGACAGGGACTTATGCATCAAAACATTTCACCAAGTCCTCTCAAAATGTGTCAGCTTTAGCAGGTGTAAATCTGAAATTCTTAAATGTAAATGTAAATGTAAATGTAAATGTAAATGTAAATGTAAATGTAAATGTAAATGTAAATGTAAATGTAAATGTCCTGGAATCTTTTCAGACCTTCCTAAGTGCTCCATCTCATTGCCTAGAATAGTGCTGCATGGATGTTTATGGAATCATGGAATCATTAAGACTTCTAACCTTACTAGGTCCAGCTGTCAACATCCAGTGTGTTCACCACAAACTCATGTTTTCAAGTACAATATCCACACATTTTTTTAAACACTTTCAGTAATGATGACTCCAACAGTGCCTTGGACAGCCAGTTCCAATGCATGACAACTCTTCCCATGAAGAAATTTTTCCTAATGTCCAATCCAAATCTCTGGTGCGACTTGAGGCCACTTGCTCTTGTCTTGTTTCTTTCTTACCCAGGAGAAGAAAGTGACATTCAGTTGATTACAAGTTTCTTTCAGATAGTTGTAGAGACCAGCAAGGTCTCCCATGACTCTGCTGCTTCCCAGTTCCCTTAGCCATTCCAGATAGAACTTATGTTCCAGACTCTTCACCACCTTTGTTTCCATTCTTTGGACATGCTCCAGCACCATTTGCAGTTCAGTAGACCTCTCTGTTACTGCTGAAATCTGGGAGGGCTTACTAAAATGTATTACTGTGCTTCTGTTTTGCATATAATCCTCATTTAGTTACACCAAGAAATATTTAAAGATATCCCATATTTTTAATTTCACAAATCTTGCAGTTAGAAGAGACACATCAATTTCACAGAAGAAATTTATATCCAGGAAAATCAGAACCCCAGTAAAGTTCACTTATAAACAGTGCTATGAAAAGAGCTTGACATATTATGATATTTCTTCCAAAATTTAATATCACTTTTCTGATTAAGACATATCCTATGTGACTTTGTGAAACAGTGATTGCTTTTATGCACAGGATTACTTCATGAAACAACAAATTCCTTCCAAACAGCCTTAATTATTGCATGTGGTACTGGCACATTTAATCCACATTGATGCATAAAAGGCACGTTAATTCACTGATATTTTTCTTCCTAATATTTCATTTTATCCTGATATCTAACTATACAAATTTAAGTACCTAAATGCTTGATTACTCATATACATTGTAAGAATTGTCAGTAGTTTCATACCCTGATAACAGGTTAAGTACTATGAAAGTTGTTAATTCTCTTAGAGCTGGAACCTATTAAAAGTACCCAAAAGCTGAACCAGAGAACAGTGCTTTCTATTAAATTCCCAGCAGGACTGACAAGTCTATTAATCTGACTAAATTTCCTCATAATTTCTGGTTGAAAACAAGGCTTTGTTGGTCTAAATACACATTTTATCCTGAGACACTTTTATGGACTAATTTAATTAAATTAAAATTGATTTATTTTTTAATTTATTATTTTATTATTTATTTAATCAAATTAAATGGATTATTTTAATCAAAATTATTTAAGATTATTTTAATAATCAGTTAATAGTGATCCTTTTATTTCAGTAAGCCTGTTTGTTGTCCTAAAGTGGGTAAATCAAAAATACCACTTTAACATTTACATACTTGAAAACACAGTAGTAGCTTTCATATCACTATAGAAGTGTCAGCAAGACAAAGAATTTAAGCATCAGTGAAATGCTGGAAAAGGGTCACAAAAACTTCATAAAATTCTTCAGGGAAAGATGATGTCTACTGGCTTAGACCTTTGCTCACAAGACCTTATGAATGTGTCTAAAAGCCACAGAAGTCAAAAGGCATTAAAACACATGCTAACTGTTAAAATGCACATTAGCACCCTTTCTGAATAAAAAAAAGTTTTCCCGGGTAGGGGCCACAGACAGGCTCAGAGCTTCTCTCTGTGACCTGGTATTCCATATGGGCTGGAGTAAATGTTGCCCTGGGGAGCTGGAACTGGATATACCACATGATGATTCAACAATCAACATTTTTCCAATTTGTGCTGGTTCTTTATATTTCCAAGAATGGGTGGTCCCAGCTGGCGTTGCCCCAGTGTTAAATAAGGTAAAGGTGTATCAAACAGCAAGTCTCAGGGAGATATTACTGTTATACTTTGTTGTATGGCTTGTAAAAGTAGTTTTCTTGCCAGCAGCAGCAACAGTAGCTAGTAACTGGAATTGTTTCATTTCAGAGACTAATGGCAAATAAAAATAAAGACTTGTATGCTCGGAAAACAACAGCCCTGTGAGTTAACAGAAAACAGAATAACTGGTAGCTTGCCCTCTAAGTAACAAATCCAGTTTAAAAACAACCCACATGTATGTCTCAAAGGAATCCTTCTGCTAAATATTTCTCCCTAGCTCAGTTGCTGTCTACAGGGATACACCTTAGGTTTGCTATTTGCAGATGTTCCAGCAGCTTAGAGTAAAAAATATATATTACAAAGGACCAAGTTAGAGAGTCTACCAAACCTGAACTTAATTGTTTCCTTCAGTTGTAACTGCAATTTTTGATAACATGTCCAGCTTCAATCACAGCCCCTCCTGCACCATAGAATAAGCAATAAGGCTTAGCTCTTGATGAACTTTTCCTGTGGCTGATGAATAGGCCAAGAAATGATTGCAAAATAGGATTTAAAGTAAGATTTGAAGCCTCCTTCAAGTTAAAAATCCTCCTTTTGGTGCACTGCTTTTTGATGTCTACCCTCCTTCCTACTGGCAATAGCTTTTGTAATGCTTTCACTCGAGTAAAATTAATTTATTTTCTTCAAGATTCCTGTCATAAGACTGTAGTAAGCAAACATTTCCATCTGTTTTGGGAGACAAATTATTAAACATTTGCCAACAATGGAAGTGAGTATGGATACAACACAACCCGGCTCAGTCCCCAGACTTAATACCCATAATCAGAGAGGCAATGGACAGAAAAGAAAACAGGACAGAAAACAAAGCAAAAGCTTGGATATAAATGATCCAGAACCAAGGAACAGATGAGGTAAAATATCATTCCAAACTTAGTGACTTGATCTCATCCCAATGTGGACTGAGACTGGGTCCATGACTGCATTGCCTTGCTAAGTGGGAACAGAGCTGTGCCACAGCCCTGCGTCTGCTTTGAGAAAAGAGAATTCATTGTTGCAGTCTCGATAACTTAAATATTGAATGCAGATTGAGCTAGTAAATTCAGACACTCAGTTTTGAGCAATATGGGAGGTATATGAATCCAACACTGAGTCAGGCCTCAGGCTCTCTTGCTGTTAAGGCAAAACTGTACATCTGCCTAGCATGCATTTCCAAATTCTGTACATAATGGTTCTCTCTCTCCATATATTACTAGTTCTGAAACACCTTCTCCCCGCCAGCTTCTTATTCTTTTCATCTTCTTCTTATTCCTTGCATTGTTTTGTATTTTTCTCTTGTTTTTATAGTCTTTGGGGTTTTTTCTGCACTTTGATTTGCACTTTTTTTGTATGGTCACACTATTGCTCATTCATTTTTATTCTCTTTATTATTTTATTCATAATTTACATGGATTGGTTGCCATAACTGTGTGGGAAATGACCGGAGATATCCAGCAATCTAGTAAATGTCATAAAATGACTGAGTCTTTTTAATCTGAAACACAAAATTCCTTCATCTCCTTTTATATCCAGTGCAAAAGAGATGCTCACTATCTTTAGGAATCAGCCTGAAGTTTCTCCTTTTTATAACCTGAAGTCCAGTGGACTCACAATGTGCACTAGTAACAATAGCAAGAATGGAAAAGGTAAACAAAAAACAGTTCTGGGTAAAACTTAAAGCAAAAAAGCAGACTCCATATCTTAGACAGTGAACTTATGGATGCAGGAATTTATGGATTGAAGGGACATCTCTCAAAGTCATTAGAAATAAGGAATGTAGTGCTCTGAATATCTCTTGCACAGATGCAGACCAAACGATGGAAGCAGCAAAATCCTTTTATTAGATTTTTGGTAGTATATTCCAGGAAAAATAACACTGACAATGACCTTACTCTCATAATCCAGAAGGTATTTTCCATAAATTTCAGTGCTATGTTACAGGAGAAAAAAAAAATCCAAACATTTCATCTGATTTGGTCCTAATACAATACTCGGGTGTGGTTCTACTTTGGAAAGGAAACCCATATGACATTCCATTTTTGCATGCTGATTTTTGCATAAATTATCACCTTACAAGTACAATGAATCAGGTATTTGAAGCATCTTCAGCTTTTGTTTATATAAATTTTTTTTTATTCCAGACTGCCTCTTGGAGATAATGAGGCTAACAGCACCTCATAATTTTTCCTTTTCATTATCTATGAAAGTGTTCTATGATGTCTTGTTTTCTACAGCATCCACTTACACATTTTCTTGCTTATTTAGACTTTCAATAGACTTTACACATTAGCTTTAGGATTGTTAGCATATTTTCTGAATCAGGTAAACTGAGTTGTATTCTGGAGAGATGTAGATGGAAATGTGTCATATGCATGTACATTGTATTACAGACAGACTATAGCAAGGACTGAAGGATGGAATTGATGACTATAGATCAATGAGATGTTCTTTTTCCCAAGACAATTCTATCAGGCATATGAATTTCCTTGTCAGCCTCAGGATCTCCCAGTGCTGCAAAGCACAGTCACACCACAGTAGGTTTCTGGGTCTCAACTCCATCCTAGCATGCCTCTCAGAAGAAGACTTGCAAGAAAATCCTCAAAGACATCTTTATAGCAAACTACCACGGTGTCTGCATGACGAGAAATTAGTCTCTCAAGGGCACCTTTAAAGGAAATGGATCACCAGTGAAATCCTGAGCCACAGCTTGCTGCAGAATATCTAAAACATTAAATCACGCATGCAATTTTTCCACCCAAAGCTTTTAATCAGACTATGTCTGGTGCTTTTCTGAAAAACTCCAAGGTTGCATCTTCGACTTCACTCACTTGCTACTACGTATACTAATCCCTTTTTTCCTTTCATTTTTTTAACGAAAACATAAGCAGTACTGTGCTTTTCATACAGTGATTGTCAAAGTCACTGAAAGTGATACATCATCTGCATCTACCAACTGAAGCTCTAGTGTGTTTAAAATGTCAGAGAGGGAAAAGGCTTGGCTGCTACCCTAGACAGTATGAGAGGGCTCTGAGAATGCCCATTCTGGATGTTTCACTGGAAAACTGTAAAAAGCGCATTCCATATGGCTTCCAAAAAATCCCACAGTCACTACCAATGGGAAAATTGGGAGGATTTTAGAAATCAACCTCAAAATTCTTCCATCGTCTGTCTGCCTGGACATTGTGTTCCAAGATTAGCTCTAGAAATTGCAAAAAACAAACTTTAAATAGTTGACACAAATAAAATTAACATATAAATTACTACCATTCAACAAGATTTTTTAAATCATATTTTTAATAGATTTATGAAAAAACATAATGCTTTAGTGCTTGTGCTTTTCTATAGAAGAAGAGGTTTTGTGACTAGGAAGAGTGAAATAGTGCACTGGCAAATTTGACCTTCAGAAAGGCCAGGACATAGATGTAGGAAGGTCTCAAGGACAGAATGTCCTCATAGAGAAGCATGTTTCTCAGGCTGGTCCTTTCTTTTTCAAGTCAGTAGCCTAACCTAAGAATAGGTTATATTGGGAAGGCATTTTCAGAAGAGTGAGGCTATGTCTAGACTGCATGAACATGCTGTGATTCCTTCTGTACTTCCTTCTGTCACTGATTCTTTCTGTGATTCCTGTGTGCCTGGCTTGCTATCCTGTTCAATACAGCACAGAAGAGAAAAAAGTCTGCTTGTGTCTCAGGCTGAGGGCAGGCTACCTAGAACAAACAGTTCATGGATGCAAGATGATAGGCTCTGGGGCATTCTGAAATCTAAAATGCTGGTGAGAATACCCTAGCAAGTATCCCTTTCTGCAGCTTTTGCTCTTCTTGGTTGGCATTTTCTAAAGTTCCACTGCTAACTTGGATTTTTGGATGTCATGTATACATGTATTTATTTTCTATGCTATCTAGAATATAAGGTGAGAGAGAGAGAATTATTATTGATCCTACACTGGGAACAATGTGCTTCATTCTAGCTGTCGTTCATGATAATTGTGTGTACACAGTACTGCACCACAAAGGAAATGTAATTCTTCCTCACTGTTGGAAAAATAATGTCGGTATATCACAGAATATGATCTGCTAATACTGAAAATCATACATCTATGTTATCTCCAATGGGCACCAAGAAACCATATCCACTGAATTTCCAGCTGCACTTAAGCACAAATTCATAGGTACTGAACTTTTTAAAAAGTTCTGTCATGCTCTTTGCAGTATTGAGCAGTAGAAAGTTTAACCAAATAGCTAAAACATGACAACCTGGCATGTATTGCAGTGTATCTATGTACCTATGTACCTAGGAAAACATAAAATGATCATAATTAAACCTCATTCTTCCTCGAGAGAACACAATACAGACACAAACACTAACAGAGCCACAAAATCTTTTAATTCAAATAAACTAGCACCTTTTGTAATGTATAAATCACTGGTATGAACACGTGTTAAAACTAAATACAGATGAACACACTACAATAATTTTTTCCAAGTGTAACTCTTGGAATTATATAAGTCACTGTGGTTTCCAAGAAGACAAATGGTCTGGAAAATGAAAAATAAATTAGTTCTGTGACTAATTGGAGTCAGAGATTGAAGGTCAGACTTGGTTCTGCAGTTGACCCTGGTGACCAGTAAAAGTCCAGCTTGGCTCATGGTACAACTTTCTGTATTTAAGACTTGTTTACAGTAGAGAAACACTGAAAGTGTACATTAGAAAACTTCCTCTTACAAATCTAAAACACATGCCAGTTCATAGGCAAATAATAAACTTATAAAGGGCCATGTTGACAATTTCAAAGTCTTTGGTAGGACTCTTAGATTTAAGATTGGAAACTTTCTAATAAACATCTCTACTTTTAAGTTTTGCTCCTTGTACTAAGATACCTAAAAAAATGTATAAAATTCTTCAAGAGTTTCATGTCCCCCACTCTTTCCCATCACTTTCTGTTCAACTTTGAGCGTATTTTACTCTTTTATGAATCTCATCCAATTCTCTTAAGGTCAAGAGTGTTAAACTAGAGAAATATTAAAATAAGTTACCTCAGAATCCTGCTTCTGCTTTTTCACACAATATGATATTAATTTAGTGCATTAGCTTGGAATCATAATGGTTCACAGTTTCATTGCAGTGCCTAAAGTATTTTTCTCCCTTCAAAAGTTTTAGAACTGTTTATAAAATGCATCTGCTTCCTTGCACCATGTAATCAATGATGAAAATTCTGTTTATGAAGCATTACACATATAATATGTTATACAATTTCACAAAGCTCTGATGAGCCTGAGATTCCTTAATTCAAGAAAAGCTTAGCTCTTCATGCACAAGCAATATTATAATTATTATTATTACTACTACTACTACTACTATAATTGTTACTGTTATTGTACTTGAATACACTCGTAGCAATAAAAGAATTTCCCAGTAAGAAAAATTCATCAAGATCAAATCTTCCACCACCGAAAGTCCCAAGTAAACTTAGACAGAGAAACTGACTTGAAGAAGCAATCTGTGTAATAGCTGGAGTAGGAGCAGGTGCCTCCCTGACTACATGGCATGGAGAGAGGAAGCTCCATGGCCATCAAGCCTGCACCACCTATTAAGTGTTAGGATAGAGCTGTGCTTGTCTTGACCAGCTGTACTTGCAGTTTTAGATTTCTTCCTGCTTTTCTGATCTCATCTGGCCTATTCCATTTACTTAACTCTACGTGTTATCCAAACTTTCTGCACATTCCTAGTGCTCTCATGCTGCATGCAAAGGAGCAGAGTACTGTCTATTTTTTTAGTCTGCAGGAAGGTTGACAACCACAGTAGCTTCCAAGTAGCAGCATATTTCAGAAATGTTGGAAGTATTATTTGCAAATTATTCCTTTTTGCCAATACTGATATATGACAGTTTGAATGCATTTGCTGGTCTTGCCTCCAGATAATTCTCAAAGTACAGTGGATTCCATTTTAAAGTCAATCATATCACAAAAATAGCCTTCCAGAAACTGTCTCCTCAAGAGCTGGAAGCTGTGATTTTTCCATGACTAATAAATTCCGCGTCTGTTTAATCTATTTTAATTACAGTGATGCATCCATTTTTCCTCTTCCATTGTTAAGCATACCACTAGAGTGCCTAAATGAGTTACTTCTGTCCTTGTTTGCCTCTGGTTTGGGAATGTCAAGGGTACAGACCCTTTTATTTTATTGTTTGCTCGCAGGGTAAAGTATTCTCTGACCTCCATGTCCTATCCAGGGAGCAATCCGGAAGTCATTAAACAAAGAAATATTTTCAGCATAAAATACAATTATTTTTTGGACACTACTAGAAGCAGATGACTCTTCTTTAAAATAGTGTCAGTAGATCAACTGATAACGGGTAAATAAAAATTCCTTATACTGTATAAGTTAGGAAGCTAAATTATCTAAACAAATACTTGGGGAAATAAATGCACCTGATCTTTGATTTTTTTTTTTAAAGGCAGTGACGATGAAGATACATGGGGGCTTGCAAAATAGATGCAAACTAAGTACCTATGGATCAGAGATAACTCAGTCCTTTCAACTCAGAAAAGATTCTTGTAAGTTGTCCAAGTTTCCAACCAAAACCCAGGCTCTATTTATTTGGGAAATCTGTGAGGAGCCTACCCAAGTCTAGTACTCAGGCAAGCCCAATAAATATGAAATTTGAAGGGATATTTGCTGAGCAGCACCATTGTAAGAAAAAATACAAATTAACTCTCAATACAAATTTATTTTCATGTGTTGGCCACGTACATTTTCCACTTTCACAGAAGTGAGACCTGCCAAATGCTGGACTATATGCTGCAGGCAAGACAGGCAGGAACTAAGAAGTTACTGAAGTGATGTCTGGCAATGTTTTGAACCAGCTTTGCAATCCTTATTCCATTCCAGCAGATGGAGAGAACAGAATGAAACTGATGCTGATTGACAGTGTGTTGGATGAGACTCATGTGCCATGGCAGCTGTGTGAATTTCTGTTTTGACTGATCACAGCACATGACCTGATGTCTTCAAAATACTATCAAAATCCCAAAACCCCTGCAAGTTCTCAGGCCTTTGCACCATCCTGCTCTTGTCTCCACAGCTTCCTTCTCCATGCAGAGTAAAGGAGATGCACATCCCTGTTGAGATCTGAAAGTGAAATTCCCCCACCAGCCACTTCTGCTGTTCACTCAGCCCAAGAAGAACACAGCAGCTGGCCAGCTGTTCTCTTGCTCTTATGAAGGAAAACCAAAATGCTTACAGGATATTCAATAAATGGTTCAGCATTTCGTAGGTCCCCAAAGAAAAATATCTAATAAAAAAGAAAAACTTGTCTTCATTTTCCTACATCCTTCTTGAATCGCTATTATAAGATTTAATTCTCCCCAGAGATGTTACCACCTCACTGTTGAAAAATGCTGACTTAGAGCAAGTCCCTCAGCTAACTCAGATAAACTCTACTCCTGCAGATTAATAACTCTCTCAGGAAATTTTAAAAACATAGTACTTTGGATTAAATTAAGCCAGAATCTTACTTTAATAATAAGAAGGAATAGGAAAAATAGAGTTTGGTATATAAATTAAATATGTGTAAGGTATTTTATTGTACCCACCTTAGGTGATAATATTCAAACACTAAGTTTAGCTTATAGTTTAGGAAAACAATGTTTCTGTCATCAGATATTCTCCACTTAGACTTTATTAATGTAATAAAGTACTAGTTGACTGGCAGTTGATGAGATGTGAAAGGAAAGTCCCCTACAAAATATGCCACATAAAAAGAGTTCAGCTTACACACTATTATTTTTCCTAGTTATTAAAACTAAAATTTCCATGTATAAATATTCCCAGAGCATGGGTTTCCAATATCAATTAATTGTTAATAAAAACAAGTAATTAAACTGCTTTGCCAATAAATTGTGCAATGTTAATACAAGCATGGAAATTTACAGCAACTATGAGAAATAATATAATAGAAGGGAAATGGGTAAGACTACGCAGATGAGATTTGTGGGTTTTCTGCTTTGTACTGTGAACTCATCAGAGGTCATAAACTAAATCCTGGACTTAGGCCAAATGAAAATTTAGATAAGAGAGCCTGGGAGTTACAGGAAGGTGTATTTTCCCCTCTTGGTTAATGTCAGCCTAGTGCCAGAAGTAGAAATACTGGACTGCTGGAAGCACCCACCATATTTCAGCTGTCATATAATACATACACGATGATTGTTTGTGCCATGAAAAATGCTATGCCACCATTTGAACTTAGAATATAATTAGTCCTGTTTTGTTGGTCAGACTCTGTGCACAGAGAAACATTTTGCCTTGATGAAAGATCCCTGTACTTCACCAACTAGAATCTTCTTATTTATTTGAATTTCATTTAATCTTTGATTACAATTATCTATATAACAATTTAAGAATGTATATGTCCTTGCATGAAATTAGAAGCAAGTGACCCTCAAATGCTCCCTTAATGTCATTCTTTAACCTGAACTAGAAATAAATATTAATATTCTTTAGAGTGCTACATAATCAAAAATGTGTTTGGTGGTCAGTAAACCCACGTTCCCATTCCCATAGGGGTGGATATTACCATGACAAAAGCAGAGTCAAGAGTCAATATTATTAAAAGTCAGGAACTCCATTCTAGTTATGGCTTCCTGTGTTATCTGAGCCACTCTCATAAATTCTCCAGACTTTGCTTTCCAGCTCAGTAATGTGCCGGTCATGTGGGAAGTGAAATTTTTAATATGTGTTTTGTGAGTCACTTGATACCACAGAGGAGTCTTTAGAACAACAGGTACATGCTAAAGGCTTGCAGCCAGCAAAGAATTTAAGCTTGCAATTAAATTTAAGCCTTCCAGCTTGAATTATCCAATGATCCTGTGCTGAAACCTCACTGAAGCTGGAGAAAAGATTTTTCAGCTATCAATTAAAAATCATTGATATTTCACTGTGCTCACTGCTGGAGAAAGTTTTCAGACACAAGTGTATAAGGGAATGAATTGGATGAATGGGCAGATGCTGCTAAGAGCCCTGTTGTGCTTGTCAGTGGAGCTTCTCAAAAATTTAATTTCTGTGAAAGGCATTTCAAGGCCTGTCAATAAGAATCAATTGTCAGACTGGTTCTAGAATTTTCATCTTAGCATCAGCCAGTTAAAATAGGAATGGTGAAAGTCAACCACAACATTGACATTTCTGGACTGAACTTGAAGGTAAAAAATGCTAAAAAAGACATTTCTAGCCTTCATCTTCCCCACAAGGTTACACATTTAACCTCAGAACCTGACCACATGTTCTTGGAAATTAACTATTTCCTGTTGTTAGGCAGTTTAATTCAGATACTATTCACTGTAAAAAAGAGATTATTCTCCATATAGACACAGTGGCATCAGAGATGCTGAAACATCTGCTCCAAACTATTCTGCTGCTTCTTTTGGGTCTTTACATCACCACTGTAAAAAGTCACCACACTTCTTACATAACACAAGAGGAGTAAAACATCTTCACCATGAGAGTTTAACATGTTTGTCAACCCTCAGACATGGAATATGTCTTAAAATATGTCAGTCCAGGTTAAAATTTATATTCCTAGCCAAAGAAAGGATTTGAATTAATATCAATAATATCAGGGATGAGTGGGACAGATGAGTTATGTCTTGTGAACTACTGTGGCAGTGACAGCAGGAACAGAATATTCAGTTTCTGTAGCAATGTATATTCCAATACAGCACACACCATTTACTATCTGAAATTTTCTTTTTGCTGCAACGAAAACTCTTTGGTGATTAACAGCAACTTTTAAACTGAAAAACAGGTTTAAAATTACTAAAACTGAGACCTTTTTATTCTTGAATTATGTACTCATGTAATAGTTTGATTGCTTTTTTGTGGGGTGTTTGTTTGTTTGGAAGGTTGTAGTGTTTCCTTCTTTGGTTTTTAATTGGAATTGATACTACATCTCATGAAAGCCTAGGAAATTACTGAATTATACAGTAATTATTTTAACTCTTTATAGTTTTCCTATGACTGATATTACTGATTATATCTGAAACCACAAATGTATAATTCTCTAAGAGCACATTAAATCCTATTGTCTCCAATATTGTCTTCCCAAATGTATTTCTGCAAGTCAGGTACTTAAAATCATAGATTTTTTTTTCTACAGCTTCATACATTATCTAAAATCCAGTGAAAGGGTTTTTTAATAGATCAGAAACAGTACACTGTCCACCCATGTATCACTCAGACAATTTAGGCTTCTGAACAGTTCTAGGTTAATATTTACTGGCACCATAAGTCTTGTTGCTGAGCACCAATCAGTTTGGCACTTAGTGTCCCATGTGGTTGCATGAGCTCCACATTTGGAGAGAGACTGCATCTTGCTGTTTCCCTCATGCTGGATGGATGTTGTTCAAAATTTTAGTGTTCTTTTCATGGGAAAATGCCTATTTGTTTATACTGTGAAAATACCTTCAATATGGAAACTATTAGTCCATTTGAATTTGGAATTTAAAAATTGGGACAAAAAGTCATAAATTGAACAGATTGTTGGACTGAGATTAATATTTATACTGCAAGTACACTTACTTGTGAAAATAGCTCTTGCAAGTTGTTATGGTTATTCCCTTGTTTAGTCTAATTTTCCTGATATTGACAAATAGATTTTTTCAAATTACAGTTAGCCACCAAGGAGTTAAAAATCTGAATTTCTATTAAAAATTGATACTATCCAGGTGTTCAGCTATCTTGGAAAAAGGCATTTGAGATTAACCCTCTCTGCTGTAAATATCATTAGAAGACAGCCAGTGTTACAAAACTTCAGTAAAGCACAAGGATAATGAAAAAAACATTGTTCAAGTTCAGTGAAATAAATTGTTAAACACATGATGTGCAGAGTGTCACCGTGCCCATGTTGGCAGCAGAAGGCTTGTAACATCTCATGCAGAGGCAAATGCAGTATTGGATTCTTCTGTCATAGGCACACTTGAAACAAATCAACTGCTATAAAATATTTTGTGTTAGTCACATAAAAAATATATTTCACTTCTTTCAGGAGGGTACAAAGTTGTTACCTGTAGTTTATTCAAGTTACATGATCAATATGTTAACCCTGCCTTGAGACAGAACACAATTCTGATGCAGATTACAATAGTGATCAGAGTCTCTGGAGGGAACCTCTAATGTTTTGACCCTTGGGATGAAGCTCCCTAGCATCTCGTTTGGTTTATGTAATATAACTACTAAGCTGCTGAAAAACAAAACAGAACAATATGCATCTTTGGGTGAACTGTTAGGAGAAAATGTAACCTAAGGGTTAAAGGCTGCAATCATTCACAGGTGGGACTGTCTGGGGAAGTGTGCATTTTAACAGAGGAATTTGCATGCAGCCAAAAGAAGCCACCACAAAACAATTTGGGTGGGAGAGGGAAGTTTTTAGCAAAGCAGTAAAATAGCTGTGTCTGTTTGTAGTTATTGGGCTGTTGTGTTTTTTGCTTAGTAGGTCAACACAGTGTTGTCTTATTAATTTATATCTGGGCCTATCACGCAAAGGCTGTTTTCTTCACAGACGGTTTCAATCAGAGCACTCAAACCAGCAAAATAGGATATCCTGGTCGGAATTATTTTCTCAACCCCATTTTGAACTGTTGCTTTTTCAATCAGTCTTGGCAGATTTCATTATAAGGTGTTTTTTATAGCTTGCACATTTCACATGACATAACAGTTTTACATAAGAAAAGTATGTCTTCAATCACAGTGTGAACCAGGATACAAAATATTCCTAGCTGAAGAAATAAGCCTAATCAAGTTACACATCATGGGTCTAAAATAGTTGGTGTACTACTACTACTGCAGTCTTTTCTTATTTTATTTCTTGTTTTTCTTTTTTTTCTTATTTTATTTCTTATTTATTTTATACCTTCTATACTACGTACAATATCCACTCCTGACTTCTCAGAAACCACTTTTCAATTCTCTGGTCAAACCTGATAAAGCAATTCAAACTAAATCTAAAGAAGCTCAAAATAGAAAAGAAGTTTTATTCTCCTTAAAGTAAACAGAGAAAGAAAGAGAAAAAAATTTATTAATGTATTTACCTTTAAAATTTTACAAGCATATTTCAAAGCAAAATATCTCAACAAAGACATTTCATTTCAAGGAATTTGAAATGAAACATTTTGATTTACAGAAATATAATAATAAAAATGTAACAAACTTTCATCCAAAATGTAGCATGAATTCTCAAGTGCTTTTAACTAAAACTAAATCTGTAGTTGTCAGTCAAGAAATATCCATCCACTTTTTCCCCAGGTCCTTCTTTCAATTTTATGTGCTTTTCCTTGGCTGTTCCAGGCAGACTCCTCATCTCAACAACCTTTAACAGAGATTAATCTTCCCTAAATTTCAGCACGTTATGTAATTAAATTTTTAGACTTAGTCAAAATCATTCCTGCAAAAAGAATTATATTTAGAATTATAAAAAGAATCATATTTATTTCAACTAAATAATTATTATTACTTAATTATTAATATCATTAACAACCAGTTTTTAAATCTTTAAGAAGGCAAATATGTACATGCCTACTCCAGACAAAAAAACAGTAACACCAAGATTGTTGGAGATAAATTTGTTCTCTAATTCTGCCAAATGTTATTTTCAGTGGTCAACTAAATGACTCAGTTTTAAATCTTAAAGTCTTAGAAGGACATAATGATGAGGTAGGCTTTGACCATGTTTGTGACTTTGTATCTCACTTGATTTCACTCATCAGTGATTTCATACTGATCTAGTTCTGTTTGATATCATAATATACGTATTTTCTACTGTAGTATTCATACTGAGAACAAGTCACTAAATGAATGAATTATGCTTTTTATTTATGGATCATGGAATGAATTGACTGCATTATGCTTATTTATTAGGGAAGCAATTATGCTATCCAATTATAGAGTGGGAGAATTACACAATTTTGTCTTAAATACACAAATTTCAACTTTCAACTAAAGCTCACAATGTGTATATATATATATATATACATGCAGCCCTGTATTGAACTCCAGGCTACACATGTTGTAGGCATCATTCCTTGATGGCTGATGAAGAACATGGGATGACAGCTATACTGTCAATACAGGTAACAGGCTATGCAAGAAATTACAGATCTATTTGATTATCTTGTAGTTCATGCCAACAGGCAGTCAAAAGGCATGACTGGAAGAGAGGCTGCATTACGTCATCTCAGCTCTTAGCTACTGTGGTTATATTTAATGATGTTGCCTTGGTTGCGACCGTTGAGCTGTGGTGCCTTCTCGATTTACTACCAAGAGTTACTCCTTCTGCTGCATGCTTTCTTTGCCTAGCTATAGGCTGGCTCCCGCTGTGGATCTAAGTCTTGAAGTTTCTTCTTAATTGTCACTGCAAAGTTTGTTTTCATTTGGATATTCAGATATTTAACCTCACATCACTGCATCAGTTCATTATTGATGGATTAATTTGAATATATGTCTAATATGGGATAGATCATATTTAGTAGTTTCAAAGGTACATACAGGAGTTAAACACTTTTTTAAACTACTTTTTTTATTGTTTCTTCAGTGTCTCAGTTTGAAAGACAGGTCTCTGCTAAGGAAGGCAGAAGCCTCCCTTGGAATGGAAAATGTAAATCCTCTCCCTTCAAATTATCATATTTTTGAAATGAAGGGGCTCTCAGGCAAAGATATGAGAATAGGAGTACCAGTTCTTTGCTAGTGTGTGTGACAAAGCAAACAAACAGCAACCCCCGCAGCGCCGGCCCCAGGCAGAGCAGAGCCCAGGGCCCCTCCGGCCGGGACTGCCCCGGGCGCAGCTCCGGGCACGGCCAGCAGGGGCGCTGCGGGCTCCCGGCCGGCAGGGGCGGTGACTCCCCCGCGCCTGCAGGGGGCGCTGTGGGCGGGGAGCGGCGGGAGCGGCGGCGGAGCCCAGACGGGCCGGGATGGGAAAGGATTGGATCAAAAACCCCTGGGACAGCCGGGATGGGAAAGGATTGGATCAAAAACCCCTGGGACAGCCGGGATGGGAAAGGATTGGATCAAAAACCCCTGGGACAGCCGGGATGGGAAAGGATTGGATCAAAAACCCCTGGGACAGCTGGGATGGGAAAGGATTGGATCAAAAACCCCTGGAACAGCCAGGATGGGAAAGGATTGGATCAAAAACCCCTGGGACAGCCGGGATGGGAAAGGATTGGATCAAAAACCCCTGGAACAGCCGGAATGGGAAAGGATTGGATCAAAAACCCCTGGGACAGCCGGGATGGGAAAGGATTGGATCAAAAACCCCTGGGACAGCCGGGATGGGAAAGGATTGGATCAAAAACCCCTGGGACAGCCGGGATGGGAAAGGATTGGATCAAAAACCTCTTGGACAGGTGATCCCGGAGCCCCTGCAGGACTCTGGGGAGCACCAAGCTGGGCCGGCAGGAATGAGCAGAATTCCCGGGTGGTGGATGAGGTGGATCAGGAGCTCTGCGGTGGCAGCTGGGACTGCAGGATGTCCCGGCAGGGCAGGGGGTGCAGGGTTACAGTGCGGAGAGACCCGGAGCAGCGTCAGAGGAGCCGTGGGGATGGGGCAGTGGTGGCCTGGCTCTGGGCTCAGGATCCCGGGCACACGAGAAATGGTGATAGGCCCCTCTTTTGGTGAGGTGGATGACAATAAGGTCCCGATTCAGTGTCCGTTCTAGCGAACAAAGGCTCACCCCACAGCAGAAGAAACAGATCCCGCCTGGGTTATAGCGGTGGCAGCAATTCCTTTCCTCAAGCCTCAGCTCTGACCATCCTCCTCCGAGGCTGAGAACGAGAGATGCCAGCGGCTGCCCCAGCCCCCATCCTTCACCTGCCCAGTTCTCAAGGTATCTCTGTCCCTCGGAGAGAAACTCCTGTAAAACAGAAAGCTTCTCCTGAGCTTGGCCACTTCTTTTGTTTTTCTTAAGTACCCGTAAGTACCCAGTAGCTAGTGTTTCCTAGCAACTTAGGGAAAAAATTCTATAAGTAAAAAGGAGCAAAAGGCAAAAAAGCCCCAACCTGAGGGAATGAGCGCACTCTAATTCCTGGCTTCTCTAAAATCAAAGTTCTACCACAGCGATTTCTGCTTACAGTAGGAGCAGAGCATTCTTCCGTAACCTGTTTAGCACAAAATTTCCTGATTTTCTAGCTCTCTAAACTAGAGTTTTAACACAAATTTAAGAAGATTTCAGTGTTTGAATGTTCTTCAGTGACAGAGCCATATTCAATGTTCACATCAGGGTAAAGCATAGAATCAAGAGACGATCTGAAATAGACATGTCTTAAGATCTGAGATACTACAGGGTGTAATTCACTTGTTACTAACTCAGACAATTTTCCTTTGTATGGACTTAAGGAGCACAAGGGTGGCCAGAGCACAGACTAATGCTTTTCAAAAGTAGAACTTTCTGACAGAACAATAGTCACTCAACTACATTGTTTCCCCACTTATTAGATATTTCCCCAATTTAGTCGTTGATTTAATGTTAGAAAATTATACCTTATAAAATAGACTGCATCTGTGCTTCATGAAACTGTAAATTTAAAGGAGGGCTAAGGGAGAAAAAATCTGGTGTTTCTCAGACTTCTCTAGATTCTCCCAATGGGACTGACAAATACAGAAGGCAAAAGAAAGAAATGAAAGATTAACAAAGAACATCTCAAAGAAGGGCAAATGAAAAAAGAAGTATGAGATCTACTACAAAACACTACTACAGTTCAGCATTACTCCTAAATTTTGCTTTAGAAAACATATGCTTATGTTTCATTTGAAGAATGGAAATGTCACTAAATGTATGAATGAGGTTTGAAAACACACACAAAAGAATAAAGACCAAATAAAAGAATTAAGACAAAATAAGGACAATAACACAACAGCTCCTTTTACATTAGGGCTATACTGTACCATGAGTACAATTTTTTTTCTGGCACTGTCCTGCACAACAGCTTTTTCTCCAAATTGGAGAGACGTGGGTTGATGGATTGGCCACATGGTGGATAAAAAGCTGGCTGGATGGCCACGCTCAGAATTGTGGTCATTGTCCACATGGAGACCAGTGACCAGTGGTGTCTCTCAGGGTTGGTCCCTGGGGCTGAGACTGTTCCAGACCTTTGTCAGTGGCATGGACAGTGGCATCGAGGCACCCCCAGCAAGCCTGAGCTCAGACACTGAGCTGGGTGGGGCAGCCAGCACAGGGGAGGGAGGGATGGCATCCACAGGGATCTGGACAGGCTTGAGAGGTGGCACCATGCAAACCCCAGGGAGTTCAGCAAGGCCAAGTGCCAGCTCCTGCCCCTGTGCTGGGGCCAGCCCAGACACACAGGCTGGCACAGGAGTGATTGAGAGCAGCCCTGTGGGGAAGGACTTGGGGGTGGTGGCTGATGGAAAACTCACCATGAGCCAGCAGTGAGTGCCCCCAGCTCAGAAAGCCAAGGGAATCCTGGCTGCATCCAAAGGAGCATGGCAGCAGGTCGAGGGAGGGGATTCTGCCTCCTATTCTGCTCCTGTGAAACCCCACCAGGAGCACAGTGTGCTGTCGCTGTGCGCGCCAGAAGTCACGCAAGTAACGACAAAGCCTTGCAGAGCTAGCAGCGAAAGAAGCGATTTAGTGAAAAAATCAACTGCATTTATAGTGTGGTTCAAGCTGCAAACAGAACAGCAGTCCATTGGACAATAGAAGAAAACAAACCCTATCACATAGCATGAGAACTGTTTCTCAATCAACACCTGATGCTTTATCTTTATTATTAATTCCTTTCTGTTTTTCCCGAATGTTATCCTCTTGGGAAAGGCTCAGGCTGGAGCTAAGAAACTGTCAAAGCATGGGAAAGATTTCCCAGAGTGAAAAAAAGAAAAGAAGTTCCGAGCCTGAAAAGCCCAGCAAATATTTCCTGGGCCTTCAGTGATGTCCACAATGTGCAGCCCAGGTGTCCCCAGTTTTGGAGGGACACGGAACTGCTGGAGCAAGTCCAGAGGAGACCACAAAGCTGATGAGAGAGCTGGAGGACCTCCTCTAAAAAGACAGGCTGAAAAAGTTAGGGCTGAAAAAATTTTTTATTTTGAGATTGGTTAGGCATTGGAACAGGTTCAAGAAGGTTGTGGATGCCCCAGCCCTGGAAGTGCTCAATGGCAGGCTGAATAAAGCCTTAATCAATCTGGTCTAGTGAGAGGCATCCTTGCTCCTGGCAGGGAAGGTTGGCACTAGTGATCTTTAAGGTCCATTCCAACCCATTGATATTCTATGTTTCTATGACTTAACATTTTATGTTTCTGTGATTCTAAGTATTTATTATCTTCTTCCTAGTTCAGTCCTCTGTCATAAGGTTGCTTTTCAGTGACACACCATTTACCCCTTCAATTTCTTTCTTTCTGCTCTGTCACATACTTTTCCACTCATATGACTAGATTCTAACAACAGCTTCATGACCCAAGTCCATACTTGCTTATTTGGTAACTGTCCCATTTTTTTCCCCTCCCAGTAACTTGGCACATTTTTCTCAGTGGTTACAGTGGCAGCTAACACTGATTCTGTCCTCTTCCTTACTAAGTGCTTACTTTTTTTCACGTTCCCTCATGATTCTCAGTTTTTAAATTTAATATGGGGTTTACAAAACCACCAACACCACATATCTTCGCACTTTCTTAGTGTTTTCTGCTGAGAACAAGAATCATAGTTTGTTTTTACAAAATGTAACAATGATTGATATATTTTAAATTGACCAGTTGCCTCCTTTTAACAATTGTTTCTAAATGCCCATGTCACTTACTCTCCAGCTGCAAAAGAAGGAAACAGCACATCAGCTGTGGCATACCATGTCAGCCTTCATTTACATTTTTAGTATTTACTAGATAAATTCACTGCACAAGTTTATTTGTAAAAACTTCTGGTTATTTGAGAAATTTACTTCAATAAGCAAGTGCTGTCTGTCCTCTGTATCTGTTAGCATAAAAGCTTCTTTAAAAACTTCTAGTTTTTACTCTTTACTCTTTTGGAGCAGTGCATTCTGACTCTGCTGTGCCTCTCCCTCCTAAATTTGCTGTTCATTTGCCTCTCACAGAAAGAATAGATCTTGGTTTTTTGTATAATTACTCCTGTGGGAAATCGTAAGGGCCTAGTTTGTCAAGTGCCTAGTTTTATTCAACATGCAGAAGGATTACCAATGTTCATGATCCAGCACAGCACTGTTTGACAACTCACTGGAATGAAATCCTGACTTGTGCAGATAAGATTAAGATAAAGATGAGAATAAAGTTTGAAGAAGTCAATCTGATTACAATGTGCAAATGAAAAGAAATCTGAACAGAATACAGAGTGGAAGATGCAGTCAGATTACAGGTATATGAATTTCATTCTCAAAAGAAAAATATCATTTTGGCTTCTACAGTTCAGCCATGAAGCCCACCAGGCATCTATTTTATTAAAAGGCTTAAACTCTCCCCATGAATGAATGGCCTTCTCTAGCCAAAGATCTTCACTCAGTCAGAGGTTTATCATCCATCTTGAATATTTGCTCATCCAGATGCAATACTCTGAATAGTGGCCCCAGAGAAAGTGTCTGATTCAAAAGGTGTTCAGCAGCTGCAGTCTTCAAGGTGCTTTCAGTTCACCCTCTGCAACTTTAGCTCTAGTAAGGCAAAATTATGAGGCTGATTTTTTCCTACCCAACCCACAAATGAAATGAAGCGGGAAAAAGAGAGGCACAAACACCCAAAATTGGAGTATTGTTAACTCACTGACAGACAACAGCCTGGGATTCTCTGATGCCAGAGTTTGCTAGATTATCAGAAAAGCCTTGAATAATTTACTTTGAAAAAGACCCTTAACATCTTTGAGTATGCCTAACACTTCCCAGTTCCCTAAATGCCACATTTTGAAGGTATGCCTATACCTTCAGGATTGGTGATTCAACCATGTCACTGAGCAGGCTGTTTCAATGCTTGACAAACCTTTCCATTAAGAAATTGTTCCTAACATCCAACCTAAACATCTCTGGATGCAGCTTGTCCAGTGATATTGCCTAAAATTAAGGAGCAAGTACCTAAATACAAAGGTAATCATCTGTGCCAGAGTCCCCCATTAAAAACTCTGATTAACAGTGACCATGTGCTCCTGCACACAAGTAATGGTGAAGGCCACTCTGAGGGTCAGTCAGGGAAATGGCTGGTTCAGCAATCCCATCAATAAACTGAATAAACAGAAAAGGCACATGTAGCCAAGGTAACCCTATCCAGAAGCAGCAGAAAATCCTGTGGAGTCCATGGGGTTACTGAGGTGCAAAAGGCAGCTCTGCAGATGGCTCTTAAACTCTACTGTCCAATGAAGCTCTGACAAAGCCTAAACTTGGGTCCAAGCTTCAGCTAAGAACTTTGTAGGAGTTTTGCTCCGATCCACTGCAACAATTCTGGTGTTAAAGTGCAAGCAAGAAGAAAAATCTGGTTCAGTGAGTCCACAGCTTTTGGCCTTCTGACTTTAAACAGGAGTACAGAGCAAAAATATTGTTTTCATTAACTCCAGCAATAAGCTGGCCTTCTGGGTCCAATCTAAAGCTGCTATGAAAAGAATTAATTATTTTACCAAGCTCTCAGTTTTGAGGAATGAAGATTACATAATTCCAGCCTGGCCTCCTTAATTAATTTAATACGGGAATGTTACATGCCCACAGTCTGTCTTCCATTGTCCAGTAATGTTACACAAACTAAAAAGTAATCATCAAAAATAAAAGCTTATGTTTATTATCTAATTACCAAAAAAAAAAAAAAACAAAAAAAAAAACCAGTGAAGTTTGGACTTTTCCTATGTTAAGCTATATTGGTCCTTAAAAGTAAATCTAGATATTTATTTAGTCTAGTGAATTGTTTGGTACTTCCCTTAGCTGGTGCCAGAAGGTAGAAGACAGGAGGGCACTGTTCTCCCGGTGTGCAGAACTTGCCAGCTGCTATCCTGCAGGCTGACAGAGGATTCCCAGGAATCTCCTGCCGCTGGCCCAGGGAAATCCTGCTGCCGGAGGGCACTGGCAGACTCGGTCAGCAGGACACAGCCACTCTGCCACTCTGAGCAGCAGCAAGTGGCACACCCGGCACACTGGAGCATTCAGCGCCTCCCCAGCTGCCCCAAGGCACAGGTGTACTGCCTGCCGGGATGGTGGATCCCTCCCGCCCACACCAGGATTCAATCAGGCCCCTCCATACAGTGGCAGCCCCAGAGACTTGAGACATCTCCTTTTGCAAAAGGGAAGCAGGATTAAACTTAAGCATAAAGCTAAGCAAGCACAGTGGTGTGGGTGTGATCCTGCATTTAGGAGACACCTTTTTCCTGCTGTGTGTGTGTTTGCATGGAGCTCTCTGTCACAATCAGCTCAAGAGCTGCTTGAAGGAATGTTCCAGCACCACCAACCCACCCACCAGGCAGAAACAACAGCGCAGCCTCAAGCAAACATTCCTTCCTCCAAACAAGGTTATCGTGAAAATGCAGACATTTCTGAGAAGCTTATTTCTTGATTTGCAGGTTTTTCAATAAGAAAACATTTCTGATCCTACACAATACACATTCCAAAAAATTTGGAGGGGGGGAAAGAAGTATGGAAATAATGGCATAAAAACTTTTATGTTACTAAGCTTCCAAAGAAAATTTAAAACACATGTATTTTGTAAAGTAATTTTTTTCTACAAATTGGCCTATATTCAAGTCATTGCTTAATTTTTGCCAAACCAGCCAAATACAGAGCTTTGATGAATGTGCAGGTGATGTCATTTCAAAAAGTCCAGGGACATTTAAAGGGGGAAAACAGTTTATGATTTCACCTCTGAATGAGAACAGTCTGCTGTTTATTCAGACTCAGTGCTTGAAAACAATACTACTCTGGCCTACAGAAAATGAGATAATTTTATTTATTTCAACAACAGAACTGTTTATACTTAAACAAAGCTGTAACTGTTCCTCCTTTCCAATTGAATATAAAGTACAAAAATATCCTTGTAGTAACACCCCAAAATAAACCTTCTTGGGCCATCGCAACACTGAGCTCTTTGTTGGCTTTGCAGTTCACTCTTCTGTGCATGACCTCCATATTTACAGTAACGTTCCCATGCATACACAGAGAGCAGAATCTTAAAATGAAAATAGGATCAGCAGATCAAAGAGTAGAGTTCTGTCCTCAGGAAAATGAGAAAAATATGAATAAGACAAGAATTTGCCTTTCTTTCTGTTACCTAACTGATCATGAAATCCAACTTTCCTCTTTTTAGTCAATATCAGGAAGAGCATGTGAAAAATAGGCTAAGTCTTCCCTGTGTTCCTAAGAGCCCATAACTTGTATGAGCAGTGGCATGACTGCCACTGTTTTCTGCCCAGCATGGGCAGAACCTGCTGTGGCTGTCAGGAAGGATTGTCCAGCCACACCATGCCTTGCCTCCAGGGATGACATCTTCCAGGTGAAGAGTAGGAGGGTAGTTTGTTCTGCCATGTCCTTCTGAGGTGTTCCCTTCATTAGCCACCACCTATTTTTTAGGAAGTCTACAGCTATGAGGTGGTAGAGCAAGTAATTTAACAAAGATACTGTAGCCAGAAATTGACTCCTGATCATTTCCCCAAAATTGAACAAAGTTACCTCCCCACATGTACAAGCACAATGTATTTATTCTCACTGAACTCATGAAACTCTAGATTTAACAATCTCTACTTTTCCATATTTAATATTGAAACAGACTCTTTCTGTTTTACCATGATGTTTTGGAACTTGTTGTTTTTCAACCATTCCTTGTCCTGCAGCTGTTCCTTCTTTGTGGATGACCTTCCAGGTTCCCCTCAGAGATCCTTTCAAGGCCACAGTAAATAAAGCCTGCTTGCTGCTCCCAAGACTATTCTTTAAAGTGCATGATACCTTAGTTAGCATGCAATATTCTTTGCACCATTTTTATCTTCTTAACTACTTCTGTTTATACAAAACTAAGTTCAAGTATACCCCCCGCAGGTTTCTCTGTACAAGGAATGTATGCATTTACTTCTTCCTGCCCATAACATCACATTTGGCTCTTTGCCACTTATCTGAGAACAGTAACACCAGAAAGACATCCTAGGTCAGCAGATCTTGGTCTGTGAGATTACTTTCAACATATTTATATCTTTATATTCCTCAATGCAATTGTGTAAGAGGCCAAGGAAGAAAAACATAAGAATACCCTTACTCCAGCCTGAGCTGAGAAAATTTTGTAATCTCAGAGTGATGGAATTTAACAGCTTTGAGTGGACAAGAACATACCAGATATTTGAGAAAACAGATACCAAGAGAGTACTTTAAGAATACTCTCCCGACAGCTTTTTACAGATAATTTCTTTAAACAGCAAACTGTAATCCTAGATAACTGAAAAGGAGGTTATTGAGTCTATTGCTGTGGGAGCACCAGCAATACTGAAGTTGTACTTAAACTAAGAAGGATGTGGAGGATTTATAAGCTCGTGGTAAACATTAGATCTGATATATTTCTATCTGAGAGTTTCACCCAAGATCTCAGCAGTTGATGAGCCCAAAGTGTATATCTGTGCTTTAAGAGCCCAGAAATCAGTTCATCTAACACTGTTTGACTACACTGATCTCCTGTATCTGTAGTTTACATATCAATTCACTTCAGCATTCTCTGATAAAAGGTCTAAAAGTGTAAGTATTTCATCTTCATTTTGAGTGGAAGGAGGAGACTGAGGAAGCTGGTGTTGAGGGGATGGAAGGAGATTTGGTTTTGTACTACAAGGGAGCTAACAAACACCTGCATAGCTCTGTGTTTGCAATTATGCATCTAGCTGTTTAGAAGCAATTTGGTTTTTATAGAACCCAGTACCAGAGCAGCTGGGATCTTGTTTAGAAAATAAACCACCCTAAAAGATGACATCAGGCAGCTGTTCTTGCCTCAAGAAACACTTGCTACCATCTTGTCATTTTGTCAGACAAAATGACTAAGTAAAACAAATAAAGAAAATAACCAACCTTGAACTAAACAAACAGTCTAGCATTGCACCCCAGCAGACTGTCAAGAAGAAAAACATATACAAGCAGAGCCACTTGGCTAAGAAAGTGGTGTAGACAGATTGAAGCTTTGGTCCCAAAAACTTACCCTGTCCATGTGCTGGAGTGAAGCAGCAAAAGGGGAACTTCAGAAAACTAGGCTGATGAGACTAGGTAGCAGTGTAAATATTGATTAAGTCCAACTGTAAATTTTAGCTAAAATTTAAGATTGGCATTAGAGCAACTCACCTCACTTGTAAACAAAAAAGACTTTGCCTCATATGCCTGAGAAACAGGAGCTGGTAGCAACACAGACCACAGCAGATAAAAGGCTGATATGGCTGCAGCAAAATTGCTGTAAAAAACCCCTATGTTTAGCACACAGGAAAGCACTGAAAGTAAGAGTTCAGACTTCCAGTGCAGTCTGAGTCTTGAAGTTACACTGTGCAGAATTCAGTGGGCTTGATTGTGTAATTTATATAATTTTACCATATCATTTATTTCATTGCATGATCTTCAAACAGATAGTTTTCAAAATTAGTTTGCATATACTTCTCATGTGTCTGCATAGGTAAATCCATCACACACTGGTTGATTCCTTTTCCAAGGATACTTCTATTAAAAAAAAAAACTTATAAAATTCTTGCAACAAAGAGAAAAAGGGGAACAAGTCAGAGTGAATTTTGCATATGTAAGTCAGATAAATATTTATAAGCAATGTTCACCCAGCTCTGTCCAGTCACATCTCCATTTCAGCAAAAGCCTTCCATGCTCTCCCAGTGCCAGCAAGTCCTTTTACTCATTTCTCAAAGTGCTTTTCCTGTTTATTTTACACACAGCTTCTGTCTCAGACCAAATATAGCATTCTAAGTTTCATTTTCTTGGACAGTCCCACTCTCTAGATCCTGTTTACATCCTAGATACTTTGTGACTTTGATGGAGGAGTCTACTGTTCTTCTTCAGAAGAATCCCTGCAGACATTTCACATTTCTGACTAGATTTTCAAAGATTTATTTCGATTGGAAAACCTTTAGGTTGGAACCTTTAAGATTATGGAGTCCAGCCATAAAGATAACCGAATGTTAAGACCTGTGCCCTTCAGAATTTGCTGGAATCAAAGGGCCATGAACTTGATGATAGATTCTTAACTCTGCAGAGCGGGCAAATAGCTGGGGTGAAGCCATCTCCCTATGTCCAAGGCTTGAGAAACATCTCTGGAAACATCCCCACCCACTCTGCTCTGCCAGAGAGAAGTAAAGAGAATGCGTCAGACACAGAAAGTTTGTTCTCTCAACTTCTGCTCTTTGGGGTAAATAGATAAGCACAACCCTTCTTTTAATCTTTCCATGGTTCAACCTTCTTGGGGCTCGGGTTGTCATCCAGAGCTGGTGCACTCCTTCCCCATGTAAGAAGTAATCCTTGCTGGAAAACCAGTCTTGATAAAAGGCAGAAGTGTAGTTTTAATGAGGTAAAATTCACATGTAAACATAGGAATAAGTCATACTTTTCCAGATAATTATATTTTTAATTACTATTTAAATGTTCTCTAAAAACAGGAGATAGACTGTCCTTTAAAATGTATCTTAAAGTAATTCATGGAAAAGTTTAGTATAACATCTGAGCTCTCTTTTGCCAGTCTGGCTACAAAGAGGTGCTGCAGAATGTGCTGAAGTATAAAGTCCTGACAAAGACAGAAAGGACTGGTACATACAGTGGTAGCTGTTGTGGGGCAAAGATAGAAGGAGCCCCTACCTCTGCACAACTGTTATGTTGCAACATTCATCAGACTCTGAACCAAATCAGCCTGTGGCCAAGAAAAAATGCTTTTCTGATTTGTTACTTTTGTTGTATTTAGCTTCTCTACTTCATTTAAAATTCTTGCTTTTAGAAACAAGCTTGTAAATATTTACAGAACTAAACAACAAAGGAGATTAGAGAAATGCTTTGGTACTAAAACAACACATTTTACATAGCCTGATAGTGTAATTCAATTTTATATTAGAAAGGAGATATGCAAATACAAATGGTGAAATGTACCCAGATTTATGAGGTCGTATTTCAAATATATGGTTGAATTCCAAATTGAGTTCTAGTTGCTATGTTTACTGTGGGAAAAATATATTTGATAAATATAACAGCACCAGGAGATATTCAATGATTTCCGAATAAGCATTTTAAAACATTCATAAATCAAAATGTTAGAGTGTGAACAAAACACATACATTTGGCTTTTGAGTGGTTTTGCTACAGATTTATTTTGTTTGATAGCACCTGCTTTTATAGCACCTGTTTCTTTTCACATAAACACATGTAAAACTTGTGTTAACTATTAAAAAAAACAGTATTCCTTTTGTTTCTTAATGGTTGATCAATTCTGTATTAATAATGAAAAAAAAGAAGAAATGAGGATGCACCACATTTGTAGGTAATTAGTCTGTGATTTAATTCTGTGTAAACTGCATTTCCAATTTATTGAAAAGCAATGTGGTTTATAAACAAAAATTACTCACATTGTATTCCATCATAAAAAAGCTATCATAACACTAGAACAAAGGTATGCACAAAAATTTTCTCATTAACAACACACAGATATTGAACATATACAATTTCCAGAGAGAATTGAAAGATAAGTGGAAAACCGAAGTTTCTTGTGTGAAAAGTTTCTTCTTCTGTAATACAGCTAAAGAGATTAAATATTTTACATTGAATAAATGCAATGTGCTAAATCACATCAGATGTTATCACAGATCAATCAGAAGGACAATAAAAGTACAGAGAAGACTAATGAAATAGTACTTCGTAGAACATCCAGCTCAGTGTAACAGGAACTGTAAACAGTTCCCCACCATGGTATAGCAAAAACAGGGAGATGGGCACGGAACACCTTTCTACAGAGAAGAACCAACAGCTGCTGAACAAAGAAAAAAACACAAGCTGTACAGAAAAATTGAGATGAAACCTCTTAAGTCTGTACGACAACCAGTCTAGACTGTAGGTCCTAACCTTTCCAGTTTCCAGAAATCCAGTCTACCTGTTTCTTTGTACTTCTTGGAGAAAAGTTATCCCTAGGTCACTTTATTCATCTTAAAAATTATTTATTTCCTAGAGTTATGAAGCTGTCTTGGTTGACTTATGTCAAATCAAGAAAACTGTGAAGGTAAATACATTATATTCAGATTGACTTGAAAGCTTCCAAGTCTGTGCTAAAAGCTGAGGTACAATACTACCCTGACACTGCTGTCATTGTTCTTGCTGTTATTTTTATTGTTATGGACCCAGAAGAAAGATACTTCATTGTCATTCACAAGCCTATGTTCTGATCCAATGCCATTAGCAGCTATAGTGATCATGTAAGCAAAGTTAAAAATGAAATAGAAATTAAATTGCAAATAAATGTTAATTCTAAGGAAGGCAGTCACAGAAAATGCTACTGAATTGTGCATTAGAGAAGTAGTGCCAACTTAAAGACAGACTCACTTTTTTTTTTTTTTCCTGCCTTCAGGCCTTCTTGGCAGAACAGGAACACTACATTTGAGTCATGCCAGTACCTTCTGACAGGTTTTTACTAAAAATTACTTCCTTGTCTGAAACTAAATTCTAAGCACAAGTCTAGGCACCTGAGCAAATTGCTAAAATCCCCTCTCTCTGTGGATGTTTTTAACACAAATTCAGGATACTTGGTTCAGACCGTAGTTTTCCCAAAAGTCAGGGATGGTGAAGAGTGCTACTCTTTTGAGAAGTGTGCAGTTCAGCCCCTAAAGCAGTGACAAACTTTCTGGAATAATCTAGCAGTCCCTGCAGACTGAGAGGGAAGCTGTGGTAAGAAGCTCCAGGCTTAGTCATGTCCCCGTGTTATGAAAGTCTACATCTTTGTCCTCAGCTGCAACATGGGAGTAGTCACATATTTATTGTATTTCACTGGATTTTTGTGAGCGAATTAGTTTAGGTCACTTTTCAGAACAGACAGTATTTATTAAGTCTGCCCCCACCAGCAGGTATTAATTACTATTTTATTTTGTAAATAATTTGTAGAGTTCTCTTTCAGCTGCACTTAAGGTTTTCCAAAGAAAGGAGCCTGTTAGTAGCTTCAGAAATGTCTCACTAAGCCTCCAGTTATTTGCGTCTGTCAAGTTCTCCAAGTTGGAAATGGAAGAGTTGCGTTAAATATCCCTATTAACTTTCCAACATGTGACTCAAAGCAATTTCTCTGTCTTTGATTAGCTAGAAGTACATCTGCAAAGTTGAGTTTACAATACACCACATAATCTCAAATGCAGATCTTCTTCTGCCATCTGGACCATACGTGTTAGTGTCAACAACAGCAGTAAACAATGCAAGACACAGCTCACATAAACATTTCAGAAATCATAAGCTTAATCATTGTTCAGAAGTTGGACCAAGCTCTGACTAACCTCTTCAGCAGTATAAGCCCTCGGCTTACTGACTTTGAAATATAGCCAGAAGCAAGTATATCCAAAACCTGAACCTAGAGATAAAAGGGAATTCATGTGGCATAACAGTGATGTGAACAGCTATAAACAACATTTAAAGCTGGTCAACTATGAAACTGAAGTTGTGTTGAATTACAAGCCTTTCTGAGTGGCAGTCTCTGCTAGCACTGTGAACGCTGTTGCTCTTGCAGGATAAAACTGTTTTAAAATTAGTTCATTATCTACTTCTTTTCCAGACCATTGATGTCTGCTGGACTGTCTGTGCTGCTGCCCCTCTAACCTCTGGCTTTCCAAAAGGATTCTGGCAACATCATCTGTGGGTAAAACTGATTAAAACGTTGAACTTGGGGGAAAAATATCTGAAGCAATAATCAGTGGAAAACATTTAAGAAAGCAGAGCCTAGAAAATGTCTGCAAATCTGGTCTGTACAAACAAATGCAAGGTGTGCACACGCAAGTGCCTGTGTGACTGATGACACATGGGTCAGAGCTTCTGAGGCCGGGCACATTCTCAATGCCTTTCTGCTTTGCCACCTCCCTCCAGCCTATGATTTCCAATCATGAAAACTTGAATGCATTTAAAAGGGAAGAACCACAGCATATTCTCCAGTCTGACAGCAGTCTAGACATGCCCTTCAGTTATATTTAGGTTTTTGGTCAATGACAGAAAGTAAGAGGGTGTTCCAGCATTTCAGATAATAAACTGAACGAAACTTGTTTTCTCTTTATTTCCCTACACAGACATTCGGTGAGAGATAGATAAATTCTAATATTTCAGATCCAGTCTATATGAGATTGAAAAGTTTCTTGTATATTTTAGACAAAGCTTATGCCAAGCAGGAATTTCTTTAACCTTATTCCTCAGTCAGAAGTGTGACGGCAAAGATTGGTACCCTATTAGCACCATACATGTATGTATTTGAAAAAATCATCTAACAGAAATAGCTCTTAGTATTCAGAAAGAAAGTGATAAAACAACTCATACTGAAGACAGAAAGAAAATCCATATTTTTAGACTACTGGATATTAGCAAACTTTCCTTTTTCCTCCTTTGGGAGTTACATAAAGGTCATTGGCTCAAGAAAGCGAAGAATTATTGCTAGTGAAGAAAATTCTGCCTGGTTTTCCTTAAGAAAGTAGCAAGTATGAATTATATTACTCCCAGAAGAATATCTGTTTGTAATCTATGGTCTAAGTCCTAAAATTCAGTCCTATACAACCTTGTTAGTATACACAAGGAGAGATAGCCATCCAAAGTCTTTTAGATAGCCTGCTATTTTGCACCAATATCCAGATGTTGGTACATGAGCACAGTTTCCACAGGTATTTCACTGATGCGCTGTTTCAAGACACACCAAATAGAAAAGCCAAAAAACCAAGAGCCAAATTAGATGTCGTATGTTCACATAGATTCCAGTGACCATGGTGTGACAGCTAACAGAAAGCCTCTGTGCATGGGTGTTATATTTGAGGCATTCTTTCTACAGCTTGTTCTGCCCAATTCTCTTGTTATGCCTCTGTGTAAAACTCCAGGTAGACTCAGGGTTAACAAAGAATTACTAGCATAAGGAGCTAGTAATCTATTAGTAATCTAAATAAACTGGCAGAAGCTACAAAGTGCTTTTTAGAGGCTGAAGTCAGAAAAGAACATTGCAGGGCTTCATCCAGCCCAGGATAAGTGATACAGCATAACTGCAGCTGAACTCCTAGATAGTTCTAGTTGCAAGGCTATTGCTTAAAACAGGAAAGATATTGAGAATACTGTCAGTTCGTTAAATTAATTGATACTGTGTTGCTAGTTGTCCAACTGATGCTTGTGTATGTTTGCTGAAGAAGAGTGATTGTTGTCCATTCTGTCATCTCCTTATGCAGAGTCCAGAGCAACTCCTGTTTTACGGATTTCTGAAACATCCACTACATACTATTGTTAATACAGAAGCTGCAAATCACAGACATGACAGTGGAAGATATCAACCAAGAAAAAAACCCAACCATTGCATTCAACTTTTTTGATTGCCTTACCCATGTGATTCATTAAAAACTCACATATCACTTTTTTTCCCCTGATTAAAAAGCAATGTTTCAATTGATGTTAAAACAATTGCATCAATTTAATTCAATAGAGACATTTTCTTAGGTATGTATATCTAGGATTAATTGTCCTTTTCTTTCTGCACCAAAAATCACAACCCTCCAGAATCTGGATGTCTGGGAGAATCAGGTGGTTATGATAAAGGTCAAAAATTAAAATAATTTCTGCAAAACTGCTGTCTATTCTGAGATTAAAGCCAAGAATCAATAACCTGTGCAGTCAACCATAAAAAATAGTCATCACTAATCAGCAGAAAATCATTGTCCACATGTTTTTTGGAGTGAGATGGCTCATTGCAACTAATTTATCATGAGACTGTAATGCAAACTGATAGCTGGCATGTTCCTATGACAGACAAAGGAGATCACAGAGACTGATTGTTCTAAACAACACATGCCAGTGGAAGAGTTTGCTAGTTTTTCCAAAGTAGGCTGATTTACAGCAGCTGATCCAATTTAAAATTTGGGGGATTTTTTCCTGATGTTTTTTTTATAGAAAAGATGTAGAATATGCTTCTTTGGTGTACACCAAAGAAGGAATATGTAAATAAAATATTTTAGACTGGTGTAAATTAATGGATTTGAATGGAATGACTCTATAAGAACTCTAGACTTAAGTGGAATTAATATGTATTTATAAGTACCTCTTGTTTGTATCAAAGATACAAGCTCCTGCATGTGATCCAAACATATTTGTCTCAAAAACACCATGCAGTTTCTCTAATCACAAACATCTATTTTAATTTATATTACCATAGCACTTAAGGAGCTCCAGCCACGGTCCAAAATCCTGTTTTGTTGAGAAAAGTATCATCCTCTAACAAGAAAATAATCCCTGTACCTGCATTCTGAGACTAGAGAAGAGAAGGAAAGAAGAATGCTAAAGACATAAAAATGGCAAGGGTTACAATTGTTTCTGTATATCAGCAGTCCAGGCACACAGAGGGCTATGTTCCATTTCTTGTTCAGCTGCTTTGCCTTTCCATGGTATCACAACAAAGCAGAATTTTGAGGTATATGTATACACTATATAAACAGAAAAAATATAGAAGTTGAAACAACAGTGAGTTGCCATTACTGAATTACCTAATTTGAATTTTATCAACTGAAAAATATATCAAAAAAGTACCAGTGGTAAATAATAGCATTTTAAGAAATGCAATACATATGGTTGACAATAAAGTATGGTTTAAAGTCAATAATTCAGTATCATGAATAAAAAAGGATTGAGCTTAATTTTTATATTGTTAATCCATAAAAATTTCAACGAAAAGATTGTGTTTTTAAGGAATCCATGTGAAATTACAAGATTAACATGACAAAATAAAAAGATAATAGAGAAATAATATCACCTCATTTTTTAAAGGGAATTTCAGGCAATTTGAAGACCTTAAAAATATCTAGAAAAAAATAGTTCACTTTAAAGAGTTTCTGACTAATTTACAGGGTAATAAAGTATTTCAGCTTTTCTACAGATACTATTTGTTCCATGTAGATGATCTGACTAATGCTGATGGTATGTATATTAATTTTTTATGTGCATTATTTTCCAATCACCAGGATTCAGCAGTGAATGGAATCAAAACAGCAATCCATAATTATTGACCTATTTAAATCCTAAGCAGCTCTAACATCTCTAGAGCTAAATACAGGTTTGTCTTAGCAATCTGTTCTTGGTTACAGCTAGCCATCACCAGATTGTCTGTGTGCTGCAGGCTCTATGTAACTTCTCTGGCCAAATATTTTCTTGAAGAGGGTTTACAATTTTGACAAGTACTTGAAAATATTTATGCATGAAAGCTACTGCTCATTCTTCCCAAATCATTCATTATTGTCATTGTCATATCCCCAAATAAATAGTAAAATCCTTACTAAAATTTAGATGCAAAAAAACCCCACCTAAAATTAAAAAAATAAAACCCAACAGATCAAAGCAACTAAGTCCACACAGATCTGGTATGAAAGTCTATGATGAATGTTTATTCCTGACTCTGCAGTTACCAAACTTTTATCCCTTATAACCCAGTAGCTGACTTAGGGAATGGGATTTCAGTCCACAAGTTGGAACTGCAACAGTTCATAATGATAAGATATTTCCGAACACTCTGATTTAAAAAAAAAAAAAAAAAAAATGCAATTAGTTTTATGTCATCTACTATAGTCTGAGTCTTTTGTTACATATTTTTCTTGCTGCGTTCCTTTCTTTGCAGAAAGTAAAGCAGATGGCTGCAACCATAACCTGTCACCACAACTACTTGTTCCGTGAACAACATTTACAACTTCCTCAGACTGGTTCTGAAAAAAATACTAAAAATATCTGTCTGGGCCTAATGTGCCTTTGGCTGAGAATATTTGCAAAAGTCATGTTGTGAATTAATTTTATTAATTTTCAGGTAAGATAATAGGTGCTTAATACAAAAATTTAAAAAAAACCACTAAGTTTCCATGAAAATTATTCAAAGTAACAAGTTACTTCCCAGTCCCCAGGATTCAATAACCAGGAGAGCATTTACAGATGGCTCATCTGTTTAAATGAACAAACAATTTAAATCATGATCTGATATTAAAAAAATCAGAGTAGAACCAAGAGTCAGCCAATAAACGGAACTCCTAATTGTTTTCCATCTCTTTAACTTCCATTCCATGGCAAATTGAAGTTGTAAACTCAGCATGACTGGCAGGCTAACAAGTGTAGGCTTCAGCAAAGCAAGGGCAGAAGGAAGTCTGCCAAGACAGCACCTGGCCCAGAGATCTTTCACCTGACTCAAAAGTATGTCCTTCATACTGATGGGGGGATGTTCATCAGGGATTTGAGGGGACATGGAGGGATCAAGGGGACATGATGGACATACATCCTTCTTATGTATCCCACTCAACCCCCCATATTCTTATCATTTTCCCCCCATATTCCATGAGTCCCCTCAGATCCCCACCATATGTCCTCCATGTGTCCTTCACTCCCATGTCCTCAGTCTCACCCCCCATGTCTCCTCACATCCTTCATGCTTCCATTTCCCTCCTGTGTCCCCAGTGCCATGGCAGTACCTCCCCTCATCACATACCTGCTGTGTGTGCCCCCATATTCTCCTTACCTCCCCACGTGCTCCCAGTGCCACTGCTCTCCTCATTTCCTCATGCCCCTGCTACATATCCCTCACACCCTGCTGTGTCCCCTCACAGCCCTTCACATTTCTGCCATGTGTGTCCCCATGTCCCCTTCATCCCCATATCCCCCCCGTCTCATCATACCCCTGATGTGTCCCCCCACGCTGCCTTCATCCCCCCATGACCCTCCAGTGTCCCTCCAGCTCCTGTGTGTCCTTGCTCACAGAGCGCAGGGTCCAGCTGGCCTTCCCTGCTGCCAGCCCACCAGCTGCCCGCTCCTGTCTCTTCCAAAGCCCTAGGGATTTATCCAACATGCTGCTGCCCAGGCAGCCAGTGCCAGCCTGTTGTTGCAAAGGGAAAGGACTCTGCCTTCCTAGGCATGACTGGCAATTCACATCTTTGCATTATGCTCCTGGTGTGCCTATGCTTTTTCAGAAGACAAAAGGCTTGTATGGCTCAGTCCTTAAAGTCTTGCAAGGTTTCCTCATCTCCTTTGCCCTTCAGAGCTGTCTCATGGGGTCCCACCCCCTAATCTCCTCAATAAGTTTATCTGTTACTCACTTTCCTTGCTTGAGCTCCAATGGTTGATGGTTGCTAGAGCAACGCTGATGATTATCATATTCCTAACCACATCTCTGCTATTAAATAAGTGATCCAACTGTGCCTCACCTTTGGTTCTCAACCCCATTATCTTCATCAAGGTGTTACCATTCATACCCCGCAGAAGTCACCTCAGCTGATTGCAACTTGCCATGTTGCTCTTTCAGCAGACTTTAGGGAAGTTAAATTCTTTCCAACAGGTTAGGTTCTTGGTACAGAGACTTCCTCGAATTGGTTAAAGAAAATCTTGTTGACTTTGATCTTGCTTGGGTAGAATGACAAAATGCAACAAAATATTCTAAAATTACAGAAATATTTTGATTGATAACAGAAAATTATTTTCTGACTGACTTTTCACGCTTTCTAGATTTCATCCTTTTATCTTAGACTAACAAGTTTATTTTAAAATCTTGACTTACATCCTAGAACAAAATAAAACAAAGCAAAGAAACCCCTTTAATTAAATAAATACAAGCACAACAGCCAATCTACTTTGTTTTCTCAACAAAAATGCCGGCTCCAGAGAAGTTCCCCGAAGAGAACTGAAATAAGCCATGGAAAGAGCCAGAGAAGAAAAAAATGGAGCTATGTCTTGAAGAAACACTCCCCCGGGGTTAATTACCTTTTCTACATCACACTGCTCTTCACTACATAAATAACAACCTGACACTTTTTCTAACCTCAACAGTTTTTTCCTTTCTAAAGGCCAATGAAACATTAGGAAATGTCTCCTACAAACTTTCAACAGGATTGCTGTTTGCCAGTCACTATGTAGGGGAAAATAAATATCCTAAGAGAGGACTATGAGAGGACTAGCAAGTGAAATCTGGCCAAAAGAGAGGAAATAACCAAACAAGCTAGGTCTGTTCTACTTATTGGACCCTGTTCTGCAGCTGGCAAAACATTTGAAAATAAAATTGTTTCCTGATACTTTAATTTCCCACTGGAGTATACTGTTGTAAACTTTTTTGGGGGGTAAGATAAGTTTTGTAGCTTTATTTTTGTGTATAGCCAAGTAAAAAAAAATCTTAAGAAAGAACCCTGGCACGTGCTGATTGGTAAAGTTGCCCTTTCTTCTTGCTCGGATGTCCTGGTAAACCCTATCATCAGTAGTGGGAAGAAGCTGCACCCCTGCATAGAAAGACATATTTACTGGATACTTTACCGTCATCCTTTGTACTGAACTTTGAAGAGCCAAATCAACTGTCACATACTGATAGGAACATTGATATGAATTGAAATGAAGTCTGTATGAATAATGCAAGACAGATGTTTGCTCACTGTTACCCAACTAATCCCAGCCATCACAACAGCATGTGGCAAACACCTGCTAAGGCCTGCCTTGTCTTGGATGTGCTCCTAGTCACTGAAGAAAATTTCTTGCAGCATCCTGTGGTCAACTAAAAAGCAGAAAGACCTTCAAATGACAAGATATTTGTCTCAAATTACACAGAGAACTTGCCTTTTCCAGTCACAAGCTCCCTGTTTATTTTGGGGTTTTTTTTAAATACCACTGAGTAACCAAGCTGTACTGAACACTTTCCTAAAACAAACTTCCTTCATACAAGCTCTGAACATCACGTGAGAGTGCCAAAGACCAAGGAATGGTCTTACCATCTACAGGGTAAGACCTAAACCGCAGTACAGTCCAGCAGCAGAACAGTAAAGAGGATAGAGCTTTGAATCCAGCAGAAGTGATAATAACTCCCTTCTTTCTCACTCCCTCCATTTCAACAATAGCACTTCAATCTGTTCTTCCCATTGTCCTTTCCAACACTTCTGTAAACAAAGGCAAAAGTCATTGTTCTGAATTTATGCATCACAGACCCATTTGCCGCTGTGGACAGTTGAGCAGCCACTATTTTCATCAAAATATAGGAGGGGTGAGAGCATTTTTGGATTAACAGCACAATACCCAAAATGGAAGTGATCCCATCCCTAGCTAGCACATTTTGTGCAATGGATTAACTGCAATTACAGATGTCTTGAAAGAATTGAAAAAAATAATAGGACAAGACAGAGTGTGTGAGACGAAACACCAGAGAGAAAACACTGTTAGACAGTGATATGGCATGGGAGTTACCTCTGCTAAGAGACCTGTGATGTGTCTGCATGGCTTTCCAAGGGCTGACTGATAATGTCTCCTAAATGTTCATCATTTCACTGGCAAGTCCTCAACTTTTTGTATTCAAACCTCTTTAGTGGCATCACACTTCATGTACTCTACTTGATCTTGTGAACATAATTTCCTGCATTTTTCTTTCTAATCCTACACAAGAAGGAACAAACTAGCATGTGGGAGGATATTACATGTGTAAAGAGAAAGCAGTGAATGACTTGCAACTAGTAATGCAAACACTGGAGAGCTTCATTTTCTTATAAAGCATGGTTTTTAACTTCATTCAACTACATGTGCTTCAGAGAAGTTTTTTCTGATTTAAATTCACAGGAGTGGAGAATCAGGCTATCGCTTACTGTTTATCCCGTTGACCTCCAAATATGATTTACTGAAGTATAAGCTTGAGCACAAATTAAACTAATATATCCAAACAAGGGGCTCACTTTCACTCATGTAGCAAGTCATGTGAGACAAAGATTTCATAAAACTATGTAGCTGTTTGTTCATGATAAAGCAAACAAGATAAACTGCTTTTCACATTCAGATATTTTTCAAGTTCTGTGCTGGGATATTCACTTTTCTGTACATATGGCCCTAAATAAAGAACTTGTCCATTCTTTAAAATTCATTAATCAAAATCTTTCAATGAGGAGAGATAGAATTATTCCCCTTTTACAGATGGGAACCTAGGCAGACAAACTTGGGAAAACATGGGCCATGAACTTCCTATGAATTTGGATTAGTTCTCATGTTCACCATTATTCTGTGATCCTGAGACAAGTTTGGAAAAGAGTGTTATGAAGCTACATAAACAGTAAAATATAAGTTAACATCAAAATCCTTAAAGGCTAAAATATCTCAGTATAACAATAAGGCAAAAATAATCAAAATAAGTAAAAATAATAGCTGCCATCAGCATACAATAAATCTTAGAGACTCATGAAAAACATTATAAATGTTTCTTTGCAGAGTAATGTGGATAACAATGATGACTGCTGAGACAATATTCAACTTTGCAGTTCAAAAATACATCAATAATTTAGCTCTTTAGTAGATTAAAATGATAAGGTTATTAATGAGGATGAAGAATCAACAAATGAAAATCCAGCCAATAAATGCTTCTCTTCTGCATTTGCAAGGAAATGAGTTTATATACTTAGATCACAAGGCCAACACACTTTCCACAAGTAACAAGGATAAGTGTCAAACATGACCTCTATTGAAGACAGATACCTTAAAATCCATAGGCCTGGATAATTTGGGCCTGAGTGTCCAAGGAGTTCTGGCTAAGATGTTGAGGGTCAAAAAGAGCACTAAGATGCTGCCAGTACTATAGTGAATATGCTCCTATAATCCAAGAGGAAAGGACCAGCAAGCTGCTACACCACACACACACAGTTCTCTGAGCCTGGATGGGATTGACTCGAATGTGTATGGGAGTTGGTAGAAGTGCTCACCAAGACACTTTCCATCATTTATCAAGAGTTCTAGCATCCAGGGAGGTCCTGTTTGGCTGGTGTGTGGCCAGTGTGATGTCTATCCACACAAAGGAGTACTCAGAGAATTACAGGCCTCCCAGCCTGATCTCAATGCCAGGGGATTTGTGGAGCAGGTAACCTTGAGTGTCTGTATGCAGAACATACAGGCAGGGGATCAGGCCTAGCCAGATGGGTTTAGGAAAGGGAGGTCTTGCTTGATGAACCTGATCTCCTTCTGTGACAGGTGACCCACTTAGAGAATGACAGAAATGCTGTAGATGCTGTCTGCCTGCACTTCAGTAAAGCCTTTGGAAGTTTCATACAATATTCTCATGGAAAAACTGGCTGCTTATGGCTTGAATGGGTGTGGTCTTTGCTGGGTAAAAAGCCAGAGAGCAATGAATATTATATTATAAATAATTATATAGTTATATTCAGCTGGTGGTGGTCACTGTGGGGTTTATCATGGCTCAGTATTGCAGCCAATTCTGGTTTTTTCATCAGTGATCTGGATCAGGGAATGAAGTTCACCCCCAGCCAATTTGCAGATGACACCCAGCTGTGTTGGAATGTTGATCTGCTGTTGGGCAGGAAGGCTCTGCAGAGGGATCTGCACAGGCTGGAAAGTGACCAGTGAAAAGGGACTTGGGAGTTCTGGTCCACAGCAGCTGAGCATGAGCAAGTGTGTGCCCAGGTGGCCAAGAAGAGCAGATATAATTTCTCATTATACCATGTGTTCAACATAGTCCCAGTTCAACTGCACCCAATGATACCTGAGGAACCTAGAGACTGGGGCATGTTCCTCACATTTCCACGAAGCTTTCCATCAGACTGACTATGTCCAGGTGCTAGAGAATGGGGATAAGCTTCTCTGTCAAACACAGATAAAAGTCTTTTTGGTTTTTAAGGAAAAGAAAGCAGAGGACAACTCCATAGCATTAAATAAATTTTTTATGAAGTCTGAAAAGAGAAATGAGAATCAGCAATTCGGGTAAAAAATTTGATAAATAATTACAAGAAATCTGGCTGTGATTTTTTCATAATGATTAGTGAAAAGTTGTTAGATCTGATCAACAGAAATATTTATCAGGAGAGGAGGGGAGCAGTTAGTTACCTTGCAGCAAGAGACATAGTGAAAAGGAGCAGGATGTTAATTGTGGTGTCTAAGTGTCATCATTAGGTGAGTACTAAAGCTGTCACTCTGTCACTCTATAATAATATCCTATTAGTTAGGACAAAAGGAAAATGCCAAGAAAGAAGTTCAGGCTGAAGTTCATACTAGAAATAGTGCTAACACACTTAGGGTTACTAATCATGTTAAAAGCAGTGGGTGATGTTTGAGACAGTTTTCATATCTGTAAACAGCATTGTGCTTGCACAGAAAATACTGGCTGCAAGAACAGAGTACTATTTAGTGGCTACCAGCATATAGAAGACTGAGAAAACATAATGATCTCCATGACTTCATCCTCCAGCAGAGGGAATAAGTTTCTCTAGCTGCACAAGGAGAGACAGACACCAAGTTGTGACAGTCATCGAGACTTGTCCACTTTGATCAACAACCAGCTGAAAACCCATCTCTCCCAGCTGGTTTCTCCTGAGATTTCTTGCAGGTGGGGAACTGCAAGCAAGCCTGAGCCCACTATCCCTATTTCCTCCACACACACTTAAAGGAGAAGCTGAATCATATATATGAAGAAATAATTCTGCAAACCATGTCAGAGGAAACTCCTTGTGTTTCCTAGAGTGGCAGCTTACACTTCAGGGAGAATGAGAGCTTCAACAAATCTTTCTCAAGTGAGATCATTCAGTTTATTTTTTTGTTCAGTTTGGTTTTTTTGATGTGGTTTGTTCTGGTTGGTTTTATTTAAAGAAATTGTAAAGGGGCTGAGTCCTTATAATATGTCCTTTATGGCAGAGTTGTTCCAAAGTTTCTCCTTCAGTTTCCTTTAATGTCGAGTTAGAACCCAAAAACCCAGCTCTGTAGAAATGTCACATTCCTTCAAAATCTCTCTGCTTCATGTGTGTTTTTGAGAAGTAGCTCCTGCTTTTTCTGGCAAAAGGAATGTTTCACTTCTGTTAGCACTGCAAAGCCAAACACAGTGTAGAAAAAGGATCTGGCCTCAGGCCATTCTTGTGCATCAGCAGCAGCACTGTCACTTAATTAGCAAGCACAGAACAATGATGGTGGGCAAGAATAGAAGAGGCAGCTTGGCTTTTAGATTCCATATTTTATGTGAAGAATTATCAGAAGGAAAAATATATTTTATTCTAAGCAAACGTGATGAGAAAGGAGTGTAGAAAGAAGTCACTCCTATATCTATTTTTCTAATAATAATATATATCAAACTAATAATCAGCAGTAAATAAGAGAGAATCTTTTTAAGCTTGGAATAATCAGTTCTGTAACTAACCTCTGACTGCAATTGGCAGTGTACACTTATGCATCTCATCTATATTTATAAATACAGAGACTACTAGCATTCAGCTAAAAATAATAAAAAAACCAAAACAACAAAGAGACAAAGATATTGAGCATGACAGTTACAACATATGGGTAAAAGAAACAGGACAGTGGAAGGTGAAATGTGCATTTCAGAGGGGTTATAATGTTCACTGAAAAGGAATGAATGAATATTTATGAAATTGCTATTATATTTCAAATCCAAAATTTATATTTATGTTTCTTTTCTCCTTTTATTCAGTGTCTTTGTTTAACATTTTTAGATGCAAGATATACATATGGACACAAAACCTGTCTGCACAAGCTTCATTGCTGGGGTTTTTTTAACTCTGCTGATATTATCTTTGTGAACTATTATGTTTGCAAGGGGGAAATCTTTTGCTATTAGCAAAGACAACTAACAGAGGAAAATAACATAAATCAGGCCTTTTGAACTGCATCTTGCTCTGTTGATTACCACAGATGAGTGGGACAATATTTCATTATCTTAAGGAAAATATTTTCCTTTGAGAACAGACATAACCTGTAGCCAGTTATGATCACAAAAGGAAGAGCAACAGGATGGACAGCTGGACTATCACATCAAAGACACTGAATTCTAAAATGGCTCAGTCCAAAGTAATGTAAACTAGTGCTATACAGGAGGCCAGACTGACCTTCATAGAAATCTTCACCTGGTCCTCAAATGACTCCTCCCCTCTGAAAAACTTAATTGTCTAATTTGACCCAGCAATTTAATAGTATTTTCTCTCACTGGAGAGAAATGAAAACACAACCCAGTCATTAACAAAGTGTCATTTAAGTGTAAAAAGTGTCTGACTAGACACATTTGCTAATAAATACATAAACACAATGCCAAGTCTGTCTATTATTTTTCCTTTTTATTTGCACGAGAGATTCTTTGACTCTGAGGCAGAAATAGGATTCTAATCAAGCCTAGACAATGCTGCAGCCCAGGATGAAGTTATCCTAAATATAAACTATAGTAGTCACATTTCAACTTTATTTTGTAGTTAAAGAAAGAACAAATGAACAAAGAAAGTATTGAAGAGAAAAGGAAGATGTGACTTTGCACAAAATACACAACTTAGCTGTAATGATTATATAAACAAAACCTGTTCACCACTGAGAAACTTTCTGTTGGCTTATAAGTATTTTTCATATTGCCTTTGTTTTACTTCCATGTCTTAGAGGCATTTTTCAAGGATCCTCCCTGAAACAATCCCTTCAAACATCTGTTCAGAAAGTCAGGACCTATAAAATCTCCTCAGGACAAAAAGAAAGCTCTTTGCTTCAGGAGATCTGCAATCTGATCCATATTGGTAGGTTCTGAACAGAAAAGAAAAAGAGCAGAAAATAATTGTAAGGATATACCCATATAAGGATTTTTATATATTAAGAAAAGGGGAGATTTCTGGGTGTTTTCTTCTTTTGTGAGTACTTCTTCAATATTTAACCTTTTCCCATTTTTTTCCTAAAATTACTGGTTTTCCATCTTGCTGTTTTCCCCTCATAACTTACTTGTCCCTTTGTCCTCCAGGTGGATGCTACTCTGAGTCTTTCTGATTAGATTTATACTTTGATACAACTCAAGTCTGCTTCTTAGGCTGGCCAGTGACCTTCACAACAGACTTCCCAAACCCTGATGCATTTTGGTCTCCCCTGTCTGACATCCATCCTAGCCTTCAGAGCTTCAAAACATTACTGCTTCCAAGATCTCTGGATCAGAATGTGCAGACATGGAGTGAGATCAGTCAGGGCTCCTGGGACTGAGCCTGACCACTCACACCTATCAATCACAATGTGGTTCCTGTGCACATGTGCTGGAGGGAAAGGTGCTCCTCCTGCCCATCTTCTGCTACTCTCAGCTGCCCTTATATGCACAAGGCCCATGTTCCCAAACATCCTACAAGCTGTTTTCTGGTTTTCTCTAAACACTATGTGGTGGTCAAAAATCTCCTGAACATTTAGTATTCCTCCCATTTGAGGACACTCGTCTATATGAAGCTTAGTTTTGTGGGGATCTTTTTTGACATTGCTGGGGCTTGCATTCCTCTCACAGTTCTGTGTGCTTTTGTTTCTATTCACTAAATATGCTGATTACACAAAATCAAATAAATTATAGCTAGGATGTCTTCATTCTCAAGGATCACATTTCAGGCAATTGTCTGGTCAAAGCAGCTTCTTTTGATCTGAAATGCTTATGAACTTTTAATTTAGGACACTAGGAGATTCAGCTAATTCTAGAAGTAACCTGTACAGCCACATATCTTCTGATTACTAATTGGTAGTATATCATGTGGTGGTTTAAGAACAGCTGTAAATTAAACTACAAATAAGTCTCTCACCTTCCCCCCACCTCTTCTGATAAGAGAGGTGAAAAGGCAGAGACCATATATTGAGATAACAATCTAGTGAAAGAAAAAGCAGTGGAACAAGAAATGCATAGGAACAGAAACAATATTAGAAAATAAGTATACAAAATGAGAAAGTGCCTTACACACTAAAGGGTTTACCACCTCGACTTAGTGCTGTGTGGCCACTGGAACAAAGACAAGATATCAGGTTGTCCCCATAGTTGTGTCCATGTGGCTTTCACCAGACAAAGACAAGGTTGTGAGCTCTGCAAGACAAAATAGAGAACAAGATGGACAAATCCCCAAAAGCCAAATGGTCAGTGTTGTGACACACCACTGCTTTGGATGCTGGACTTGATCCTCTTGATGCCTGCATCTGGCATTGGCATTATCACTTTTGCCCATTCCTCACTGCTCTCCTCAATTGCCTTCAGCTTGGCTCCTTTCAGCTCAGGTCAGATTTGGCTGCACTTGAACTCACCTCCACCACTCTTCCCTGCAGATACTTCCCACTCTGGTGCTGCTTTTCAGCACTACATATCCAAGCTGTGTTTTGGAGGAATGGGAAAAGACATGCACCAGTCCAGCTGGCACTGTCCCCAGTCTCAGAGGGAGAAGAAACCATGCCCAGCTTTAGCCCAAAGCCACACTGCCAGCAGTGACGTGTGTAATAGAGAATAGCAGCCTGGCCATGCCTGCACCTCTGCCCCTCTCACCGCCAGGGCAGAGATTCTGGCAGGGATTCCTCCAAGTCCTGACTTGGAACCATATCTCCAGGCCTAGAGCTGGAAGGAGACTCCATCTCACCAAATTTGCTTCAAAATAGGAGCAACCTGTTTGGCAGTCTGCAACACTGAGCATCTTTCACTTGATCTATATTCCTTCCCTTCAAAATGTTCCCCCTTTCATCCCTAGTGGCTCTCACACCCCTGACAACAAAACGGTAAAAGCACACATTACTGACAGGCACATTCTGGGTTTGGATTCTGTGACTTTTAGCTTCCAGTATTATTCCTAATTTTATTCTCTTGGCATCCCATGTACTGTGTTTGCCTCTAAGTCTCCAAAACTTTTTTCCTCCCCAGTGCTTATTTTCACAAGATAATAAAAGGGAGAAAATTTGAATAATGAAATGCTCCCATATCAGCTATGAAAAGTACATTTTTTTGTACATCCAAAGATTGTAACCTAAGCCTTGCAGTTTTGCCTTTGTTTCTTAATGTGGCTTAAAATTCTATTCATCTAGACAAAGAGTGGGTAACTCCCAATTACACTAGGATGAAAGAATCGTTTCATCTTCTTTTGGTTTTAATGTATTCTTTTAAGATAATGAGCAATTCTTTCTATTATATCAAATGACAGAGGAAGTATTTCCCTTCATCCTTCTTTCTTTGGTCATTCCCAAACTGGAAAGAGCTTAGTCCGCCTACTAGCACCATTTTGCAAAAAACTGTGAGCAGGGGTGTTCTCATTGTGTGCAATGGAGAAATGAAAGTGATTATTTAAGCAAAGTAATTCATTCTAGGTTGCATGTAAAATTAAGGTGGGGATCTGGAGATAACCCATTTTTGCAGCACACAAGTGCCTGTCAAACACTTGTACACTAACAATATGATACTTCCATGAAAGTCTCATTTTCAGTGGAAATTACCTTAAAGGAGCTTTCTCAATCAAACTCCTAAAGCAGCTCTGTCACTCAAGAATCCCACTAAGAGTGAATCTGTGAAGAGAAGTTGCTCTTTCCACTGGTGAAATTGAGGATATGTGTAAATAGAGTAGAAGAGAAACTTTCTGCCCCTGAAATGGCAGATTTGGCAGGATGCAAGTGGTGCTTTATTCCCACCCTATATATAGTTAGAGTTATACTACCTAAAATTCTATGAATTAAAAAAACTTACACACCTTACCAATTTACTGGGTTGCAAATTTATCAATCAACTATGGGAAAGTCTGTATTTAATTTCATAGATCTGCATCTCTACAAAGAATAAAGGATATGCTGAATGTTTTTATAGAATTTCTCCTCTGGGTCAGTGAATTTTAACATTGCACATACATTTTATAAAAAATTGAAGAATGTTAATTGTCTATATTTAAATAAAATAAGTGCTCCATTTAATGTAATATTTTTTGTCCTCCTGCAGAGTCTCAAAGCATTTTGACAAGTTCTGCCCTGATTTATAACAACTCAGTTCTCAGATCAATTAGAGCTTATAAAATTATTTGAGGAAAGCCGGCATTTCTCTGAAGATGTGACAGATCTTATCAAAAGCTTCAATAGTCTGAATAGTCTGAAAAACAATCCCAGGCTGTAAACCTTTGCAATGTACCAGCCAACATGTACCCAGTTAAGCTGGGGCAGATGGCACAGGGGAAGGATTAACCTGCCTTCAGGCTTCAAAACAAAAAAAAAAAAAAAAAAAAAAAACCTCCACTAACAACAAAAATATAGTTGGGCATTAATCCAGACGAAGCTACTGCGTACATGTATCTGAGCCTCTGTCCTGCAGAGGAAGGGTACTTTTATCCCTGTTTCCAAAAAAGAGCAGCAGGGTGCCATTTTTGAGGGGCAGAGGAGAGCTACCAATTCTTCCAGTAATCATAGGATCTGCAAATAATAACCTACAGATTTCTCTGTTATAGCTGCCTTTCAGTGCAACAGTACAGCCCCTATTGTATTCCTAGCAGCATTTTGTCAGGTCTGGATTTCATGTTCCATGGGACAGAGTGTCTGCTCCTCCCCAGGGGATTTTTCCATGGCTAGTAGCTCTCATGCCCAAGAGGTTTCCTCCTCTAAAATCTCTTCTGCTGTTCTTAGCTACCTCTCTTATTGTCAAGTCACTGTACATAATTCCTCTGTACTATTGGTGCATCCATCCCTTCATATGTTCATTCATAAGGTTTTTGCAGTTTATCCTCCTTCAAGAGTTTAGCTATATTTTAAGCAGGTCAAAAAATCCCCAGCCTCTCTGTGTTTCATCTCTACAGCAGCCCTCCTTATTTCCTGAATATCTACTTCCCTCAGTGCCATGTAGTGAGAAGCATTGTCCAGCAGATATTCCATGTATAACCACAGCACCTTATATACAGGGAGATTATTATCAACCCAGCTTTTTGACATCAGTCTGTACACAGCCCTGTTCCACCAGTGTGTTTTGGTGCATGGGTTTATGTATGTTAACTGCAGACTGAGAAGTAGGACAGTCTGTGAATGCTGAAAAGGAGTTTTCTGTTGTTTGTGAGATAGTTTTGTAAGTCTCAACAGAGAATAGTAGATAGCTGGCTCTTCTTCTCAAACAGTTCTCTAAGATTCAGCACAGAGGCTACTTTATATGCATTTTGTCATTTAGGCTGAAAAAGACATGATGAAACATTAGTGGGAAAGTCTAATTTACGTTATACAGCAAGTTAACACTGGACTAACACCAACTCTACTCCCTCCCCCTACCCTTTCATGTTATCTTTCCCATTTTAAATGTTGTTGTTTTGTTGTTGGGCTTTTTTCCTAGCTAAAGAATCAATTTTCTCTCCACCTTCTGCTGCAGTAGATCTGCAGTTTCATTGTGTGCTCAGTTCCTCCCAGGCATTTAGATGTTGCTTGTAAATGTTGATATACCAAGCTTATTACTCCCTCTTTTCAGTCGCCAATTAAAGCACCAATTTAGACTCACAAAAATCCTTGTTCCTAGTAAAGATCATTAAAGCCAGTGTTAATGTGCTTAATAATCCTCACACTAACACAGTTTTTTTCCCAGAAGCCATAACCTTTGCTTTTGCCACTCTACAGGAAGGATGTTGTCAAAGACGCAAGTTTTCCCAGCCTGTTTATTTTCAAAATAAGTAGCATCATATGTGTGAATGAAGGCATTTAGTTTTGTATGACTTTATGACACAAATGCCTCAAGACTTAATGACACAAATATCTCAGAAACTCTTTCAGCAGCTGTGAAAAGATCCCAAGAAATCCTAGCTAGAATAAGATCCCTACAGTTTTAAGCAGTGATTTCAAAAAGTATGTTTATTCATGCAAAGTAGGGGGCCATAACTCCTGTAAGGGAAGACCTGTGAAGAAAGACCTATGCAAATACTCAAATAGAAAGAGAATGAATTCATTATTCAGCCAAACACAAAGAAATAATTTAGAAAACAAATAAAGATATTGTGTCTGTATTGCACCTGTCCCTATAAAAAGCTATCCAAACATGGATTTCTATGGTCTGAGCTTTCCTGGTAAGCAGGTGGATAGTCAATGAGAGACACATTCTGTTTGATGCCACTTTAGAGCATACCAGACATCTTTGCTGAGTGTTCATATAAATGCCTTTCTTGAGCCCCACACAGACAAAGGCCTCTGCAGAAAAGCACCTTATCAAGAAATTACACACTCATTTATGCAGAACTTCTGGCCACTTTACCATTGTTTGTCTGCAAACTGAGGCATGTTTGAGTGGTTAGAAGCTTCTTCCACTCAGGCAAGGAAGAAAAGGGAACGGTACTTTCCTGTTTTTAAGGTAGGGAGGCAATGGGCTTACAAGGAAGGACAGAAAAGTAAAAGGAGAATGGACAAGAATACATGATGTAGGAGAGAAGACAAGTAAAACAATAATACAAAACAATAGTACAAATGTACAATTAGTTTCTAGCATTTCCTATTAAAACTTGGTAGCTAGATGTTACCATGTTATTGATCTTTTTTATGACTAAGGATGTATCATTTTTCTAGTGTGTCTTTGTTTAATTCTTCATTAGCCAGCTTTACAGGGCTGTACTGAGAACAGACACACAGGTTGTAAAGAACTCAGGTGCTATACCAACTCTCTGCGGAGTGATTAAAGCAGAATGTAAAATGTTTAAGTTCTAGATATTTACTTCTGACAGATAGGCTGCTTTTGTATTCTTAAGCTAAGTTTCTCCATTGATTGGCTAAATAGAGAGACACACACTGGTCTTGTAAACTGCAAGCTATAACTAGCTCTGACAACCCACCTGGTATCTTATTAGCATTTTATTTTTACTGTTAGCGTAAAATTATCCTGATCAGAACTGCATCTTTCTACACTGCAGAGATATTCCTCCTGCTTCAGGACTCAAAGCAAATTTAATTCGTTCTCATAGTCCTGTGCTAAGGACCACAGTTATTTCTTGGAATGAGTGCTGTGATTTTCCTGAGGTACCAGGAGAATCAGGTGGCCAAGCCAAGAAAGGTCAAAATTGTGAAAACTCCATTGCTGATACCAAGTAGTGCAATATACATGTATTTGTTTAAATCACATGAGCTAGAAGTAACAGACACAGTGTGGTTTTTACAGACTTCATCTGAGCTGCTTCTCATTTCTGGACTGACAAATGAACTTCACCTTCCCCTTCAGTGGTATGGGCTCCCAAGCACTCATCTCACTAGATCAGAGGCCAACAACTTTCTGATTCAAGCTCTAAGGCTGCCTCCAAGTTATGAAGAGAAGCCCCATGTACAAATTCAGACGAAAGTAACAAAGTCATAGTTAGTTACTTCAGCTTTGTTTTAACGAAAACAAAAGAATGTTTTACCTACAACAAGCATCTCAGATATGACATTTACAATTTTCTTCAGAATTCCAGTTTGCTTTCATTGCTCAAGAAAGCACGGTAGTTTCAGCTCAGGTTTTTCCTTGTTTCATGTCCTAGGATTTAGAGCTCTTTGGGTTTAGGGGTATAACTAGGAGCTGGAGGAGACCTGTGTTGTTGTTAGGTTATTAGGCAGATAGTCAGTCTGCCTGGGTCTCCTCACTAGAAAGCTAGAAAAGAGTTTTAAACCCCCTCTGTAAAACTTCTTTGAGCTACTAGGAGTACTGTTATTGACATAATAATTGTAAGCATGGAAAATATTGTGAGTCATTTGGAGAAAGGAAAAGGTGTGAAAAGGTTTGGTTTAATTGCCTCATAGTAAAACACATTTTGGAAATCTCTCATCAACATGATGAAGCAATGTGGAGAATTTGATAGTGAAGAGGGAAGGATGCAGTGTAACCAAATTGCAATGGGGCATCCTGATCCAAATCAGTTCTGTTATTGTTTACACAGTCCAAAATTAGGAAATCAGGGCTTGATATTAATTCATTATTGAATTATATCAATACAGAAGAATTAATGTTTCTCATAATGTTCACAGACAATTTCTCAATTTGAGAAATTTTAACACGCACCAACCTCAATTATTGTGAATCTGAAAATGGCTTGAGCTTCAATATTTTTGTAAATTGAAGTTATATATGAAGGTCTTACAGTCTTCTTCAAATCAAAATATGTTGGTGCTGTCCAGGATGCCAATTATGTGGTTGCAAATGCAACATGCAAATTCCTTGCAATTTTGAAAGTCTGCTTCCTACAAGTGCCACCAAATTCCAAACTGCAGCATATAAATACCACACTTTTGGAAAAAAATGGTTTCCAATGTCTGCCTGGATGCTTTATTTCTGCACTGCATGTGCTTTGTCAAAAGGGAAAAGATGATGCAAAAGCTTTTTTCTTGGATCACAAAACACACATCAACAACCTTCTCATGCTTTTAAGTTGTGTACACTCAGATATGACTGAAAATGCATGCAGAGAGGAGTAACCTGTAGCTTGATGCTGCAAACACATAAAGTAATAAATTGGAGAAAGACCAATGGCACCATGCACGTGTGCATGCACACAGACACTCTTCCTCATGAGAGCACTAACATCTTGCAACCATTACTTCTCCTGTGATACAGACATAATCTAGTTAAAATGGAAATGTATTAGGAAAGTCAAACAATTAATTGATCCAAGAAAGGTTGTTTCATGTTTTGTGTAAATCAAAGCTAGAAATTCATTTGAGGGACACTGCCGTATTGTAGACTAAACAGAATTTGGCATGAGCGCAGCGCTTGGTTGGGTTAAAGTTGTTCTGCACTACACATGGTCAGTAATCCTCAGCAGAAATGTTAACTCAATTTGTCAGCATTATCTTTATGTCAACAGTAATGCTTAAATATTTACAATAGACATAGTACTCTGAGGGTTCGTAACGCAAGATAAATTGGAAAAATGTTAACAAAATGGATGGTACTAATACAAGCCCTTGGCACTTTGTACTCTTCAATTTTATATACAAGAAGGTTTGTCTGAAAGTTAGATTTTATTAGGCTTTATGGTTTATTTGCTACCTCCAAGCTCTTGCTAAATTGAAGCAGAAATTTGTATAACCCTTGTAAAAACAGAAATGTATTAGGTTAATGATGCATGAGTACTGAATCCACAAGAAAGAGGCCTAGACTTTTACATATGCTCTCTGGACCAATTTCAGTCTTGATAAAAATAAGCATGAATAATATAGACTTTAAACTGAGTTGCACCTGTTTATACGCTGACACAATTTGGCCCTGTATCATCAAAGACATTATAAAAATACAACATATCTTTCTGTAACATAACATGTTCCATATATAATATCATTCAAAATGCACTGCAAGAAAAATTAAAACACTGTAAATTTTACAAATAGATAAGAACAAAAAGAAACAAACAATAACTTGAAGAAAATTCTTTCATTGTAGTTTCATTGCCACTCTGAAATAAGAGGAATAATATAATGATGAAACAAGACACTTCTTAGACACTTTACCTTTGCTACTCTCCCTTTTTCAGAGTCCTTGCTGTATATTCGTCTAATTAATTCTTCTAATGACAATGGTTGTGAAAGCCAGGCATTTATTCTAACCATGTGTAATTTTATCACCCTTAACTTTTAATCTTTTCTTTGTGTGAGTTTCTGGTTCTAAACTGTCCCTCAGCATTTGCTCATCCCCTTGCCTATATTCTCCAATCAACAAAGTCTGCCCAGTATTTCCTCCAGTCATAATTCACCAGATAGCAGCACATGAGGAATCTCACTGCCTATTTTAACATGATATTTTTAACAAAAAAATTGTAACCACTGCTTTCCTCGATGAGACAATTGCACTTTTCATTGACAGTATTTATGTTAGTTTTAACTTACTTTCATAGACCTACATATCATTATTCCTCCATACTGGTTTCTCCACCACTTTCTACAGCTAGTTTATTATCTGTTGTCTTGCTACTGCTCCTACCAGAACCTGTCATCTTGAAAACTTTGTTTCTACCTGCCTCATTTTTGGCTCTTGCATTTAAGTCTGAAAATGTTTAGAGATGCCATTTTTTAGATAGTCTGACTGTCATAAGAGGGAAAAAGTGACATTGTGCAGCAAAATACTGCCACATAAAAGGAATTTCTTCCATCTCACTCCTTTTTTTCATTATGTTTACATACAATTTCACTAGGTACAAATCCTGTTTGTTTTCAAGCAGTTCTTGTCTCCATGTTTCCTCAAATTTCATGATCTTCAGTTATCATTTGACTGCTATATTGTAAACAGGAAAAATAGTCCAAAATAATAATAATTAAAAGAGCAGCTGACATTTTTAAGGGAAAAAAAAAAAAAGTTATGTGAAAAATATATTTCTCTTTCCTAGATGATTGACCTAGTAGGTTTGTCAAATGAATAACTCAGTGTCAAACTTTCCCAAATATTTCTGTTCCTGCTCCAAAAGAGCACTATGTCAAGGGACTAATTACTGAGAAGAACTGACACTGGAAAACATGCTTCAAAGCATTTATTTCAGACTATAGTGTCAGACAAGTGATATTTGCTTTTTTCCTCTTCCTATTGGCTCCTCATAAATTGGCAATGCTTAACTTTTAACTATTCTGTTTCAAGCTAATCGTCATTTAAGCTACATTCAAAAATAGTCACGCAGTTATACATTAAAAAGAGCATAATGAGAAACGGGTAAATAAAATCCAGCTGCTTTCTACTGAACACACATACACTTTCTATCTATAGAACACTCACTGTTCTTTAATTAGGAAAGCCAGCTGGGATTTGAACTTTTCTTTGAAGGAAGCACAGAAGCAATGTTTAGAAAATGTATGAAATACCATCTTTTCTTTGAGCTGCCACTCAGGCTTTGAGTCTTTTGCTCCATATTCTATTCGCCATTCTTATTCCGGACCTGTGATATCCGATTCCTGTTTCTGTAATTTCCATCTTTTGTTCACAAGTCTATCTCTCACAATAACACTATTCAGATAAGGTATGTCTTTGAGTAGGCAGCTACTACCTTTTTTTCCCCTCCTTGTAAAGGTCCCATTAGTGCTTTGGGATCCTGTGATACAAATGTACAAAGCAAGAGCCCTCCACTGAAATATTTAAGCTCACTTTTCAGTGCTGCATCAGATAGCATTAGCAGGGAGTTTTTATAGTTTACCTCACAAATTATGGAAACTATTCTCTGTAAACAAAAAGAATTAAGGGAGCGCAGCAAAAGATATACTTGTATTACATTGCCAGTGCATTATGATGTCTTGGCACCGAAGGAAAAATGTAAAATGATTTTCCTAGATAAAACACCTTGCAAATAAAACATATGCATGCTGTGACACTTTGCCCAAATATTCATTATTCAATTGAAAACTGTATGCTTTCAAGAGTTAAAAACTAAAAAGATTAGAGTAATGACCTTAAATTGCACAGAAAAAGACAGAATATTTTTATTATATCTCCTTTTAACATAAGGATTGCAATTTTTTCAGGTACAGACAGAGCAAAAAAAAAAAGATCAGCACTGCTTCAAGGAAAGCAGTAAACCTATAAGAAAACCCACTGTGTTTCAAATAATTGCAATTAACAATAAGAAATTTATGTTTACTATTGTAGATATTGCATAGAAATATATGATGTGTATTTATACACAGAAGCCCCAACTTGCAAACTCTTGGATCTTTGCCAGCTGTGTGCTTTGTGACTTTAAGCAGACTACTTATATTTGCAGATATGTCACCTTATCTACCTGGAACACAAGAATGCTACCATTTGCTTCAAAGAGACTCGATACAGAAGTGCAATTTTTATAATAGTACTTACAATTCTTACAATGTACTTACAATGAAAAATATTTTATGCATGTCTGAGTTCTACACTCCAGCTACTTATCAATAAAAAACAAAATTCAATGAGATTCCATAGGCATTTATTGTTGGATGAAATTTAAAATTATATAAAATGAATGGTATAAGTAACACTAATTGTGTAATTTCAAGTGTTTTTTTCCAAAATTATGGTAATTTATGGTTCTTATAACAAAAAAAGAGTGATTAAAAATTTGTTACTAGACTGATTAATCACATTAACACTTACCCAGTAGCTTAGGACATGAAGTAATTAAAATAGTCTTCATCTGCAGACAAACTGACAAAAATTTTGAAATATATTTGTGAAAGTGTGAAATGCATTAAAGTGAAATGCCAAGATAAGGCATTTTCTTACTAGTTGATCACATTTTATTTTGGAAAAAAGGTAAAAAAAAAAGAATATGTTTTCTGCAAAAAGCTGAATCTGTATATTCTGACTGGACCTCAGAAGTTTGTTTACCTTAAGACCTATTTATTTTTTAGTTTTTAGATTAAAGAGGTTGCAACAACTAGGAACAACTACAATTAGGGACAACTAATTGTAAAACCAATCAAGGACAATTAGGTCACTTACTGTAAACAGCACCAGTGGTTGACATTTTGTGGCTATTCTAAAGTCTAAATATCTAAATTCTAAACATCTAAATTAATATCTCTAAAGTCCACGAAAACCTTAATTTTGGATGCACTGTGTATACCATACAAAGACACATTTCAACAGAGTGCTCACTGAACTGAATTTAGATGGTATTAAACACAGCTGTGTTGAGAACTGAGGTTAAGCTGTGCCTGAGTGCTCTGCTGGACTGGAGGTGCTCATTGCTGCACTTGCTAAGTGGAAGTTTGGTGCAGTCAGAGCTGAAAATATGATTTTAACAGCTTTTTTTTTTTTTTTTTAAGGAAAATAAGTACCAATAAGCACTCTTCTGAGCAATGAAATATGAATTCTTTGATCTCACTGACCCGTTTCTCTTTGTCCTCTCAAGCACTTCTGGTCTCAACAGTCAGCAATACAGAGACACCAAACAGAGGAAGCACATCTGCTAGTCATGGCACCTACTCCCTGGCAGACTCCTAGCAGCAGCTGGCTGCAGTTTCAGCTTTATCTAAAGCTATGTCCCATATTCAGGCTGTTATGTGATCTATCTTTGCTGCTTTCTCTTCCTAAAAGCTTTCTCCGTTCCCTGAACTTCTCTGCTTTTTTCGCATTTGTGAATGAGGTGCTGTATGACTTGCTCATGAAATCGCTACATAGGCTGTTTTACAGCCCCGGGGTGTGAGCCAGGGATCTCCCCACATTTGTGTGCCTCCTGCCTCTAAGCAAGCAAGACAGGAAAACGAATTACCCCATGAGCACATTTACATGCTGGGACCGCAACTTCAGTGCAGGAAGGTCAAATGTGCAAGCACAGACTCTTGAGTGCCTTTTCAAACCATATTGCTGCTTGCCACACAAGTAGGGAGCTCGTCACATATAAGAATTTACAAGTAATGCCGCTGAGAAACTTATTTTCAAATCCTGATCTTTGACCTGTTGCCCCAGAGCCTGCCAGAACCACAGAAGCTGCACTCGTGGCCTGGGCACGTGTAAGCACAGCACGGTTTACTTGGGGAAGATTCAGGAGCCTGTTTGATTTGCTATGTTTACAGCCGAGGGGCATTTGCAGGTGCATGTCTAAGCCACAAAGGCATAGGAAAGCCTCACCAGTACACACCGAAGAGGATGCCTTTGATCCCTGGAGGTGCACTAATGCACTGCTGCAGAGAAGACTCTCCTCCTGTGTGTTTGAGAATATGCCATGATCAGCATCAGACACAGTTGGATAGGCAGGAAAGACCATCTAGCTTCCTTGAAACCCAGTGTCATACTTGAAATATAATAGGTGAATAAAACAATAAGCTTTCCAAAATGTACTGAAATGGGGGGGGGGGGGGGGGGGGGGGGGAACATTTCAGTGGAGACTGAAGCAGGTCTAAATTGACCATACAAATACCTGCACATCATTTGTGTATGTGTTAATTATAGCATTTCTTTTTTAAGAGTTTTGGCCATTGCAGTCACCTGAAAAGACTTCTCCATAGATGTTCCAAATTCAATTGAAGGCAATTTCTGCTTCCTAGACTTACTCTTGGCAAATACTCTAGCAGGTATTGAATATAGTCTCAAGTTCAACCTTTGGGCTGCTCTAGCCTATCAGTGTAAAGGAAGAGCTGCTGTAAGTAGTCTTCAGGATTGTCATACAGTGGCCATTTTGGCAATGTGCATCTGCTCCAAACTTCCTTTGTGTTTTTATTTTACTTCAGTGCATCTTGAAAGAGGTCTTGAACTGGCACTGGCTTTCCCATAATTGAAATGTGGGAATTTTTGTGGGTTTTAATATGTGCAAAGAGAATTTTATTTTCATTCAAAAAGAATGATCATTGAAACATTAATTTAATATTTGACACTTGTATAGTAATTATCTGTAAATATTTTCAAATAAAAGGAGAAAAGGAACTTAAAAAACCCACATTTTGAGGCAGGGGAGTGTCCTAAAGATCTATAACAAATTTTATGAAGTACCTTGGAAAGCAGGAGATAGATGCAATAACAGAACACATGCAATTAATTATCTTGTCTTTGCCAAAGACAGTGCTCTTTCTGGTTGGAAGTGGACCACATTTCATACTGAGAGAATAATCTGTCATGAATGAGTAATTCCATGAGGTTTAAGTTCCTTTGCTCTCTATCAGACACCTGTGAATAGATCATTTTCACTGAACTTAATTGATATTCACTGAACTGGGATACTTGCTTAGTTCATCAAGTATTTTTGCATATTTGAGATTTGAGTTATTCTACTGAATTGTGATCAGCTGAATGAGTGACCAAGCATATGATGTGCTTGAAAGCACAGATCATACCCACTCAAAACACACGTTGTTCTAATCTATTCTCTGCTTGGAAAAGGACTCAAGTATTTCTACTACACATTTTCTGTGTACACTTCTAAATTATTTTCTCACTAAAATCCTATAATTTGCATAATTCTCATGCATGCAAACTCAGATAAGCTGCAGGGAAAAAAACCTGATTCTTAATCACAATCTGTTCAAAAGCTGTTTTAAATGTTAATATACATGATGATCCTTATGATCTCAGCTCATTCAGCAAAAAAAGAAAAGGAATGGAGAACTCTAAAGTACACAGTAGATTTTGGATTCACGCATTTATAAAACAGAAAGAAGCTGCCAAAGCACGGTAGTCTGGTATCTCTTGGACATCCTAAATATCCTTTGGAAACATTTATTTCAAACTGAATCCAGAAGATAAGGGAAGAAAACTGTAATTTCTCTACTAGAATCTGATACAACTTGTGTAAGAAATGAAGTAGTCATTTTCATTTATTTATAATATTACCCAGACACACCAGAAGTACAGATCTTTTTACTTACCTACCTGACCATAAAAGCAGTAATCAGGTAAGTGCTGAAGACACAGCTCTTACAGTAACACATTTTACCCACTGTATGCACTTCAGTGGTGAAAAAAATCTGCTTTTGTATGAAAAGACAGAAAATCATAAAAACACTGGCATCCTCAACAGGACAAAAGTGTATACGCAAGTCAGGAGTATTTTGGAAATTGAGACTGGAATTCTGCCCTGATTATCACTACCCAAAGAGAGGTAAATAGAGCCCAGTCTATATTTGGTGTTAATTGGCAAAAGAAAATAACTGTAATATTCTCACTATGGACAGCATGTATTTTTCAAATGCATGACAATATTCTCTCCTTTCTTGCCTAAGCTGTTCTAGGAGGCTGGACAATCAGGACTATAAATAGAATTGACTGAACTCTCTAAGTATTTGTTTCACAGTAATGATCAGCTGGGCTTCTCTGTGCTCTTCACCATGAACCAAGCCTTTGATGATGACCTCAAGCTCTCAAGTCGAATTTGCTTTGTGGAGGATTTCATACTACATCATAAATAGATCTGATGCAGTTCCCAGCATCAAAATACGTGATATGCAAATATCCATGCCAGGGTGTTGAGGCATCTGGCATACATGTTTTTTTTGACGCATCAGATCTGCCATGCCCTTTTTCCTCTCTCCATCATGTGGAAACACAGACAGATAAATCTGGTCACAAACCTCCAGGACTTGACCCTAAGGGAGAGTACACCCAAATGAAATGTACTCAGAAATAAATTATCAAAATATAAATCACTGAATATCTTCTATTTGTAAGAAAAATGGGGGAAATCATTGTGAGACTATATTTTCTTTTGTTCTTATTCCATAAAAATATCACATGTTGATTTTGGTAAAAAGCATAATAACCAACATGTGGTTAGACAGGAAAGCCCAGAAGAATTAACAAAATCTGATGAAACTCTGAATAATTCCACTTACAATAGTCCACATCTGGGAGATACACACAAGCAAGCTTTACATCAGAGAAAAATAAAATCACAATGTTCCACATTCACCCATAGGTTTAAGACCATCAGTCTGCCACACTTAGGTTTTCTTGCCCTGTGGGACTCCTTGGGGACCACTTGGTTACTCACTGTATTGCCACTTCTAAGACAAAAATTTCCTCTTTTCAGGAGCTATCCTTGAGTGTTTATCTGACAAAATAGGCAATTCTCTACAACAATCTGGATTCAAAAACTTTCTATCCTACTTCATCGTCTTTCTGCTTTTTTTGTATATGTCTCCTCATTCTTCATGTAGGAGTATATCACTCCTACATATTTAAGCTTCTTCACTTGACATCTGTGTTATACAAAATGGAAGGGTTGTGACATACTTGATAGTAAAGTAAGAATGGCCATTTTACCCTTGTGGATTTCATAAACAGTTGCCTTCGGTGGCGAAAAACATGAATTAATCACCTGCCTAACAATGGAAAAAGAGTTCTCTGACTGAAGTGAAAATGGAGCAACTTCTGTTGCTTGAATCACAACAGCTGTGATCATTCTCAGCTAGGAAATAGAGAGGGGAGAGATAGTGAGAACACTCTTTTAAGTAAAATCTTGGCCCTGCTGGAGTAAAGAAGAAAAGTATTTATCTCAATAGACCCATGGTTTGGCCTTTCCTTAGTCAAAAGAAGTTAAGTCTTTGATTAGTCAGCACTCAAAATTCTATGTAAGATCAGGTAAAAAATTCTCTGTTCCAGTTTCACTCATAATGCAACCTTGTTTTTATACATTTTAGTTGTACAGAAACTAGTATTTTCTACTTTCTTAGCAAAAAAAAAAAAAGTATAGAGAATTTCTGAAAACCATAAAGTCAGTGACAAAGTGTGCTATACAAATACTGACTGTACAATAAGGAAACCTCACGAGAGAAAACAAAGCAAACACCCACCACCACAATTCCTATGCACTAAAAAGTGTAGGAGGGTGTTTTATGGGGCAAAATATGAAGTGTAGAGACTACATTCAGCTCAATGGCTGTGGCAACGATGTAGTGAGTTCTAACTGGTTTTGGAGACTGTAAGTTATTTTTAATATTTTCTTGATAATGAGATTTGCTTTTAGTCTGGGAGCCCTGTCTGTTGGCTTGCCTTCAACCAGTATCACGTCACGGTTCTGTTTTAGTGAAAATAACAAAATCTAGCATTTCAAATAATTTTCAAAAAATTTCTAGTAAAGAAGTAGATGTTTATTGATTTTTAAAAAAAAGAAATTGCACATGAATGGGACCTCTCTTAGAAAGTGAGATCTGGGAGTATTTGGGGGAAATGTAAAAACAGCACCTTAACTATTTATGGACAAGACAAATGCAAAATGACTGGACTGAAAAGAAATTGTCACATTGGCTCTAGGAATCCATTAGGAGTCAGAGGTTAACTAAGAAAAATATTGGCTTGCTAGCTAATGAGAAATACAGACGATGCTCAGTATCAGAGCATCTAATGTTTGCTTTGTTTCAGGCCAAAGGCCAAATCACTGTAACACTAATAGAAATTATATCAGAGAGCTGTTGGATAAATTAGATTATTTCAAATAATCTGGATTTTAAATCTAGTTTCTAGAAAACTTTGAAAGGCCTGTCCATAGTATTCATCACAGTTTCCAATAACATTTGCAAGTCTGCAGGAATCAATGAGGCTCCATAAATGGGAAATATTTTGCTTATTTTAAAATTATACAGAAAAAAAAGAATCATGGAATGTTTGGCTGGTCATCTTCACTTTCAAGGAAAAACCAAAACAAAACAAAAACAAACAAAAAAGGAAGAAAGAAAGAAAGAAAAAAAAAAAGAAAAGCTTCCTGGCAAATATTGTAGGCAACAGTTTTCAAGTGAACCCTGAAGAGATGAGAAGATAAGAAACAGCCAAGACAGACTCGCCTGTCAAATTTTCTTCTGTGATGGGTAAGAGATTGTTTAGATGAGGGAAAAGCAGAGGTGCTGTCTGTCTTAGCTTCAGTAATGATATTTGTTGACACTGCTTCCAGAGTTATGGTACAATGCAAAGTTATCTGCTACCTTCATTTTCAGCTTTGTAGTGCAATATACCAACAAAAAACTGGTTGTCAAAATACTGTGCCTGATCTAATAGATCCTAACATATATTATCTAGTCACAAATCTCAATGTGGTAAGTCCTAATACCAAAAAAAATATGAAAATATGGGATCAAAAAAGCTAACAATTACTAAGAAGAGGTATTGAGCCTTATGAAGGAGTCTGTCCTGTGACTGATGCTAAATGGTCAGCATGGAGGATGAAAGAAACTGAATTTCAAATTTATGATTAAGATCAACCTTGAGAGATGTGAGAGAATTCGATATGATCTTGCCAATTCAGAAAAATGGTATTAAAAAATCCCAATGCAGTGGAAAAGGGACTGACAATGGTTTTAGGGAACTATTAGGAACACAGGACATTGCACAGCAAATAGCAGACCACAAGCTCCATAGCAATCTAAAATTCCATGAGAAGGAAAGACCAAATTTGATATATTTAAGGAGTAATTCCACTTGCAGAAGATTCAAAGTAGTCTTTTAATTGTGATAAGGCCTCAGGAGGAATATGTTCTCAATCACATGTAGAAATACAGATGAAGTAAAAATCCAGAGGAGTTCTGCAGCGGTAAACTGGCATCTGAAAAAAATGACTTGGAAGTGACTTGGAAGAAGTGATTGAGAGATCCTGGGACTGTTTAACTTAGGTAAGAGAAGATATGTGAAAAATAGAATAACAATAATATGATATCTAGGCTGTTGCTAGGAAGATCAGAAGGAGAAGGAATGCTGCAAGGGATATTTGAGAAGGCATTAGGATACACCTTCTAGTACCAACTACTGTCAGTTGCCTGAAGCTGTGGTACTAGCATCATGGGAGAATTTAAGAACAATTCAGACAAATATCTTTCATGAATGACATAAACCAGAAATTGACTGAATGACTTCTTTCACTTTCCTTATTCTGAGTGTGCAAGCACTGTTAATGTGTATCCACTGCCTAAAATTTTGGCAATAGATCTTTGAATGGGACAGAATGAAAAATGGCTATATCTCTGTGTCACAGGAGAGATCAGACTGAAAAAACTTAGATCCTGGGCCTCAAGAAGCCAAAATACCAGGATTCCATGAGTAATCCCAAACAGATGGCACATGGCAGTCACTGCTGTTGGGCAGCCCTTGACATATGCCTAATAGACATAAAGGATACAAACTGAGGAGCTGCCATAACATTAGCTAGATAACCTATCACAGAAACTACCCAGTGGCTTGGTAAAATGTCACTCCTTCTGAGACAAAGATTGAAAAGTTTACATGCTTTAAATTTTTCCACTAGCTTTTCTACCAAGACTTAGAATTCTTTTGCATGGGAAGTCCATCAATAAAAGGTTCCCCAGCTGCAGCTAATACAAGCTTTGGTGTTTTCGAAATAGTCTGGACAGTTGCATACATATCAAAATTATTAGAATGGGCTGCTAACCTATGATTACTAGAGGGAGAGGATTTGTAAGAAATTAAGGAAGTGGCTAAGGATAAGATAAATGGATGTCAAATAAATGTTTTATTGTTCATTTTCTGCTAATTTCATTTTGAGTTCTCTGGTTTACTGCCCCTTTTGAATGTGTCAGAGTTATATCAAAATAAACACCCCTCCATAGAAAGGTGAGGCTGCAAGAGGTGCGTAGGCTGTTTTTATGATAAAAACTCCCTTACACATTCTAGGATTGTGAAAAAAAAAAACAACCAACTAACAATATTGAAGTGAATCATAAACCATGGTCCTCAAGAGACAGCCGAGATCAGATGCCAGGGATATAACTGGCATCCAGGTAGGGAAATCAAGGAAATTTTCTTTTTTTAAAGAACAGTGTAGTGACAAAGCTTTTTTTTTTGGTTTTTTTTTCCTTTTTTTTTTTTTTTTTTTTTTTTTTTTTAAGAGAAAGAATCAGAAAATCAGGAAATTTTTGTTGGGGAAAGCAAGTAACCAAAGGCAGTGACTGCAGCAGTTTGAAGGAGGTGACAATACATAAAAAAAATTTAGGTCACTTAGATTAAAGCTGTTAATGGCACTTAAATTCTCCCATCAAATTTAACGGTTTGAAACCTCACTAAATCTGGTAAATCACCAAGTTATACACTTGAACATGCCTAAGACACATATTTTACATTAGTAAGCAGAAGTGTCTGTGACTACACACATTTTAGCAATGGAGTGGAAATCATTGCAATGTTTTGCATTTGTATTCTGCATCAACAGGAACAGAAAATTTACAGCCTGTGCATGTCTTCCTGTTTTCTGTTTTCATGTTGGAAAGAAGTCAAGGGCATCACTTTGCAGGGCTCACTGGAAGTCAATAAGAGCAGGAGCAAACCTCCAAGTCTTAGAACACCAGACACAGTTACATCACAAACTAAATGCACCACTTGGATTATCTGCTGTTTAAAATAGAGCTCTTTAGTATGCTATCTATATGAATAAAAGCATAAACATTTCAGCTATCAACTCATCAAAACCACTTGAGCAAGCATAAAATATCTTCTTGGCACCAGGTAGACACTCAGTCCTCTTAACACGATTGTCTCTTTCGAGCTTACTCTTCAGCCACATGCTAATGGGTTCATCTTAAGATAGCAAAGCCATACATGCTTTTAATATCAGACTTCCTTGCATTGCCAAGAACTACAGATTTTTTGCTGACAAGACATTTTTACAACTATATGAATGATACATCTTTGTTTAGGGGAGAAAAATGAGGTGCATAAGAATTCTGAACCACAAATGATGCCATGTGAGTCTAAACCAAGTGCAAGCATTACAGACCACTTCACAAATGCAAATGAAGTAAAGTGAAGAAGAAAATGAAAGTGCAGAAGAAAATGAAAGTGCAGCTCACCCATAAAAGTGCTTTATTTGTGGGTTTTTTTCTCTAAATAGACTTTCTTTTTTGCAATTTGATTTACATTTCCATGTTTATTTTCTTATATTTATTTTTTATTTTCCAGGTTTTCTATTGAGCAGAAGTATCTGAAGCAAACCAACTCTTTTGATTAGTATTATTTTTAAAATTTCTACCTATGTCCTTGGGTTTCAAAGTACTAGGCATGGCCTCTAAAACCACAGGTCAAACCCTCCCTGAGGCTGGTCACAGAGTTTACCAAGCACAGACTGAAGTTCTCACATGACAAATACTGCTGGTGACTGAGTGCATCATGAAGTGGAGAACAAGACTCCTGCTACAAGAGATCTGTGATGACAGGCTTACAAGGAAACAAGGATGTCTTCTCTTTTCATCCCTAAGACAAATCAGCATGGGTTTCCTCTGTTCTGGCCATCCACCAGAAAGTCTTCACCCATTACTCTTCCCAGTTCCCTTCACAGGCAAACACATATGATTTTCAGTCCACTCAAACATTGACATCACCCCTTCAACTGCACTCGTATATACACACATCCTCTTCCCCTTCAATAGAAAGCAGAAAAATTAGAGGCAACTGGGAAAGCAAATTTCTCCCTAAATCTTTGTTGCTGAAGACAGCAAAAGAGCTTAATGAGTGCCTTGGCCGAGAGCCCCATGCTGGCTTGAGCCGGCTGCTCCTGCGACGACAGCATCAGCACGGTTTTATTCTCAGCTCAGTCAGCACCTCCCCAGCAAAGGACTTCAATCGCACCAGATGCTGCATTCACACAGCAAGGGACCACTGTCTTCCTCTCTGTTCCTACGGGTGACATACCAGAGAAGATCAGGGAGAAACACAAGAGAAATCCATGCCTGTCCTAGACTGCTGTGGTCAGATAATTCCTTTTGGATTTGTATCAAATTCCATTTAATGTCATCCATTTCTGTGGTCTCTTTTATCCCCCCTGCCACCAAGGTCCTCTCAGCTGTCCTACTGACAAGTCGGCCTTTTTCTGATGTCCCCAAACGCCTGTATGGACACAGTATCAGATAAGCACTGGGATGAGTGACTGGGTTAACTGATAAAGTTGCTAATTAAAGCTCTGTTTTCAGCACTGATGAAAGATTAACTGGGCCAAAATTTAGAGCACAGGGGAAGTTTTACTTTTAACAATATACACTGTTTGGTAAATAAAAGGCTCGAACAATTTCAAAGAAAGTTGTGCCAAGAACTTTGCAAAAACATTTTCTTCCTCAGAGAATTACACAAATGGTGCAATTCACTTTAAAGCTTTGTAGGTTTAGCTTTGCAAGTCTCTTGTAAACACTGAGGCTATTTCACTAAAAACACTATGGATTGAAAGCACAATAATTTTATAATCTTAACCATTCATTCCCAATTACATATTCCTAACATTTCAAATTGGCCAAAAATCAAAATTACTGGAAAATTGGAAGTGGATTTAAAAATAAATTCTGTCTTCTCTAGTGTAAGGGTAGATATCCAGTTGTTGGCAAGACTGTACAAGTAAGATAATGAAATCATATTAGAATGGGAGTGACTACACAAATGCTTAAATTATGAAGAGCACCCAGTATAAACTGCATGGGTCTAAGGATGAGATGATTGAGCCTGAACTGAGTCCCTGTGCAGTCTATAGAAAGACTGCTGCTTTTCTTTCTGGCACTGTCATATTCACCAAACAGTTCATTATTACTGGTTGTATAAAATACTCTGGAAAGTCTAACTAGCATAAGCAGATATACTCCTGAGGTTTAAAAATGTTCTTCGATGACCCAAGTGTGTGCACACCTGTTTTGTTACTTGTTCCTAATATCCTCAGATGAAAAAACATGTAGGTAAATTGTGAAACAGTGTGATGAGCTGAAGTGAACTGTGATGAGCTGAACTGTCTGAAATAAACCACAGTTTTCTAAGCATGATTTTGATTTACATGCTGCAACAGTGATTATTTACTGTGAGGATAATAGAACAGATGGTGAACATTTAGCTGACCAATATTTACTGGTTGCACATGCAGTACATCACGACTTCTATAAGCATTGAGGTAATGACTCTGAATCGCAGCATGTTTTCTTCCTTTTAGGTGGGAACTGTTAATAAATAGAATGGAAAATGAAAGACAGTTACCACTTAAGGATTACACTTGTGTCTTCACTACCTTGCATTTGATTTATTCAGTTTTCATAACATAAAACTGGGTGGTCGGGTCACAATGACAGTACTCTTTGTAGTCTATACTAAGTTTAATTAAAAAATGGGTGATGCAAAAAAGTCTGACAGCATGTTCTGATCTGATCCCAGATTATAAGGACCTGAGAGAGGTGTCCAAAATGGCCCTATCTTTATTGATAAATTCTAAAGGTGCTTTGTTTTGGACTACTCATTTAAAGGCAAGCTTTAATTTCCTGAGACTGTGCTCTGTTGGCATTATCACCAGAGAATACTGAAACCAAGGTCATAATACCCAGGGTTGTTTTAAATGTCACAGTCATCACCGATGGTGTTATTGTTGATTTCTAACTACATTTTGAAACAGGTGAACTCATCCCTTCCAGTTTCCCTACAGCAACTGAGCTCTTTGTGTTGTATTTTCAAGAACCATTGAGTGATGTTTATATTGCAGCCATGGTCTGTCTGTGATGAGACGATTCTGGAGAAAAGTTTAATGCCCCATATGTGTTTCTGGGTAAAGTGTCTGGCTTATCTTAATGATCTAAAGCTGCTTTGCAACATAGACGTCAAGTAATTGCTTAGGGATGTGGAAATGAAAGGTCCATGGAGAATTTTGTTTCCAGTTTTTACATATACTATATAACATAATAATTTTATGTCAGAAAAAGGAAAACAAATCAATAAAGAAGAAAAAAATATTTGTAGGTGTGGAGACAATAGGTATTAAGGCTCTTTAGAATCTCAAATTCAAAAAGTAAAACCCTAAAATAAGTACTACTGCACAGGATATTGCAGTACAATGAAAGAATGATGAAAAATGAACAGTATGCAGAAAGGAAACTTCCCAACACCTGGGAGGAGTGCCTTCAATCACAGATCTACAAAGAATGGACAACTCATTGGCTCACTTCCACACACAGATAAAGACAGCAAAGAGAGGGACTTGAAAATGGTAGACAATAAGCATACAAAATTCATACATCATTTCTGTTGAGCGAGAGATTCAAAACTTGAAGAATTCAAATCTGTAGTTTCCCTTTTCTTCACACTTTTTGATCCTGTAATTCTGCAGAGCATTTTCAGGGTCGTAAATAACACAGACATAGACGAAGGATTATTCTAGCAAACCTGTCTGATATATTATTACAGATGTCTGCTCTCAAGTAATTGGCTTATACCAGGGTGTGGTGTGACTGCCCTTCAGGTAAAAAGTATATGTGGGATTTTACTTGAGATTTGCACTTCAGCACTAACCCAGCTGAAGCTTCTGTGGATGGGGTAGGAGTAGAAGCAAACACTGTATGCACTAATACTGGTAGATGAGCCCTGGGGCTGAAAAATAGGATGAGGCAAAGCACTATAACTTTGAAGTCTTGCTTACACAAAGGCTTGTGGATTACTTTGCATCAACAACTGGTCTTCCTCCTAACTGTGATACTTATCATGCAGGAGTTGTATACTATCAGCTTTTGCAATACCATTTCACACTCCACCTTTTTCACTCTAGCCAGCAGCATTTGCCTGCATCCACCTCTACATTATAGCTTGGGCCAAGGCATAAACATGATTTCTGCCAATACTATGGACTATACAGTACATCACAAATGAACAAACTATTGTCAACACTAGCAACTATCACTATATTTATGGTGACAACTGTGTATATCAAATGGCAAATAAAATAATTTGCTATTTATATAAATCAGCTTATTTTCTTTTCCTTGAAAAATGAATTTCTCTGAATATCCAATCAATTTCTTACAAATGGGGTGGTTTTGGAAGTGAGGAGGTTATTTAAAAAATAAAAAAAAACAGAAGAAAACACTTAATTCTCCACTTTTCCTCAAAACTCTACTCAAAGCAGTGAATAAAAGCTAGCTTTCACTGCCTTCTCAAGAATTTTTCATGCTTTCTGACTCCACCAGGTAAGTTTCACAGATACCTTCCTGGATAAGATGATACATATTTCATCTCCTGCCCTTGACATTGTGTTGCCATGGTTTGATGTTATCACTTATGCAATGCTCTGATCTTCTATTGGCTTGATTAGAAGTGCACAGTTCATCTCAGACTGAACCAATAATCTTATAAGAGATTCTATAAGACCAAATGCCAAGCCAGCTGACTATATTTTCCAATGAAGTAATTCAGTTATGCTGTCTAGTAAGCAATTTGGTACAACACAATATATCACAGAACAAAATCTTTTATGGTGTACCTCACAAGCAGCCTGTGATCCCCTACTACCTACACACCCCTCGCAACAAAGACAAAAAGAGTTCAGCTTCTCTGCTGCCTTCAGCAGGGTTCATAACCGATGAAAATGGTAAAATGCGCTCCTGGATCTAATAACCCTTCAAACAGAGAGATGCCTTGTTGTGACAGACTGGCTTTTACCAGTACCTGCAGGGAACACATGAGCCACTTTCCCTCTAGCAAGAAGTAAACAGCCAGCCTTCATGCTTGGCCTCCAAAGAAAGGTTCTTTGCAGTCTTGTTTGTACTGACAGCTGCTATTTACATACCTTTGAGAGCAGCAATGAGCCTCACTCTCCATATAGTTAATAGGCCTGCAAGAGTCCTAAATCAGGGAATAATATTTCTTGCAAATAAGCCTAGAGTATTTAAAATAATCCTAAATAAGACAGCATGATTATTTCTCAATATAGCAGGAGAATGGATTGACTGGAAACTTGGATTTCAGTTCATCCAGATGTATGCAACAGAATCACTTTTGTTTTCTTGCAGCTGTTAAAAAGTTATCCATCTTAGTTTCCACCATGGAAAATTACCAAACTCAGGGCTAGTCATGAATGGCACTAGAGTCAATTTAGTAAGACAAAAATATGTCTGAGACAAAACTGATTTGGAGACAGAAATGATTTACAATGCTCTTTCCCCAGTTTCAGCTCTTCTTTCCACTACAGTCCCTTTAAGCTCAAATATCTGTAATCTGGCATGAAGCTAAAAGAGGCCTCCATGGCCTCTTTGAAAAGACAGGAGAAAGAAGAACTATTCATGTATTATAATAGAAGAATTTGAATAGGTCTTCAAATATGAAACAAGTACTTACATATTTTCTTTTTTGACCACACATGACCAACATCACTGGAGCTTTTTCCTAACTGAGCAGAAAAAAATGCAGTCTGTCCTGTATGCTCAAACAATTCCCAGTCCCTTCTAACAGACAACAAACCCCATCAAAGCCAAAAGATAGAGGATAGCAAAACAATATTGGGTAATTTTTTTTTTCCCACTGAAATCACATATTTTACCAAATATTCTTCCGTGAAAGCATAGCAGTATTTAAAAAGTAAAATAATGCTATATGGAAAAGATGTTCACCTGTCATCTTCTCCATCACCTTTTTCTGCACTAATCTATTCTAGATTTCCAGCCTTAGTCCATTCATCTCAATTTAGGAAAGTTTAATCATCTTTTTGCCAATCCTGCAGTAGAGTTCTAAAATACCACAGCAAAACAGCATGCTTGGATCATCACAGTACATTATTCCCATGGTGGCATTTACAAGTGAAAACTGAAATAACATTTTAAGTGCTTTTTCCTCCTTTTTTTCTTTGATGCAAACGTTTTGCTTGGAAACACTGCCAGAATCAGCATTGGGTGGAGTCCTCCACTGAGCAGACACCAGATCATGGGAGAGGTAACAAAAGAATTCAGTCCCATGATAAATTAAATCCTGGGCCTCTCTTCTCAAAGAGTCAGCAAGGATCTCAGCTAAAGCCAAAGATAGTAGTAGTTTTTCTCTGTGATGCAATTCCATCTTCATGACGATCTGGACCAAGACAATCTAACAGGCTTTAAGTCAGCTACAAATTGAACACTTTGAAAGAAAAGAAGTTGAACTGAGATGAAAAAGAAAGAATTACAGAACATAAAAGAAAAAGCCTGATCTCTGAAGTACATGAGAGCTCATCAGCTTCTCCAATGACTCAAAAAGGATCTGAAGAGCAAAGTGGGTTAGAAATTGACAAGCACAATTTGTAAATAAATTAGGAAGTTGCTAATATGTAAGTGCCACTAAAACAGGTGGGTTGTGGGGGAAAAACCTTATGCTGCAGCAGTGTGTCATACTTGCACTGAAATGACCATGTTCTTACTTCTTCAATATACAGACTGAAAATGTGCTTCTGCACTGGAGTTCATCCATATTATCCTAGGAATGGCTCCTCCTTTAAGAAATGTCAGTCTGACATATCATTTACTCATATCCTTGCTTGTTTAAGAAAGCAGTCAAGACCCATTGGTCTCTGATAATCTTTTTTTTACTGGAAAAGTGAGTTTTCTACCAGTAAGTCATTGCTTTGACAAACTATGTAGAGAAGCCTGTGGAGGGTGGAGAATATGCAAACTACGCAACTCCCAGTTAAAGAATGTGAGCAAAAGAACGACAGAGACCATGATAAAAGTTGATCCTGTGAGTAAACAGGGCAAACCACTACCACATGCATGATGAAAAGTCAGAAAAGATGTTGTCCAAAACATGACTCTTGGGAGAGATGAGATCACACTAAGCGGGGGAGGAGGGTATATACAGGATGTTGTTTTGTAACTGTCTTGTGTATTCCAGAGTAAAAGTGATTGTGGCTTGGCTAAACTCAAGTGTCTCGCCTACCCGCTGTTTTATCCTCAAAGACTAGAAACAAGAGCTCCACCACCAGGTAGGCTGTCTGGAAATGCATCCAAGCAACATGGTGCTGGGAATGCATCTTGGCAGCCAAGTCTGTGGCAGACCCAACCTCCATATTGAAATGGAACTGATTGCCCAAGAGTTGTAACACTGCCTCATAGCCCTGAGGGAGAGAACTAGAGTGACTGACACCCAAAACTCAGAAGCTCAATCAAACTGATTTGGCCATAAAACATCCAGTAAGGAAAGGACTTCACTGCAACATCCTGCTTCCAAGATAGTTCTGCAGTCAAAGAGAGTTAACTGTTCTTTCCCAAAGAACTGACAGGCTAACAAATATATCACTCTTAGAGTCAGGAGAGTTTGTTATACAATATTTCAATATTCAATATTTTCAATATTTCTCCATAATTTGCTATATTCTTTATTTGTGCTAAACTGCTTTTGGGGACAGAGCTTTAGAAGTAATTTTAGTATTTTTAGCTTTTCTGGCAGTAAAATAATCCAAGCTGCTCTTAGAGGTCCTTCTCCTTCCTTTACTGACTTCTTATCTCTCATGTACTATCCACTCTCCTGGAAATTCTATTATCTTAATCTCAGGGTATTAATTTCATTTGCCAGTATTGCTTTTCTTATCTTTTACACTCTTAACTTCACTATATAATAGTTAACATTTCTCCTCTCATGTAATGTTTGATTCCATGGCTGTATCTCCTTCTTGCTTTGCATTACTTTTCCTAGTTCTCTGTTTTATAAGGGCTTCTAGTCTGTTTGATTTTGCAGAGTCAGCTTCCTTAAAGGACTCAGCCTTTGTTTCCATTACTGTCAATGATAACCTCTGGCATTCTGTTCAGAGTATGAGCATTGATATTAATTATTCTTTCTTTCCATATCTCTGTTTATCCCTTCAAATATTTTGGTCCATCTTGTCAACTGTTCTGTCATGCTACTAAACTTTGCTCTTGAGCACTGTAGTAGTTTTGTTTCTCTACTTTTTCAGTTTAACTGTTGGCTTAATAATAAGACTAGTTAAGTTCTGAAAACTAGCACTCTTGTACTCATTTTTATTAATATTTTGTCATAGTTTAGTCATGGTACTCTCCCATTTAGTGTCCCCACTGAAACCACACTAAAACATGCAGCGCTGGTAACTCCTTCCTCCCCCTCTCCCTTCCTTGAGGCAGGCTCGACAGGAGAATTGGAGGCACCAAAAGTAAAGATCACAAGTTGAGATAAGAACAATACACTGGAAACAGCAGGAGAATAAGAAAGTGAATGGTAACAGTAACAATAACAAAAGAGCACAAGAGATTGCAATGGCAATTGATTCTCATGGAAATGCTCACCACTATACTATGAGAACACATACCCTCTATACTGACTTGGAAGGGACCCCCTCCACCATTCCCAGAAAATGAGGCGAGGTGCTCTCTAACAACCTTTGGATCCTGGCCATGCCCCCTTCTGGTTACTGCAAATATTAACCCTGTCCTGGCCAGAACCAGGGTGTGGTTCTAGATGGCAGTGTTACACATGGTTTTTACTTCAGTTGGAACCACAGTACAAAATTGAAAGAATGATCAGTTGAAACAAATTTCAAATCTCTTGTTTTATACTCAAATCCATTACCTTGCCTTGTATGGAAGAAATAACCCTCTGAAGCCTCTCTTTTCTCTAATTTTCTAGGTTTTCTTATTTCAATACATTCTCTGATATTGTAATGCATTAAAAGCAGTTAGGCTTTGTAACTAGGTTTTAGAAGTCTGCAAACTTAGACAACTACACAGCAGGATTTTTTATTTCTGCCTTTCTGTTTCTTATCCTCCAAGTCTCCTATAAAGCAATGTACACTACTAAAGTGCATTTTCCTCATGAAAACTATTCCATTTTCCTCGTGAAAACTATTCCATTTTCCTCCATTACTTTTCATCTGCATAGACTTGTATTTATTTGTGTCTGCATGCCATTTTTGTTTCTCTGTTTACTATTGATGCAATTTTGGTAATTACCCTACAGGAAAAAGTTGTTTTACTATTTTGGTTTACAAAATGCCATGAAGAACCTTCTCAAACAAAGGAGTTTGGGGCAGAAAATGCAGAAACTTTTTTCATAAATTACTACATAAATTTGTTACTATTGAAAAAATTATTCCAAATTACAATATACTTTCAGCTACAACTGCTCTACAATTAATTACTGAGGATAATCAGAGCTCTGAGAAAGTTATTTGTTTTCTTATAAACCATGCACAAAACAACTTTTAATGCAGTCATACAGTGCCTATCAATGGTTAAAAGGATCTAAGTCCATTAGGGTGACCCATTCTTTAGGTTCCCAGGAAGGTTTCAGAGGCCCTGCACAGAATATGTGTGAGTCCCACTACACTACCAGCACTGACCTAGGGACCAAAGACAGCATAAGGATGGAACAAAAGTGTCTGGTGTCCTATGTTCAGCTCTCACAGCTCCACACAGATTGGAAATTTAATGTCACTTGGCTGAGGCATCAAGTTCAATGAGGGAGCAGGGGCATCAAGCAAAGCAAGCTGTTTGTTATCCATCTGACTTCCCAAGAGCGCAAAGAATGGGGCCAAATGTTTTGCTAGCAAGACAGATCCGAAGGCAAATCATCAAGACATACAGAGTGCATGTAAGGACAGTCTGCCTTGAAGAACAGAGTATCTTACACATCATTAGGACCACATCATGCATGTAATCACCTAAAGAGGTGGATGAAATAGCACAATGGGTTCACACAAATATTAACTAATCCATATGCATTTCTTTTTTTGGCTGTGTCTGGACTCATTGCAACCAGAATCCAAAACATCCAACATAAAATACATGTAAAAACCATAACAATTTATCTGCTGATCTGACCTGGTTAGCTGAAGGCAATTTTATGGTGTCATAACCATAATTTAGATTTATAACAGAATATATTTAGTAGACTGTTCTTTTGGGGACAGTTATAATAGACAGCCAAGATCAAATTTTGATAAGATTTTATGGCCAAAGCAGCGTGTAAAAAAATACAGGCTGCAACCTCAGAGTCATGCAGTAGTAGACCAAGGTGAAGATTTTCCAGACATCCAAGTCAAAGAAGAATGCAACTCCCTTGCTCAGTTAGCAGATGAACCCAAACTGGAGGAAGGGCTGAGGAGGAGCAGTGCATTTTCCCATAACAGAAAACAGCTTCCAAACCCACTATCAGCTTTGAGCTTGATTTTCAGTTCCCACCAAAGTCAGAGGGGAGAGTAGTGCCTCTATGTGGAGACTTTCAGTCCTTTTCACACTTTGGTAGTGAAGGAGAGAGAAGGGTAGCATAGAATCAAGTGGATTCCTATGTATTGTCTTTTCTCACAAGATGCACAAATAAACTTTCATTATTGGAGTGCCCCTATATGCCTAATCCATAGAAACTCATTTTTTGTTAATGTGAGGGAAAGAGTACGGGGGGTCTGAGTGAAAAAAGAGCAGGGGGCATACTTAACTGGAAGGTCACTCACCACAGGCCTCCAAACAAGAGACTGGCATTGCTGGAGATTAATCAGCATAACACCTCAGAGCCCTTTTCCACAAAGTGATATATACTTGAATTAAAGTAGTTAACTTTTTGACACAAGAGAGGATATATGAAAATGAGAAAAATTGAATTGTATTGCTAGAAGAGCTATACAATTTTGGTTTTACTTGTCAATGGGAAGGAAGTTTTTGTCTGTGGAACTGGCAAGACCATCTTGCCTATAAACGCAAGATTAAAATTTTTACATTCTCTTTTGTGAAAGAAAAATATGTACCAAGAATTTAGCTCAGAGATATTAAAGAGAGATTGTTTTCCATTAGGACTTGAAATCACACTATCACTACAAATTTATTAGATTTGGAAGTGTCATAAAGAAAGATTCCAAATATTTATTATGATGGCCTTAGTAATGTTCATTACCATCTGTTGTAAATAGCTACAAAGAGAGATTTTTTAGCTAGCTGGATGCATGGAACATCAGTGGCTTTCAGTCAAAGAGGTCAGTCAAAAGCATTGCTTTGCATTAACATGGCTCATGGCTACCCTGATTCCTGTCCCAGATGCCCAGAGTTCCAGTGCTGCTGTGGCAGCTATCAGTAAGAGCATCGGTACAGCATCACAGCAACCCTTGTTTTCACCATCGGTTTGCAATTCCTGAAGACTTTTCATCCTTCACTGGAAAAATTCCCTAGCAAGAAGTGAAGCCAGTTGTTCTTCTGCTTACTAGTCACATCATCACATAAAGCAGGAGAGAGAGTCATATTTGGTAGAAAATTATTTCCAGAGATATGACCAGTAAAGGGACTGAAGACAGGGGCCTGCGGTTCTTACTGACATTGTATCTTTGCTAATCTGCATTTACCTCCGATTGACATTAACAGATTTTCACCTACAAGAGTGTTATTTGATCATCCTACATGGCCTTTTTAGGTTACATGAGCTGCTGTAGTTTTCTGTCCCTTGCTTGATAAAAAGACAGTTTGCAAAGAAAATCTCTTTTTGGTCCTTACAACATATTGTGCATTTTTCTCTTTCATCTCTGGACTGAAATTTCTAAAGAAATTAAATGAGCAGGGCAAAGCAAATCAGCAGAGCATAATGTGACCATTGGCATATAACAGTAATGTGTGCGTAGATGAACTTGTCACTCAGAAATTAGACCAGACATGATTCTTTCATCAAAGGGTTCAAAGTCAAGCCTGAATACTCAACTGACTTTCCCAAGATGGGATTCTTCTACTCTCAAAACAACCATGTCATTTCTGTCTGTGCTGGAGAACACTCTCATAAAATGCCACATCAAGTATCATTAGTTTGCATTACTGAATCCAACTGCTCCAGTATCAAATCCTGTGGTAAGTTCCAGTGTGGCTGACTTCCTGCCTTGCAATTTGCTGACAGAGAACATTAAGGCATCTTTTCCATATGTATTAGGACAGCTGTAAGTTCATTTACAGTTCCAGTGAACTGTCATCCAGAGCAGCCTAAAGGCTTACAGCATTTGCTGGAGAACTGTATTCCTGAATCAAGCATCGGGTTACTGTACTGGCACATTGCTTAACATTTTGGATAATCTTTCATCTAAATTTAACATTTATTCTACTATTATATTTATTTATTTATTATCTATTTTATTATTTTTATTATTATTATTTTATTATTATCTATTTATTTATTCTACTTACTTCACAAGAATTTTGTAAAGCTGAATTAATATTTGTAAGTCTTCTGGCTTAGATAACAGTTCCTGATAAAATGCAAAGTATTATCACACATATTAAAACTGTTCTGCAAATTTATAACCATATCTAAAACGTGCTGGAATATGTTAGGGCACTTTTGTTATCTTGTCAAGAGAAGCTAGATTGCTTGCTCAACTACCCGTGTGATGAACATTTCATATGTCATAAAGATAGATGCCATATTTTAAAATATGGAATTTTTTATTTTTCAGTTCACAGTTTTTTAATTTAAAGCAAGGCAATGATTTTCACTCTTATTTGTAAAGTTCAAAAGATGTTCTTCTCCAGCTTAGTGAAATTTCAGCCTTCTTAGATGCTGCTTTTTACTTCTGTGTTTGAAGTCTTGCACAAAGTCAAAATATGAGGCTTGGCATGGAGGAAAAAATGTAGTGGGCTTTAGCTCTTCATGTTGGTCAGATGCTGTCTTGGGCATAGTGACGATGAAATTACATATTTTGATTCTTACCAAAGTAAGAAAGATGATCAACAAAACTTCTATCTTCCAGAGGGCAGCCTTGGTCTGTTCAGGACACTGCCTTGGAGAATGCCCTGGTAAACAGTCCATAGAAACAAAGGAAGACTGAAAATACTTTAAGAAGGAAATCTTAAAAGAACATGGAAGCAGGCATAACTATACACTGAAAGACAACCTGGTGAGGAAGAGTGGCCTGCCTGAACAGGGAGCTTTTGCTGGAACTCAGAGAAAAAAATAAGGGTTATAACCTTTGGAAGATGGGACAGGTGACTCAGGAAGTGTACAAAAATGTCAGGCCATGCAGAGAGAAAAATTAAAAAGGCTAAAACTCCATCTGCCACTGCTGTGAAAGGTAACAAGAAGGTTTTTTTATAAATACATTGACAACAAAAAGATGGCCAAGGAAAAATCCCATCCTTTATTGGACATGCAGAAGGACACTGTCAGAAAGGGGAGGAAAAGGTTGAGATACTTGATGCCTTTTTTGCCTTAATCTTTAACAGAAAGACTGGTGATCATCAGGGCAACAGGCCTCCTGAGCTGCTTGACAGGAATGGGGAGCAGAATGAATTACCCATAAACTAGGAGGGAGTAGTCAGTAACCTGCTGCATCACTGAAACACCCACAGCTCCAATGGGCAGGACAGGATTTGCCTGAGGTTACTGAGGGAGCTGGCAGAACAGTTTCCTAAGCCACTCAACATCCTTTACCATGAGTCTTGGCTAACCAGGCAGGTCCCAGTTGACTGGAGGTTGGCTATTGTGATGCCAATCTGAAAGAAAGGACAGAAGGATCCAAGGATCTACAGGCTTTTTATCCTAACCTCATTGCCGGGGAAGGTTATAAAACTGATCATCTGAAGTGCCATAATGCTGCACATACAGAACAACCAGGGGATCAGGCCTCAGCACGAGTTTAGGAAGGGCAGGTCCTTCTTGGCCAACCTGATCTCTTTTGATGACCTGGTAAGCCCCCCCGGTGGGTGAGAGAAAGGCCGTGGATGTTCTCTACTTGGACTTAAGTTAAGCTATTGACACTGTTTCCCATGGCACTGTCCTGGAAAAGCCTGCAGCCCATGGCTTGGACAGCTGCACTCCTTACTAGGTTAAAATCTCAGGGGACGGCAGGGCCCAGAGAGAGGTGATAAATGGATATAAATCCAATTAGTCCCAATTGGTTTTCCCCAGGTCTCACTGTTGGACCAATGATCTGTGTAGACAAGGGGATTGAGTGCACCATCAGTCAGTTTGCAGGTGACACCAAGTTGTGTTGGAATGTTGATCTGCTGTTGGGCAGGAAGGCTCTGCAGAGGGATCTGCACAGGCTGGATCATGGCTGAGGCCAGTGGTGTGAGGTTCAACAAGGCCAGTGCTGGGTCCTGCCCTTGGGTCACAACAACCCCAGGCAGTGCCACAGGCTGGGGCAGAGAGGCTGGAAAGGACCTGGGGGTGCTGGTGGCAGCAACTGAACATGAGCCAGGGTGTGCCCAGGGGCCAAGAAGGCCAATGGCATCCTGGCTGGATCAGCAATCATGTTAATAGCAGAACTAAGGCATGGATTGTCTCCTTGTACTAGTGAGAAGAAAATACTAGTGTACAGAACAAGAAAGACATTCAGGTACTGGAGTGAAGGACTGGAACTGGGGAAGAATCTGGAGCACAAGTCCTGGGAGGAGCAGCTGAGGGAACTGGTGGTGTTTATCTTATAGAAAAGGAGGCTCAGGGGAGACCTTATCAGTCTCCACAACTGAATGAAAGGAGGTTATAGTCAGGTAAGGGTCAGCCTCTTCTCCAGTCAACCAGTGTCTAAACAAGAGGAAATTACCTCAACCTGTACCAAGGGAGATTCAGGTTGGACATCAGGACTAATTTCTTCAGAGAAAGGGTTGTCAGGTATTGGAATGGGCTGCCTCAGGGAAATGGTAGAGTCACCACCTCTAGAAATGTTCAAGCAAAAATTGGACATGACAATTAGTGCTGCCTATGATCATGTCTGTGAAGACATCAGGTTGTGTTCAGTCAAAGGCTGGCCATGATGATTTCAAATGTCTTTTCAAACATGCATGATTCTGTGGTTGTGAGACATTTATACAATGTTAGCTGTCATAGAGTACTTAACATTACAGACAGCTTTTATAAAATAAACTGTATCTCCCCTTCTGGAATTATTTCCTATTTCAAAGAGCAAGACTAATCGCTGAAGGTGCTTGCCTCCAGCATTGCCCAAATAGTCAGAGACTGAAAGAAGTAATGCAATGTAAATGATTCATTTTCAACCTGAAAAAATTCCATACCATAAAACAAAGAAACAGAAAAATTATGTAATGATCTCTCTTCACAGATCTCAAGGCTGATCATTTCTGTTATAAGTGATGGGAATATTCCTTTTCTTACTAAAGAAACCTAAACAACATCTGTCACACACATTCACCTCATAATCACAAATAAGATCATTAAAAAGATCATCTTAGCCTCCATGCAGGGTGGAGAAGCACCTAATGAAGTTAACTGATGGGAGTCAGAAGACTGAGCTCTTTTTTTTTTTTATTAAGGGCCAAATAAAGTTGTGAAATCTGGAAAAAAACTGCATTGCAAATTCCTAGCAGGAGCTCCATAAGATTCAATAGCAAGATTATCCAAAGGCATGTGAATAAACATCATCCAGTGTGTCCATCCAGTGTGGTAGGTGCAGTCTGTAACAATTTTGCTGCTCTATAGACACATTGCCATAATACAAATAAGTTCACCATTTGCACTTTGAGAAAGTATTTGAAAATCAGTTTACAAACACTGGGTAGCTATATATGCAACTACTACCGAGTACTGTTTGTGGCTTGACAATTTGTAGTATTTAATAATAATGTAAGAAAAATTTTAGTCATCCTTTTTGATTGGGGAAGAAGGTAAGGAAGAGGAAAGGAAAAAGTAAGAAGGTAAAAAGAAGGTAAGGTAACTCTACTTACAGCTGTAAGAATTTAAGGGCCCTAAGTAATCTAAACAAAACTGTATGGTTACTCTCATCTTCTGTTTCATAGTGTTAGCAACTCACAAGTTTATATCAAGAATATTACAGTACATCATCATTTTCTCAAAATCGTATCTCATGAAAAATCTTAGTTTATGTCTTACAAGAGGGGTGTTCAGCCCTTACCTTAAACACTCATCTTGTATGCCCAAGAAATTCATCCTTTCCACAGAATTTAAGCAGACAGAATCTTCCTCTAGAGGCCTCTAAAGATACTCCTCCATGGGAAAGATATCCTGAAAGACTGATGTGGTTAAAAAGAAGCCACAGGTTAAGTGACCTGGGCACAACAGGAAGTTTCTCATACTGAGGTTTAAAAAATGCCTAAATGTCCCTTATGTGTAAAAGTTCAAAGTCCAAGGGGAAAGCATGGGGCATTTTATGATGCATCAAGTCATGATTTTTAAGTTACTCTCATTATTTTTGAAGTCTGTTTATTTAACATCCAGAAGTACTGCATAAGCTCTTGAATAAATATTTCAGCTCTCAAGTATGGCCCATCACGTCTTTCTCTTTAAATGAAGACTGAGCAGTTCCTTTGCTTGATGACATTAATGGCAAGTGAGCAAAAGGCTGTCTAAGAGTAAAAAGGGCTGACCACAGGCTTCCATACACTCTCAAAGCCAGAAGGGAATTCAGTGTGTTTGGATGAGATGCAGTGTGTTTGGTGGCTGATGTTTATGGCATGTGCTGTGTTGAGAAACAAAATGTGAGTTAAACAGAGAGGAATTTTCTTCTGTAACTTCAGTGTTGATGATAGGGATTTCAGTGCTGCCATGTGGCTTACCAAAAGTTCTGCTCACTGTGAATACATGTAAACACAAGCATGACAAGCTTTACAGAAATCATAAGCAGGGATTTTATTTTCTCTTTTAAAAGTCAGTGAACTTACAGGTGCATCTCAAGCACTTCTGAGAGCGCCCCTGTCACTCCATTCCTCTCTAGTATCAACATCCATTTTGTGTGTTTTGCCTGCCTTGGTCACAATGCCCCATAGAACAAGGGCCTAGATTCTCCCCATTTTATAATGTTAAAAATGGACTGTCACAAGGCCATCTGGTATATTCTTTGAAAGGAATTTGGAACATATTGTTTACTGGATGTTAGCAGCTACTTGAAATTGAACTTTTTCTGTGTGTATACATTACCATCCTCCAATCCCACAGGAATTATACACAAATATCCAGTTCTAGTGATGGAAAACATGACAGGGTGCATTTGGCAAGGATTTTTCATTTAGAACTGATTTCTTTGCCAGGAGATTTCAAGGCTCGTGCAGCATTGTTCATATGGCACCTACCCTTCTGCAAACCATCAGTGTGGCTGAAAAAGCTTCCTGATTACATCACTTCTTCTCATTTTCATATCATTTAGTAAAAGTTTTCTCTAGTGAGAAAAAGGTAGGATAGTTTGCCTCAGCCCCATTACACTTTCTCACACAGTTTCCCCTGTCCCAGTTCAAATTGATTTATTTGAAGAACTCAGATGTAATAAGAGGAAAAATGGCCCAAAGCAGTGATTTTTGGCCTTTCCCATTTCTGGATCTTCAAAGTTTCTGCAGAAAAGATGGGAGACGTAAACATAAGCAAAGCAAAGCCTTGATTTCATTAACTGTCTTTCACAGACTCCTCATAGAAAAACACTGTCCTAAATCATTAATCACAGAGCTTAACTCATCCAACATTTTTCTCTATAAAGCCAGGAAGTTAGTCCCATGATTTGGCCCATACGGCTTTTGCAGGTAGTTATTAATAAAATCTTATCATGGAATAAAGGAAAAGACATCTTCTCTTCACAGATATTTGTCCATATGGCCTCATCCTCAGAAGCATCTCAGACTCTATAGGTTGTGAATGTATGCTACACATACATGTGGTCTACTCATTTTTAACAGTGGAGAATTAAAGAGCAAAGGAATACCTTTCCTTGTGTTTTCAGGGGCTTAATTCCAAAGTTATTAGAAGCACACCAGAAATTTTCACTTCACATTGGAGAAAAACTTCACAAGACATGATCTGAAGCAAGATGCTCATATAGAACTATAAATCATAGAATTCACTGAGTTGGAAGGAGCTTATCAAGATCATCCACTCCAACTTCTGGCCTGCACAGGACACCCCAAGTGTCACACCATATGCCTGAGAGAGTTGTCCAACTGCTTCTTAAATTCAAATGGGTTTGGTCTTGTGACACTTCCCCTGGGTAGCTTCTTCCAATCCTCTGGGTGAAAAACCTTTTCCTGACATCTAAGCTAAACCTCCTCTGACTCAGCTTTAGGCCATTTCCCCAGGTCCTGTCACTAGTCACAAGAGTGAAGAGATCAGTGTCTGTTCCTCTATTATCTCTCATGAAGATGTTGAAGACCACAATGATGTCATTCCCCCCTCCCATTCTCCTGTTCTCCAGGCTGAGCAGATTGAGTGACTTCAGCCATTCCTCATCCAGCTCCACCTCCAGACACTTCACCAACCTCATGGCCCTCCTCTGGACACTTTCTGATAACTTTATAGGTTTTTTATATTGTGGCACCTAAAGCTGCCCCAGCACTCAAAGTGAGGCCACCTCAGAGCAAAGCAGAGCAGGACAATCCTCTCCCTTGCCTGGCTGGTGATGCTGTCCCTGATGCCCTCAGGACAGGGTTTGCCTTCCTGGCTGCCAGGCACTGCTGGCTCATGTTCAACTTGCCATCAACCAGGACCCCCAGGCTCCTTTCTCCACTGCTCTCCAGCATGCTATTACCAGTCTACATACACAATCAGGATTGCCCCATCCCAGGTGCAGAATGAGGCACTTTCCTTTGATGAACTTCTTATGATTAGTGATTGCCTAGTCTTGTAATTTGCTGAGGTCTCTTTGCAGGGCCTCCCTGCCTTTAAGAGGGTCAACAGTTCCTCAGAATTTAGTGTTGTCAGCAAACTTACTCAGTATTCCTTTGAGTCCTGCATCCAAGTTATTTATGAAGATATTGAGGAGCACAGGGATAGAGCCCTGTGGAGCCCCACCAGAGACAGGTCACCAATCTGACGTCACCTCAGTCACTGTGATTGATCCATGAGCCATTTTCTTACCCATCACATTATGTGTTTGTCCAGTTGTGACATGCACACTCTGTCCACAAGGATACAATGAGAGACAGTATCAGAAGCTTTGATTAAGTCCAAAAATATTATATCAACTGGCTTTCCTAGACCAACTGGGTGGCTTAGCTTGTCATAAACAGAAATCCGATTTGATAGGCAGGACTTTCTTCTCATGAGCTGTGCTGGCTGTGACCAATGGCTGTGTTGTCCCTCCAGGTGTTTTTCAATAACTCTTTTCCATGATTTCACTGGTCACTGCAATAAGACTGACAGGTCTATAGTTTCCAGGGTCCCTCCTCTTGCCCTTCATGAAGATCAGGAGAACATTCACCAGCTTCCAGTCAGATGGAACCTCTCCAGATTCCCAAGATGGTTCAAAAATCAATCCTCAAGAGAGGCTTTGCAATTAGCCAGCTCTTTGAGGACATGGTACCTTTCAGTTCCCTGAGGGACAGAAGGTGACCAAAGCTGCAGCAGGGACACCCCACCCTTGGGGGATCCACTGCATCAGGGACATCTCTGTAGGACCAAAAGGCCCAGGTGTTCCATAAAACAGGGAGACACCTGTGATACTATGCCAACAGGAACCCACATGAAAGACACTAAGAAGTAGTGTAGCAAAAAAAAAAAAAAAACAAAAAAACCAAAAAAACAAAAAAAAAAACCAAAAAAACCCCACAACCTAATACAAATCCAAATAAAAACAAACAATGAAAAGCAAATAGCAGCAAAGAAAAACATTAAGAAACAAACAGCAGCAGAGAAAATGCTGTAAGAAGCAAAGAGCAACAGAACAAAATAAATAAGTGAAGAGCACAGCAGAAGAAACAGTTATGCACAAAACCCCAGACCTCCTGTGTCACCTATCATCTGACCAGAGTAAATGGGACAGACTGAGTTTAACCTCAACAAATACAGGGGAAGTCAAGCCTGGGAAGGAGGGAGGAAAAAGCTTTTAGCAGGTGATTTTTTTATTGCTGATTTTCTCTTTTTTCCCTCTCTAGCCATATCAGTGTTCAGAAGTTGATGTGAACTGGACACAGAATAAGTAAAATTGCCCTGAGAAGAAATGTTTTGCCCATGACTGATTCTTGGGTGCTCTGGACAATAAGACATGTGGTGCCACAGAGCAGGTCAGCCCCTCAAAGTTCCCATTTCTCCATGTGGGAGCGTGTATGTCTCTCCATAAATGCTGAACAGGAACCACAGCGCTTCACTCCCACTAGGTGTCCCAACTGAGAGCTCCCTTTAACTACTCCAACATAAAAAGAATCATACAGAGCTTATTAAACAGCCCAGCCCAAAGCTAAAGGAGTATTGCAAAATATTCATTATTAAATGTGGAGGGAAAGGGGAACAAGGAATTATATTTGGTAGTAAAGAACGGATGCCCAATAATTAAAATAAATATATACATTAGTATGAATACTACCAAACACAGAGTTAGGTGTTTGTCACATTACAGATGAGGTTTTAGCATTCAATGTCTACTTTCATGGTCAATAGTAAAACGTGCTTGTATTTCAATTGGAGGTGAATGGAGCCATTAAGTGGAGTTAAATTGTTAGGCCATATGGTCTCTCTCCTTGTAGGTTTCTTCATGTTGCAGGTATTTGTTTCTGTTTTGTGTTTGTATTTACATACAAATGGCCCTTTTAGTGCCCTAAGGAGACATTTGTGAATGGTCATAACACAGTAACTCACAAAATTACAGCCCTATAAATTATTCCCTCAGGCATTAGAAGAGCCTGGGAAAATACAAGCGCAGACAGATGCAAAACTTTTATTTAACAAAATTTACACCATGTTGACGGCGTTGAAAAAAAACTCAAAATGTGAAAAACTATTTGTCTTATGGATATATGTTGTCTGGTGTGTAACCTACACACTAGAACAAACTAGGCCTTCCATAATTTCTTACCAGGTCGTAGCTGGTGTTTTTCTAACATGAATGTTGCCAAATGACAGTGTGCTTACTTATCACATCATTTCCAAAGTGAAACACTTAAAAGCCAAGAAATTAATAAAGGACATCTGAAATTTTAGACTTTTCACATAGAAGAAAGAAACACACTAATGGCCTCTATTGCAATGGTACCCTAGAATATTGCACTCATTGGTACCTTTATTGTCAGAGCTCCTCTCTAAGACAATGGCATGATGTTTTAAATCACTGGGAAACCAAGGCATGAAACAACGGATTTGGAATTATGCCCAGCTTTACAGAACCAGTAGAAACATGTGATCCTCTTACTTTCTACACCAAAGGGGCTCCCTGCAGCCCCTCAAGGTTATATTCACAGCCCATAGTAGTTCATGCCAGTGTCATGAACACACTTGCCTGTTTGGGTTGCCCATGCAGGCCCCTAAATGCAGAGCATACACATCTCAGACATGTACAACCACATCATTATGCAACAGCTTAGGACAGTCCCAGCACCCATACTTTGGTGATCCACTCAATAAAAGCCTCACAACCAATCTGCACAATGTCTATCATGCAATGATGATGATGTGGTTAGGACAAGGGTAGTATGGAGGCAAAGCATTTTGACACACCAAAAAACCTGGCAGCTGAATTTGGGCATGTGACCAGGCACTGCCTCAGTCACACTGAGAAACGAGAAGCTGCATGAAAAACAAAGTGTAAGCCCAGGAAAGCTATGACAAAAGCAATCTGCTGCTTGCCCAGTTTCAGCTGCAGCCTCTCCCCAGAAGCTTCCCAACATGCCCTACCCTGATTAGCCTGTCAGCTTTGAGAAGATCCCAAATAGACCATGAATAGTCACAATTTTAAGGTCTAGTCGAGAGATACTAGTGTCTTCACAAGAAGATTTGGACCAGAGATTCAGCGGCAGAACACTTTGAACTAAAGTTAGCAGAAGATAAATGTCTCCACACTAATCCCAGAAACAGTAACAACAAAAAAATGCCTTTGTCAGTTGTTTCCAAATGTGTTTTTTTTTTTTACCTCATAGTCCCAGAGATTATGAATTTCAGATGGTGATACTAGAATGCCAAATATCTTATACATCAAGTAATTGGTGCCCTGGGGACCCACCTCTCTCTGAAAGACTGAAATCATCAATAGACTGTGTTGTGGGTCCTGATTTTGACCCACATTAATGTGAAATCAAGCTCAGGGAAAAGAATCTTAGATTTCACCATAAATATTTTATGTACCAAATTGATGGATATACATTCTTTTTCTTACTACCGTACTATTGTCATAAGATTTAAGGATTTTTTTTTTTTTCACTCTTTCTTCTGAAAGCGATGAAAAGTGGGTAAGAAACTGTTTTTCAGTAGGATGAGCTACTAGGAAGAGACTTCTGCTGGAGAGATAAATTGAGCTCTCTGTCCACCTACATTTATGGGAGACTCTGCAGAGTAATATCCTGGGGTGTGCTAGTTCTGCACGATCTGCAAAGAAACAATCCCAGCTAATGTCAGGGGTGAAATAAGGCCCAGAATGGCAAAGGAAAGATACACCACAGTTTCTCAGAGAGGAGGCTTTGGTCAGAGCAAGAAGAAAAGAAACTGCTGAGAAGCAGACCCCTGCAAAATACACTTCCCTACTAAAATGCTGTGCACAGATTTTTTTTCTGGGACATAACAAAAATTTCCTATTCTGTGTTTTTCCAGAAACTGATAAATTGTTCCTGCCCACAAAAGATATCTATAAGTAAGAGGGAAGAGTGTTCCATCCAGCCTTGCTAGATGTTTTTGGCTATATTCACAGAAGGACCAGTAGAGTTTGCTGGCCCTGAGGCCAACAACCATACACAGTACACGTCACGTGCGTCCCCTTCCCTATCCACCCATGGAAACAGCTCCTGGGAATGGTTCCTGGAAGGTCTCACAGCTGGGTGCTCTCTGTGAGTGTACCAGCTGGTTTGCACCTCAGCCAAGAACTATGAGAGCTGTTTTGTTAGTATATCTCATTAATATATCTGTAGCCACTTAGAGCAAACGTGGACCAAATGAAGGTAAGCCAGATCTATTTAAGATCTTGATGCTTACAGTCATAGCGCTATCCTCAGAGGAAAATTAAAAAATCCCCCTAACCGTCCTATAAAATACTTTTCTAGGTCTGTTCATTTTGTTTCTAACAAGAAACAGTTTTAAAACTCAAGGTTTTACATTCACAGAAATGAAAGGTTATTGGCATCATAAATTTTATCACATTAATACTTATAAACCTGCTTCCATCTTGAGTGCAGGTTGTGCACAAGTACCAAGTATACATTCTACTGGATATTTTTATAAAATCAGTTACTTCAGCAAATATGAATTATCAACATTTGATAGCTGAGAGTAAATTTTTTTTGTATGTTCAGTAAACTTCACAGAAATAAGATGTGATTCACTTTAGACTGATTGACAGCTTTAAACAACCTCTTACATTGCAGATGTCCCATAACAAAACAAATCAACAATTGTCTGGAATTTGAAAACCACACATTATTAATGTGAAACTTGTAGAGAAAAGTTAAATTATATATTAAGTAACATAATTAAATGAAAACCTTGAATTCAGAGCTTTTCAGAACAGCCATCCATTTATATTTTAATGAAATTATCACACTCTTTAAAATATTATTTGTTATTATTAGTGACATTGTTAGTATAACTGTCAACAGTCCAATTTATATAACACAAAATAAAATCTGAAGACAACAAATTCCACAAGGAGATTTAATTTAAAATGCTGGATATTCTTATGCTACATAAATTCTTACAAGGGAGCAGATCATGCTAACAGATGCAGAAAATGTCAGCGTTTTACTAGAAGAATATGCACACACATTAAAAAGTTGATTTATCTCCAGGGAACTTCATTTAGGTGTTACAACAGAGATCCAGTTGTATGAATTTAAACATTTCTAACTTGACTTTTCTGCTTTCTAGCAGGTTTTTCACTGACAGCTCAAGCATGCATTTCCATTCTCTATCCATCCTAAATTCAACTGAATCTCTTTTGAACACCATTTAATTTATTCTCCATGTAGAGCTGGAAGCTGGAGAACCAAAGGGAGTTTTTCTGCAAGGGGCAGAAGTGAAAGGCATCTTTTGCAAGCTGGCCAAACCAGCTACAGGCAGCAAAGGTAAGCAAATACAATGCTGCCTTTTGTGCTTTTACCTATAGGTTACCTTAGCTGTCCCAGGCTGATGAGCATTCAGCTTTAGGAGGGATTTAAAACATTCCCGTGGGCTCTCCATCAGCCTGCCACAGGAATCTGACAGGTGGCTGCTGGGAAGAGCTGAGAGCCAGACTGCACATGACAGCTGTATCAAGCAGTGCCATGGTTTTGACAAAACCATTCTTGAAGACTGCCCCTAGGAAGAAGCTTCTTTTCATTCAGAAATTATTGCCCACCAAAAATATGCAAAAAATTGTTTCCTATGTTTTGGTATAATTTTAAGATTATACTGCCATTCATTCATTACTATAGTTTTGCCACAGAAGACAGAAATTATGCAGAGAAATTTAATACCAACTTTTGTCTCAGTTTAGAAAATATAAAATTTAGTCATGATATGGAACTTCTCAGTCCTCAGATACTATGGGAAATGCAAGAAAAGCCATCATCTTTTCAGAACCAACAGTCATTTGCGTTCTTATATATTGTATATATTTACCATCATCTTCACACACCATTTCTGTTCTCTGCAATGAAAGTTAAGCTTCTGATTTGGGGGGGGGCGTGGGGGGTTTGTGATGTGCTCTTTCCAGTAACAGTATAGACAGTCCTCCAGGTCAACAGAATGAAGCTAACACACTTTAAACAACATCATCCAAAACGTGAATGAGTTTGTTGCCAGCAATCTTTATATAATACCCATGAGCTAAAGAGTTTAGTTTCAACCTCTTGGTTGGACAACATTCAACCTCAAGACAACCTCAAGCCTCTTGCATTGGCTGCAAGATAGCTCTTGCCAGTTGTTGCATTTCAGTTCAAAATTAACTCATTTTATTGCATTCTTTCTAACTGTCCTTAAGGGGAGAAATCTTGCAAAAAACATTCTTTTTAGTGATGTGTTCTGGTAATACTTGCTTTGCAGAAGTTACATCCAAGCCTTCTGTGTCAATATTTCAGGTTTCAACAATAGACACCATCCTTGATGATAATAAAATACACACAGTTTTTAGCAGACTGCTAAAGAGAAGATGCAGCTCCACAGTCTCCTTCCAGCCAGTTCTGGTTTATATCTACATGACATTCTTTATTTGCATGCACCCTCTTTCATACGTTGTTTAAATATGCAGTAAGGTTGCTGCTTCTCTAGCAGTATAAATATACAACCTAGAGTAGGTAATCTCCATTTCAGTTCATTATTCTGTTGAATAATGAATTAGCATAAGGCTTCAGTTCAGCAGCTGAGGAGTTCAAGAAGCATATTACAAAGAACTTTTTGTCCTGATTTTATGAAGATTTACAAGTGGAAGAAGAAAAGCACTGTCATTCTTAAGGCTTCATTTTAAGTAGCATTTCAAGACTTTAATTGAATATATAATTCATCCAAAACTGTAAAGTTTTACTCAAAGGGTTCTTTCTCAAAGGGTTCTATTACTCTATTTAAGTTTTAACAGGGTTTTGGCTTTTTTCCATTGTCAGAAAGTATTGTTTCCAGAAATCATCATTTACTTGAGCAGCAAGACCTTAAAAAGTACCAAGATAGGCCAAGAGGTGAAAACCATCTTTTCTTTTGTGAAGTTTTCTTAGGAATAAAGGAAAGGTAATTCAGCCTCTATCATCATGCCTGGATCTGCATTCCTTCCTCACAAACAGCTTTATTGATCCCTGTGTCATTCCTCCCAAAAGTATGGCTTGGGTGCCTCGGAAGCCCTCTCATTATGTAACATGTCCCAACATCAGAAGCACGCTGGGGAATAGCTGCACCATTATGCAACGTCAGTCTGTGAATCAAGGCTCCCTTGCAATTGCCAGTGCTTCACAACAGTTTGGTTGTGTCTCCTGTAGTATCTCTCTTCTGGTAACTAAATATTTTAGAATAGTTTATATTGACTCCAGGGACAGCTGTTGAGGAGAAAATTCCTTATTTCAAGCCAAATATGGAGTTCATGGCTTAGCTCAAGAATTGGACAATACCCAAGAATTTGTTAGGTTTTCTTCCCCTTTACTCTGAATTGTCCAATATCCCTCCTGCCTTCCCCTCCCCCACAAAAAACCCTCTACTATAATAAAATTTAAAGCTTATCCAGAGTGCTTACTATATGCTGACATTTCCCTTAAAGAAACAGTGCCAGAATAGCTTAGGCTTAAATTTTGAATTTAATAATAAAATTTTAAACAAAAAAATGCGAAGTTAATACAAAATCTAAGGTGATTTTAAACTGCCTTGTCAAAAACAACAGTTCAAATTTTAAGTGTTCCCTAATGTCATTGCATTTCTAAGAAATATTTTACTCCATAAAAGCTGGTAATTGAAACCAAGTAGATTTTTTTTCTAAAGTCCAACACACAGGCCTGCTCTCATTTCACAGGCAGGAAAAAATGCAAGGAAAAAAAGCCTAAATAAAATATTTTCAGAATTTTATTTTTTAATGCTTTATCTTATATTAATCACACACCACATCAATACTGATTTTCATTAAAGCACCTATAATCTGGAAACCTCTTGCCTTATAAAAGAAAATACATTCCTTTGTCCTAACAGTGAAGCTACCATTGGTAATGAAAACAATAATATATCTTCTATTTCCACTAGCCAAATGTCTAGCTACTTTTGCTGTGACCAGTCATAACAAATACGTCAAGAGTATTAAAACACAGGAAATACTGATCAAATTCTTCTCCCAAAAAAAAAGGAAATATGTTTATAAAGTGAAGCATTTCTTACAGGAAATATCTCCATTTGAATTTACTGTATAAAACCTGTGTTGCACATTTAATTTCTGATAATTTTTACCTTCATTTTAAAATGCAGGATAATGTAAGAAAGCTACAAATTCCACAAGGTGTTCGGGAAATGCCGCTTGTCAAGATAATATCACTCTGCACAGATAAAATCAAGGAAGATTTTCTGTGAATCACATACATCACATAAATACATCATCATCATAAATCACATACATCACTGGTCTTTTGTGAATGACACAATGCATCAGTACCAATAGAAAAGGAACTTGCTAGCAAGGAAAACCAGTATTTTTTCACTAAAGTAAGGCTCTCTCAAGAGTAAAGGCAAATCTGTAACTGCTGGCCTCCAAGGCACAGGTGACTCAAACCAAATAATGCTTAATCCTAGTGATATGCAAAGTATTTTGAAGATATGCAATTGGGAATATCTGAGCAGTTATGAGTTTTAAAAAATGCTTCTTGGGTTTTATTGAGAATTCTTGGTGGAGGCAATATACCTGCGGGGTGTTAGTCCAGCAAAACCAGTTTTACTTTGGCCACTCATAATAGTCAGAGACCTCCACCCTACGAAAGGTTTGTGTTACAGATGTTTGTGCACAATCGGTTTGGGATAGCTACAGACATGGACAGCAGAAGCAATAAATTTGTTTACAGTACTAAATTCACCAAAGATGGAGATGAACCAACTCTCACAACTCATACTTGTGCATCCCTTTTCTAAAAGTGTGTGCGTAGTATAATTAAAATCCCAGTGAATTAGGGGTTGGAATTTTTCCTTTTGCTTCTTTTTCTCGGGGAGTTTTTTCCCATATGTTGACAAAAGAAGCAATAATGACCGCTACTTAAGAGAGACAAAAGATATGCACCCACGAAGGAGGTTTGCACCTGGCTGCACTTCTCTTATCGGAGGTGTTTCTCCTGGAATAGGCAGAGATCCGGCAGGTTTGGGCTGGGGAAGGGCGTGAGTGCAGCTGCCGCTCTCAGCGCTCGGGCCCCCTGGGGCTGCGGGGCTGTGGGAAGGACTCGCCCGCTCTGCCAGGCTCCATCTCCCGCTGCCTCTCCTCCGGTGAGCGCAGCTCTGCTCACAGGAGCGGCCGCTGCTCGGGGACATTATCGACACGGGCCTCAGCAAACAGGGGACCCTTCACTGTCTGCTGGGGTGCCTCAGGGGAAACCCCGGCATCCCCAAGCCCCTCCTCCTCCAAGGGAGCCTCTCCTCGCCCTGCTCCTGAGCTAGGAGCCCAGCCCAGCCCAGCCCCGGTGGTTTCTTTGCCACTGCTCTGGGTTTTTGCTGCACTATAGCCACACACCTCCTGCCTGCTGGGACGCCCTGCGGTTTCTGCCACAGCTGCTGAGATCCTGCTGCCTCTTGCTACCCCGGGTGAGCCCGTTCCAGCCGCCATTGCCCCGTGGTTGCTGCCACAGCCCATTTTCCCCGCCCGGCCCGCCCGCCATTGCCCCCTGAGGGGACCGAGCCGCGCCGCAGCGCCCCCTGCAGGCGCGGGGAAGCACGGTCCCGCCCTGCCGGCCCGGAGCCCGCAGCGCCCCTGCTGGCCGTGCCTGGAACTGCACCCGGGGAAGGGCTTGGAGAGCCGAGACCTCCACGAGCCTTCTGTTCCTCTTGTTACTGCTGCTCTTGTGTGTTTGTCTTGTTGTCTGTACACACACCAGTAAAGAACTGTTACTCGTTCTCCCATATCTTTGCTTGAAAGGCTCTTAATTTCAAAGTGTTAATAATTCAGAGGGAAGGGGGTCATAGTTCCCACCTTCCTTGGCAGTCACCTGTCTTTCAAACCAAAACACAAGGTTAGTTTGAAATATAATAAAGGTATGAGATGTTTTTGAAGTTCATTCTTTAAGAGCTTTCTTGGAGACATCTCTTAGTCTTCTGAGGAGGCAGATATCTTCTCATGGCTTAAACACTCAACTTCCAGAGCCTGCTCTGAGCAGGAGGCTATGTTATGGTTAATTGCTGACATTTTTGTGTCAATCTTATTTTAAGATAAAGCATCTGTATAATTCTATTTTGAAAAGAATACAGTTTCACTCGACCGCTGAGGTTAAGTGTCCTGGGAGTTCCCAGTGGACTAGCATCCCAAGGCCATCGCTCAGTCTAGGCTCAGGATTTTATTTAAAGAATTCTCTGGTAGCCAATACTAGAATTGTTGGCACAACAAATGTTAGGAGACTTGCTTTAGATATAATGGCTCTCTTAACATTGACAGAAGGGGACCCAGAGAAAGGAAAAAATCAAGGATGTCTATCATGGATCACAAAATCTCACACTTGCTGAATCTGAGCTCCTAAATCCTGTTCCTTGTCTGCCCTTCTAAAACGGATGTGGTAAAACTATTTGCTCTGACAAAAATTGCAGTGCTCCTGTTTAATAAAGTACTTTTCATAACACCTACAGGTTATCACCTACCAGTGCTTTGGCTTGTATAAGCATGGGGCCATGATAAAAAGGTCACAGCTTACACATAAAGGAAAAGAAAAACATCTAAGTGTTGCTGCAGTTTTCTAAAGTGGAGTCCTGGAAAAATTTATATAAACTGTGCATAGCTGTAATGTGAAAGGGGACATTTGTTTCTTCAGAAGGAATTACTGTGGTGCAAGAATTGTCTTGGCAGATAAACAGAACATATTTGCCCAGTGTGTAAATAACTTTTTATTCTGTAAAACTTCTAGTGAATAAGTAACTTTATGAAAAGCAAAACCACTCCATCTCTTTAATTTCTGTATAGAGAGACATACCTGCTCCTTAAACAAAATTAAAAAACAAAAAACCCCTGAAACAACAACAAAAATAAAAGGTAAAGAAAGGAAAAAGGAGTTTTGGAATTTTTTTAATTCTACCTTTTGACCCCAGTGGTTTTGGCACAAGTTTCAAATGTCAGACCAAAGAGTATTGCTCATGAAAAAAAATCTGCTGGCCAAAGTAATTCTCCTATTGGGGTCACATTCTAGAGTTCAAAATGTGGGAAAAATGATAGATTTTTTCCCCCATTTTCCTAAGAGATTATTCACATAAACATTTTTTAATTAGAGAAAACACTATGTATGACTTTGCCTATTGAAATGCATGAATGTCCATTTGCGTGGTTTCACTGGGAGGAATGCCTGCCTTTCACAAACTGTGTGCAAGCGTGTCCTTCCCCACTGCCTGACCTGGGGAGAATGAGACCTCTCCAAACCCTTGCAGCTCTATAGGCAGAGATTCCTCGTGGGATCAAGCGCCAAGAGGTCTGTGCCTACAAAGGTGCAATGTGAAATCCAGAGTTACCTGCTGGTCACGCACCCACACCATGTGGACGCTGAGGTGCACCGGCTGGACATGTCCTCCTGAACCTACAGTCAAAAAATGTTTTCTGCAGCAAAGGGATCGTTCACACAAGCATAACAGATCTGATGCTAAAATTTGCCTCACTGGAGGGAGGAAGAAGTGAGAAGAGAGAAGTGAGAAGTGAGAAGTGAGTTCTGCTCAGTTGAGTTAAGAAGATGCCTTTTGTCTCTAAGCTATGGTCATCTCACCAGCTTGGATCCTCTGACAGAGGATATTCACACTCCATGCAGAGAGTTTTTTTCCTAATTTAATGGTGAGTATTGGGACATGGAACTCAAAGCTTTCCTGGGTGTTAGCATGGAACCTAAATGTTACAACATGAGTCATTTTGATATTTGCCAGAACTCAATAAAGTAGTCTCGTCTCCTGTTTTCTTTGGAAAAATGACTTTTAGTTATGCTATTTTGCCTGAACTTTTCTTCTCTCTTCTTCTTTTCTGAGTTGCCAGTGGCAGAACTGCTTCATTATTTGCTGTACAAAAAGAAGAAAAAAGAATTGAGAAAGGGAAAAAAGCCTGTTTTAATTAATAGCCTATCAGGAGCTTGAAGTACACAGACACACACACTAAAAAGATTGAACAAAACAAAACCTAAATAAGATTTTCTTACCATTTTTGACACTCAGTAGGTTGGAAGTACTTGGTATTTTCTCATGATTCACATGGAGATCCACCACACGCTTTAAAAGAATTAATTGATCTATCACTCTGCAGAACACTAATGCATGCATTACTCATTTTGCCTCAGCTTGTTTGAAATGTTTGTATGGAGAAGAACTCAAGTAGGTACTGTTTCATTTCATCACTTACAGTGTCTGTGACCTGACTGTAGTAAAATTTACAGCCCTGGGCTCTTATATGACTAAAATACTACTACCTACTGCTGTATTTTTTGATACCATTATATGAATGTGTTTCTGTTGGGATATCAATCTATGATTTCATATAATGTGAATTTAAAGCGAATAAATGTTTCCTTAAATAATGTTTTCAATATTATGGGTCAGATGTTGGAGACACTCTGTGAAACTTGTCGAAGAGCTCCTTTAGAACCAGCTGATACAAATCAAGACTAGCAAGTTGCTTATGTCTACTCATCTGTAATTTAAAACTGGTTAACTCCCCAAAACAAAAAGACCTATAGGACTGCTAGATAAGTAAATTAATAAAAATCCAGCAAGGTATCCCTCAGTTATGCAGCAAAGGAAGGGAGAAGTAGAAACTTCACCACACGCTAACCCTGACACCTCTTTGTTTTGTTCCTGAAATCCCTTATCATGTGAAGTAGAAAGCTGCACAGAAAAGCCCCAACCAAAATAAAACTACTTGGAATAGCTTGCTTGTTGTGAAATCCACACTGCTCAGAGGACAAAAGGCAAGTGGAGATAGAGTATGTGAAGCCATAATCCATGCCACTATTTACCTGCAGCCCCCTGCTCTCCCCAAATGTGTAATGAGACACAAACTTAAGACCGGTGGCGGCGTCACAGGAAGTGACAAACTCTGAATATGGCTCCTTCTGAAAGCAGGGGGGGAGACTTAGCACATGAAAGCCTTCCTCCATGAACAGCTGTCATGCAAATGGCTAACTGTCTCCTTCATCATCTGAATTACATTGGGAACCTTTGAAATATCATGGTATAGGAGAAAAAAAAACATTGAAGTGTACAAATATAAGCTGAAGGTGAATTTTTTAATCTTTGTTTTCTTCCAGTCTTCACATGTATGTGATTACAAAATATCCTCTCATATTTTTAATTAAAATTCAGTGCCAGAAAGCAGCTTACAAGCTTCTACAGCTCTTGTAATCTGTAGCACAGTCCTTTAGGGCGTCATCTACTAAATTTGACCAATATGTTTAACTCTTGAAACTGCAGTTAGACATAAACCGTGCGGAAGACCGCGGGTGTACGAGGAGGTAGGGCCCCTCCCTCTCCGCAGCGTTACGTGGGCACCCCGCGGTTATATAAGCGGGCGCCCACAGGAAATAAATCGCACTTCACCATTCACCATATTGGTGTGATGTGTGATCTGTCCGGCAAGGCTGTAAGTGCTGCCGTGGTCTCGCTCCTAACCAGGTCGCACTAACCTCAATAGCAGGCAACATAGTGGTGCCGAAACCCGGTCTGCTCCCCGAGGCACGGGTTTGAGCGGCGGGCGACGGGAAACACGCTGGCGGAGGAGACGACCGGAGCGGCTGGACCGACTTCGGTGGGGAGGACGCTCCCAGGTACCACCGAGATGGAAGTTCTCGGGAAGGTAATTGCAGAGGTCCACGAGCAGTGGAGTATTTCGTGTAAATTCAGTGATTTTAATACCGCTATAACGCGGTGGCTTAAGTTACATGTTATCGATCGTCCCGTTGAAATTTTACACCCGGCCTGTTGGGGGAGGTGTACAAGTGCTCTTGCCGATGATGTTCTTGCCTCCGGCTCTAGTAAACCTTTCAAAAGCTGGGGCAGAGTCATGCATGCTTTAAAAAAGGCCCTTAAAGAGCAGGAAACGTGGAAGGCAGCCCAGCAGTGTCTCAGAGTCATTCCGAAACTGGGTGTGGGCGCCGCTACTCAAACGGCTGTTAGTCACAGTTTTACAAGTGCTGATCGGTCGTTTGACACTAACAACCCTTCGCCGTCGCGATCCCTATCTCCAGCCCTGACCCCCGATCCACAAACTAACCCAAACCTACTTCCCCAATGCAATAGTTCCCCATTTTTCAGTAATGGCGCCGATAGTAAAAATAAAGATACAAATCAAACAGAAACAAAACCACCCCCTTATGCACCACAATATGGCGCCGAGGCAAAGCAGCAGGGGCGGGGCCAGCAGGCGATTCCCGCCACAGACATGCGTGGTCAGGACCAAGGGGAGGGAGGCGCGGCTTCTAACTGGGAGGGGGAACCAAAGGCCAATCAGAGACCGAGTTTTCAACCATTCCCTTATACGGCCAAAAAGGGGCGGAGTAAGGCAAGTGCTGCCACTGCCCACCAAAAACCAAGAGGGCGGGACCCAGCTAAAATGCACAGCCGGTCGGAAGTCCCCGACCACTCCACTTCCTCCCAGTCGGAGAGTGAGGCCGAGAGAGCCCCAAGGCCGAGCCGGCACGGGTGGTACAAGGGGTTTAGATACAGACAACAATGCACATCCTGTACAAACCCCAGTTCCAACTCGGATTCCGACTCGGGTTCTGACTTAGACGCAGGCTTCGTGCCGGCAGCTTTTACTGAATTTGTGAGACATCCTCCAGAAGTCTGGGGAGTCTGGACACATCTCTCACCCGCAATCCTGACCGAGGCACCGTCGTACAAATCATTAGGTCCCCATCACATAGGCAACACATAGCAGTAGGGCCTAATGAATTGGCAATGTTCCAAAGGAATAAACCACCAATGACAACTCCTTCAATGGAGAAAAAGCCGCTTGCTACTGCTACCTTACCGAACCCTGTACAAGCCATCCCTACACCCAAAACCACTTCACAAAGTTTGTTTACCCGAATGTTGTATGCTGCTTTTATATCCCTCAACACCTCACGCCCCAACCTTACAAGGTCTTGTTGGCTGTGTTATGATTCCAGACCACCATTTTACGAGGGAATAGGTTCCAATAAAACCTTTAAGTACTCCCAAGAGGCCAGCCCCAAACAGTGCAAGTGGGACACCCCCAGCAAAGGGATCACCCTGGAAATAATCTCAGGCTACGGAGTTTGCATAGGAAACAAAAATATCAAAACCCAAAGCAAAGAGCTGTGTAGCTCCTCTATCCACCTAGACCAGCACAAAAAGTGGGCCTTTCCTGCGTCAGGGAATATATGGGCTTGTCACACCACCGGGCTTACCCCCTGTGTCTTTATAAAGCATTTTAGTGAATCTAACGGTTTTTGTGTTCAAGTCATTGTCATCCCCGGGATCCTTTATCATACAGACAATGAGGTCATGCTGCACTTTGAAGCTGAACTACACCAAATGAAACGAGAAATAGCCACTGCTATCAGCCATCAGTACTGCTGACCCTCGGAGGAACAGGTGCAGCCACTGGCATCACATCATTGGCCACACAAAAACAAAGCCTGCAGAAGTTGCAGCAAACAATAGATGAAGACCTCCTTGAAATCCACAAAAACATTTTAAAACTAGAAGAATCCCTGATTTCCCTGTCAGAAATGGTCCTTCAAAATAGGCAAGGTCTGGAGCTCTTGCTAATGCAGCAGGGAGGACTATGCACCGCCCTCAATGAGGAGTGCTGCACTTATGTAAACCACTCGGGCCCTATCCGGCGATCCATGGCTGAGCTCAAAAATAGACTCGAGCGTCGCAGCTACGAGCTTCAACAGCAGAACTGGTTCAATTCCCTCTTCAGCCAACACCCTTGGATTACCCCCATAGTTTCTACCCTGATGGGACCCGTCATCGTTATAATACTAGCTCTCATACTCGGACCCTGTTTGCTTAACAAGTTTGCTTAAAGTTACCCAGTTTGTTAGAGCTCGGTTAAGTAGAATCGATATTATGCTTTTGCAGCAGAGACAACTAACCTAGAATAACCGTTAAGCCAGTTTTGTTTACTAACAATTCAGTTTGCTTGCATGTTATTAACAAGTTGTTTACTTCGTTTGCAGTTGCTGTGCTTGCATAAGTTTGAATTTAAGTGTTCATGGAGAGGGGGGAAATGCAGTTAGACATAAACCGTGCGGAAGATCGCAGGTGTATGAGGAGGTAGGGCCCCTCCCTCTCCGCAGCGTTACGTGGGCACCCCGCGGTTATATAAGCGGGCGCCCACAGGAAATAAATCGCACTTCACCATTCACCATATTGGTGTGATGTGTGATCTGTCCGGCAAGGCTGTAAGTGCTGCCGTGGTCTCGCTCCTAACCAGGTCGCACTAGCCTCAATAGCAGGCAACAGAAACAAAATTAGCAAAGGTTTGTATTATACACTGCTTGAATTGTATGTAATTAAAAGCAAACAAGCTCTGTTGTTTCCATTGGTATCTAATATGGTGTTGTAATAAACAGGCAGAGACAATCTTTGCTGTTGGGAAATTTATACTACAGAGAGTCATGAAAAACTGGGACTTCAGACCACACTGTAGAGTGCTAAGACACAACAGAACTGAGGAGACAAAACTCGTTTATAAAAGATGTGATCACTGAAAGACCCTTGGAAAGAAATTATTCTCCAACAACAGCAGAGTTGGTAAGCAGCAGCTACCTGTGACTCTTCAATGCAGCGACCTTTACTTGAGTTTTAATGGCAGATGACATCAGATGCAGAAAATACAAATATAAAAGAAACAATCACTACTTCAGTTTTAAACACCTGTGGTATTTGATAACATTGCTGTAAAAAAATCTAAAAGTTGTCCAAAGTAGTAAATAAATCTTCTGGGTAGCAATTTACTGAAAAAACAATAAAAACATACAAATACAATCATATTAAAAATGCGTTAGGGTACCCTGCAAAGACACTATCACTTCAGTATTTATGAACTGCACAATGCATAGATGAACTTATGCACAAGTTTCAAGGGAATGACAAGTAGGAGAAAATTATTAACAATAATTACTGGGTAGTAGATTGGTTCCACAATTGAACTCTCATTCTTCAGGTCAAATGTATAGGATTTTGTAAGATAAACAAGTATTTTCATTTTTAACAAGTTTCGGTTAGAAATAAAAATCAGAATTGATTTTTCATTGGATGATTTCTAAACATTTTTTCCCACATGATGGGGAACAATTTTGTTAACGTGTTTGTCTTTCATTTCCAAGAATGCAGTAACACTTCAGGACAGCTCAGTTCACATGAGAAGAATATGCTCAGCCTGAAGTAATTTGAAGATGCAGACCTCACCTTACTAAGGACAAAGTTTCATTCTACATCTGAAATACCAGGAAAATAGTAAGACCTGATACCTAAATAGGAAGCATTTCAGTAGAAAATAACATTCTGACACTACAGAAAGTCTGACACAAGCTGACTAACTATGGGATATTATACATAGATATAACTAATATTATGCATTCTCTAATTTTTTAAATTATTTTACAAGTCTTCATATTGCATTTCATTAATATATTTGGACACCATTTGCATGTTCCCAACAGATACACAATTGTCCCTGCTGCCAGACAATTAGCTTCTTAGATGTATTTATGTGGAACAAGTGACATCCAGTGGCCAGTACAGTCAATTACCATTCAGGTCTCAAGCCAGGTGCTCCAGCATCCATACTTTTCTTCTTTCCTTGTTCTACTCCCTCTTTGCTCCAAGTGCCCAAACCAGTTTTTCTGACTGAAAAGAACTTCTTCAAGGCCCTCAGTAGAAAAACCACATGGGACACTGACACGAGGATTAGGGAGGCACAGAGATAGCCCGGATCACATTTAAAGGAGGATTTTGATGTTCACATGGAATTTGATTGCAAGGTTATTTATTTGTCAGCTTGTTTTAATCCTCAGAAAGGTAGAATGAAAAGTGATTTCCCAAAGGCAGTCTGATGAAATTTGCTACCTGTCATATTCATCAATTCTCAAAGTGCTGCATAGAATACTCTCAAAAAACGGAGCTGAACAGCTGAATTGAGAAGAGACATTAGAGATTGTGTCCAAAAAGTCCCAGCAAGACTACTCTAGGACTGGGAAATGGAACACACAAACCACATGAGGCATTTTTCCTGAGTATTCTGTATTCTGTTATAGTGTATTTTCATACTTAAAAACTACATTCAACCCTATCTTTATCAGCTCAAAAATCGATTTCCATACCAACTTTCTCAGAAAAGAGAGTTACATAAAGACCTAGGATATCATCTCATGAATCTGTTTTCCTGAACACTACTCCCAGTAGTATCACATGGGCAGAATGCATACACCAGAGAAGATGGGGATAGGCATATTTTCCACCTGGACACTCTGGAGAGATTTCTGTGACAGTCACAAGCACAAGGCCCAGTCACAGCATCAGGGACTTAGACTTTGCTTTTGTTCTTACCACCAGAACTTCATGGAAAAGGACACAGCACAGAAAAGAAGGCCAGGTTCTATGAGAAGGCAGCTCCTGACCATTAGTGCCATGGAAACTGCTACATGTCACTTAGGGACATGGATGAGTATCAGGTTTGTGGTTGGAGCAGTGATCCAGTTAAATAATGACAAAGTGCTACCAGATATATATAATTCTGTAAAGAGGCTGAAGTGTTTCAGTTAACTTTAAAGACATGTTTAATAAAATGTTCAAATCAAATACTCTAGTGTGAAAGACTGGACCAAAGGCCAAAAACCATCATACAGTACTTTGTATTTTTCCCCTTTTTTCTTATCTTGAAATATCTTTTATACCTATTTGCCATGTATGCACATACTCTTTTATTTGCTGTTGCTTACTTATAGAAACATGATTCATTTTTGCTGTGTCAATAGAAACGTGCATTCCATTTCAAATTCTTATTTAAGAATTTTCAAGATGTTGGGATTTGCAATGAGATTAACTAATATTTCTGCTAGAGAAAAAGGAAAACAGGCATTCATTTAAGAATAAATACTAGAAAAAAAACCACTCTAGATATATTTAGTAACATATCAATGTTCAGTAATTTTAGATCCCACAGCAATAAGAAATATTATAAAGGTTTGCCTGACATGCTGTGGAAAGCAAGTTTTGTAAGAAGAAATAATGTAAGACCTAACAATATAGCTTGGAAAAGGATCAGAATATTTCAAGCTAAGCACATTTCAAAGCTAAGTACAAGGACATTTCTGACTAGAAGAAGAAAACGAGGGCTGAAAAAATGTGTCTATTCTTTTCCCAGCTACAGCAGTTGCCTAATAAAAGATGTCAACTCTCCCTTTCATTTTTAGTCTGTTATGACAACAGCAGACCACCAAACAAAAGCAACAACCAACCCACCAAGAGGAAAAGGTCTTTTTCAGAAGACAATGCCATAGCTGCTCCATTACACATTCGGCACGAGGTTAATTCTCAGTGGTAATGCAAATACAAGTTAAGCCAAAGAGACCTAACTGACGTTTCTGGAACAAGCTTTCAAAAAAACACTCTTTGAACATGCAACCAGGCAGCAGCATATATAAACGTCTTGGATACTTGAGCAAAATGGTTTTGTAGAGATCCATATCTGCTAAAAAAGAGGTTTTTGACAGCATACTGCAGAACACATGCAGAGCACTCTACTGCCACTGTTCAGACCTCAACAGTACTTATTTCTACAAGATTTTAATAAATGATGGCAAAAAACTAGCCATTAAAGGCCTTATTTTGTGGGAACTCGTGTTCCCTGAACACCCTTGAACACTGGAGGAGTGGCTGGGATGACAAAGGCCATAAATGCTCTTGTAGAGTAGTGCTACCAATCACAGAGCAGACATGAGGCAGACTGGGACTATCCTGCTCAGAGTATCAAACCTGCCCTGGGGCAGAAAGGTGTGTTATTAAGGGCCTCTTTTTACTACCATCCCTTGTTTTGGGATCCTGACCAGTAAGGGAGTAATGGTTTATCTGCTCATTAATCAGAAAACGTGAATGTCAATGTGCTATATAAATATCTCAACATTTATATTTCTTCTTCTTTTTTTTTTTTTTTTTTTTTTTTTTTTTTTTTTTTTTTTTTTTTTTTTTTCTTTAAAGCTTGTGAATAATAAAATTTAGGATGGATAAAGTACCTTCTTTATTTTGTGGAAACTTTATCATAAAAACAACAAATTTTTTGGGGGAAAAAGATGCTTTAGATACCCAACTCCTATTTGTCTCTGTCTCCTTCCTATTATATTTGTATTCAACACAATTTAATTGCTTGCAAAGCATGGTAATCCTTTTCCATTTTTTTTTATTCCTACAAACTATGGCCACCTCCTCCAACACAAAACAAAGACAATTAAGGAAACTACCAATTTTAATTTTCACCCACAAAATGAGCACATTAAAATTTACACTGCAAGATCATCAGAGTAATTCCCAAGGCAACTACAACTGTTCTTAAAAGCAAAAACCATGAGGGAAGTAGTCTTTGGCACTAGGTAGACAAAAGCAAGTTGATATAACTCTGCTTGGAAATGGAAGAATATTAATGAATTTAAACTCTGGCAGAATGCTTCGGTATTTCCTGCAAAGAACATAAGTCTTCAGGTATGGTAAACCTAATGTCAAACTGATCAAAACCTGAGCTACTTGCCTGTCCTAACTTTGTAATATATTAGGTACGTCTGGATGTGAGTCAAATAAGTATATTTTGAAGATAGAATAGAAAAGATATTTGGTTGAAAACTAAGGCTCAAATACTAACTTTCATATACTTGAACTTACACCTAAATTGAAGAAACAGGTAGGCTAAAAAGCTTTACAGTTATCTGGAGTGAGAAGTTACCTTATCCTGGAAGCCTGTGCTACAGGTTTATTAAGATCTAAGGGTAGAAAACCACCTTACAAACACAAGAGCAGCATGGGACCAGTCTGTGGACTATATGTGTTCTGGGTTCTGGCTGGCAAAAAATCCAGCTTTCTTCTTTCTCTTTTTAAAAGCTGACAATTTTGAAGATAATTATTTTGAGAAGAATGCATGCACAGAAACAATGTGTTGCTAAGGCTACTACTTCCTTTATTTAAAAAATGGTTGCTGTTTGTAAGCCATTGTACATTTTCTGAGATGGAAGGATATCACGCCCCTCCAAACACTGAGATTTAACTGTTCAGCCCAAAGCCACAGAACTGGTCCCTGAATAGAGTGAAAGAGAATTGACTGTTACAAAAGTCAAAATCACCCCCTCTTGAAAATTTTCTCATTTCTCATGTCATCAACAAAAGACATAAAATTTCAGATGTCTCTGTCTTATTCAGAGGGGTGCACTGCAATTCATTAGGAAGATCAACCCAAAACATCTGCAGGATAACCAAAGCAAGGCTTTTAATATGCAGTGTTACACTGTTCATTACACTAAGGATTTCAAACTGTATTTTGGTCTTCAGTCCCCTCAACTTCATCCCAACATTGTTTCACTTTAACCTTAATAAAATTAATTTTAACAAACCTGAGGAATTACAAGGTATATCTAACATGAAGACCATGTCATTCCACTAGGGCATGTTTCCACACTAAAACTGAAATTTCTCCCTCATATCATCTCCCATCCAGGCTGTATTTATTCTCTTCAGATCTGTGAAAGCCCCCGTAAGGGGCTTACCTGTGCCAGTGACTTACCACTCTCACTGTAAAGATAAATGAGGACCAGGCAAGAAACATTTTAGGAACAACCACAACTGCTGGTCCAGCAGAAATGGGAAGCTCCTTCTCTTTTCTAAACCTGGCAGCAGAGTTAGAGATGCAAGGCAGTAAGGTCAAGCTAGCATTTCCTGTGAGATAACTCTGTAAACTAAAAACTAGATGCCTCAGAAAGAGTTAGCATTTAAGTACCCAATGTCATGATAATTTCTCACAATATACAAAACGGAATGAGTAAGAGATGCTATTTGCTATATCATCCTGCAGAAAAAAAAAAAAAAAAAAAAAAAAAAAAAGGTGGTTCCAAGGTCTATAGCCAAAGTTCAGCAGCTCCATGGAGCAGCTTAAATTTTTCACAGACCAAAATAACCAGGTATAAAGCATTGCTTACCATATCTCTTCAAATTTGAAAAGTCCATGTTGCATCAGCAATATGACATGAAAATTATAGCAATACATAGCACATTGCATTTGTTGGCATATTTTACTTTTTCAGGTTTCAAAACTCAAATATAATTAAATCACATCAAATTATATGGTTCACTAAACTAACATTCAACGGCTATTTTGGGGGACAAAATGCTTATGAAAAATAAGGATTGTTGATGTTGATTAAAGACTTCCTGTGTTGTGTCCGTACATCAACAAATCCACCATAAAACTCTTGAAAACTGAAATCCATTGTTCCATGGTCCATAACAAAAATGAGCTTCTGAGAATGCAAAATCAGAAAATTAAATGGCTTTACTTACCCACATCTGTAATATTTTAATAGGGGGAATAGGCAACTGCTAGTTATTACTGCATGAGACTGCTTTAACATCTGCTTGAGCTTTTTATGTTCATTAGCTGTTAGTTTCCATTCTGTTAGGGATTTTTTTAAATTATGGGTTAGACTGACCATGTAATAGAATGTAATAGAATAAGTTAATTTCATGCTGTGCTAGAGTTCGTCCTCAATCTTCTTTCAGAAGACACTTCTTACTGAGTGTGAAGCCCCTTCAGTCTTTCTGTCCTCCAGTTCCTTTGTTGCTTCTTTTAATAGGGAAATGGTTGGATAATAACCAGTTTTATGGGGTTTTGTCAACAAGGGACAGGAAAAAATGGTGAGGAGACAGACAGGGCCTTTTCACAGTATCATGCCTCATTGCAAAACATCACACTTAGTAAAGTCACCCTTAGCACATTTAATAGAGAAGCATGTACAGCCTTATTTTAAAGCCATACTTACATGTGACGTAAAGGTGTGATCTTTACAGCATGGCTGCTTTAATTCTCTGACATACAATTCTTTTCCCACTTTTTCTGGCCCATTTGACCCTATTATCAAAACTAATAACAGACATATTTCATACCTTGTTTACATAATATTCTGAAAACAGTGGTAGTTGGTAAAGGAAGTTTAATAGCTATTTTCCATATCCTTTTCCAATTAAAACTACTTTGCAGAAGTACCGTCTACAGAGTTCAAAAAAGTGTCAAGAGGCGTGAATTTAAAAATTAGTGATGTAGAATTTACACCGTTATTTCTCTAAAAGTGCATAAAAATGGGCATTAACATGTAATTTATATATACTGTGCAGAAAATTGGACTCTGAAGTGACAATGTTTTGAAGACTTCAGTAACCTGAAGTGCCAGGTTTTGAAGTGATGTAGAGGACTACATCCAGCCCTGGAGTGTATGGGGTAAAACAAAACCAATGAACTCTCGTTAAAGAAGGAACACAAAACTACCTCTACGTATTTTCAGTTGAAGAACATGATCCCACTCATTCTCAATGAAAAAACGCCTCCAGGCAAAAGCAAAAAATAGAATGCATTACAGTTGTTTCTTCTAGGACCATTTCCTGATCGCTGTCTTCCCATTAGCTAATATTCCTTGCTATCTTTGCAACTGGAGAAAATGTTCTTGCCTTAGAAGTCATCAGGATGATCAACCTGGAACAAGGGCTCTAAATTAGTTCCTTAATTTCTCAAAAAATGTTTTAAATTCGTATTTTAGGATTGTTTCTGCTCCTCCAAATATCACTTTTTTGAGAACTTGGAGCTTGAAATACTATTAAGTCCGTTTGGAAACAAATTTGATAGGAATGGAAACATCTAAGTATGTATCTTCCTCTCAGGAAGAGCATGTATCACAACAGCCTAAGTCAGCAATGTAATATATCCTCTGGGCAGCTGCAGAGCAGTTGGATTATGCAAGCTATTACCATTTGTAATTTGTTTATTCATAAACCACCCCACACTAATCATATTGATGGAACAATACTCATTGCAAGTCTTATGAAATGAGTATTTCAACTGCGCTTCTTAGGTACAGAACAGAGGACTCGCATCTCTTACTACTCAAATCCCCTTCTATAAACTTTTTCTGCAAAATTTAATGCTTACACAAAAGCTTGCATGTGCTGGTGGTGCAAAGAACTCTTGATTTGGGGTGTTTCTTTGAATTTAAATGTTAAGTTTACTTACTACAAATAACTGAGCCTTAGAATGGAAGAAATTGAAACATATCCCCTCATTGTCTGTCATGCACTGCAGATCTAGAAAATTACCTCAGCAGCTATTTTGGCACTCTAGAAACAAACCTAGCAAACAAAGCCTTCTGTGCTGAGGATATGAAATCCATTCCTATTTGTCAGAGGTTGTTTACTATGGACAACCTCTAATCTCAGTCCTACAGACTAAATGTTCCTTCATGGTGTTAATATATCTTCTGGCTTAGTTTCAAACACATCCAGGTTTGTATGCTCCAAGAGTGCTCTGCCCCAGAAACCAAGACCTAGAAGTGGATAAAACTCCAGACGCTGGGGTTTTTCTTCAAAGTTAAATACAGAAGCAGGTTCAGTCTCCAGTTTCTCTATTTGAATGGACCAGAATTACATGCTTGCTGCATGAAACCAATGTAGTGGGATACACATGACTCATTAAATTGGAATTTCAGAAACCACACCATAGACTAAAGCAAGAATCTGAGAGACAGATTGACAGATCATACAACAGAAAACTTGTCATTTTTGTAAACAATAAAATTTCCTTCAAAGCCAATTTAACAGCACACAAAATTTTGTACTTGTCGATACAGAAAGTAAGAAGCGTGTTTCTTAGAAATACCATATTTTATAAATTTAAATTCTGATCTAAATAAGTCTCTGGCTCAAGAAGAGTGGGAAAATAACGAAGGATAGTTGGGCTTCAGTTCTGCTTTCAGTCCATCTTTCCCCCACGCACCCTCTCCCTGCCTGTGGTGTTCAATGTGGTTTGTCTAAGATAAGAACACCAGCTGAGTATTGCAGAGGGGACCACATGCTTGCACAATTAATGCATTCCAGAGATGGGGGAGCACATCAGCCTGCTAAATGGTACGAGTGGCTGCTGGAGACTGAGACAACTGGGCAAACTGGTTTCCTGAGGTAACAGGCAATTCCAGAAAAGGAAATTCTAATTAAGCTGAAAAGGAAATTCTAATTACAATTTTTAAAAAACCATTTGTTCCCAACTGGAAGAATTGAACACTGTAACAACAGGGAGGCTGACATCTCCACCAAGAAGTTCAAATGAAAACCTGTACCAATCTAATAAAATTGGATCTGTTTTCAGCAGAGAACTGGGACAAATTAGTGTATCTTTCCAAACTAAATTTCTCTGTTATTTTGGTAATGTAGTAATTTGTATTAGAAGATATAAATTTTTAAAAGACCAATCAACCAAAACAAAAATAAACAAACAAACGAAAAAACCCACCACAAAGATTAAAGTTGCCTCAGTGAGACATGGGCACACACTGCAAACTGCAAAAGCTTCACAGCTGAACTGAGATGAGTGTCCTGCATACTCTTCTTCTTGCTGCACTGCCTTGCCATGACCTGATCAGAATTTCACAGCCTGCTTGAGGCAGGCTACAGCAAACATCTCTTGGATGATAATAAGAAGCTGGAGATAGAGTAGAGAGAGGGAAATCTTCAAAGCAGAAGTCGTAGGATCCACAGGACATAGGCTAGATCTTTACCTCTGTCACACTACAGGCTCTGTGTATATGTGTCCTTCTTTCCATCCACAGGGAAGACAGGTTACTTCATAAGCCAACACCAGGCTGCAGCCTCTGGAAGAGACCTCTAGTCTGGGTTTCACCAAAGCTTGAGGAAAACACAAAAGCTGCATGTCAGTGATATTTCTGAATGGACATACAGATGCCTAAAATTATTCACTTACCACTCATTTTGAAGGTAGAAACTGAAATCATCACAGCAATGAACTCAACATTCTTGTAGAACTGAAAAACAATTGAAGCAAATCTATATGGTACCTGGTTCAAAAGGATAGGATTCACCTCACACCTCAGCCTGGAAAATTAACTACTCAGACCAGTCAGGTGTTACAGCTTTTATTTTCACTTTGTTAATCTCAAAAAAGCAACACATATATTGTTCAATCACTCTCAGTTGTCTAGCCTTCTTCATTTATTAGAAAAGCTAAGTGAAGTTGGTACATCAGATGACAGTCACACCTAGAATAAAAAAATGTAAGGAACTAATGCAATTAAAAAAGAAAAAGAGAAAATTATTATTTTATTATTATTGCCATTCACTACAGCCTTCAGTCTTAACATCCTTTGGTGGCAGCTTGATTCTCTTAACTTTCAAAAGTAATTTTGGATTAGTTAACTACTTAGAAAAACAACAGCAGAAAACAAAGACAGTGATAAACAGAGAAAAATCACTGAGTTTTTATTAGCACTTCAGTAATTATCTAGTGTTCCATGGTAAAGCACATGTTAAAGAGAACCCTGGGACTACTGCTCCAAAGTAACAGAATGGGTTTTTTTCTCTGAGTACAAATGAAATGTTCTCCCCCTCCCATTTGGTAATTTTTTTAAAGAAGAGCTAGATCTTTTACTAGCTATCTGTGAGCAGAGACATGCAGCATACTGCAGCCAGATACTTCAAGTGTGATAAGACAAAAATTAATGCTTTAGCAAATTAGATCCCTTCAAATCCCATTGTTGTTTTTTTGCTTCGTTGGGAGGGAGAGATATGAAGAATTAATTCTTTGTCTTCCCTCTTCTCCCATTTCCCTCCCAAGGTTGAATACAATGAAACTGAAAGGCCATACATGCTACAATCAAATACAGTTGTCACAATGTTTGAAATGAAAATTAAATTACAAGACTTTTCCTACAGTATACAACATATTAGTGCTTTTATGATTATAATTTTATGCCAAATCATAGAAGAGATCTGCAAAAATGATAGATGTGTTATATATTGCTACATTTTTAATGTATTACCTATTGAAAATCTGTGTTTTAAGTGATCTTCATGTAAAAACAGAGGTAGCCAAGAAAAAGTGCTGTATTTTAGATGAGGTCTCTATGTATGGTGTAGTAAAAAAATGTTTGATCTCTCGACCAAGATGATTAATTTCAAGACTTTCTTCATAATAGTTTGTCTTGTTGTCTTAGGTTGCAATGAAAGATAAAAACAAAAATACATATTCTATAACCATCTGTTAAAACCAGATAAGACAGTGTTCTTTATCTCTTCCACAACCCATCCTCCCCTCCAGAAAAATATCTTCTGTTAATTAGCCATTGAGTCTCTCTGCATGATTCTTAAAATTACTTCATCCCATTGTGAGGTGCTCCACCCAGGAGGAGGAGCCAAGCTTTTCCTACCTAAGTAGAATCTAAGATTTAGAAGACCACAGGCAGGCTTTTCCCACTAAATTCCCAGAAGAAAACCAAATCCTTCTACACCACCACTAGACCTCCAGAAAAAAAACTACACCTCTCTACAGAATCACTACTTCAACAGAACCACATCGGTCACTGCAAGAGGAGCCACCATTTCATCTGACTGCTACCAACTCCCTGACTGACAGCGTGTCAGGTTGTATTCTGACTGTCAGTGTTTTTAATACTACAACATTTTATTTTCATTTTCCTATTAAATTGTAATTCTGACTTAAGATCTCCCACTGGCTTGCTTTCAAACCGGCACATATTTTGGCACCCAACATCAGTCTCAAGGGCATCTAGAGAAAAAGGGTGAGAATGGAATAAGTTCTTGAGAAACCTAATTTTTTGTGTGCTTAATAAACAAACACATAAAGTGGCACCATGCGGTCCAGCTTACCCTGGAAAGGGTGGCACATGGTCATGGCTGTATTTCTCCCTATATTTGCAGGTCCATATCTAAACATGGGTCCTATAACTAAGGATACTGTGGCTGTTATCCAGGTTGCTTTATGTGCTAATAAGGTGAGGAATTAATGGAACCCCTCTGCAGTGGGACTCCTGGAAGTGACAGAGCAACAGATACCAATTGCCACCATGACAGTGCACCGCCGGCAGTACCGGACAAATAGAGATGCTGTGATCCCCATCCACAAAATGATCTGTGAGCTGGAGAGCCAAGGGCTGGTCAGCAAGAGCCACTCACCCTTCAACAGTCCCATGTGGCCTGTGCAGAAATCTGATGGAGAATGGAGACTGACTGTGGACTATCGGGCATTGAATGAAGTGACTCCACCGCTGAGCGCTGCCGTGCCGGACATGCTGGAACTCCAGTACGAGCTGGAGTCCAAGGCAGCAAGGTGGTATGCCACCATTGACATAGCAAATGCATTCTTCTCCATTCCTTTGGAAGCAGAGTGCAGGCTTCAATTTGCTTTCACCTGGAGGGGCGTGCAGTACACCTGGAACTGACTGCCCCAGGGGTGGAAGCACAGCCCCACCATCTGCCACAGACTGATCCAGGCTGCACTGGAGAGGGGTGAGGCTCCAGAACATTTGCAGTACATCGATGACATCATTGTGTGGGGGAACACAGCAATGGAGGTATTTGAGAAAGGAGAGAAGATCATCCAGATTTTGCTGGGAGCCAGCTTTGCCATCAAGAAGAGCAAAGTCAAAGGACCTGCCTGAGAGATCCAGTTCCTGGGAGTGAAGTGGCAGGATGGACGGTGCCAGGTCCCCACTGAGGTCATCAATAAGATCACTGCAATGTCTGCACCAACAAGCAAGAAGGAAACACAAGCTTTCCTAGGTGCCATAGGCTTTTGGAGAATGCACATCCCTGAGTACAGTCAGATTGTGAGCCCTCTCTACCAGGTCACTCGCAAGAACGATTTCCACTGGGGCCCTGAACAGCAGCAAGGCTTCACCCAGATCAAACAGGAGATCACTCATTCGGCAGCCCTTGGCCCAGTCAGGACAGGACCAGAGGTAAAGAATGCGCTCTACTCTGCAGCTGGAAACCATGGTCTGTCCTAGAGCCTTTGGCAGAGGTGCCTGGTGAGACTCAAAGCCGACCACTGAAATTCTGGAGCTGAAAGTACAGCAGGTCCAAAGCCAACTACACTCCCACAAAAACAAAAAAAAAAATCTTAGGCGTCTATGAAGAAGTCCTAGCCATGTCAGAGGGGATTGGCACAGAAGCACAACTCCTCCTGGCACCTCGACTGCCAGTGCTGGGGTGGATGTTCAAAGGAAAGGTTCCCTCTACCCACCACGCCACCGATGCCACATGGAGCAAGTGGATTGCCCTCATCACGCAGCGCGCCCGTATTGGTAACCCGAATCGCCCTGGGATTTTGGAGATAATTACAAACTGGCCAGAAGGTGAAGATTTTGGTCTCGCTGATGAAGAGGAGCAGGAGCAAGCTCCACCGTACAACCAGCTGCCAGCAGATGAAACACGCTACGCCCTTTTCACCGACGGTTCCTGCCGCATTGTGGGGATGAACCGGAAGTGGAAAGCTGCCATATGGAGCCCCACACGACAGGTTGCACAAGCTACCGAAGGAGAAGGTGGATCGAGTCAACTTGCTGAACTCAAAGCTGTTCAGCTAGCCTTGGACATTGCTGAGAGAGAGAAATGGCCAAAGCTCTACCTTTATACCAATTTATAGATGGTAGCCAATGCTTTGTGGGGTTGGGCCAACTAGCACTGTATGAAAAAAACAATCTGGGCTGCTGATGAGTGGAAAGACATTGCCACTCGGGTAGAGAAGCTCCCCGTGAAAGTCCGTCATGTGGATGCCCATGTTCCCAAAAGTCAGGTTAATGAGCACTGGCACAATGAGCAAGTGGATCAGGCTGCACAGATAGAGGTCTCAAAGATAGACTAAGATTGGGAACACAAGGCAGAGTTGTTCCTGGCTTGATGGATCCATGACACCTCAGGTCATCAGGGCAGAGATGCCACCTATAAGTGGGCACGAGACCGAGGGGTGGATCTAACCATGGACAGTATTTCCCAGGTTATTCATGACTGTAACACGTGCGCTGCCATCAAACAGGCCAAGCGGGTGAAGCCCCTCTGGTATGGGGGGCGATGGTCCAAATATAAGTATGGAGAGGCCTGGCAGATTGACTATATCACACTGCCTCAGACCTGCCAAGGCAAGTGCTATGTGCTGACCATGGTGGAAGCCACCACTGGGTGGTTGGAGACCTTCCCTGTGCCCCACGCCACTGCTCGCAACACCATCCTGGAAAAGCAAGTTTTGTGAAGACACAGGACCCCTGAGAAAATCAAGTCAGACAACGGAACCCATTTCAAGAAGAGCCTTATAAACACTAGGGCCAGACAACAAGGCACTTAGTGAGTATACCATATCCCTTATCATGCACCTGCCAGAAAAGTTGAATAGTGCAACAGACTACTTAAAACTACCCTGAAAGCTCTTAGCAGAGAGACCTTCAAAAATTAGGACATGAACTTAGCAAAAGCCACCTGAATGGTCAACACCTGAAAGTCATCAATTGAGTTACTCCTGTCAGTCTGAACCCTTGCACACAATAAATAAAGTCCCTGGGGTACACATGAAAAGTATTTCAGGAAAGACTGTTTAGAGTAGTCCCACCTCAGGCAAGGGCAAACCCATCTCTAGGATTGTTTTTGTTCAAGAACCTGGTCACACTTGGTGGGTAATGCAGAAAGATGAAAAAAAACCATTGTGTACCACAGGGAAGCCTAATCTTAAGTGAGAACGATGTATAAGGTTTCATTGTGTATACATAAAGATATATATATATATAAAGTATGGTTTAAAGAAGCTAATGATTTAGGTATAATGCAGATAGTAATAGAATAAGGGGTTGTTGGGGGTTGAGTGTTTTTCTATTACTGTGTCAATTGAAAGAATTTTTCCCATTATCATGCCAATGGAGCTGGCCGGGTTACACCCAGGGTCTCTGATGAGTCCAGACAAAAGGGGTGGGTGGGAACGGCTACCGCAGGGGCCTCTGAGGCTTCCGGGAGGGCACTCGGGTTTCCGGCGAGCTGGGAGGAGGACGCCTGGGATTGTTCAGCCCACGCGGCCGAGCACAGGAGAGCCAGACCCTCTGCGACCACCTGCCCTGCATCTGCCCCGTTCCAGCCTCCTGCCTCTGCGGACACAGCTGATCCCCCGGACACACACGGTGAGCGAGGAGCCGCCGCTCCAGCCCGTTCCCACCGAGACCGGCGTGGCCGCTGCCGCCCCCCCCTCCTGCGCCTTCCGGCTGCTCCCGGCAGATCCGGGCTCTGGACTAAGCACAGAGACAGCGTGCTTGCATCTAAAGGGACTGACACCGAGTTATCTATTCTGTTCTGTTAGCAATTTTAACAACTGCTGTTGTTTTCTGCTTGTACAATTAGATATATTAGTAAAAGAGCTGTTATTCCCACCCCCTTATCTCTGCTTCAGTGTCCTTGATTCAAACAATTATAATACTTAGGGGGGAGTGGAACCAAAGTCTCTGATTCAAAGGGAAACTTCTGCCCTTACTGGCAGACACCTGTCCTTTCAAACCAGCACAGATTTTGGCGCCCAACGTGGGGCAGAGGGCACTGAGTTGAGAGTTAAGACAGGAATAACAGCTCTCTTAAGTGGCAATATGTTGTGTGGTTTAATCTGGTTTGTGTTCCATGTGGTCACAGCCATCTCACTCCCATTTGCAAGCCCTTATTTGAATTTGGGCCCCCTCACCAAAGTTACTGTAGCTATTATCCAATTTGTTTGGTGGATTGATTATGTCAGTAATTCATGGGTTTTTAATTTTTTCTGGGAAGCGGTTGCATGGATCCGGAGCTATCGTACTCTAACTGTGTGTTTCTGGGGTTATTTCAGTAATGGTACTTACTGTGAGGTAACGAGTGCAAGGGAAATTTTCTCCCAACCTATCACCCAGTTTTTTGAGGCTACCCCACCGGTTCTCAAGGATTTCAGATCTGTTTTAATTGCCACTGTTATTATACAGTGGCTGGTGTTGCTAATAGGCTTGTTCTACTTAGAAACAAAGGAATATTGGCTTGAACAACAACTCTGATACCTGCCCCAGGGACTAGGGATGTTGCCCCAAAACCTGCCTCTGCCCCAAAAACTAGGGACGTTGCCCCAGAACCTGCCTCTGCCCCAGGGACTAGGAATGCTGCCCCAGAGCCTGATGCTGCCCCACAGCCCACCACAGAAATGAGCCACCCAGAGTGAGTGAGGGCTCTAGTAAAGGATATAGGCCAAATGCTGAAAGAGCAGAGTCAAATGTTAAAGAAGCATAGCCAAATGATGAAGGAGTATTTTTCTCCAGCTAGTGAGAAACCCTCCCCCTGCCCTAAAGAGGGAGAGTCAAATGGTGCTGCAGTGGAACCCATAGATGTTGTATCTGTCCAAGTTCCAGCTGAATCACAGGAGCAGCCACAGCCAGCAGCAGTTGCTCCTGTGGAAACTAGGAAATCTAAGATTAAAACGAGGCACTTAGATAATGGGGATCAGCAAGGAGGGTCCTCACAACCAGCAAGGGAGCCAGAGGTTGAGATTGTCACCGAGTCCCTCTCATACGATAGTCTCCGTAACCTGCGTAAAGACATTGGTCGGCGGGGCCGTGAGCCTTTTACAACTTGGTTACTCCGGGCCTGGGACCTTACGGGAACAGGTGTACAACGGGATGGGACTGAGGCCAGGAATTTGGGATCCTTGGCCCAGGATTCAGGTGAGGACCAGATATTCGTAAGGGAGCAAGGCCTCCTTTCCCTCTGGGACCGGCTTTTAATGAGTATGTGAGAGAAGTTTGTACATAAAGAAAAAATGCAGGAGCACCACCGTAGGATACGCTGGAAGACCCTTAAGGAAGGGATCCAGCAGCTGAGAGAGACAGCAGTATTAGAAGTACTCTTTGGGAGAAATGGACAGCATAACAATGACCCTGACAAGGTCAAGTGCACAGGGCAGATGTTATGGAACTTGGCAACCTTGGGTCCATCTCAATATACCACCTACATAGCAATGATTAATGCTGATAACCATCCAAAGACAGTGTGTTCTGTTGCCAACAAACTCAAAAATTTTTAGAGCATGATAAATGGCCCAATGCAGGCCAATGTCTCTGCCGTGGCCAGGGACCTCCAACAGGTCGAAGATAGGACAAGGGATATGAGGGAGGAGATGATGGAGAGAATTGAGGAGGTGAGGAAAATCAGCGTAGCACCAGTACGAGTCACAGGCCCCCAAGTCAGAGCTTCACGTCCCCCAGCTAGGGAGAGAGGGTACACCTCACAAGCTGACCTGTGGTTTTTCCTGCAAGACCATGAAGAAGACAGGGGAAAATGGAATGGGAAACCCACTTCTGTCCTGGCAGCACAGGTGCGTCAGCTCAGGGAGGGAAATGCTAACCGAGGGAGCCGCACTAAAATGAAGGTAGCCTCAACCTCCCACAAGCAAAGTGCAGGGTATTACAGCAAGGAGGATGTTCGGTCAGATCCCCTAGAAAGAACCTCCACTATGTATGCCCAGGAAAAAAATAATAACCAGGGCTAGAGGGGCCCTGCCTCTAGCCAGGGAGAGGCATGGAATGACAGGATTTATTGGATAGTGTGAGTGCAATGGCCTGGCACATCAAAGACACAGAAACATAAAGTGCTAGTTGATACTGGTTCACAATGCACCCTAATACCATCAAAACATGTGGGGAAGGTACCTGTTTCCATTGTTGGAGTGACGGAGGAATCACAAGAATTCACTTTGCTGGAAGCTGAGATTAGCCTGACAGGGAAGGGGTGGCAGAAACATCCAATTGTAACTGGCCCAGGGGCACCGTGCATTCTAGGCATAGACTTCCTCAGGAACGGCTACTACAAAGACCCAAAGTAGTTCAAGTGGGCTTTTAGAATAGCTGCTGTAGTGACAGAAAGCATTAAGCAGTTAAACACCTTGCCTAAACTGTCAAAAAACCCCTCTGCAGTAGGACTCCTGAAAGTGACAGAGCAACAGATACCAATTGCCACCATGACAGTGCACCGCCGGCAGTACTGGACAAATCAAAATGCTGTAATCCCTATCCACAAAATGATTCGTGATCTAGAGAGCCAAGGGCTGGTCAGCAAGAGCCACTCACCCTTCAACAGTCCTATCTGGCCTGTGCAGAAATCTGATGAAGAATGGAGACTGACTGTGGACTATCGGGCATTGAATGAAGTGACTCCACCGCTGAGCGCTGCCGTGCCAGACATGCTGGAACTCCAGTACGAGCTGGAGTCCAAGGCAGCAAGGTGGTATGCCACCATTGACATAGCAAATGCATTCTTCTCCATTCCTTTGGAAGCAGAATGCAGGCCTCAGTTTGCTTTCACCTGGAGGGGCATGCAGTACACCTGGAACCAACTGCCCCAGGGGTGGAAGCACAGCCCCACCATCTGCCACGGACTGATCCAGGCTGCACTGGAGAAGGGTGAGGCTCCAGAACATTTGCAGTACATCGATGACATCATTGTGTGGGGGAACACAGCAATGGAGGTATTTGAGAAAGGAGAGAAGATCATCCAAATTTTGCTGGGAGCCAGTTTCGCCATTAAAAAGAGCAAAGTCAAAAGACCTGCCCGAGAAATCCAGTTCCTGGAAGTGAAGTGGCAGGATGGATGGTGCCAAATCCCCACTGAAGTCATCAATAAGATCACTGTAATGTCTCCACCAACAAGCAAGAAGGAAACACAAGCTTTTCTGAGTGCTATTGGCTTTTGGAGAATGCACGTCCCTAAGTACAGCCAAATTGTAAGCCCTCTCTACCAGGTCACTCGCAAGAAGAACAATTTCCACTAAAGCCCCAAACAACAGTAAGCCTTTGCCCAGATCAAACAGAAAATCGCTCATGCAGTGGCCCTTAGTCCAGTCAGAACAAGACCAGAGGTAAAAAATATACTCTACTCCGCAACTGGAAACCATGGTCTGTCCTAGAGCCTTTGGCAGAAGGTGCCTGGTAAGACCCGAGGCCAACCCCTGAAATTCTAAAGCAAAAGCTACAAAGGGTCTAAAGCCAATTACACTCCCACAAAAAACGAAGTCTTAGCTGCCTATGAGGGAGTTCAAGCTGCCTCAGAAGTAATTGGCACAGAAGCACAGCTTCTCCTGGCACCCCGATTGCCAGTGCTGGGGTGGATGTTCAAAGGAATGGTTCCCTCTACCCACCATGCCACCGACGCCACATGGAGCAAGTGGATTGCCCTCATCACACAGCGCGCCCGTATTGGTAACCTGAATCGCCCTGGGATTTTAGAGATAATTACGAACTGGCCAGAAGGTGAAGATTTTGGTCTCGCTGATGAAGAGGAGCAGAAGCAAGTGACCCGGGCTGAAGAAGTTCCACCGTACAACCAGCTGCCAGCAGATGAAACATGCTACGCCCTTTTCACCGACGGTTCCTGCCGCATTGTGGGGATGAACCGGAAGTGGAAAGCTGCCGTATGGAGCCCCACACGACAGGTTGCACAAGCTACCGAAGGAGAAGGTGGATCGAGTCAACTTGCTGAACTCAAAGCTGTTCAGCTGGCCTTGGACATTGCTGAGAGAGAGAAATGGCCAAAGCTCTACCTTTACACTGATTCGTGGATGGTAGCCAATGCTCTGTGGGGTTGGCTGGAAAGGTGGAAAAAGGCTAACTGGCAACGTAGACGAAAACCAATCTGGGCTGCTGATGAGTGGAAAGACATTGCCACTCGGGTAGAGAAGCTCCCCGTGAAAGTCCGTCATGTGGATGCCCATGTTCCCAAGAGTCAAGCTAATGAAAAACACAGGCACAACAAGCAGGTAGATCAGGCTGCACAAATAAAGGTCTCAAAGATAGACTTAAATTAGAAACACAAGAAAAAAGTGTTCCTGGCTCGATGGGCCCACAATGCCTCAGACCATCAGGGCAGAGACGCCACCTATAAGTAAGCACGAAACCGAGGGGTAACATGAACAGCATCTCTCAGGTTATTCATGACTGTGACACGTGCGCTGCCATCAAACAAGCCAAGCGGGTGAAGCCCCTCTGGTATGGGGGGCGATGGTCCAAATATAAGTATGGAGAGGCCTGGCAGATTGATTATATCACACTGCCTCAGACCCACCAGGGCAAGCGCTACGTGCTGACCATGGTGGAAGCCACCACCAGATAGTTAAAGACCTACCCTGTGCCCCACACCACTGCTCAGAACACCATCCTAGGCCTGGAAAAGCAAGTCCTCTAAAGGCATGGTACCCCTAAAAGAATTAAGTCAGACAATGAGACTCATTTCAAAATAGCCTTATAAACACCTGGACTAAAGAACATGGCATCGAGTGGGTGTACCATATTCCCTACCATGCACCAGCGGCTGAAAAAGTCAAACAGTGCAATGGTCTGCTTAAAACCACCTTAAAGGCACTTGGTGGGGAGACCTTCAAGAACTGAGAAATCAATCTACCAAAGGCCACCTGGTTAGTAAATACCTGAAGTTCCACTAACTGAGCACGCCCTGCCCAATCAGAACCCTTGGAAGCACCAAATAGAAATAAGGTTCTAGTGGTACACCTGAGAGGCATGTTAGGAAAAACTGTCTGGGTAAACTCAGCTTCCAGCAAAGATAATCCTGTTCATGGGGTGGTTTTCGCTCAAAAACCAGGTTGCACTTGGTGGGTGATGCAAAAGGATAGAGAGACCCGATGAATACCCCAAGGAAACATTGTTCTAGAGTAAACTATCTATAATACTGTGCCTGTAACTACATGTATGTATATAATTTAAAAGTTTCAATATAATGTAGCATGTTGGCATGGAAAAAATCCGGGGTAGATAATGTTGGGGGTTGAATGTTTTTCTATTACTGTGTCAATTGAAAGAATTTTTCCCATTATCATGCCAATGGAACTGGCCGGGCTACACCCAGGGTCTCTGATGAGTCCAGACAAAAGGGGTGGGTGGGAACGGCCCCGGAGGGGCCTCTGAGGCTTCCGGGAGGGCACTCGGGTTTCCGGCGAGCTGGGAGGAGGACGCCTGGATCTTCAGCCCACGCAGCCAGAGCACAGGAGAGCCAGACCCTCTGCGACCACCTGCCCTGCATCTGCCCCGTTCCAGCCTCCTGCCTCTGCGGACACAGCTGATCCCCCGGACACACACGGTGAGTGAGGAGCCGCCGCTCCAGCCCGTTCCCACCGAGACCGGCGTGGCCACTGCCGCCCCTCCCCCCTCCTGCCTCCGTTCCCGTCTGCCCTCGGCAGATCCGGACTGTGGACTAAGCACAGAGACAGCGTGCTTGCATCTAAAGGGACTGACACCGAGTTATCTATTCTGTTCTGTTAGCAATTTTAACAACTGTTGTTGTTTTCTGCTTGTACAGTTAGATATATTAGTAAAAGAGCTGTTATTCCCACCCCCTTATCTCTGCTTCAGAGTCCTTGATTCAAACAATTATAATACTTAGGGGGGAGTGGAACCAAAGTCTCTATTCCAGAGGGAAACTTCTGCCCTTACTGGCAGACACCTGTCCTTTCAAACCAGGACAGGGGTTGATAATGTCTTAGGTTGCAATGCAAGATAAAAACAAAAATACATATTTTATAACCATCTGTTAAAACCAGGTAAGACAGTGTTCTTTATCTCTTCCACAACCCATCCTCCCCTCCAGAAAAATATCTTCTGTTAATTAGCCATTGAGTCTCTCTGCATGATTCTTAAAATTACTTCATCCCATTGTGAGGTGCTCCACCCAGGAGGAGGAGCCAAGCTTTTCCTACCTAAGTAGAATCTAAGATTTAGAAGACCACAGGCAGGCTTTTCCCACTAAATTCCCAGAAGAAAACCAAATCCTTCTACACCACCACTAGACCTCCAGAAAAAAAACTACACCTCTCTACAGAATCACTGCTTCAACAGAACCACATCGGTCACTGCAAGAGGAGCCACCATTTCATCTGACTGCTACCAACTCCCTGACTGACAGCGTGTCAGGTTGTATTCTGACTGTCAGTGTTTTTAATACTACAACATTTTATTTTCATTTTCCTATTAAATTGTAATTCTGACTTAAGATCTCCCACTGGCTTGCTTTCAAACCAGCACATTTGTCTAGTAATGAATGCTTTCTTACACAAGGGGAGTGATTTCTCTTTTGCCTTTGAAACCATGGACACTTGCTACACCACTACAGAGAGATGAAAAATCCATGTTATTAGACAGTTATTCAAATTTCACTCCAGTATACGTGATAGAATAAAAACAAAATAGCAATCTATGTCACAATTTAATTTTAATGGACCTTGATTAGTAAATTTGCAGATGACACTAACCTGGGAACATGTGCTGATCTACAGGAAGAGAGGAGGGCTCTGCAGAGACCTGGACTGGTTGGACGCCCGGGCAGTGTCCAATAGGATGAAGTTTAGCAAGTCCAAGTGCTGAGTCCTGCACTTTAGCCACAATAACCCCCTGTAGTGTTACAGGCTGGGGATGGTGTGGCTGGACAGTGCCAGGCAGAAAGGGACCTGGGGTGCTGGTCAACAGCTGACTGAACATGAGTCAGGGTGTGCCCTTGTGGCCAAAAAGGCCAATGGCCCCTGGCCTGGATCAGCAATAGTGTGGTCAGCAGGAACAGGGAGATCATTCTGCCCCTGTACTCAGCACTGGTGAGGCACACCTTGAGTGCTGTGTCCAGTTCTGTCCCCTCAGTTTAGAAAGGACATTGAACCACTTGAGCATGTCCAGAAGAGGCAACAAGGCTGGTGAGGGGCTTGGAACACAAACCCTGTGAGGAATGACTGAGAGAGCTGGGGGTGTTTAGCCTGGAGAAAAGGAGACTCAGGGGTGACCTTATCACTCTCCACAACTGCCTGGTCTCTTTCACCAGGCAGCAACTGACAACATGAGAGGACACAGTCTTAAGCCACGCCAAGGGAAACAGAGGTTGAATATTAGAAAAAGCTCTTTGTGGAAAGAATAATAAAGCACTGGAATGGTCTGCCCGGAGAAATGGTGAAGTCACCATCCATGGATGTGTTTAAAAACAGACTGGATGTGGCACTTGGTGCCATGGTCTAGTTGAGATATTAGGGCACAGGTTGACTCGATGATCCTGAAGGTCTCTTCCAACCTAATCATTCTGTGATTCTGTGACTTATTATGGAAATTAAACAGTGCTTTTAATTAGATTAATGAAAAGTAATATAATCAAAACATTGGATTTTAAGTTTAGTATGTTTCTGTGCTGTCCAGACAAAGCTTATTTAATTAGAAAAATTTCAATGAACTCCAACATCTTAAATATAGAAGCACAGAATGGTTTGTAAGTGACCTTAAAGACCATCCAGGTCCAATTGGAACCTTCCACTAGACCAGGTTGCTCTGAGCCCCATACAGCCTGGTCATGTGCAATTAAAGGGATGGGAAATCCACAAATTCTAAGGGCAACCTGTTCCAGTGCCTCACAGCAAAGAATTTCTTAGTGTCTAATCTAACCTCTCCTCCGCTTGTTTGAAGCCATTCCCCTTTGTCCTGTCACTGCCTGCCCATGTGAAAAGTCCTTCTCCCACTCTCTTAGGGGCCTCTTGTAGGTACTGGAAGGTGCTATAAGGTTTTACTGAAGTCTTTTCTTCCAGCTGAGCAGTCTCAGCTCTCTCAGCCTGTGCCCATAGGAGAGATGTTCAGGCCCTGTGGTCAGTTTAGAGGCCTCCTCTGGACAGGTCAACATCTTTCTTTTGCTGGGGGTCCCAGAGCTGAAGATGTAATCCAGTGGGATCTCACAGAAGCAGAATAGAGAGGGAGAGTTCAAATGTGGTTTTTTCAGCATCACAAGAATATTAATTCAGAAAGCATCACTAAGCATCTCTACTATCAAAGTCTAAGTGAAAAACTGAAACACTGTGGTCCAAATTCTGTGAACAGATCAGGTATGCAAGATGTTCTGCCTGTGCAGAACTGGACCACATTTTTTCTCAGACACTTTACAAGGCAATGACTAGACAAAACAGAGAATTTAGCAGCTGCTTAAAATAGGGAAGCAGTGCAAGGAAATGTTCATTTCCTTGTCAGACTTGAAGATTATTTGGCAAGTGCCTGATATCCTGTGTTTCATTTAACATAAGTGTGCACCATTAAAAACTGGAACTGTATTTTAAAGAAAAGGAACTTTCCTAAAATGTTCCTGATTCACAGCATCCATACAATCCCCAAAAGGAAAAGAACATTATGCTTAGAACTCAAGTCATGTAAGCATCTATGTCAGATAATGTCCCGAGCTTGAAGGGACATGCAAGGATTTGCTTCCGCTTGCATCTGTTTGAAATTTATTTTTAAGTTTTGATGAAATCAACAGTTGCATTGTCCATACTAGCCAAAAAACAGCTTTGATGATAAGACTGAATACAGTTTTGGCACAGTATTTTTTGGTGACTTTCCATGACAGAAGTACAGGTAGTAAGGAGGAGGAAGTCAGTAACTACTTAAAGATGGCCATAAGTTACTAGTTCCTTTTTGTAACAGCACAATGTTGACCTTAAAAAGAACATTTTCGTTCTTTTATGCATTGTCTCATTGGAGATTTAGTTTGAAGGGCTAATCTGCCCATTTTTATATAAAAGTTTATATCCCCTGACCGAACTACATCTCCTAGGAGTCAATGCAGTCTTCTCCAAAAGCCAGCTGCCTTATGACAGTGAGAGATTCTTTCACCTCACATTTTCTGTGGCCTCTGTGACAAAACTGTAGTCAGAAATATGAGCAGAATATAAATCAGTATTTAGCTTTGGTACGATTCCCTGACTTTGGCCTGCAGGGCATCACAGGTCTTCTTAGCATCTCCCAACAACATGGCAGTATTTGGCTTGTAGAAGATGGGATTGTCCACCGCTGCATAACCAACTCCCAGAGATCTCTTCATTACAATGACCTGCACATAAAGAGTTCATGTTTGAAACAGCAAAGCACAGCTACCACCCTTTCTCAAACAAAGGCAACACAAAACCAACCTCCACAAATAAAGGAAGACAAACCTCTGACCAAAACAGAGTGCTCACAGCTATGAAACTGTATTTTAAATAATATAGAAGATGAATTTATATCCAGCCCAATTTCAGAAACATTTTGCTGTTAAAAGCAATATTATAGCTCAGATTAAGAGAATGTGGATATTACACATGCATTTACTTTATTCCACATAATAAAGTCAAAGCAAGATGTCTACTGATGACCATAACATTCAAGGGTTTTGAACTTTAATTTTAAAGCATTCAATTCCCTGATAGAAACAAAATTCAGGTAAGTGTTCATATAAATAGTTGGTGCAACAGTCTCTTTACTACTGATCTGTATTACTTCACACATGGGACACAAAAAAATTACAGACAGTTTTAGTTACTAGGTATCAAATTAGTTAAACATGGCACCTTCAGCAGAGAAACTGAGAAGCTTTACCTTAACTGTGTCAGTGTTTATTTCTCAAATTGCAATATATAGCTACACATAGTGCTGATAAACGTACATGCCTGCAACTCAGTACTTGAACAGGTATGCCCACAGAACAACTGAGGCCATGACTGCGTTCAGAAGGTATCAAAGATTTCGCACCAAGGAAACACAAGTATATGTACTTTAGATCAGAGTAAAACTGCTAAGGTAACTAAACTGTTGGTTCAGCTTGGACAGTCTAAGAGCTCTAGTTGACTCAGCCATTCATTGTTTTGGGGTTTTGCTTGGTTTGTGGGGGGATGGGATATTTGTTGTTTTTCAATTATTATTTTTAACTTTGTTCAAACATATTATTTATTCTTGTATTTCCACCTCAATATTAAAATTGTCTTAACTTTAATAAACTTAACAACAGAAATGTTTCAGGGCTACAGATGCAAGCAGACCACCATTTATTCCAATCACCTTCTAGTAGAAGCACACTAATTGATCTTTTCTATTGCAGTTGTCATTAGTCTCACTAAAGTACTTCATGATGATTATAAAATCATAAACAGTGTGTCACACTCAAAAAGCATTGACCATTTTGTTGGGCAATTTGGAGAAAAGCTTTTTGTGGAAACCAGAATAGTGGAAGAATCTTGTTAGCTAATCCTATAAACCATGTTTTTAAAAGCTTGCTAAAAGGTAAGTGATAACTCAACTCTGTTAATCTCACCTGTTTGGACTTCCAGACCTCAAGAACCGGCATTCCAGCTATAATAGAGTTTGGATCTTCCTGAGCTGCTGAATTAACTGTATCATTTGCACCAATTACAAGGACCAAGTCAGTTTCTGCAGCAAGACAAAGAAAATAACACTGAATAATCTGAAATTGGAACATGAGGCTGATGCACATTCTAGGCAGAAGAACCCCTAATGGTTAATCATGCACACAAGTACTTTACAAACTTCTCAGGCAAATTATATGTGAGAGTTCAAACGTGCTGCCAGCTAATTCCAACAAACCACACACATCTACAGCCCAGTTTCAAGGAACTCATTATACCACCCTGCCACACAAAATTTCAATCCTTTTGATATTTAAATGTGGTTGAATACACACATAGCATCATCATTTTCAAATTTTTTTTATGCCTGTCTTTTCTTTTGAGTATTCTTCTGAAAAACGTTTTACCAGCAACTTTCTGCCTTTTAAATAAAGATGTAAGAAAGCAAGAAGTTGCCAGTACAATGCTGTACAGGTTTGCAGTACACGACGGGGTCAAGTCATCTACAATACCTGAACTAAATAATTAAAAATAATTTTCCCATGGAGACTGGGCAGTAGCAGATATAATTTTAAGATACAGCATTTGCCATTTACTTCACAGCTACAAGCAATTAAAGAAAATTATCTCCCCCACCTCCTCTCACCAAAGAAGACCTCTAGTCCTCTACAAAGAGAAACCGAATGGCTTGACTTCTTGACTTTCTATTGTTAAAAGTCCCCGTGCAGTGCAAAACCAGAATCAAATAAATCATCCAATGTACTAGAAACTTATGGCTCACGTGCTAACCTGGGAAGTCTTCATTGATTTCATCCATTTCCAGCACAATGTCATAGGGAACACCAGCCTCTGCTAGCAGTACATTCAGCTGACCAGGCATACGGCCAGCCACAGGGTGAATACCAAACCTAAAAGGAAAGAAATCCCTTTAATAAATTTGGACCACTCTGTTTTATACATTAAAATTGTCATCTGTGACTTACAAGACTGAGAAGTTGTCAAGTATAAGCACGAATGGCAATTAATAGAATGAAACTATTAAATTTTAACAGTTCACCTTCCACACAGTACCACATTTCATGCCTTGTGACACATTCCTTCGGACTTTTACAAATAAGCATTTTAACTCCAAAACTACCATTCACATTAATATGTTTTTCAGATCCCTTACATCACTGAAAACACTACAGCTAAATAAAATTACCATGAAAAAGGCAGGAGACCATGCCACCTTTCCGAAGCAAAACTACTCCAAACCTAGAGATGCCCTTGGTAAATGACTTTATTGACTCAGGTACAAGAAACACTTGTCTGAATGCATTCAATCCAACAGAAAAATTAACAGGAAATCTACTTCAAGCACAAGAGAATGCCTTGCTGAATTAGGTTAACATGCCACTTTCTTCTCAGGATTGACCTTAGGAGGAAACGAAAATGGTGACCAAAAAAAAGGATGGGGAGTTAAAAGGTAGAGTGCTAAGAAACTGTAGCAGTTTAAGCATAAACATTTTTTTAAATGTTTTCAGAACAGCTCAAAAAGAACTTAGAGAAAATACACTGCTCATGAGTTACTAAAATTTCAGACAGACCAACAGGGTGGCACCTAGGGTGCTCAGGCCTGCATGCAGTTCCCTAAGAGTAAAAACCTGAAAAAGCCAGAATGGAGATGTTAAACTGGTTTAGCTGCAACTACCAAAGACGTATTTGGTTAGAAGCAAATCTGTTTTCTGTTGGTAGTCTTCTGATCATCTACTGGCCCTCAAGCAAGGCATATCCATGTCTAGTGTCCTGTGCACCCTCTGTCTTTCCATCACTGAAGCTATCACCAGATGGAATGCTGACTCACACATGCCAGAAGTGCCTCAGATTAATATTGTATGGGGCTGAAGATAAATGGTTAATTCAGAAGTCTAGAGATATCTTGGAAGAGAAGGAAAATAGTGAAGAAAATACTTGTGTTTTTGAATTCTTAGATTTTTGGAAGAGAAATTTCTGAACAAAAATCCAAGTAAGTCAGGAATTAAATGAAATTCAGAATTCTTCAGAAAGGAGAGAATTACTAATAAATCAACTTGAAATGACAGATGGATTGTCATATACTTCTATTTTCAACTCCACTGCAATGGGAATGGATAACATAACACTGACGGACCACAAGTCACAGTCCAATCAACACAGATCACTTGTGGATTGAAGACTGTACGAATACATCCTTAAATGGGCAACTGAGCACTCCACAATCAAGGCAACATTAATACAACAAAAAATAAGACACTTGGAACCCCAGCAACAAAATTAAGGACATATGATTAATCCACATAATGGCAGATATACTACAACTTCAAGCTCTAGGTCAAACAGCAGGATAAAAGCTAGTCTTAAAATTAATGTTTTTAAAGAAGAACAGCAATAGATTGTACTCAGCTAGTTAACATTTGGGACTTGTTGCAAAGGCTAATACCTAGAATCTGAAGGAGAGCAAATACACAGCACAAATTACTAACAGCTTATGTTTCACACCACTCACTCAGTAATACAAGCCATGTGTAGTACTGCAGATATATTTTAAGTATACCAAATTTGATCACTAACAGTAGAGTAGGAGAACTCTTATTCTGAAATACCCTTGAGAAAACTCATCACTCCCCTGGCAGTGAAAATAGATTTTCCAACAAAATTCTCTTTTGTGTCTAATAAAATTATTGGAGTGCCTTTGTGACCAAAGCTGTTTTGGCAACACACAAAACAAAATACTCGTGAGGCTTCTATTAAGTACTATATACACATACAATCTTATTTCAAGGGCTAGAAAGCCAAAATTTAAGCTGCCAAGAGAATGAATTTCACCTTTGGCTTTACCATTCCTGGCAAGAGGCAAGGAAAGAAGAAAAGAAAGGGACAAATTATCTTCATGCAGGAAGAGCTATGGCATGAACCATCAGTAGTTAGAGACTTCTGACAGACTCTGCTTGAAACCACATACTGTGTATTCACAAAGTTTGAGAAAGCTGCTCATAGAAAAGCTTTTTTGGACAAATATTGAAGTGACTCCCAAAAGTCTGCTTGCAAGAGTCTGGTAACCAAATATGAAAGTAGCTTTCATCGAATTCCATTGAAATTGGATGTGCAAGAATGTCAAAAAGAATAATTAAAAATTATAGCTTCCCTAAGGCTCTCATTATGTCACAAGGCAACATTTACATGCCTCCTGAGTGAAATCAGCCTGTCCAATAAAAAACAGGATTCAGAATTCAGGTAAACATGCAAAATAGATACCAAAAATCCTTGACATCTTATAACATGTCTAACAAAAGTAGCAATCTTGCCTCCAACTCAGAACAGCAGCAGTTCTTCTAAGCTATGTGCATTTCAGGAGGAACATTTTGTTACATATGCTGTCTCAGATGTTCATAACATAAACCTCATTCATATTCAAAAAATTAATACAGAAATTATTTTAAAAGGCAAACACGTTTTATGGCAAAAATGTTTTCAAGTGAAAATTTGCAGTCTTTGATATTAGTTTGCAGGAACTCCCTTAGGTTGGTTGGTTTGTTTATAAATCAAGAAGAAATCTTAAATCACATCACTTTGTATATGACTTGAACATTATTTCTGGTAATTCACTGAAGAATTTTTTGTTTTGACCCTGACAGCATAATGTGGGGCTTGCTTACCACCAGCATTTGTCAAATACTTAAGTAAGTGTACATCACCTTGCTACTCACACTTCATGGGTAAATAGCTTGAGGCAAGGATATTCAACTTTTTTAACCAGTCTCTACTGGATGCCTTTTACACAACTCACAAGTTTACATTTTGAACTTTTTCAAGTAATACAAAAAATGCAGCATTTTATTTTAAATTTAGACTAGATATCTAAAACTCCTGACATACATATATGTAGCACCTTCAGCAGAGAAAACACTTCATCTGGAGTTGGGGTACATAGATAGGACTGAAGGTGGACAAATTAGTATGAAGTTAGTAGTATCAAAAAGACAACTATAACATGAGAAATGACTGAAAAATCTTGAAACAGAAATTACTTTTCACACAGCTCATAAAGTCAGTATCTATCTTTATTACAGCTGGCTAAATAACATTCTTGTAATCAATACTGAAATAGCTGGCTCACAAGAGCAGCACATAACCCAGTGCAGAAGTGTTTCAGGATAATTTCATCACTGTGAAGATAGGGCTCCTGTCATTATACCAAAGCAGGGCAGAGCAAAGCAACATATGAATGGTGCCTAATTTAGCTTACTCAACATTTTAAATGTTGTATTTGCTCAAGGGTTTGGCCTCACTTACAGCTCCTCATATCTCATTCACTTTAGTTAGATACCTCTCTGCAGCTCTGTTTTCAGTACAAACAACAATCCATTATCCTAGGTCACAGGAAGAGGAAAAAAACCACCAACAAACTAGATGAACTAGAGAAGCACATCATTCAGGTATTCCACAGCTTGAATCCTGCCATGCAAAAGTTGCACGGCAGCATGACTCAGAGTATAACATTTAACACACTATGGATGACTGTAGGTTACAAGCATCAACACACAGAGATAGGCCCAGCTAGCTCAGACCTGCTGTTAGGCAACAAGTGCCCCCAAAACCAGTCCTACAGCATGGACCAAACTTGGTGGTTCTGCTGCAGCCAAGTCAATTAAATTTCAATTGAGTTAGACAGCTAAATTACACATACTTAAATAAGGGCTAATACTGGCTCCCCCTATTTACAATAACTATGGTTCATGACAGCAGAGGCAAGAACCAGATTAATCTTAGCTCTGTGCAACAGCCTTCTTGAGAACCTAACCACAGGCAAAACTCAAGAGCCTGCTTCCACAAAGCATCATATACTGACCTAGTAAGGTCATCCAAAGGTAAGCCCAACCAACAGCACACCTACAAGACTCCCAGAGGAACATACAGCTACAGCTGCATCCTTGCAGAAACCATCAGGCACTGCATGGTCTGTAAGTTCTAACTACAGTTATAAAGCAGTATATATTAAGCAATAAAGCACTGGAGCTAAACAGACCTGTTGGACTCTAGTTGTCCCTTCATCTGCAGCATTAATAATTCAGAATCCACTCACTAAAGCTGATTACAACAAGCCAAGAACTGACACACAGGTACACGCTTTGTGTTTTTGTGCCGTGTAGAACTCAACTTCCCAGAAACCTGCACCTTATACACATTGTTCTTATGTTGCCACTCATCAGTGACAGTAATTTCAATTTTGCATGTGTGAGCTATGCAGAGTGCTAAGGCTGCTTGGGACAGCATCTTAACAGCTCATCCTTTAAAATTCTTCTAGATTTTCTTTTAGAGCCACAAGAGATGATTGTTTTAACTGATACCATAAACAGTTGTAGGTAATCAGTCTTATTAATTTGCAATAAATGTGTAACTGATACTCATGCACATATTCTATTATCTTAAAGAAATTAAAGAGTGTAGGAAAAAATCAGCAGACTAAACACATTTGATTAGAGCTCAACCGCTAAGGTATCAATAAAAAAAAATTTAAAACACAGCTACAACAAAATCAATACTACCGTATTTTCAAAAATGCAGAAAACTCTTGTTTTCATGTTTTCAAAAGCAATTACCATTCTCCAGCATCAAAAGACAGAAACCCAAGTCCTCCAAGATATCTGTCTATAAAAAGGTTAAAAAACCCCAAACACTAATTTACTAGCAGCTATTTTGAAAGGCTGTTATATAGGTGATGTGCACGTCTCTCAACCACGAATTCCCAAAAGTCAACTTATTAACTATGTCATTACGTTTAAACTCTACACAAAGCACAATTTTAAAAGTTCTTCCATACCAAAATGCATTTTTCTTATCAATAACATCTTACTATGCAGAAGAACAAAACATATTGATAGAAAATATCTTAGAAAATTCTGTGGTAAATACTGTGGTAAAAACTAGGACAGCAAGCTGGATGTGGATATGGAGAACATCAACAACCCTTGTATATATGAGAACATATAGTTTTAGACTATAATTATGTTTCTATATACAAAATTACGACAGAATATAATTTTATTATATAGAAAAAATCAGAATTTCACAATCAGGGTTCTACAAACAACATAACATGCAGCTGATGAACTTTAGTAAGACAAGAACTTTCAACAATTTACTTTCTTCTAACTTTGCAGAAATATAACACCAGTTGTAGAACAGCCATTTCCTCTCCAAGGCAAATAGATTCTGGGAGCTATGGGATTTAGCCTATAAAAGTTTTGTTGTTTATCCATCCATGACAAGGGAAAGCTATACTCAAAGCTCAGTAATATCCAACTTTCTCTGTGACTTTACTAATGCATTAAAGATGTGATCTGCTGCAAGACCATCTCAAGTGAGCAATGATGTTAGCTATGCAACTGAGTAAAACAGTCTAAAGTTTCCAAAATCTCTCCTGTATTTCTAAATTTATATCCCAGTCAAAGGTTACACATCATGTTATATAATCTGCGGTCTTCACTGAGAATGTTATGGCTATAGGCAAAGCAAATTAAAACAACAGCTTCTCTGGATCAGTGGTGAGCCATGAAGCAAAAAACCAGACCATATGACAGTCACAATTTTTCTTGGCACACGATGGGCATTACAGACTGATGCAATCCTGTGTCCATGCTGGCAGCCCTCCACAGCGTGTGTGTGAGAGTGTCACTACATCTGGATGGTGAGTGCATTAGGGTCCCGAGGCACTCCAGGCCTACTGAAACCAGAGGACAACAGCTGCACTCAATGAACACCATGGGAGCTCAGCAAAGTGATGAAAGGCCTAAATTACCACAGACTGTAAATACAGATTTATTTCATTAAAATACTAGGTAACCACTGCAGTGATCCCTTCCTGAAATTGACTCAAGTATAAGCCATTTATTTCAAGGACTCATTCACTTTTCTCCCCTGCAAAACCAACATAAAAGGCAAAAACAATATTTTTTTTTTTTATTTCACCTAAGTTGCTCAAAAAAAAGCTAACCCCCCACAGAAGCACTGAAAGGAAAGCCAGAAGTATACAAGACTGTCATCGCATTAGCCATGAAAGGGTTTTTTTGGTTGCACAAGTAAGGGATCTTCAAATGTTTTAATGCAATCTGGACACACACAGAGATGTTGCTAAACATGGAGAAACAAGGTGTGAAGACTGCTTCAGGAAGCAAATACACTACCACACACTCTCATTTCTCATGTATGCACAAATAAATACATCCATAAAGCAACTTTGTATGCAAAATTGCAAAATCCTGGTTAAACACTAACAAGTTATTGCTGCTAAACCCCAGAACTCTGCTGTTATCCAACACAATGCTGGAATACGCTGCAAAAGCTTACATGCAGCTTTTTAATAAGGTTGGAGAACTAGTGGAAGGAGAAAAACAAAACCAAAAAATGCTAATTACTAGAGGGCAGATTCCAAAGGGTGGTCACCATCTAATTGAAATAAACATATGGAAATCAAAGAATGAGTCTGGCTAACCAGCATCTGCCAAAATACCTCATTGGAAATGAAAACTGAGCCTCAATTGATTTTAAAATATTAAGTTATCATAATTAGAAAACAAGCAAAGTTTCAGACAATCAACAAGAAAGACATAATGTTTGCTTTCCAGTACTTTCAGAATCTGTAAGGTCTACAGAAAAACTGAAGGAGGAAAGGACTTGAGGCCAATACTGGCAACCTAAGAATTATGTCTGCTTTTTGGAACAGCACTCCAATCAGAATAAATTCATGAGACTGGAGACACGCACTCCCATAATCCTTTCATGAGATATTCAAAGAACTCTAATAGGAAATAGCAAAATCTTATGGGAGCCACTTAAGTGTAGGTCTAAGTTGCTTAATGGTTTGGAGTATCTGCCTTGAGAGGAGAGGCTGAAAACTGGGATTCTTTTGCCTGCAGAAGAGAAGATCAAGGGAATCTTATCATTGTGTATAAATACAGTAAAAAGAGCCAGATTCTTCTCAGGAATACCCAGGGAATGGGCAAGAGGCAATAGCCGCAAATTGCAACACAGAAAAAACTGGTTTTACCCTAAGGATGCCTGAACATCATAAGAAACTACCCAGAGAGGCTGTCAGTCTCCATCTCTGGAGACAAGATAGTCAAAATCCAATTGGACAATATTCTGGGCAACTTCTCCAGTTGATTCTGGTCTGAGGAAGGGGGCTGGATGAACTAGACAATCTCCAGAGATCTCTTTAACTTTGCTATTCTGTGTCTCTGTCAATGCTGAAGAAAATGTTAAATCAAAACTACGACTTTTTAGGCATTTTAATGGAATGAAAAAACCAAACCAAACCAGCTGTAATACTTTTCATCAAGCAAAGAACTTACCTGACGTTTTTCCCTTGTTCTCTCAACATCTTCACCAGATCAGCTATTGGGTACTGAGCTTTTGCTGCACACAAACCATAACCTGAAAGAATTTCAAAATTTTAACCTATTTTCCTGTTTTAGTGCAGAAAGACTAGTTGCAGACAGTAAGTATACATTCCACACAAAGAAATGCTCTCATAATTAAAAATAAATTAAAGAAATAAATGAAAGAAATAAAAAAGCACATGAGATTCTCATATGTTCCCAGCCTGACTACTGTAATTAATCTTTTTTTTGTTCTCCTGACCACTTATAGGGCAGTGATGTGACAAACTACAAAAGCACTTATTTCACCTTCACAAAAGACCTGTTCCTTTCTCTATCAAAAAAGGATGTTTCAGACAGGTACTTTGAAAAATTGATAAAAGGTCAATTGCCAGGTTACTTCACAACTATTATCCTCAACAGAATTTTAATCTGCATAATGCAAATCTAGTAGCTGGAGATGACTTTTAGCAGCAAATAATCTTTTCAGTCTCTCTGAGGTAATTTATCAGAGCAACTATACCTAGGAGCAAAACAAAAAACATTTATTATTAATGGTGTCCTCAAGGTTGGACCACAGGAGAAAGAGACAAACTCCTTGAAGATGTCTGCAATGCTTCATCAGAAACAAAGGTAGCTTCCCAAATTAGAACCCTACCTCACTGAGGGTCTCATTAAAGTTGAAGCAAAATGAAAGTTGTCTTTACATTTTTGCATTCTTCACATTCCAGTGCTAAAATAAGTTTAAGATGATAGTCATGCCATTCAGTTGAAGAAGTCTTGGACTATTCCCTACCTGAGTTTTCCTTTCAGGGAGCATGCTACTGAATGACATGAACAGATGACATAATCATTTCAGACAATTCAGGTTTTGGTTTTCAAGTTGAGTTTTTTGCTTTAATTGCAGTATTTATATTAACTACATTTTGGATGGGTGTTTTTGGCTTTTTTTTTTTTTTTTTTTTTTTTTTTGGTTTTTTTGGTTTTTTTGTAAACCAATACAGAATTGAGCAAGTATATGAGAAGTGCAAATAAAATCCTGTCTTTCAGGATTTAAAAGACAGGTATATTGGTACCATTGGTACTGTGGTTATGCTTGGAAATTCAGTTAATTTTGTGTATAGCTGTTTTGGTGTAAGCTTAATTTACAAAAGATAAGCCTTTGCTCTGAAGAATTTAAAATGCAAATAAAAAGGACAAACTTTGAAGACATGTACACAAAGAAGAATGAAGTGGCACACATCTCTGCACTGGGTAACAATAACTGACCAGAGAACAAAAACAAATTATATGGACCCAGTCAACATTTGATATGCTGCTGCCATGCTGCAAACTCAGGCTGTATTTTTTTGGTCTGTTTTGTGGTTTTATTTGGTTGGGGTCTTTTTGTTTATTGACATCCTCTGGACATCTTGCTGTATAAGTCAACAGAGTCTTACCTGGAGTAATAATAATATTATTGGCTTCTTTTATCATTTCAACTGCATTGTCCACATTGATTTCTGTGTGAGTTCCAGTAATTTCCATGGGTTTCCCACCAGCTGTTGATGCAGTGCCATAGCCTCCAAGAATCACATTTGCAAGAGAACGGTTCATAGCCTGAAAGACAGGATGGTTTGATCATATAAAAATGAAATCCAAAAATAACATGAGAGACCACAAGGAAAACTTCAGAAAAAGTGTTCTGAAAATATTAAAGGCTTCCTGACAATAGACTTTATAAGCTGGTTTTGCCTTCTTATAACCCAAAGACTTTTAGAACAGGCCCTTTAAAACAGTTTACCACAGCAATCACCAAATATCATCTTCGAACACATTACATTACACACGTATTTTCAGTATTTCTCCAAAACAAAGAAAACTATCCAAATAGCAAATATTGGTCTCTTTTTGTTCTTAAAAGGGAGGAATATGAAAGAGTGCATGTTTGATGACAGAGTTTCTAAAAATGTTTTTACATTGGTATAAACACACACACATTTTTGAAAGATACTTTCCATAGTTTTTAACCAATTCAACATGTAAACACAGCACTGCTCCATGACAGCATGGATTCCACAAAGCTCTTACAGGTAGTACTGGAGCAAAACTCCTACAGAAACAAGACAGGAAAACACAAAAGCAGCTAATCAGCCACACAAAACCAGCCACATTGTTAAGAACTGAAGGGGGCCATTAACTTACTGGCTGACAACCAAAGCAAAAAAAGAGATTTTAACTAGAATGTTTAAGAGAGAAACACACCCTGAAAATCTGGCTCCACTAGACACATAACCAGGAAAAGCCATTGGCTAAATGCTTTTTTTGGCATGTCTGCTTGTGAACTGTGGTCCCAAAGCAATATCTGTCTATAACTGGAAATAGGCAAAACTTGTAACTGCAGGGAAAAAAAACCCAAAAACTTTAGAAGCAGGAAGGGAAGAGGATAAAATGCTTCTTTAATTACATATATGAGTCATACATCTTCTGTACTAGCTGAGAAACCACGACAAAATTTAGGAATGGAACTGGAGAGATAGACACATAACTAGGAGGAATCATCTCCACAAAATTGTGCTTCCAGATGTTAACTCTCCACTGACATTTCAAATCATGCAGTTCCACAGGTTTTTTGCTATAGCCTCAGAAAATGTGCCATTCTTTGAAATTTATCATCTAGCAAATAAACAGAACAATGATGTTAGAACTTTTGTTCTTCCTGGTAAGTCATCACAGTTTCAGATACTGTGAGGGACACACAAAACCACAGTGAAATCAACATATTTTACTGTCTGCAGTACACAGCAGTTCACATCCCTAAGAACACACTGCCTTTGGCATCTGTCTCAACATTATAGCAGTTGTGTCAGATAAGAGAGCCTAGACAGAAGAATACCCTCCTAAGCTGTTTCAAATGCCAAGCTTACAGGAAGCAGAGCAGTTCCTACACATACCTAAACCAAAGACAACGGTTAGACCAAGTCAAAGAGAAAGAAAAAAAGAAGATTAAATATTATTAGAAATCTGAGAATCAACTAAAAGCAACCATGAGATCAAAGCACCCTTGCCTGGCTCCACTGCAAAGAGCAAGAAGAGCTTTCCTTCCAAGAGAAAATGTGGAAGGCACAGGAGAGCCAAGAGTCAAGCAATGGTTAACCAAAATAGCTGGGACAATGTGAAAACTCTTCTGTAGCTTCTTCAACCTTCTTTACCACCACAGACCACAAATACAAAGGTATCACTCAGGCTTCATCACTCACTGATAATCCAACAGCTGGTAAAAAGCCCTCTGTGCTGTACATAGACAAGAAACAATGGTCAAGAGCTCACAGTTCAGGGAAAATCAAATATCTGAATCCTGAGAAATGCAAGTGCTTCCACTGTGCCCACAGAAACTACACAGCAAGTACACATGAATGGCCAGTATACAATTTGTAAGACTAACACAGGTTGTCCCCTCTCCTGCTCTGTTTCATAAACCCAGTTAGTGGTTCCTCTTCCCAGTTAGTGGTTCCAGTTAGTGGATACCTTAAGTATCTTTTGCATCCCATAATGATTCTAATACTAGAATTGCAATCATCAAGTATTCCCCCTGAAGAAAAAAGAGGGACAAGGACATGTTAACAATCAAATGTTCTGAAGAAGACATATTGTGTTGGTGTTCTAGAAAAGTCATAATTCAAAGGATGAGCAAACAGTACAGACCTTTGCTTTTTGAAGTTAAATTCTCTGTCCTTATCTCAGTTATCAACTGAAGCTTTAAGAGATTAGCTGGACTGCCTGTGGATGACTAAGCTATAGTTCTATCACAAAAATTAATTGAAAAATGTTGCAAAAATAAGGTTTCAACTATTAAGATATTTCCACGAATACCTTTACACCTGTACCAGGTGAGTGTCAATAAATACACTGGTTTTGACAGAAATCATACTAAAGAATAGTGGGGAGAAACAAAATAAAACAAACAAACAAACAAAAAACCAAAACAATACCCAAAAAATGACAAAAAAGGGAAGGGAAAACTGTTTCTTCATTAGCACAGGTTAAAACACCAAAAGCAGAATTTATTGAAACTCTTCAGCATTTCCTTCTTCTGAAATGCAGCTTCAAGACAATGATACTGAATCCCATTATTATAACAATGCTTTTAAAAGTAGTGATTTCCATTAAAGAAAGCAAAGCAGAAGAGAAAAATGTTGGGCTCACAGCATGTTATTCTGCTTATTGTGCAGAAATCATACAAAATAATTTTCATTTTACTGGTTGATTAACTTCAGTTGTCTAAGCTTATATAAAGCAGCACAAGATTTCTAGACACTACCTCAAACACTAAACTTCCTGTAATCTGAGAAACATAGAGGAAAGTCATTCTGTCACTGCCTAACTATTTTTCTAACTAGTCCCCCAGGCTTCCTATTTACCTGGGTTCTTCCAACCAACTGTAAGTATCTCACTCTCTTGTGAGTAAGCAATATTAAGAAAGGAGGCAGTAGAAGAAAAATGAAGGTACAGATAGATTACAGTTAAATACATACCAAGCAGTTCACATTTTCCCTATGGTTTACAAGCATTTGATCCTTAAAGAACAGAGTTTTCATATCTGTGTTACCCATAAGCACTATTTTTCCACTGATAGGGACTAAATTCCTAAATGTATACAACTAAATATATGAGCTACATAATTTTATTTCCTTTTGATAAGGAGACAGAAAATGTTCAAGAAAGAGCAAGATTCTTTGAAATTCATACCTGAAATTGTTCAGTTGAACTCACTTTCATGTAGTTGCACAAGAATACCTTTTTAAGCTTCTCTGAAATTCCTCCTCAATAATGATGAAAAAGAATAATACTGAACATTCCTAACATGGTAACAATATTATTTATCAGTGGAATGGAGTAAAAGATGATTGCCAGAGCTGACCAGAGGAAAACATCAGACAGGAGAACAGTGGCACCAATCACACAAGGGCACAAGGACAGAAATGAAGTAGAATTACACAACAGGAGGCTGGTAGCTGTTGCACTGCAAGCAGTTTTCTTTAAACCACTGCATCTCCATCTTTGAACACAAGATTTTTATACAAATGTTCCAGAGAAAAGGAGGTCATTACTAATAACGCAGCGCAACTCTCACACGGAGTTGAATCTCAAGCTTGCTGACACATCAGCACTGAACTCGTGCAGGCCTGCTGCCACCCCGTGGTACTCCAAAGGAGCTGCTCTGAAGAAAAGAGCACACCTTTCTGCACTCCAAAAACCAATCTGAAATCAATGGCTAAACAATAGCTTTTTTAATGAACACTCTAGTTTAAGTATCTCCTGCTACATATTAAATCTAGCTTAAATTTAACTACAATTCAGAAGCTGTATGACTAAAACATAAATAGCTGACCACAAGTAATCATACTTCTTTGAGCCCAGATTCAAATCCTTAATGCTTATGTCAGTACAAGAGCTTTCATCAGTTTTGAGATATGTCTCTCATCAAACTAAAGAAAAATGACTGGACATATAGTCCAACAGTTTCAATCAAGAATTTTCTAGTCTGTAAACATCTAACAGTTTGGGATCCAATGTCTTACCTTCCTAAAAAACAGGGTTTAAAAAGTTTTTTCATTACTCAGCAAACAAGCACAAATTCTGTTGACTTCTTACCACACACATGATGTAAGAGAGGATGGCCCCAGAGGAGCCAATGAGTGCACCAACAATGGTCAGCAAGTTGTTGTTCAGGAGAAAGCCCTCGGCACACAAAGCCCATCCAGAGTAACTGTTCAGGACAGTAATAACTACAGGCATGTCAGCACCTCCAATAGCTGCTGTTAAAGTGACACCCTGGAGAAGGAAAGAAAATACTTCAGTGTCAGCCATGACTGGAGAACACCCAGAGAAGACACTCAGCTCTGAAAAATAAATACAGAATCTTAGAATGGTTTGTGTTGGAAGTGACTTTAAAGATAAGCCAGTTCCAGCTTGGGCAGGGATGTTACCCATTAAATCATATTGCTCAAGGCCCCATACAACCTTAGACACTTCCAGGAAAGGGATATCCACAATATTTCTAGGCAACTATCAAGTTACTTAGAACCTATTCAAGTATTTTCAGGCATTCATGCTGTGGTCTGAGGATTGGACCTACCAAATCTGCCTTTTCGGAGAGGACAGACAGGTACCCCACCATAATCATGCAAAATTATCCTACCAGCTCCACAGAATTGTTCATATATTAAGGCATTCATATTGAGCCATCTTTGCAAGACTCAGTTTACAGAATGGCCATATTCAAGGTAAATTGTCTAACACTGGCATACACTGCTGTAAATGAATGGGGGAAGTTCCACATGAAAGTCATGTTAAGAAGTTATCATAACAATCAGTAAATCCAGACCTCTTTTAAGTATTTTAAGGATTAGCTTTCCAAAATGTCTTATGAAGTATCACTTGGTCATATAAAAAGCTTAATTAATCAATAGCTGCAAAACATAATTATAAAGACGCATTCCAGTTCTCTGGAACAGTTCTGGTTTGCAGCTAGATCTAGAAAAGCCAGTTGGTACTTGCTACTGCAAGGTACCACACAGGCAAGCACCATGCCCATTGAGACTCCGGATGGAAAAATATAATCCATAAAGAGGAAACTTGCAGAACTGGAGAATAAACTCCTTTGGAATATGTCTCACTTTCTACAATTCCTCAGCTTACCATTATGGCTGAGAGTGCTGACACAGAACCCAGGCAAGTAATTCCCGTGGTATAAGAAGGATCAATCATGTAGGGAATCATCCCACCAATGCTGGCAGCCAGCAATCCTGCATTCAATGCATGTCGACCAGGCAAGAGCAGAGGTGCAGAATTCAGGACACCTGCAATCAAATGCATTTTCAGACATTAACATGTACATTGAGGGAAGCCTCTTTCTTATCTTCAGAGAAGACTGAATAACTCAGCAAAAGAAAAATTCAAAAAGAGAAAAAGGGAGGGGCAGAAGATAAAACAAGTTAGTTGAAGCTGAGATCTGCTGACTCAGAATTGCAAGACATTCAAACTTCCTCTAGATTCTCAAATACTCTTGTTTAAACTCTATTTGCTTCCTAATTTCATTGAAGAGCTCCAGAATAATCAGAAAAATCTATTTTCCTTTTGAAAAGCTTTTTTATTTTTCTTTCAACACAGTCCTTCCACTTTGTCTCCAGGTCTTTGTATGTTGGATATATCCAACAGTAGAAGGAAGAGTTTAGCCGGAACTTCTACACAAGGATTATCTCATTCTCTCAAAAAACTGTGTGCTTAGAAAAATACAACTACACAAATAACACCAAGTACAAAACACTCCTGTTTTCAAATGCTTTCATTTCACAATTACCCTCAATCACACAGAACTCCCACAGCTTCCTACCCCTGCAGAACTTGAAGGGAAAAGGAGGTTCAGTATTTGTGTGACTCTGTTTAAAAAGACAGTCACATTTATTTTATAGTAGGGTTTCTTTTTTTGTAAACCACATGACAAACAATACAAGTTTCCCAGTAATTACTTATAACAGAAATAAGAGCAGCTCATTTAAATTTAGCTGAAATCATGGGAAAGAATGAACTGATGGTCTCAGGCAGGGGAGTCGATCTGTGTGACTTACTACCCATTTGCATACCATAGGATCAGTAGTTCACTGATATAGACAAGCTTCATAGTTCAAATCATGATGATATAAAATGCAAGGGAGAAAAAAGTAAACAGAAATAGGAGAGCAGGCTCAAACAGGCAGTGAAATTCACCAGTGACATGCGCACAAATCACTGAAGGGGTACAATGGAGAGAAAATATAATGAAGAAGAAATAAATGAATATCTATTTAGCAGAGATACATGAGAAATACATACTACTGACAAATCCTTCAAAAGATTATTAGAGAAGACAGCTTCCCATCCTTGTCATATTTCCTCCTTCAATGGCTGGTCTCACAAACACTGAAGAAAGCAAAGAGATGTTTCCCAAAGGAACTATTGCAAAGTTAATAACAGGATTAGTAATAGGAAGCTCTTAGCCTGAAATTCTTAGTACAAGCATTACCTCAGCTTCTTAAAAGCTGAGTGCTTACCAAACCAAAAATAAATGCAATAAAGAAATCTTCACATGCATAAGAATCAGGAGTTAGTGAGTATTTAACTTAGCATATTCGTTAAGACAGCAAGAGGCATGGAGCATGGCATTTGCCCAGTAGTTAAAACAGACAGTGAACTGAATGGTTTAAAGCAAGGCAGCCTCAATACTGCAAGCTGGCTACCTTAACAAAGTTCACAATGTTAAGAACAAAATCCTAGAAGTATTACTAGTGCTCACTGAATCCAGCAACATGAGAATTTCAATTAAAATGTCTGCTCAGAAATACAAAGTTGTAATTATAAAAGTTCAATAAAAGCAAATTGAGAAAAAGCACCAGGTAGCGTCTTAATACCAAAGCACCACTTATTTCTAGACAAGATGAATTGTAGTAATATGCCCAAGCACTGAAGACAACCTTTCATAACTAAAGCTGTACACAAATTAAGCAGAATTAGAAACAAAAAAGTAAACTCATAAAATTTAATCATACAAACTTTTACCTGGTACAAAATAGAATGATTCCTCCCAATTACCCAGCAGTCTAACAGTAGAGCTAAATCCTGGGGGAAGAAAAACCTTTTAACAAATATTTAATTCTGAAGAGAAAGTCTCACCTTGCAGTTTTCCATATGCAACAAGAGAGCCACTGAAAGTCACTCCACCAATGTATGTGCCAAGATATGCCACAATCTTGGTGAGGTTTGCAGCAGGATCAGTAGCAAAGTGAGGATATTCAACCATGTACTCTGCTACACAGGTGAGCACAGCAGCCAAACCAACCAAACTGTGGAAAGCAGCCACTAGCTGAGGCAGATCTGTAATCTGGATGCGTTTAGCAATTGTCAGACCTATTGAGAGTTGAAGACAAAAGGCAAGTCTTAGAAAACACAACCCACCTGTTCAGCTAGAAATCAGTACAGGGTAGTTCAGTGTGCAATGATTACACAAACACAAGCTTGTTCCAAATAGAAACTGCTATGGTATTGAACTGAAGGCTGCACACGTGTGTTTTGTGCAAGTGGGACATAATGAAAAATAGAAAGATTAAAGTATATCATGTGCTAAGAAACATCACTAAATATTGAGAGATTCATTGTTTTCTGTGACAAGCACAATGTGAAAGAGGGAATTTGGCAGTATTCAGTCAGAAGCTGAACAGAAGTATGAAGCTGGGCAAGATCATTTACCACTGCACACACAGTTTCCCTATCAGAGATGATGTGCTCCCGGCTTTTCCACCAGTCAACCCATTCTTTATCACATTCTGAAGCATTAATAAAAGCCCTGAAAGTTATGATATTCTGTTCACGCATTTGAAAAATAATTTTGCACAAGCCACAAGTGTCAGTTAGTCAATTCACCTGCAAGCTCTATAGCATTTTATGTATATACAGGTTGCACATATGAATGCATGGAACATAGATTGTTAGTTCAGCATACACATACCTATGGTCCCACCAAGTGCCATTGCACCTGACATCTGTGCCAACAATTCAGGTGAGGGATTAAGGCTTCCAAGAGTTGCTGCTAAACCTCCTGCAACACCAATCATACCCAAAGCATTTCCAAGACGAGCTGTTCCTTGGGTAGACAAACCAGCCAGAGCACCAACACAGCACAGTCCTGACCCCAGATACATCACCTTTAAAACAAGAAAACCACTAGTATGAAGTAGTGACAAATTGCATCACTATAAAAACATCTCTCATTATTACACAAAAAGGGCTGATTTCTCCAGAATCTATTTAAGTCACAGTTCTTAATTGAAGTCGAGAAACTGTCATACAGGATGTGGTTTTGGCCAATTAAAATGTGATATCTATAAAGCTTCTCCCTCACTTGATGACCTTTTTTTATCTGCAGAATGAATATTAACTAGAGCCAAACCAATTTGCCTCATCAGTTCAGAAGCAACCTTTTTTCCTTTAGAACAAATCCAAAGCTATATGGTCCTGTTCACTATAGGAATAGTTTCAGAATTTGTTTATGGCAAATTTGAACTAAGAAATAGTTTAGATAGTTCTGAACTACCAGAAATAATGTGGCGAAAGGAGTAAAACTGTGATCATTCCCCTGTAGTGAGCACTGGAGAGGCCACACCTTGAATCCTATGTCCAGTTCTGGATCCCTCACTCCAATAAAGACACTGGAGCAAGTCCAAAGAAGGACAACAGAGCTGATGAAGCTTCTGGAGCACAAGCTGGGGAGGAAGGAGTTGAGGGTGTTAAGTCTGGAGAAGAGGAAGCTCACTGGAGATTATTATTCTCTATAACTCCTCAAAAGGAGGTTGCAGCCATGTGGGAATTGGTCTCATCTCCCAGGTAACAAGTGACAGGACAAGAGGAAATGGCCTCAAGTTGCTCATGGAGAAGGTATTATTAGATATTAAAATTTCTTTTTCTCATGGAAAGCATGGCAGAACTTTAGAACAAGCTGCCCTGGAAAGTGGTGGAGTCACCATCCCTGGAAGTGTTCAAAAAAACTTGTGGATGTGGTACTTGAGGACATGGTCTAGTGGTGACCATGGTGGTGGTACAAGGCTGACAGCTGGATTTGATGATCTTAAAGGTCATTTCCTGTATTAATGATTCTGTGGCATTCTGTAATTGTTGTTTTCAAAAAAGTATAAACAAACTTACATGAACGGAGCTATGTATGTCCAGGTAATTGGAAAACCACAAATACATTACAAGCCCCTGCCATAATAGTATGTTTAGATTCACTTTTTCCAAATGCTCAAGGCAATACAGATTGATTTTTCTTACTATTAAAACAAATGCAAACAAAAGCTTACCATAAAAGGTACTACAGGTAAAATCCCTGTATACCCCTCTGTGCTGAAAACTGATCCCATTCTTTTTTAACTATCATGCCAAGCTGAACTTTCAGAAACATTTAAAACAAAGCCTAATTTCTGTAGTTACTGAATTATTTAGACTGTAATTTAGGAAAGTAGTCTAATAAATATAAAGCACCTGCTACATTAACACAAAACAAAACAATTACAGAGTTTTTAAACTATGTTAGCTGTGTGACTGCAAGCTTAGAGATAATCAGTTTCAGAATGGCCTTGTGGGAACATGCAGCTGATGGAAAGACCTTGTTATTTACTCCTCAACAGAACAGGCATGAATAAACATAACAATGAGCACTGGGCTAAGATCCATAAAGTTATCTTCTTACTTGTTCAATGTTATAGCCACCACTGAGAGCAGCTGCATAGCCTCCTACAAACACACCACCAGGGAGCAGGTACAAGTAGTTGTACTCAGGAGGGTCTGTGGGACGTTTGAACATATCCAGCATTCTCTGTGTAACTAAAAAGCCACCTGGACAAAGTAAAGGAGCAATCTTAAAAAAATAAAATCTGAAATCAAGCACGTGCCAAGTTATAAAAGAAATATGTAATAATACCACATTACCATACAATGCAGCAAACAATAAAGCTAGTTACCTAGAAAACCACCAAAAAACAAAGATATCATCAGGGCTAGATCCTGCTGTCTCTTGTAGCCAAGTTCAGAAGAAAAGGAGGAGTTGCTCTGGCTCCATACTCTACACTGACTGTAAGATACAGCTTAGTTTATGATTGCATTCTTTTCCCTACCTAGAAAAAGCAGTATTTCTATGTCACAATGCTCACTTTCTTGTCTTTTTTTATTATTGAAGCTGGGACTTCTGAAACTAAAGGAAACAGAATTCTGTTCTATGTTACTAGTATATATTTCAAGTAGGAAAATTAATACAAGTACAAATCCTCCACAACTACCCTCTTGGTTTATACAGGAAAATATATTGCATATAATCATCACCCAAAGGATACTATGAAAAAAAAAATGCACATTTAAATATTTCCTAAAAAATGTTACTCCACAGGGTATGCAAAATATGTACAACAACAGCTGTGAAAATTGGAGGGGTGATGGGCTTTTATTGACAAATGCTCCCATATTCTATTCTCGGAATCTGCATTTCTGAGTAGAACTTCTCTAGTATTGCTGGAATTATTCAATTAAAGAGCTAGAAGAAACTTTAAAATTACACTAGTACTTGAATTTATCATTGAGAGAAAACCTAGCAATCATACCTGCAATATTGACTGAAGATATAAAAGCTGAAAGCACTGCTAGGGTTTGGGAAATGTTTTGAGGGAAATAGTGTCCTCCCATCAGAACCAGCCCACCAACTGCAGTCAGACCTATTTAAAAGAGAAAAAAGCATTACTGTGTAACCTTAAAAGATTCTATACCTATAGGAAATTTCCTTTCAACTGCTGGACAATACCAGTCAGCTCAAATATTGACTCCTACAACACACATTAATGCTTAAAGGAAGACTATCACAGTCTTTTTCAGGAAAACAAACATGTTTCAAAAGAAAAAAAAAATAGCATATGAATGTAGTTTTGAAGAACAATGCCTTAAGCACAGCTAGCCAAGTACTTGTTCAATTAAAGAAAATTTGTTTTTAACAACCAAATAGATCACTTGTGACCTGCCACACATAGCCAAACACAGATACATAAAATCTTATTTATAAGAATTATGAATCTTATGGGTATTTTAGGATTTATTTTCTTTTTCACCCTCTCTCAAAAGACATAGTTTGTGGAGATGAATAAAAGAATGTAAAAGATAGGAAAGATAAGTCATTTTTCAGGGCAATCTTTTAGAGGGATGGGAGGGAAGATGTGGTCTATGAAAGAAGACTGCAGCACTCCAAGTAAAACAAACTTTGAAGCACATAGGTCCAGTGTAAAAAATTACTTATGAAAATTAAAAGGATACAGTATCAAATTTGCCTTCCTTTTGAAAAAATCATTCTCTCAGAAATATGTTTCAGTGTCCTTAATTCAGGTAAAAGGAGTTGTGCTTACGACAAGTAGAAAACCAGCAGCTGTGTGACAGCTACTTACCTGAGATAGCATTAGTCACAGACATGAGTGGGGAGTGCAGAGCAGGAGTCACACCCCACACTGTGTGGTACCCCACTATTCCAGAGAGGCCAAATGTCGTCACCATTTGTGTGAAAGCAGCATTAGGTGCTACAATGCCCAGCCCTAGCATACCAGCTAAACCTAGGAGGAAAGCACAGGAAAAATCTAACTTTTCAATTGCTTCTTACATTTAAACTCTATAACACAGCCTATAGACTAGCACTAACACAAAAGCAAAATGGAGTTCTCTGCATGGACTGGTTTCAAAACCAGGGAGATCATTTTGTCAAATACACAAAGTTCTTTCAGTGCTAGTGTTTCTTTTGTAACAGAAATAAAACCATAAATATAATCCACAAATATTTGTTATGTTATCACTCTCCTGTTCTGTAGAAAAAAAATGTAGAAGTCACAATGATGTTTAGCTATTATTTGGATGTATCAAAGCATATTTAAGAAAACCAGGGATTAAAATTAAGACTACTGAATTCATTAATTCCTTCATGCAAAAATTCTGATGCATTGAGACTAACAAATGAAATGAAGAGCCAATACTTATTTGTCAAAGATAAATATCCTGTTCCCAATATTACAGTAGATTGTGGTCATCTAAGTCTCACACAATACCATAAAATCTGAAGAAAGAAGACACTGAACTGATTCTGCTGCACAGTACAGGCACAGTCCCTGGCAGGAGTCCTTAAGAATTTTAACTGTTTTACTAATATTTCAGTAGAGCCAAAAACACATATATGCACAGAGAATGAATCAGCACTTGCTGAAGTGTCAAATACTTTTGGTAAAATTCAGAATTTTATTTTTCCTCTCAAGCAATTATTACAATACACTGATTTTGCACCAGGATACACTAGCCAATCAACTGCTCTCCCAAATAGTTATTCCATTGAATGAGTTAGATGATGGGTGATTCAAAAGCATTAGCCAACTGAGAAGGATTCTGCACTGACTCTCCAGCTATGGAAGTTGCCTACCTGCTGTGTATACAGATGCGGTAGTCATGGTTTTTCTAAAAGGTGTAACAGTAGCTGCTTTTTCTGCTTCCAGCTCTGCTACAGTCTTCTGCTTCGCTGGTGCTCCTTGAGGAATGTTATTTGGTGGAGGTGCTGGGAAAATCACTTTACCATCCTGACAAGAGATATTTACAGTTATGCCTAACATGGCATTTCTTCTTAATCCTGCAATTCAGGCAAGTGCTAACATACTACAGCCTTGCCCAGGAATAGGCTCCTTTTCTGTATCAGCAGAAGTTTGCAAGGCATGACCAAGTTAATCATACTGGTTTACACATTCTTCAGACAGGATTTGATACTAAAATGCTCTAGGATGTGTCTAAGAGCAACTGGTGAAGACGCAGCATAAGGCTCCAGAGAAGAAACAAGAAAAAAGCAAAGAAATAAACTACCTTAACAGAAAAACATCTATGCAAAATATAACAAAGTGTTGGAAATAACAAAATCTACTACAGATGTGAACTGTAATCACAGCCTTTCCAGACCTCAAATAGGAACCAACGGTGATATCTCACATTTCTTGCTAGTCTTCATGCCTCCATGGAGCTACCAGCACTGAGCTGTAAACACCACTTCAGTGGTCTGGGAGAGCTGAATTCTTGAGTTTTTATTTTATTATTTTCTGATAAAACACATTGCATATTCTAGTTCCACCTTTCTTTTTTCTCTTACTATAAAAGGAACACTTTTTTTTGAAGGAAGAATGTTTTCCCAGAAGAATGTTTTGGTCTGATAATGCCTCAAATGTGTTTTAAGTGCCTACATTTTTATCACATGAAACACACAAATGTTATCTTTTTCCTATTTTTCTTTAGTAAACACATTAGTTGAACCTTGACAAGAAGACAAGACTAAGAAGACACAGAGGAATTTTCAGCTGAATAAACACAGTTACCCACACACTCCACCAAGCCACCTCTGAAGTCTGTTGCATGCAGTACCCCTGAACACATTTTGAAGAGAACAGAAACAATAAATTTTAGGAGTGTATGCACAAATTAAGAAGAGAGTATTTACTGGCTTACCTTCATTACTACAGTTCCTCTAATAACATGATCCAGAGTGCCATAGTCAAAGTCATCTTTTGGATCAAAGTAGAAATTTTCTTTGTCAGGACTAATAGCCTTTAGAAGTTTGATAATATTATTAGAATACAAGGTACTGGCCTGAGTAGCCATTCTGCTAGGCAGATCTGTGTACCCAATGTGTGTAACACCCTGAAAAAAATCCAAGTGAAATAATAAGGATTTGTACAATCTCTGAAAAAACATCACCTCTTCCAGTACACCTTTCTGGAAATACATACACTGTTTCACTTATCTCTGTTTATAACCCCCACTAAATTAGCTACCTGAAGCTCTGACACTACTGAGTCAGGGACAGATCATTCACAATAGCTACAGAATCCAATGTGATCAAATTCAACACCTTAAATTCCACTAGCAACAAAACTTCACAGAAGGGAGGACATATTGGTGTATGAGCTTGTCTTCTCCAAATCCTACATTCTCTCAGAACCTAACTTCTTTAAGAAATCAGTTAATAGATTAATCTGCCTAATACTTGTCATCTTCAGTTTTTCTGGAAGGCAAGAACTGGTGACAAGTTTCTGTATGCCAGTGGAGTGAAGGGAGCTTCCTCAGAGCTGTGCAAGTAATACATCTGAGTTCATATGTACGTAAAAATGTAATCTAATATATCCTCACTGCTTAAAGAACTAATGAGAATTAAAAGATATCAGGCTTTAGGAAGGAATGGGAAGCTGAGGCTGACATACACTCTTAGGTGTTCAAAAGCAGGCTTGTGTTAAAACACTGCTCCTACAACTTACAGCTAAGATCCATGCATGCTTCCAGAACTCTGGCTTCTCTAATGCAATGCTCTGGCACAATCCTAATAGTTCTGCATTGCTGCTATTTTCCATAGCACAGAGCCAGTACACTAAATCCAGGAGTAATACTGCTCTGACTGAAAGTGTTCCATATAAAAAACTCTTCATGCAAGTATCTGCTTACTTGTCTTCTACATTCTCTAGTTTCAGGTTTTAAGCAATGACATTAAAAGCCCTAGAAAGCCACAAAGACAAATACAACGTGTGATTCTTTGATATATATATAAACAGAATTCTGCTTATGTCAATGATAACCATGGCAGCAGTGACCTACAGACTTCCCAAATAAAGGCATTAAATCCTACTCATTACCAAATTACAGCCTAAGAAATCTGCTACAATAAATATCATCACCCAGATTTCTGCAATTGTTAGCAGACTTCGCATAAATACCAAAAATAAAATCCAAAAAGCAGAAAGACAAGTTCTCAACTCAGCAAATGACAACTGGAGTAAAATCAAAGTAGTTCAGTCTACACTAAAACTGCTTACTTTAATGAACCAATTTATGCTACATCTACTTTGAGTTTCAAGTGCTTTGGATACTCTATGGGAGACACACTCATGTTGCTGAAGATAAAGACAAGCAAAGCCAGCACCCTCCTGAAACTGAAATAGTACTGAGTAAGCCAGAGACTTTGTACTGAAGTAAACACTAAGAGTCTGAACCTACTTAGCTTTACCTATGACAGGAATGCTAACCTCCAGTCATGGGAAGTGATAAGCAAGTCAAAGAACCTATTGCTACCACAGTGTTTTCTAGACATAGAAATAGATATCAAATCCCATCTTCAACTCAGAAGAGACAAACACAAGACGTGTGGTAAAGGTCAAGTAGCAAGAATTCAGTAATATCCATTAACAACCAAATTAACACTATACAAAGATGTTAGTTTCTTTAAAAATATTCAAATGCATGTATATAAAGAGTGATCAAATGCAAACCTAAAGGATTATTTCAGCCCAAAGCAGCTAAAAGACTCTTGAAAATTCAGCTGCTCATTTTCAACATAGTTTATGAAACACCGTGGAAGTCCAGGGAAACTGAGACAGAACTGCAGATTAAAATGCTCACCTTATGAACATACATTTCTCCAGGCTTTGTAGTCTCAATATTTCCCCCTGCTTCTGCAGCTAAATCCACAACAACTGAACCCTCCTTCATTGATTCAATCATATCTTTCTTAAACAAGATTGGAGCTTTTTTGCCTGACAAAACAAAGCACAGCAAGTTAAACACAAAATACGTTTTTCTATCTGTTGAGCTGAGGAGATGACTTCTCTTTGCTCTACACATAACCTTTAATTTTCTAAGCAAAATTTTCAAGTATTCAGTACCTAGGATTAAAAAAAAAAACCCACCATAAAAGTTTTTGGTTTGTTTTAAAGACAAAAGAGGTGCTAGACATCCTGCTCCAAAAGTATACCAGAAAGTTACGCATGGTAGTCTACCAAAGATAAGCTAAATTCTGTCAGCACACCAACAGTCTTAACATCCAATCTTACAATTCCATCATAACAAAAAAAATCAAACCAGATTGTAATTTATTAAAACACAGAGATTGTGCTACATGAAGCACTAAAATCTAAGCTCTACTTCATTATGTTTCAATTAAAAAGGACAGCACCATTTCAATCAGACTTGTTTCAGTGCACAAGTTGTATACCAGAAGTAGCAGTGATGCAACAGACAGGTGAGAGAATTATATATTCTTATTTTATTACTATCCACTCCTTTTTTAGTAAGAGAAACATGATGGTATTTGAGTCATATTGAATAGTCTATGAAAACAAAGTTGGACACATTTTAAAACCAGGCCTTTGTCACAGAAGTGTAAAGATGCATGCTCACACAGACATGATTCACTAACCCTTCTGTTTTCATTCAGACACAACTGCAAAATATGACAATTACCTAGCAAAATGAAAAGTAACATTTTTAACATAAAACATACCTGGAATAAGTGCTGTAGTGATGATAATGTCAACATCTTGGCACTGTTTGGCAAAGAGTTTCATTTCAGCTTCAATAAATTCTTTGGACATTTCTTTAGCATAACCACCTTGTCCCTCTCCAGATTCCTTTAAGTCTACTTCCAAAGGCTCAGCACCAAGAGACTTGAACTGCTCCAGGGCTGCAGCTCTAGAAAAAGAAAATTGCAGGTGAGAGAAAAATCACTGCTTCAAAAATACATCATTACTTTATCAGTGGTTTTAGTAGCAATCCTCAGACAAGTGATGTAAAACTTATTATAGTATTAAGGAGACTATTATGAAAGCCCTGAGCTTTCTCTATTCATTGCAAAAAATAATTGCATTGATAAATTTAGGTTCCAGACATAAATAATGAATAAAGAATGAAGGCAGCCTATGGTTTCCTGAATAGTCTACAGCATTACTCCAAGAGAAGCCTCAAAGCTGAGGCTTTGCTGATTAACTGTCCTCATGCATTTCTGTTGTCATGACTTGGTAAATCTCCAGCCCACAATGAGGTGCCTAAAATGAGAGATAAACACAGAACCTGTGACCTTGTCTTTAAACTGTGAGATGGGAAGTACTAGTAAGTCTTATTTTCACAGGGAAAATGACAGGGGATGGGTGTTTGGACTTGTGGCTTGTTAATATTCTCTGATTTATTATGCATCATATGACATCACATTAAATAATGAGACTAAATTTCAGTGTTCAGTAAACAGTCACATGCAGAGAATATGCAGAGAATTAAACAGAAATTTTCTTGCATCTCAAGATAAAAGTATCTAGAGTGCTTAAGAAGGGAATTAAAATGAAAATGGAAAAGATTTAGACAGATTTTTAAAATAATAAAAAATTATGAACTAATGATGGCATAAAATGGTAGGAAGTAAATTATGACTCAGTGCAGTACAAATTATCCACTGTAATACAGCCACAAACAACTGAATCTTAAAGTAATTTCAGATTAATACTACAATTTTCACACCCTTACCTAGTATCAAATCCACGAACCACAGCACCCATTGATTTTGCTGCTCCTGCAGAAGCCAGGCCAGCAACCCCACCTCCAATGATCAGCACCTAGAATGATAAATCTCATCAACTCGTCGTTTAAACAAGATACCTTCGGATAAAACCAAATTTACTTGGGCAGAGTTCCCCCATACATTGAACAGTTAAAAAACTGTAACTCCTAACTACACATATCTAAGAGCCAACTCTTCTTTAGCTAATTGTTTATCTAAGTAAACAGAGGTTTTCTCCTCAATCTTTCTTTTTTCCTTCCCTAATTCTACTTTCTTTTCTCTTCAATCTAATGCATCTGTAATTCCAATCAAGGAAACCTTTCCATTGCACTCCTCAATGAAATGAAATACCAATATCTCTGAATTTTCTTAACTGTTTCCTTACCTTTCCCTATTTTGAAAAAAATACATCCAACCACATATAGCTAATCTGGTGCTTAAAACTAAGCAAACTTAAATGAAACTCAAATTATTCTATTATTCCCAAAACAAAACCAGAATACACGTTAACAAAAACGGGTATGAGAATAATTATAGTGATTTCTAAAGTCTCTAGAAAAGCCCAAGGGCAGAAAAAGTCTTTTAACACAGTTTCAGCAAGGCTACATCTGCTTAGAAATTCACATATTCTTTTGCCACAGTTTGTGTTTAATTGCACATACCTTTGCTGGAGGAACTTTACCAGCAGCTGTGATTTGACCCGTGAAAAATCGACCAAACTGATTTGCAGCCAGGACCACAGCCTTGTAACTGTCAATCGAGGATGAACACATATCAGTGTTTTCTCATATCCAGTAAAATTTCATTAATTAAATCAGTCTTACCATTGAACACAAGCTTGTTCATATTTCTTGCCTTTCTTTTTTTTTTAATCACAGAATGTTTTTTCAGACATATTTTTTGGACTGCAGAATACTGGATGTCTATGGCTATTCACTATTACAAATAAAATTTTACCTGAAAAATAAATTCCTAACTTGCTGAAAGTTAAGTCTGTGGTCCTTAAAACTATTTTCCAAGGCTGTAACCTGAGGCTTGTTATGGAAGGGAGCATGAACAAGTAACTGCAAAACCCAGAGTCACTTTGCAGTGGGCTCACTCATGCCAGCAAAGGCACATTCAAGAAAGGTACACTGAGCCAAAATTCACAGAGCTAAATGGCCTAGGGCAAATAGCTTAACCTTGCTACTTCATTTGCCCCATCCAAGAATGGGTAGCTGAACACAAGATTAACGCCAGTAGAGCTACCTGAAAGTAAAGATTAATGTGTAATTTTGCCTTTTCTTAACAACAGAGCATATTTTCTTGCATTTTTACAAACAGTGTTGTAAAACATTCCACTCTTGTTCCTCTCTCTAGCAGAGAGATATACAGTTCTGTATACCGTAGCATTAGCCCAAATTTGGAATACACCTTGTATATTTTATACCTTCAAACACATTATGAATTTCTGTATTTTAGAAAAATTACACTGAATTAAAACATGGGGAATAAGATAACATGTGGATGGATGTATACTGTTTGTGTGCTTAAAGTCTGGCTGCCTTTGCAATGATTTATTATGCCTCAGACATAGTCTAAGTAAAAAGTCTGAAAAATAAAAGCCCTAAGAAAAACCTAAAATAAGCCAATAAAAGAAACATTGTGCAACAACATTTTCATTCACTGCAATACCTAAAATGCTAGTTGCAAAACATGGAGATGGTCTGACAAAATTTGACCTTTTTTTCATAACTGCCAGGGCAATTGCATTCACACTGAGTGTTGTTTGGGTTAGTTAGCTCATAACAATGCCAGATCCTCATGACAGACAATCTGTGTTCAAGATAACCTAGTTCAGAGCAAAAAGGTACTAGACAAAACAGTCAAGGAATTAGAAGAATTGTGTTCAGTTTTGTTTATTTTAAAAGCATTGTTTTGATCTGCTGTTAAGCTAACCATAAGAATAATACCACCCTGCTTGAAACAGCTCTGCGTGAAAATAGAGATGTAGAACCATTTCAGATATACCTAACATCAAAACATATGATTTTTAAACCAGCTATACTTATTGAAGCAGAAAAACACACAAAACATACCCAGCAATGTTGGCCATGGAGCTAAGTGCATCATATCCCTGAGCAATGGTGACCCGTGGAACCTGATCCATAGCCAAGACAGTAGTTTTTTTTTCTGCGAGTTTTTTCAGGAGATCTGGATTTTGTGCTGGGTAGATAAAGCTAATCAGGGTTGCTGCTGTCTTGAAAAGATCTGCCTCATGTACACCTAGAGATGAGTTATACATAGGTGCTCTCACCTGAAAAAACACAGAAGTTCCTAAGTTAATCAGACAAAAGAAATCAGAACACATTCTACTTCCTTTCTCCCAGGCTGCAATCCGTCCATTCCCATCAAAAAGTATGGAAGGAGCAAAGTATATCAAAAGCTATTTACACAACTGAACTGAGTAACTACACTTCTCAGCTATAGTCCCCATCATGGAACTGGCTGTAGGTGGATTAGTGACAGTAAAAATTGTCAGCACACACCTTCAGAAAAATCTGACGACTTCTGACTAGCAGTCACTTGCTTTTTATAACAGCCACCCTCAAACCCACCATTTTTAAGCAAAATGATTACTCAACAGATATGACAATTAAGCTCTACAGAGTAAGAAACACTAACCAGGTTGCAGTGCATGACTCCAACGCATTTTATGTCAGATGTGCAGCAGACACTGATCTTCATCTATACTCACTTCTGAGTTTTTTATTTTTCTCCAAAGAAAAGCCTACATAAAAGGGTTGTTCACAAAGCACTCACACAAATCCTATTTTCAATGCTGATGGGATAATTTTCAATAGAGCAACTGAAGGAAGCCTCAATATGGTAAAGGTCTTTTTCTTCTTTTTTCCTTTAAGACTGCACAACCTAAGACCTCTCAAGTAAGATTGCTTTTAGCTGTTTTCTCAGATTTTTAAACACACTTTTACTGGGGAACTCAGAAAAGTTACAGAATCATCTTTTCAAAATCCCAAACCACTCTATTAAAAGAGTAACTAGAGTTATACATTACCAATTTTGGATAAAAAATTTCCTAGAGCAGGGATCTCATCTGATTAGATACCAGAACTAGTCTACCTCACTCTACAAAACATAATTCTTAGGTAGTTAAAAACTTCCTAAGAAATTACCCACATTTTTTCAACACTGTCATTTACTATTTTTTTTAGTGCAGGTGCACACCTGAGCTATTTTAAAAAAATACAAAACTTGAATTAAAACACAAAATAGAAACCACCAATTTAAAAAACCTTATTTACTGATCTTTCCACAGATTATCAGAAAAAAAATACCTACACATTTCTCCAAAAGCAATGTAATCGGAAATATACTAATAAAGCAATTACTTTCACAATCAAATCAGAAGCCAGGACTTCCTTGGTCCCCTGGATCTTTGCTCCAACTTCTCTGTAATGGTCGTCAGAAAATTTGGAAGCTTCTCCAGCACCAGATTCCACCACAACATTGAAGCCTTGCTTAATCAAGGCTTGAACTCCAGCTGGTGACAGAGCCACTCTCTTTTCATTCTCAAATATCTCCTTGGGGACGCCTACAGTCAGCTGTTTATAAGGAATTCCTGTAAGAATGGCAGATAATACGGCATTAGCTGCACTAAATGCTAATTAACTGATATTCAGGGACACTCTTCAATGTTGTACAGACACATGCAGACATATGTCACAGTTAGCAATCTCCATCCTAAGGGAGGAGGAAGCAGAATGCTATTTTCTAGGAACATCATTTACATTTCCTTAAATTACACCATTTTCCTAGAGATCCTTGTTCTCTCAGCAATCAGCAGGTGAGCACAATCAGCCACACAAGCAGTAACAAGTGTTTGGTGCAGTTCATACCCATTGGCATTTACACAGCTCTGATTGTGTAACTGGCATTCTGATTTACACAATACCTGGTGTACTGGTGATAACACATTCTGCCTCAGGCCAGAATTTAAACCACTTTCTTCAATAACACTTCCAGGTTATTGTGAAGAAAGAAATAAATGAGCTTGAACAGTGGAACTGCATTTTAACTGAATATGTTTGTAATATATATCAAATTATAGCTGTAATATACATTACAGTTTGTAATGTATATCATATTATACAAAATCACTATTATTGAATGCAACATACGCACCACAAAGTACACTGAAAGGAGTAACTGCATCAATAAGCTACTCTAAAAGTTGTCACATATATGAAAAATGTTAATTCAGAAGTAGTTGAAGAATAATGGAATACCCAGCTATTAGTTTCTTGGAAAATATTTCTCTTTGAAGTTATTTCCATGTCTTAACTTGTTCAAAGCTCCACTGAGTAACACCAGGAAACTGCAGAAGCTGAAATTTATGTTTTAGTTAAAGTTTTCAAAGTACAAACATCTAACTTCATTAGAGTACAATTTGGGGGCTTTCAGTCTCATATCTGGGAGGTAAACTTCTCTGATCCAAACAAGTGTTTAAATACATTATTTATGAATACACAGGCTCAAGCAGAATAACTATACATAAAATTTCTACATTGCTTCAATTACATCCACAGCATGCAGTCCAACACATAGGCAGAATCCTGTACCAGCTTTCACTGACATCTATCCAGAATTTCAACCAGGATTGTGACATTACTATGCAAGACATTTACATCACATGACTATTAAAGAACTGTAATTTCAGCAGTCTAGGCAGTCACCAATATTAATGATCAAGCAACAACAACACCAACAACAAAACCCACCAAAGAAAACCCAGATCTGAAAAAGGAGAGGAAATGCATGAGAGGCTCGTTTAAAATTACAAATCTCTTTTTAAATTGTCCAACAATCCTGTGTGTTGTGCTATAAAAAATTATATGGGGCAAAGAAGGCAAATTTTAGGAAGGCCTCCTTTTGACTTTAAGATAGAGACAAGCATAAAAAAATAAACTAAAAACATGTTACAATATAAGAGCTTTGAAGAACAAGATTTAGATTTAAAATATCAAAATTAATTATCTATGAAATTGAACCTGGACTACAATGTGCTTAAAGTTGATAATCTGAAAACATTTTCAGCTAGAAACTTTGAAAATACTGTCAACTTATTATGTTCTGAAAAAAACAGTACAGATTTGCTAAGAACTGGTACTTAAATATGTACCTATACTTCTCAGCCTACTAACTCATTAAAAAAAAAACAAAAAAAACCCCAAAAACAAAACAAAACAAACAAAAAAAAAAAAAAAAAAAGAAAAGAAAAAACTCCTAAAACAAAAAAAAAGCCCACCAGTACATCCAACGAGACAGAATGAAAGCTCACCAGACAAAGAAGTTCATTATTACTAATCACTGCACCAGGGTAGGTTTTATTGAGCCATAGGAGGTTCAGGTTGGACACCAGGAAGAATTTCATAGAAAGGATGGTTTAGAACTGGAATTGGTTGCTAAAGGGAGGTGGTCAAGCCACCATCCCTGAAACTGTTCAGGAAATTACTGGATATGGAACTTAGTATTATGGTTTAGTTGACAAGGTGGTGTCCAATCAAAGGTTGGATTTGATCTTAGAGGTCTTCTCCAATCTTAATGTTTCTATGAGTCTAGTTTTTTTAGAAAAAAATTTCCTTCTTTTATTTTTTTTATTATTTTAGCTTTGTCTTTGAAATTTGACAAATAAAATGGTAAAAAAAAAATTTGAAGACAGAAATGTTTTGATGTTCTATATGTTGGAGAACATTTGAAATGTTTTAATCACAAGACAACACTCAAATTCAGAAAAACATACATTAATAGAACATAAAGTCACAACAAAAATGCAACAAAAACTACAGGTCCACAAAAGTAACAGAGCTTAGCAATGATTGTTCCACCAACATACACCAAATCTAAACATCACCGTGCAACTCAGGCCATACCTACCACAGCAGCATTAACCACTTGTTACCAGCTGTGGTAACTGTTGCTGTCACTCAAATTACCCTCGTGATTTGAAGAGACTTTTCTCCTCATCTCTTCTAATTACTATACAATAAAGTCCTGCTTCTGATTTTCACTAAATCAACTTGGTGGAAATGAGTTCTCTTGTCTTTCAGAAGCAGGAATGAAACCTAGAAGATTGAAATTTGTTAGGATAACAGAGACCAATCAGAATTTCAGAGAGGAAGTAGCTCTAGGGTAGGATAGGATGCAAAAAGCTTTTTAAAAAGCACTGAGAAAAGTTAAAAACTAGAGTCCTACCTTCCCTTTCTCCTTTTGGAAGTTTTTATAGTACTAGAATGGTGAAGGGGAAGAAAGGAGGGGAAAACATGGGTGAAAACAGAAGAAGGGAAAAAAACAAGGGGAAAAGGAAGAGGAAAAAGGTGAGAGGAAAGAAGGAGCAAATGGGGGAAGGAATAACTTAGAGCATAAAGGAAATAGATAACTGCAAATTTAAAGGCACAAAGATATTTGACTAAATCTTTATTTTTCTCAAGCTAATCTTCTTTTACCTCCTACGGCTCAAATGACAACAGATTCTCCTAACCTCCTTTAGTTCATTTGCTTCTGTGTGGAGAATAGAAGAGTAAATGGCTAGGAGCAATAGGACAGAAATATACACTCACTAGATGCCAGATGTATTTCCTTATTCCTTACTTCTTTCTTTACTGGTACATATTGCATGCAATAAAAATTAGCACAACTTTTTGAGATAGAAAGTATTTGCACCTTATTTAGTAAACAGAATGATCACTGACCAGCACTGAGGAACCGCTCTTTTCCAGAGCTTTGGGAGATCAAATCCAAGATAAACATTCAACAAGTCTCATTTGCCTCACCTACTTTTCATCTCTGCTCCACTACCAGAACACCAGCCAGCCACAAATACAAAAGCAAATGAATACATAAGCAAACTGTCAGTTTGCCAGTTTGTAGCTAGAGTGGGTATAGGACATTTTTCAAGCAGCCTGCCCTGAAGCCTCCACATGATTCAGCACCAAAATAGAGCAGGTATCTACAGCTCAAAAACAAAGATCTATCTTAAAACTGCAGTACAGGTCTGGGAAGAAAGGGTTAAAAAGCAAAACATTGGCAAGGAGGATTGCAAAGCTCCCTTACAGCTGGAAATAACTCTTGATAAGCCCATGTGAACAGCAGGTCTGTGATGATTTACTGGCTCTCGTCTCCACTTGTTTTCCTCTGCGCTCATGCCACTTCAGCAATACTCCATCAGCAAAGTAATGGAAATAAATTTACCCTTTGGATTCCAGACATGAGTTTGTGACTGTCCCAGCTGCCTGTCTGTCTGTGCTGACACACACAACATGATTAGTACTCTGGCTGGAGGAAGCTTTGTAATTAACACAGATCTGGTTTGTTGAATTGAACAATTTCATCAGTCAAGTGTTTCGAAAGGTTGAAACCTAGGATTATAAATTTATGACCTTGATTTAGGTTTTATTTTGAGGAAGTTCATCTACTATCCATGCCAAGGGTTTAAAGTTACGTGAGAGTGTGAAGCCTACAAGTTGTCCCTCTAATCCCTCATGTCAGATAATCCCTTTAAGAACTGCCTTGAGTAGAACTGCTTTACGACATCATGGAAGTCTTCCAAATATTGGCTGATATACACATACCTGGAGCACCCTTTTGGGTAATGAGGCTTTTTAATATATTGAGTAGAAGATATAATGTACTTAGATTCTGCCACTGTCAGAAGAAGAATCATTAGATTTCACAGGTCTTAGAATGGAGTATGCATTCCAATGAAATGCTGTGGCATACACATATCTTAGAACTTTGAAAAACTAGTAAGAAACCACTCTCTCATTCTCTTACCATAATCCTGTGTAATGAAGACTTGGTCAAACTTCAAGTAAAGAAAACTTTAACAGTGACTTTCCCCATGTACCTTCTATCTACAAGAATCTTAGAGAAGATTCTAAATCAAAATTATAACATAAAATACAGGTTTTTGATCTCCTTAACCTGACTTTGGGAAGTAGCCTGCAACAAAATAGTATCAACCAATACAGAGTGACTCAGGGAAAAGATAAAGAAGTTTTGACCATATGCCACATGTTCTAGGATTGAAAACAGGATGCCTATATTTTATGTTACTCTAATAACCTTTAAGCAAACCATCTCACCTGTTCTGAAGATGAGGACATATTCCGAAGAACAGCAATATGATGTTGGCAAAAAGAAAAAAATGGTACAGAAGATTAAATGAACACCTGATCCCACCTATTACATAAATAAGGAATTTAAAATTAAAAAAAAAATTAGAAAAAAAGGAAATTAAAGGAGAATATTTCTTGTTTATAAATAAAATAAAACTTACCTAGAGAACTAATCGGAAATGAACTGCTGGTTTAGAAAAAAAACCGGAAATTTTAAGAAATAAGCATCAAAATAAAAAGGATATATAAATTCTAAAATAGAGAGGGGTAAAAGTCAGAGCTGTAGGACAAACTAATCTGGAAGTATACTGGGAAGCTCAGAGTCAGTGACTCCATATGCACCTTTCCCAGGGATTCAGAAAGTTTTGTATCTTTTTATGAGGCAGCTCATCCTAGTGACTATCTGGCACAGATTATAGGAATACTTGTTTATACCTGTATGAAAGTTCCTATGTTTCAATTAAGCAAGCAGCAGCATAACAGCTGGCAGTAAGAAAATTATCCATGCTCCAAGTTTACTTTTCAGCTGACTCTGTATTTCTTCTTCTCAGACAGTTATTTCTCCTGTACCTAATGTATCCTGGATGGAATGAATGCTAAACTGAGACAAGGAAAGTAATAACTACAGCCTTAACAGGAATCACTGGGACCCTAGTCTTCAGAAAATTTACTCTTCTCAGTGATACAGTGATTTTACCAAGTGTTACTATAATCAAAGCTAATTTCTGAAAGAATAAAACATGGTTATTTTGTATCTGTTACATTTTGATCCAAGAACACTTAGAAAGAAAATATAAGCAATAGCCCTGCTTCTAATTTGTCATTAAATTGCTATTTTATCCTTGATTTGTCCTCTACTGAATGACAAATCACATGTTACCAAAGCATACTACAAGGACAGCTTAATTATCAACCAAAAGACTATCCAACTTGTAATTCTCCATATCAAATAACTGCATTTCATGAATACTACTAATCCTTAAATAAGGGCTTCCACACAACAGATTTGAAGGGGCAGCACTGAACATTTAAACACATGATACTAATCAGAATTCTCCATCCTTGTGGGAAGATTTTTCAAAAGTTATTCTTAAAAATGAGAAAACTCACACATACAGAGCAGCATACCAATTTCAGTAAAACAGAAGAGATTCTTTAGTTTCATGATGAAATTTGTGGTCAAAGTCAAAAATAAAATTGATTCCAAACTCAAACAAGGACACTTACCTGGGATATTTGAGAAAGAACTTTGAACTAGTTTCCTATGTTCCAGTTCACACTCCCAACCAAGAGACTCTGCCACATGAAGACTGACAGATGTCTCATTCAGATATTTAACATGGAAAAATAATTGGAAGCAACTTAAAACTATCAAAGAAATTCTGGTTTCACCACATAACTTTGATACAGATTTATCAGGAGCCCTCAGAGTAAAGAAACTTCTTCTCATGACATTTCTTCGGAAGTTCAGTCACCAAGTCAAAAAGATCACAAAATGCATCATTCTTTGTTTGTACTACCACAAATTCTATTCAACACAGACTTCTCAGAACTACTAGATGCCACTTTTGTGCCCCATGTTTTCACAATCAGACACTTCTGTTTCCAACAGCACTACTTTCCTAATACTCTCAAGTACCTAATGGAGTTACCTACTGTCTGCATTTGGAAGACCCAAACATGATATGTGCAATCAGTCCAACTCTCCAGATTAATCTTTTTGCAGACTAGGACCCTACATCTGCACAGAAGCAGGGTCTCTAAATTCCAAAGGAAACATGACCCATGCAGTAATAGTGGGGAAAAAATAGCATTAAACCTGCATTAGGTATTCTTCAGTCTTCTAATACTCAGGTTATGTACAGCATAGAATAGAGAAAAAAAATTGTGAGTTCTGATCTTCATACAACAGCTTCATATTAAAATCCAGAAATAGGTGCCCTCTTTCCCAGTGTTTTTTTCCTGAAAATACCTGAACTTGTTCATTATCTGTTGAAATGCAGTTTGTGGAAATCCACTAACAAATCCTACACATGAAGATACAGTTCAATAGTTTTTCAAAGTGATATAATGTATTTCCTAACAAAGTTAAGACTTTTTCTTTTAGATGGGACAGTGATGTCTACATATACTTATGCCAGCAGATGCTGTCTTTGTGAGGTGTGTATTTTTTCTCACATGCACACAAAGAGCTGCACTACCGAAACTCATTGGGACCTCAGGTTTTAACTAAGAAAAGCATTTATTTAAATACTTTCTTCAAGCAAGGAAAGTATTAGCAGGACCTCAGACCCTCTAACCACAAAAACTGTGTGGATCCAAAGTACTCATAACAAACACAAACACCTTCTGCATAAGCCCTATAAAGCCAGTCTAAAATTGTGCTGCAACTGACTCAAGTATGTCACAGACATGATTTAAGTCTTCTTTCTACTTTAACTCTTTTCTGTACTAATGCAAATCTGAAAGAAAGAAGAAAGAAGAAACCATTTATATTCATGTTTCAAAATAAAAGATCATTTTACAGTACTTCAATCTATTTACCTGGCTTTGGAGCTGCCTGAGACCCAAGCACCTGGTGGGTTCTAAACATGCGCAAGCACGGCATCTTTGCGGAACGCACTCCTGGTGGGAACACATTGCCAAAAACAGGAGCTGAGCACCCGCTGACAGCAACACGCAGAAGGCTCGCCATTGCACCCAGACCTCACAACAAATTCCTTGCCACGTATGGAACCCCTACAGCAAATGTGAAAACAAATCAAGAGTTATTAATGACACTGCACAGAAGGCATGTAAACGCAGCAGGTTTAGGACCAGCCAACTGGCAGTAGCCACGAGACAATCATTCCTCACCACCTTTATCTTTCTGGCTAGAAAACAAAATCACTTTTTTTTTCCAAATTAAGTAAGATAGCTCTTAACCAAAGCAACTGGCTTGAGCAGCCGACCTGGAGATGGCATTTCTGCAACTTAAGGCCATTTTCTCTTTACATCGTTGCTTTAAAACGGGAACTGTGGTAGGAGAAAAGCGCGGCGCCCCAAGGCAGCAAACAAACGACTCCAATCGCTGCCACAGCTGCTTCAGGAGTCACCCGGGGCGGGACACGCCGGGCAGCGGGAAGGGGAGCCGGGAATGTGCTCTTCGTCTGGAATCCCGCCGGGCCCCCGAGCAGCGGCCCCTTCTCTCTCCCGCCGCTATTTATAGCCCGCGGCCACCGAATGACCTTGGGCGGGCGGCTCGTCCCTCGTCCCGCCACGCACCGTCCCGCTCGGGGGACACCCGCAACCGCCCCGCTCCCGCGGGCCCCTTCCCGAGCCACCTGCCTCCTCCCGCGCCCCCTCCCCTCCCCCGACAGCGGGACACCGCTGCCTGCTCCCCACCAGCGGCTCGCCCCCGCACGCACCGGAGGACGAGGCGGAGCCGCCGCAGCCCCACACGACGCGGTGCACAAACCCACACGGAGCCCCTCGCAGGCTCCTCCCGCAGCCCCGCGCCGAGTCCGCACACGCCCCGCGGGGAGCCCCGCAGGGAGCCCCGCAGGGAGCCCCGCAGGGAGCCCCGCACACGCCCCGCAGGGAGCCCCGCACACGTACCGCCGCAGCCCTACAGGACGCCGCGCTCCCACCCGCGGTGCCGCCGCCGCGGCTCCGACCGACCTTGGGGCGGGGCGGGGGTGGGCCCGCGCCCGCCAACCCGGAAGGACTGAGGGGCACGCGGGGGTCGGGCGGCCGCGTCACGCGGCGTCTGAGGGGCGGCGGCGCGCGGTGCGCGAGGCCGGCAGAGCCCGCGGCGCCGGCGGCGGCAGAGCGCGGAGAGCGCGCCGGACCGCGCCCGGCTGGCTCGGCGGGACAGAGTCGGGCCGGCGGGGAGACGTGCCGGAACGCGCGTGTTGGACGTGGGGCTAGCGCCATAGCGCGTAGGTGGTGTCCTCTTCATTATTGTTACTTCTTAAAATGCGTGATAAAGCAGCGAGGCGTCGGAGCGGTGGGTGCAGTACGGGATCAGAAAATGGGGATCTGTGTCGACTTTGGGCGTTAGGAGGAATTTCTTCGCAGGAAGGGTGATCAGATGTTGGGGTGGGCTGCCCCGCGAGGCGGCGGAGTCCCCGTCGCTGGCGCTGTGTAAGGGAAGACCGAACGTGGCGCTCCGTGCCATGGTCTGGTTGTCGTGGTGATGCTCGCTCGTCGGCTGGACTCGATGATCTCAGCGGTCTTTCCCAACTTAATGGATTCTGTGCTTAATGGATTCTTTAGCTGTTGAAATAATGCATGGCTGGATGCAGAGCACATGGGGTTGGAGAGGCAGTTCCAGAGGGCAGCAGCCACACACTGCCCATTGCCTCCATATATTGTTTTCACACGATCCTGCATAGGTTGTCTTACTTCACACGATCTGTGGGGTCCATATATGAGTTAGGCATATTTTGATTTGGTTTTTTAAAAATTTACTTCAGTCTGTGTAGCTGCTCATGCAAAACTACATGTTGCTGGAGGAGTCACACAGCTTCCAGACTTGTAAATGGTGACTTAGCAAGTAAAGTTAAGCACTGAAAACATAAGAGCTACCCTGAGAGTAATTAATAGGATACTCTAGTGCTAAATGTTCATTACCGTGCATTTAAATAAGCATGTGTGAAATCTGTAGTTTTAGAGCTACAGATTATACCTGTGCTTTGTGTCTTGGGCTCGATAACCTTTGACTCCTACAACAACATGCCTCATCAGTATGATAGCAATTGGAATAATTCCAGCTATTAACAATAAATTACACTTCAAAAGCTAGAACCAGCCCTCTCGTTTTCTCTAATCAGAAAAAAATTATCAGCATTTTTGTAAAAAATAGAGCATGTACAAATTCCTGTGTTCTGAATAGTGACAAGGTTACAGTGTGTGATTTCTCGACCCCCAGCACTGGAGATATGTGTGGATTTGGTTCTGAACTACGTTTTAAATTTTTAGGTAAGACACTTAGAACAAAGCAGGTGTCTCCTAGTGCCCAGTGGTGAAAGTTTTAATCCATTTCATCATTGGGTGCTTAGGATAGGTCTGTCTAGTTTAGTGATCTTAGGGGTTCTGCAGTGTGATCTCAGAGGCTTGAAGCAATTCACAGGACTTCAGCTACTCAGGCCAAAACATTCTAACCATAATGTTAAGCAGTCTAAAGGGGTGTACTGTTGAATGTAGTATTTGGGGGTGGTCATTTTGGAATTAACTACCCAATTATTTTTCTTAATTTTGTTTTAGGTGTCTACACTAGGGAGAGGAAATTTTTGGGTTCCCAAGCAAACACAACTGCGTTCATCCAAACTGAAGTAGTGCATCTGTAAGAAAAATATGGATTTGGGATCACATTCCACTTTAAATGGTAAGTAGTTGTCAAGTGGCCATTAAATTAATATAATATAAAATGTCAGCAAAGTGAAAAGAATTCACATTTATGTCCAAAGGTGAAAATTTGTCCTGTTCAGTAACTTAAGCGTTCAGTTCCTCTTAGGTGTATACCTTAAAGAATGAGATTTGCTAACTTGAAAGACTGGCATATTCAAAAGTGATCCCAGTATATAATGATGGACTATTTCATCTTTCATCTTCACCTTAATGTAAGCTTTTCATTCTCCTCCTGTCAAGGCGAAGTCTACAGATGAGGACAGAGGTCACAATATAGGTGTTAACTGGAGCTGAAACAACACAAGAACACTAAATATTTTTAATGTAGAAATTTAGTAGCTAATTTGTAATCTTTAAAGAACTGACAATACTGCTTAAATTATTTTTGACAATGGTTTGCACAAGTGAAGTCTTATAATTTTTTTTTTTAAAGACTCATTCAAAACATCCTGCATCAGGTCTCATTCCAGTTGCAGAGTATAGATTTATTAGTTTACTATTCTATATTTCCAGAAGGGTTGCCTAGGAACAGTTTCCCCATGAGTCTCATTAATTTTAACTTGTGACACCTTTAATGTCTGGCCACTTTTTTATCTCGCCAAAAATCTGTCCAATTCATGCCTTGGGGAACTAACAAATTTTTTATACCCTGCCCCTCTCCTGTTAATAATTGAAAATGCAAACATGTAATAATAAACCCAATAGGAACTTGACTTCTAAAGGCACCATTTTACCATCCGATTGGATGGTTTTTTTTAGTACAAGAAAGTGCTATTCTGATTTTTTTGAATAATGCATCATACATACTTTTTTTCACTCCTTTCACCCCTTTGTTTCACCCCTGAGTGGTGAACATTGTGTGGTGTTGGGTCAATCTTTTGTTTTTTCCTGTGGTAGGAACAAGTGACAAGGGCAGCCAGTCTGTTCAGGAAAATCAAATATAAATTCCCTCACCAGATCACACTTGCCTTCCTCATCTTGAAAGATGATTGTGACACAGAGTTTGCAAAACAAGTAGAGCAAGACTTTGGACTGAAATTGAAGAAGAATAGATTAATTTGTAAAAGGACATGTGAGTTGAACCATTTGCAGTTTATGTGATAATATTAGGCATTACATGGATCACGTTCTTCAGCTGATTCCTATTGGCATGGAAGGTGGACGTTAAACATTAAATATGAAGAGCATTTGTTGTCACATCATGCGTAAATTATGCATGAAAATATATCGTTCTGAACAAATACATTTTTATTAGGTAGCCCAAACAGTACTATAATACGGAGGCTTAACTTTATGGGGTTAAATTTAGAATTTCACCTGCAGTTTTTCCATCCCTTTCTGGTGGAAACAGCTGTGTATGCACAGCGTGGCGTGCTGCACCTGTGGCTGCAGCTCTTCCACCGTAGCTGGAGCCTTGGCCCTGCCACGGTCACCTCGCCCCGCTGGTTACCGTGGAGATGCAGGCGCCGGGAATACGGTGCCTTTGGAAACGCCGTTTCCAGGCTGCCGCGGGCAGAGAGCGGAGCGGGGCGGGCGCGGCCATCGCGGCGCTGCGCGGGGGTGAAACCGAAAGTGCGGGGCGGGGGCGGGCCCGCGCTCCGCCCGCCCCCCGCGGCCGGCCCGCCCGCCCCGCTCCCTCCGCTCCGCTCCTCCCTCCCATGAGCGCCCGAGCCGCCCGGCCTCAGCATGTCGGAGAGTTTCGACCGAACGCCGGGTGCCGGCCGGGGCCGTGGGTGCGGCGCGCCGGAGAGCGGCGGCGGGGCTCGGCCCGCGGGCAGCGCGTCCCGCGGCTCGGGCTCGGCGGAGGAGCAGCAGCACCCGCCGGGCGGCCTCTTCCCGCAGCAGGAACCATTGCGGCCTCCCAAGACGGCGCCGCTGGGCACCGGGATGGCAGGTACGGGCGGCTCTCCCCGCTCTTTCTTTCCGCGGGGCTCCTGCGCGGCTCCCGCGGCTGCGGGCGGAGCGCGGTGCCGTTCGCGGTGTGCGGCGCGCTGGGGCCGGGTCCGCGTGGCGAGCCTGGGGCCGGCGGACACCTGGGCGGCCGGGGAGGGGCAGGAGGAGGGAAAGCAAAGCGAATCATGTGATGCGCGGAGCAGTCGCTCAGCACCTGCTGACCGGTGCCCAGCCGTCCGCCGGCAGCAATCGACAACTCCCCCCAGCTCCCCCCAGTCTGTATACTGAGCGCCACGTTCTGTGGTGTGGATTATCCCTTTGGCCAGTTCGGGTCAGCTGTCCGGTCTTTGCTGCCTCCCTGCTTCTCGTGCCTCTGCTCACCACCAGATCATGGGAAACCCGTGTTAGCAACACTTGCCTCAAACTGAATCCAAAGCATAGTGCTGTACCAGCTAGCAAGAAGAAAATTAACCCTATCCCAGCTAAAACCAGCATACTGGGTAATGGGCCTGGACCAGGTAAAGGTGTGATGTTGTATTGCAGCTGCTTGCAGTACTCTTGGTCCTTTCCCCCGTTTTGTGCCCCCACATCTGAGTATGCTTTTTACCCATCTGTTAATCTGACTGCAGATGGTCTCAGCCTTCCCCCCTACTGAAGAATTCCAGCCTATTTGCAAAAAAAAAAAAAAAAAAAAAAAATTGACCCAACAGTAACACAAAGCAATGTTTGTTGGTCATCTTTTTCAGGTAGGTATCAGGTTCTGTTTTCAATAAACTTACGAGCTATTCTATAAAGAGAGGTTTTGAAAATAGTGTTTCAAAAACATTTCAATTGGATGTTTTGGCAAATAGTATATAAGAGCAACAACAGCCAGGTGTCCTTGAGCATTTTGTTGAAAGTGTTGCTAAAAATAAGTGGTATCTCTCATTTGTTGACCTTCGAAATGTATCTAAAATCTATGCAAAATCACTGAATAATCAAATGTACTGCAAGCAGATTTACTAGTTATTTAGGTTAATTCTTAGAAAATGTGTTTACATGGAAAAGAAGTTTTTTTCCCTTCTTCCTTTTTTTTTTTTGTCACTTACATGTCATCACTGTTTATTTTCTATGTGTAGAAAGACATCTAGAGTGTGCTTAAATGAATATACCTAATACCTAAGAATAATCAATAAAACCTATGTATAAAAAGTAAGCCTATGCACTTAAAGGAAATATATTTATAGTAAAACCATGGTTAAAGTAAAAAAATACATATTTTCCATGTTTACTCTATGTTAATACATACTAATTTAGTGATTTCTAAGACAAGCTGTTGGCAAAAATTTTTCAGAACACCTGCAAAAGACAGGAATTCCAACTGGATCTCAAGATAAGGTTTCAGTTCCTGATTCTGGACCAGAAATGACTGAACCTCAGTCAGCTGTGGATCCTGTAGCAACATCAAACCTGTCTGTTAAAGCACCTGAATTTTATCCACCAGGATACAACCAGAACTTCAATCAGAATTTCACAGTGAGTGTTTTGACTTTATTCCTTAGTATGTGCCAATTCACTTGTATTCAAATTAATAATGTTTTCTTGATATCTTTTATGTCATATAATTTGAATTCTGTATTTGCTGAAAAGATGCAAAAATTCTGATGATACCTCCAGAGTTGGTAGCAGGATGTTAAGTGGTAATGGATGAATATTATGATGTACATGAGAACCCCTGCTGTGGGATATTTTGCCAAAGTTTGCAGCAGATAACCACATTCCTTTTTGACTACACGGGGCATTGGTTACATCCAACATGAGAGTAAGGTGTTTTTTTGGTGACTACACCTGTTGTAGTTACATCTGTACTGTATTTTAAGTGAAAGCGTAGCTTCACTTTTATGCAAAATTTACTCTCTTTTTTTAAGAAAGCATGGGAGAAAGCTTGAACTTTAGCTTTTCTGAGCACAGGCTTTGCCCTTTCTGAATTTCCTGTGCCACAGGTACTATTTGTCATGACTGCCTGAGCTAGTGTACCATCATGTGTCTTAATTCCTTCAGTGATCACCAAAGGGCAAAAATGTGTTAGACTCATTCCTTGTACTTACCTACCCACACCCCTAAGAAGAAATGTACTTCCAGCCACTTGTAGATGCATCCTGTAATAAAAGCTGGTACTTCTATTTTCTACTCCATTGTTTTCCATGTTACTGTTTCAGTAATTCTACTCCAGGGAAGATCTCTGTGAATTCTTTGAATATCCTTTTGTTATGCAACCAGTCAGACTCTGGTACTATATCTAAACATGTGTGAGCTTTTACAAATACAATCAAGTGATTAAAAAAAGAAGTACTGAATCAAATAGATTTTTAATAACTGGAAGAAAAATACTTCGTTAGAATGCTAAATGTGGTGGTTTGGCATTTTGAAATCTTTTCCTCACTGGTAAAATTAATGTTACCTTAGTGTTACCAGCTTTTCCTGTTTACTGAATGTAATTATTCTGCTGTATAATAAAGCCCACAGCCAATCAATATACAAGTGTTAATGCTAATGTGGAAGTCCTTTGGTGAATTGGTAATCTAGAGGGGAAAAAAAATACTTTGCCCCAGCACTGGTTACATGTTTTCCATAAATAAAGTGTTTCAGTTTCAAGACAAAGAGAACACCCAAACAACCTTTTTAATAGCATACATAGTGCACTCTTAAAACTGCAAAGTTTCAATGCCAACAATGTTGCTTTTCAGCTATTTTGCAAAAAACACATGAGAAGTGCGAGTTCCTGGTTGCCGTGTTGTTGGAATAAACTATGAGTGTGACTCATCTATTGATAAAAATACCTCTGAAAACATGTTGCAGGAACTTAAATCTAATCAGATTATGATACACATAAAACAGTGGTATTTTTCTTTAATATTTCACTATTGCAAAATCTGTTGATTTTTTTTGGTTTAGTAACTGAAGGGATTTTATAAACAGGGATAATATGTAAAAAAAAAAAAAATATAGCACACTTTACAGTTACACTGATTTTGACTATGAGTTTTAAAATTTGAATCCAAACAAAATTTTGAGAAAATTTTTTTTTACTAAAATTAATACTTTTCAGCTTTCATTTATTGAGATTCCTGAATTTTAGGTCTGAAATATTGTGTTTCTCCCATAAAATATACAATTGTTTCGTAATAGCAAAAAGCATTTATTATTTTAAAAATAGTGTTGATTTGTTTGGTTGTGCACCATTATAATTACTGTGTCTATGTAATATTAGATATTGGGTCAGTTAATTTCCAGTCCTTCCACTTTTTGATGCTCAAAACTCTCCATTACCCATGAAGAGGGTTTAAGGAGTACAGCTTACAAGGTTTACTAGAATTTTCAGCAAAACTTTATCAGTACTTTGAAGAAAGGTCTCCATGGAATTCTCTGCTTGCATACAGAGTCCAACCCGTGGGAAACTGTAGATATCTGCAGCAGAACTATTGACTAGATAGGTTTGGATTGATGGTAGGAAACATCAGATTTGTTCCTTGGAATGGCTGTATGATAATAATACCTATGTTATTCCATCAGATGGGCATTATGATGTTCTTACTTTATAGCTTTACAAGTGAGATTTTTGTTATTTTAGGGTTCCACAGTCCTTCACTCCTTCTTTTTTCTCTTTCAACCTCAGAAATTTCCATCAGGAGACCAGACATGAGAAGTGCCACTTAACCTCATTCAGCATGCATAGGTGGTTTTGTATATGCAACAGTCTTTTTGTACTTGGGTTTGCAATAACTTTGGAAACTTGTTGAGTCCATATAACTGGAGGGGAAAAAAAACTTTTACTAAGAATTCTGAAGAAAAATCAAATCAATGATTTTATTGATTAAGTTCATAAGTGGAAATGTGAATTTGCTAAATAAAGGAAAACAGCCATCAGTACATATACAGACACCGAGTCTTAAGAGCAGATTTGTCTCATGAATCTTTGCTATAGACTTTCTGGTTTATCTTTAAGTAAAGCAGAAGAGTTTTGGTACCTATTTACCCTTCTACTCTTGTATGTAAACTCATGAACTGACTCATAATAAAAGAGAGGCGTATCTATAATCTTTTCATCAGTTACTCTTTTACTGTGAATAATCCAGGATCCCATCCTATAGCTACCAAAGGTTAAAGAAATAAATTGGAGTGATGGCTTGGAGTACTTATTGAAATTAATATTTTAACTTTGTAGGGGTGTGTAATCTTACAGGCTTCTGTTAGGCAACTCCTCTTGAAAAATAATCAAGAGCCATTTGCTTTGTTTTTCTTGGGTTGATACATTCTATGGTTCTACCTTGATGTTAAAATTTAAAATATGACAATGAAATGTGCAAGTACTTTATGTCTAGAAGCTATTGAGCTAAATTTAGTTTTTAAAGTATCAAGTATAAATAATTTTAATAAAGTTGTATATTTTTTAATTTCTAAAGTACTCATTCTTCTCTCCCATTTGTTCAGTTCCCTGGTGTAGTTACTGAAACCTAGAACTTCTCTTGAAGTTGCATGTTTAGTATGGGTAGATGAATATGGTACAGAGTTTAGTTCTCTGTATTTAGCCTCTTAATTATGAACTGGAAGTAAGAGTACACAACAGGGACACCAGTTCACCAAATGGTGTAATTGCCAAATTACACCAAATTGCAAATCCCATGCAAAACATGGGTGTTCTCTACGACTGGATTCTTGCCAAGATACCTTCCTGTCTGCTGAACAAGGATCTTGTAATGATGTGATGGCTGTCAGAAGGAGCAGCTTCTTTTACTAGCTGCAGCAATTGCATGCTCTGCAGCCTGGCTGGAGAGTTTTCAGACAGGTTGTTTGGAGAGATGCTAGTTCAGCTGTATGTAATTAAGCTGCAGTAGCTGCACAGTAATGCAATAGATCTGTGAGACAAACTAGTTTTAAATTTATTGTACTGGGCTGTTTGATATTGCCTTATGAATGTTGATTTTCTTTAGTGAAGCAGAGTATATAGCAGGTCATACGTAGGCTTGTTAACCTTTACTTTTTCGATTTGTATGCCCCAAGCCATTATAATCACAGAAAACTTTATATTAGAAAAGACCTCTGAAGTATCCATGCTCCAATCCTCAAACTGTCAAAGGCTTTATGGAGTAATAATTTGATTTCTGGTGGGCAATATTGAGTTATTTAGACTTCTGTGTTATTAACTAGCATAACTCTTCTACTTAGATAAATATCATTGGAAATCTTTCTCTGTTACATTGATGTGTGATCCACCTCACTAACTTATGACATGTCTAAATGACTTTGGAAAGTCTGCTTTTTTTACCCCATACATTCTTCACAAGTCATGAAATTAATATCAGGATGTCTATTTTCAACAATATGTGTCTTACTCATAGTTCATACCTAGCTAAAAAACTTTCACAGATCTATGTTACTTCTCAGTAGAGCAGACAGGCATTTTAAAGACAAAGTAATGAAAAATCCCTAATGGGAGTAATGAAAAATCCCTATTAAGGGAGTAGAAGGGAGAAGGGGAGAATATAGTTACAATCCTTGTTAACATATTTATGAACGTCAAGTAATGAAGAAGTATTTTATCATTTTAGCACAGCTTTACTGTACACATCCTTTAAACATTTTTAAATGGTAGAACAGTTGGGAATTCTGAATTTATTTGTTAATCCTGTGTCTTGAATTGCTAATTGTAAGTAATTTTTTTACAAGTGCCTCTTCAGGCTCCTTCTTACATTTCTGAAATCTATGAGGTGCTTTACACAATCTTTTGTGTAGTGTGATAAAGTGATCTATTTGTACTGTGTTACTACTAGTGGCATCACAAAGTATGCTGCTATCTTTGCTATTCCCTTCATATACCAGCATTATAATCATCTGGAACAGTATTTATTTCAGATACTCTCACATAGATTCATTTCTGAATCAGTGTTATGTTCCATTGGTGGGAGTATAAATAACAATTAAGTGATACTGGGTAAGCCCTCCTCTCTTTAGAGAGCAAGTGTGTTTACTGTCTTGTCGGGTTTTAAACCTCAGTGACTGTAAATTAATGCAATTCCATTTGAATAATTTCATTTCATGCCTTACAATGTTTCATCTTTTGCCAAGAGATGCAAGTACACTGACTTTAAAATACCATTTTTTCTGACTACTTCTTACATGGGAACAATACTATGTATTTATTGTATTTCTCTAATTACTCTCCCTTCTTCATATTTTTTGGAGCACTATGCACACTGTCTAAGACAAAATACTTAGTTTCAAATTTTCAGTTTGGTTTTTTTTTTTCTATGGTTCATAAATCCACAGTAAAGTTGGTGTCCACATCAGGAATGGGTGTTGAGCCTCAGTTTGGTAGTTCTACCCTTAGCAGATAAGCTTGATTTGTTGTTTAGTTAATCTGGCAACCAACATGGGAAATGTAATTTTATGTATTTGTCTGGGAGACCTGTAAATGGGTTACATATAGTTAATGTCTGTAAAAATACTTTACCTGGTTCTTAAGGAGGTTTCTACAGAAGGTTTCTGAGGTCTACACTCCAGGAGGTGTTGAGGCTCTGCTCTGTAAAAATGAAGTGAACTGTGTAATAAAGATACCTATCAAGTATTCAGAGACTCAAAACTAAGGGCTGTGTGGTTATTTCTGGACACAGAAGGTGTAACAGTTATTCAAGGTTGTTCTTAAGTAGCTGGTATATTCTCTCACTTCTGTAGGATTCCTCCTTTGAAGATCGATGCGATGGCTATCTGACTTTGGCAGAATATGTACAAGACTTCCTAAATCACCTCACGGAGCAACCAGGCTGTTTTGAAACAGAGATAGAGCAGTTTGCTGAAACACTGAATGGCTGGGTTATTGCAGATGAAGCTTTGCAAGAACTTGTTGAACTCATCTATCAGCAGGTAATGTATTCTTTCTTACAAGATGGACATTATGCCTCTCTTACCCAGTGTCCAAGATAGGCATTCCAGTATTTGTTACATAATTGCATCAAAGTAGTATTTGAATGATTAGATTTTTTTTTTCCTTTTAGACTAAAATATATAGGGAAAGATTTTGCTCAGTATAAATTGAAATGGTAGGTCAGATTTGGGATGCCTGAAGTGCATACATTTTCCCAGTTTGTTCTGTTTCCTTTGTTGTGTGTTTGTATCTCCTGGGAAACATACTACTGTTGAAATCAGGGTACTTAATTAAAGAAAGTTATATTTTAATTTCTGTATTTATATAGTAAAGACTGAAGAAACTTATACAATGTTGAACACTTTTATTCTATTGTGCAAAAGAAAAATTCTTTGTAGTCTTAAGACAGTTTGAATTCCTAGGTGTTTTAAAAAAGTTAAATTCATACCTACTATACATACCACCTTTTGGGAAATGCTTCTTTATTGCCAGTTTTTTTCTTTATTGGAAATATACCTATTTCAGAACAGCATAATTGGAGAAAAGGAAAGCTCCTCTAAGGGTAACTAGCTCCAGTACCATTGATGGCCATGGTAATGAGGACAGAGACCTTGAGCTGAACTCTGCACTAATTGGGGGAGCCATTGGAAAGAACAGCTTAATATGTGTTGCTTAGCAAATGAGCTGCTGTTACTGTCCTTTGGGCTTGCTGCAAAGAATGAAGCCATGCTTCTGGCTTGCTCTTTATTATGTTGGATGTCTCACTATTTCACAGGTTTGTTGCTTTCAAGTTCTACCTTGAATGCAGACTTTTACTCAATTGCAGATAACTGCAGAATATTTTAATCTGGTATAGGTAGTAGTGGAATGACTGGTTGGTCATTGTACAGAACTGTAGAGTCTCAGGTTTCTCATTATTATACAGAATTAATGCAAATTTAATTGAGACCAGTTTAGTTAGACATGATGATCACCTGTGCTGCATTTGGCAGCATCATTTTCCCATTCTTTATTTGAACCTGTTGAGGATAGTTTACAAAGAGATTAAAATATTCCACATAAATTTATTGGGAGAAAGTTTAACTTCCTGTGTTTTAAATACTTTGATTCTCATTTAATAGAAGTCTTTTCAAAGTTGCCTCTTCTTCTCTACCCCCCCCTTTAAAAACAAGTTCAGCATTAGCATTTACTGTGACTTCCTCAACTAAGAAGCTCAATGTTAGTCTGAAATTACATGAAAAATAAAGCTTAATGCCAAAAAGCTATGCTCCTATCCAAAACCATCTAATTTTAGATATATGTCAGGCTAACGTGGTGTTTAAGCAAAGCCAACAACACTTATAATTCTTCTGTCTTGAGCAAAGCTCAATTATTTGTCTTCTGGCTTTTCACAAAACAATTAAAATTGCTGAACTTTATAAGCATCTCCTTCAGTGATACAACTTTGACCCAACTAAGCAGATTTACAGATGCTAGGTTGATAAAGGAAATAATAGTGAAATGAAATAAACTCAAGTCTTGGAGGGTCTTCCCTTCACCTCCGCATAAGATATCTTAGCCTATCTATAAATATTAATTACGTACTTATGTTCTTATTTATGTCTGATCAGAGTTCTTTTTGTCTTCCAAAAGCTGGACACTGACTTCATAGTTTAAGAACCTTGAGTGTTGTCTAGTTAATACAATGCATTGTTCTTGTTAGAGCAACTGGAATTTCTCAAGATATGTGTTGGTAGATTAACCTGCATGCTTAGACTGTGACTTCTTTGAATTGGAGATAAAGTGGTGATACCACCCATAATTATTCCAAGCATGTGATTTTGCAATGTAATAGTTGATTATTGGGAAGATAATGGGTGTATTTCTTTTTTTTTTTTTTTGTCTGTGTGTGCTACACAGATTATAATACCTAAAATTTAATTATTTCAATGTTTGGTACAACCACAAGTAAAGACCAACTAATAAGAAAGATAATGCTTTAAAAATACAGATAAGGTTTGAAGAATTTGTGTAGGTGTTTGAGTGTTAAAGTTTGTGTTTGCTGGGGTTTTGTTGGGTTGGAGGTTTTTTTTGCAAGAAAAGGTATTAAAAGAGATCACCTTATAAAAAAGGAGTACCTCTTCTAGTCAGAGCAACTGATTGAACCAAAGCACCAGTCTTTTTAGGTAGTTCACATGCCTCTTACTGGAAAGTGAATTCCATTTTTCTGTCTTAATTACTTGTTGTATCTTCCAAAGACAATTTTCTTCCCAGCAACTCTATGCACATAGTAGAATTATTATTTTTTCTCTGTCTGTAAGAGGTATAATTGCATTAGCAAGACGTTTTGTTTCAAACATGTTGGAACAGTTCAAACATGCAAACATTATCTATAGCACTGATAGATGATCATAATGTAAAAAAAATATTCAAAAATTATAAAGCCAAAGGGGAAGTTTACTAAGTTCTTATCCTCATTTTCTTTTTGGTGCAGCTGGTGAAGTTATTTGCAGCAGAACCTCTTTTCACTGAAACTGAATCTGAGAAATAATCTGAAATTCAGGTGTTGTTAGAGGAGACTTGAAAATGAGTGAACAGTAAAATTGCCACTCCTTTAAATTTTGAATTTTTACCAGATTAAAACCAAAGTTTTTTTACACAATATCATTCCTACCACCCTATTTTAGATGACAATGGTGTAGGATGTTCAATAGTAACAGGACTTGTCTTTAAAATAAAGGATCCATCAAGTGCTGTTAATTGTAGTTTCTGCAGATTGCTGGAGCATGTATGGGAGAAAGTATTTCTCTTTACTTGCCATGTTCTTACACTTTCCTTGGGTATTAACCATGGCAAAAGAGATTATGGAATAAATAACTTACAGACTGAAAGAAGACAACTTTTTATGATGTTAGAATGTACTCATTGTTCACTGAGACAGTATGCGTTATTGAAAAAGCATCTTAATGTCCACTGTTGTTTTTTTTTTTTTGTATAAGCAGTCTGTAAGTGACCTTGAGACACTCTTTATTTGTAGATCACAGTGCAGAGGTAGAGTTACATGAAGACACAGCAAAATGCTGGTTGTTTTCTTAGAGCCACAGAATCAAAGTATAATGAACTTTTAAGTTCTTTTGAAATACATATGGCAAAATGTTGAAGCAGGACAAAAGTGAACATGGCAAATAGTAATTATTAATCATTAATTGTCTGCTCTTGAATTGTCTGATCAACATTAAACATGGATTGCAAAAAAGCTTTTAAAATTTTTTTTCCTGATAGTCTAATCATTAGTTTTAGAAAGAATTTATTTTTCCATTTTTATTTTGGAAGGCCACATCTGTCCCAAATTTTTCATACATGGGAGCACGGTTGTGTAACTATCTATCTCACCATCTAACCATTAGTCCACAAAGTGGGAACTTCCGACAGCTTCTGCTTCAAAGGTCAGTATCAGACACTTTAAGCCTTTATTCTCTTCAGTTGCACATTTCTGGTTTGTGTGTTAATTCTTCCTGTTGCATACAAAGAGGTACTTATTTTAAATGGTAGTAGAGACTGAAGAGTATCAAAACACAGTACGTGCTGTGTATTGAACACATGCATTTTAAGATATTGTTTTTAAATATAAAAATAGGACTCCATTTGAAGTTCTGCAGGATCTTTTGAACTGATTATATTAGACTGATTCCCAAAATAGTGCAAATTGGAAAGTTAATCTACTTCAAAAGTATACTAAATACACATATAGGTACTGTCCATGTCCTTTGACTCTTGCCTGCACTTGCTTCATTGTGTTTTTTTCTTTAGTGCTTTTGTTTATTGTCTGGAATTGCTGTGTAAGGTTTATTCATTGATTGGATAACTGACTTTCTATTTATAAAATAGATTAATAAAATCCAGAGGGATAAATTTCTTCTTTCAGTTACTGCAGATTTCTTAGCTTAATAACGATTAGACTTTGTTGTTGGCAAAAATGCAACATTTTTAAATTGTCATATATCCTTTCAAATATTACTGTGTGACATTTGAAGAAGTACTGTACTTGGACACTTCAGAATTCTGTAGAAATTTGCCTCTTTTTTTTTTGTTTGTTTGTTTAAAAGACATTTGACTTTCTAAGCATCTGGTTTGCCTCTTATTTGAAAAGTTTTTACTCTAGTCCAGCAGAAGTGTGGTAAACTTTTCCTGTTGTGCATTCTAATGGTCTTTTATCATGAGTGGAATGTTGTGGTTTAACTTGGCAGGTAGCTGAACAGCTTGCAGCCCCTCACTCACTTCTTCCACCCTCCCAATGAGATAGGCAAGAGAACTGAGGCCAGAAAAAATTAATTCATGGGTTTAAAGATATTTTATTAGGACAGAAAAGGATGGGAATATAATAAAAGTGATAAAAGAATTAGCATATACAAAACAGACACACCATGTGATCACTCACCACCCACACTGCCCAGACAGTTGCTGAGCAGTGGCCCCCAGGCAGCTTTCTCCCTGGTTTATTTGCTGAGTAAGAGGCCACGTGGGATGGAATACCTGTGTGGTCAGCATGTCTCCCCTCATCTTCATCCCAGCCTCCTCACTGCTGGGGGGAGAAGCAGAAGAGTCCTTAATGTAGTGCAAACACTGAAGAAGAACAGCTAAAACATACAGCAGTTAAAAATACTCATTTTTCTCTGTTTTGTTGTTGTCATTGTTGGTTTGTTTGTTTGTTTTTTCAAAGTTACTGCATTTTTTTTAACTGTGTGTCACTTGAACTTGAAAGGAAATCCCTGTTAATGTTGCATTTTCTGGTTCTTGGTTTTGAAGCAAATCCAACGGATAACATTAATGTTAATACTCTGAAGCCATTAACTTAAGGTTGCTTATGTTTTGCTTGCTAATATGGGTGAAACTAGGAGCATAGAGGGTGTGTGCAGACAAACAACCTAATAATGTGACCATGTCATCTTCTGTTTCTCAATGAAGTTTCTACCTGAAATTTTGTATTTCAGCTCTTAAGATTTTTAAGTTTCTCCACTATTTCTCAATCCATTACACGATCATTCAGAATACATAAAAATTTGTTTCCTTTTTGCTCAAATATTTTTAAATTTTGGTTTTGTACTGTAATGTAAACCTGTGTATTTTTGGCACAGTTGCTAAATACTAGAAAAATTACTTCACTGCCATAGTTTGTTAATCCTATTTTTTGTATTTATATTTAAATTACATCATAGAATTATTTGGTTTGGAAGGGACCTTAAGGATCATCTAGTTCCAAACCCCTCTGCCCTGGGCAGGGTATCTTCTGCTGGACCAGGCCCCATACAACCTGGCTTTAAACACAGCAATGGGGAACCCACAGCTACTAAGGGCAATCTGTCTCAGTGCCTCACCACACTCACAGTTAAAAATTTCATTCTAATATCTAGTTTAAACCTGTCCTCTGTTAGTTTGAAGCCATTCCCCTTTGTCCTGTCACTACCTGTCCATGTGGAAAGTCCTTCTCCCACCCTCTTGGGGACCCTTGTAGGTACTGGAAGGTGCTACAAGGGGTCACTGAAGTTTTCTCCCATCTGAGCAGTCCCAGCTCTCTCAGCCTCTGCCTCCTCTAGTCTCACTCAGCATGTCTGGGTTCTCCATGGTCAGAGTTCCCCAGCTCTGGTGCAGTGCTCCAGGTGGTCTCAGCAGAGCAGAGGGGCAGAATCCCCTCCCTGCCCTGCTGCCCACGGGGCTCTGGATGCAGGGTACAACTGGCTTTCTGGGCTTCAAGCATGCACTCATGGATCTTCTCATCACCTAACACCCCAAGTCCTTCTTGGTAGGACTGTTCTCAACCACTTCCCTGCCTAAGCTGTTCTTAAAGCTTGGGATTGCCCTGACCTGTATGCAGAACCTTACACTAGGCCTTGTTGAACTTCATGAGTTGCACAAGGTCACCTCTCAAACCTGTCAGGGCCCCTCTTGTGTGCTGTCCCTTCCCTCTAGTGTGTCACATAATACTGCTCAGCTCGGTGTCATGAATTATGTATCACTGTCACTTAACATGGCAAGATAAAGAATTTATCAAATAAATGTAAAGGCATCTAAGACATTGTGGCAAGCACCCTGAAGAGGGGAGCATGTCTACTTAATTTCTTTGGGCATTGGGTACATGTGTTACTGTTGCACATTCTGGACCTATATTCAATCATATAAATTGCATTCACTGTATGAATTTCTACATGTTCTAGTTTGTTCTATTTAATTTTGCTGCATCAGATATCTCAGTGCTTAAAGACATAATCATGTAATCATATGTGTTCCTATAAAAGGATGCAAATCCACTGTTTCTTTGTGAAGGCCTCTCATTCCTTCACAGATCATGCATCCCAGCATTCAGCATGTAACAGTTTTCATACAGTTTGTAAGTTCTCAGTGTTCTAAATGAGTAGCATGTTACCTATGGTATGGCTACAGGTGGTGTAATTGTGTTTTAATTTTTACAGGTGTCGAACAGAGTATGAAAACAGAGATGAAGCTACCAAAGGGGATGAGACTACTAGAAAACAATTCCATGCCTTTGTGCTATTCTTAGCTGAACTTTACCTTAACCTAGAGGTAAGAAAGTTGGGTGTCACATGGCTCTCCATAAAATTTTTGTTACGTGTAGGTAAACATTGAAATGGACTATAATTTGAGGTGTTTTTCTAAAGGCAGAGGGTAGTAAAGTAAAAGAATTTTTGAACAGTTTCATTATAATGCATGTGTCCAAAAAACATAAAAACAAAAAAGAACAAGATCATTTGAAGAGAAATGTATAAAATTGAAGTGCAAGAATTTGTGGGAAGAATCAACCACAAGCATCTTTGAAATTAAATTTTTGGTATTTTCTTTTACTGGCAAAACCTCCAGATTAATAGAATTAACTAACATATTAAATGTTATTAAATGCCTAGCAGAAGCAGATCAGGATCAATAACATATGTAATTCATTATTCTGGTACTAATAAGAGGTGTTAACAAACGTTTGAGGCACCTGTAAAAATCCTCACAATGAGGAATTAAAGATTTTTAAAGATATTTCTTCTGATGGTTGAGTCATTGGTTCATGCATGAAGTATGCAATCCTAATTTAGATTTGTTTTCCGTATCTGTGATATGTACAAAAATGTGTAATTTTTTTATTTTTATTTTTATGCCTGTGCATTCACCAAGATCACTTCCTGCGGTAGTGTAGTTAAAAATATACATTTTACTTGATTATTTCAGTAGTTTGATTTAAAAGAACACTATAAAAATATTCTGCTGGCATGAGGAGAATTCTTCTCTGACTCTTCCATTTCTGGACCATAAGTGGTCCTTGAAATCTACTTTTCACTTGCTAGAAGGAAAAAGGAAGATCTTCAATGACTTTGGAACAGGGGAAGCTATGTATTTATGGAGTATACCATATTCCTTGGACTATGTCATTTTGTTTTAAACCATTCTGTAATTTTTTAATTATATAAAGACTGCCTTCTAGAAGTAAGCTACCACTGTTATAGAGAATATGTAATGCAGTGTGGAAAAGAGTATGAGGTTCTGGGAATCTAGGATTTTTTGGACCATTAGTCAGGCTTTTGTTAGCTTTTCTCAGCAATGTGTTATCAGAGAAACAAATTTCTAGGTATGCATTGTTATGCCAGAATTGTAAGGACGTTACTCATTCTGCTGACACTGAGCTGTGTGGTGCAGTCAGTGTGCTGGAGGGAAGGGATGCCACCCACAGGGACCCAGACAGGCTTGGGAGGTGGGACCATGCAAACAAGGTCAAGTGAAAGGTGCTCCTCTGGGCCAGCCACAAATACAGGCTGGGGGGAGAATCTGTCAGGAGCAGCTCTACTGAAAAGGGTTTTGGGTGTTGGTGGATGAGAACTTCAACATAACATGCAGAAGATGTATGGTCAGCAGATTGAGGTAGATGATGACCTAGATGATGTTTAAGGTCCCTTCCTACCCAGACCATTCTGTGATTCCGTGAAAGTCTGTGTTTTAAAATGGTTACAGTATTTGGCATACAGAGATCAATTATGTTACCACAAACCAAATCATACAGCACTCAAGGGATAAAATGTACCTAAATTAATTTCTAAAATTTAAGTCTCTTAAATGCTGGGGGGGTTTGTATATGTTTTGCAGATAAAAGGAACAAAGGGACAGGTTACACGGGCAGAAATTCTTCAAGAAGGCCTTCGGGAATTACTGAATGCACTCTTCTCTAATCCTGTGGACAGTAATTTGATATGTGCTGTGAAACTGCTGAAGGTGAGACAGTAGTTAAAAAAAAATCAGGTTTTTTTAACTGCTTAGCATTAATATAGGGAATTGTAAGGCAAATTGCAAATGCGAAAGTATGTATAGGGGTTTATGCATTAGCAGAGCAAAGTACTCTTTTTGTTTTCCTTAGTACCATTAGGAAATTGAGCCTGTAAAAAGTAACAAGATGATATAAAAAAAAAAAAAATTCCAGGCTATTTGTGTGCAAATGAGCTCTAGAACTGAAGTTAAGGTGCAAAGGAGTAAATGCTTACTTTAGATCTTGTTTTGTTCCTTTGGTGTGGGACAAAACTGTAACTAATCCAAATGAATTGTGAGATCTTAGGTATATTCTGTGTTCTGAAGGATACTTGGCCATTGGGGTCCACCACTTCTTGTGGCCAAAGGCTCTTAATCTTACTTAATATTCTCAATGTTACTTTGTTCTGTGTTGTCTGTGTCATTACTATTGTAGAAATATATGGATTTCTCTTTCATGTTGAAAATAAACCTCTTTGCTCATTGTCCTGGTTTGAAGGACAGGTGTCTGCTAATAAAGGCAGGAGCTTCTCTTTGAAATGGAAAATGTAAACCTCCTCCCTCCAAATTATTATAATTTTGGAATTAAGGGGCTCTCATGCAAAGATATGGGAAACAGGAATAACAGTTCTTTACTAGGAAAATTAAAATAGAAATACAGTATTACAAAGAACAGTCCCAAAATACTGACAGAGTCAGAATACAGCCTGACACCCTGTCTGTCAGGGTGTTGGCAGCAGTCCCATTCAATGGTGGCTGCATCCTCCTGCAGTGGCAGATGTGGTTCAGCTGGAGCAGTGCTCCTGTAGAAGCTGCAGTTTTCCTCTGAAGGTCCAGGGATAATGTGGGAAGATCCAGCTTTCCTCTGGAATCCAGTGGAAAGAAGGTATTTTGGTGTCCAAAATCTCAGTTTTTATCTGGGTAGGAAAGGCTCAGCTCCTCCCCCTGGCTGGAGCATCTCCCATGGGATGATGTAATTTTATCAGTCATACAGAGGGACTTAATGGGCCAGCAGCAGCAGATGACATCTTCCTGGAGAGAGGATGGGTTGTGAAAAAGATAAAGATGATTGCCCCACCTGGTCTTAGAGATGGCCCATTAGCAGATAATATGTGCCACGGAGATGAGGGTCACTGCCCCACCCAGCTTCAACAGATGGTGATAGAACACACATTCCAGCCACATCCTGTATTGCAACCCAACACACCCATAACTTTCCTTGTAAAATGTCTAGCCTCTATGTACGAAAAACCCTTATCTTCACTAGTTTTAATTATACTTGTAGTTGGGAAAAGAGCTTAAATTAGGAATGAAAGTTAAGTGCTAAACAGTATTTTTCTGAAGATTTTTTTGGTTGGCTTGTTTGTTTTGTCTCATTCTTTACCCCTCCTCATACTCCACTGCTTCTCAGACTGTTCTATCTTGAATTTCATTTCTAACAGCTTTTGATATCATAAACAGAGAGTAGGGAAGAGATATTTCTAATTTAAAACCTTCATTTGAAGTTTGTATGATTAAGGAAGTTGCTTCTCACACAGCACGTGTGAGATTGTGCTCAATGAGCACATTCACTCCTCTGGGCAGTCCTTATGTTGGCAGCTCTTCCCTGAGGCAAGGCCCACTGAAGAACATTCTTAAGCAGCAATACATAAATCAGGAAGCTTTACAGTGCAGTAAAGAAGAAAACCTGTAAAAAGAAAAGAAGAAAACCTAAATTGTTTTATGATGTACTGCTATATTTAAAAGGTGTTACAGAACAAAGAGACTCTGTTTTCCCGTGCAAGTGTTTTCTGATGCTTTACATTATCTGCAAATGTTGAGTTTATCTGAAGCTACACTGGGCTACCTTGGTTTCACAACTGAAACAATGAATGTCTCCTTTTTTCTTTTCAATTTAATACAGTGATAGATACAGATTTTTCTCTCTGTTTGCTGTGCAATATGTTTATTCTTAATTAACCTTGATGCTATTACCTAATTATCCAGGATTAAGGTAAGATTACTGTGGAATACTATGAATGCCAAGCAAATGCTGATCAATATACTTGCTTTTCTCTAAGGATTTTATCCCTTTGTATCATCTAGTGCTATTCCAAGCTTTTTTGGTCATGTAATACTTATGCTGAGGAGATTGCTCTTAGTGGCAAGCTATTTTTTTTTCTGATTTAACTCCTCCTGTGGAACTATTGGGCAATGAAGTACCTGTTATTGTAGTAAAAGGCTTTCATGCATAGCTGCTCTAGACTGACTGCTGCTAAAGCATTCCTAGCAGCACCTTTAGCCTCAGACTTTTATGTATTTAAAGTTCAGATTGGCTTAATCACCTAATGCTGGTCTCCTTTATATATATCCAGATGAAATTCTCTGGCATGTGTGATGCTGGCCAAGTAGACTGAATTGTTTCTAAAGCTCAATAAAGTATTTGCTGTTGTCATGTAAACTGGTAGAAACAGCTGCAAAAATAAAATGTAAAGGAAATAAAGAATAGTAGTATGCACTTATATCAAGTAAGATCTAACCAATGTCACTGAAGAGTTGTTTCAAAGTCATATTTCAAAACTGAAACAAGCAAGTGTGAATTTATAGGTAACATAAATATTGGATATATAGCTCCTATACCATCTGTAGTTTTAAGTAAAATATTTATGAGCTCTATTAATCTGTTTAGGAAAGAGATAGAGGCAGCTGGGACCATCAGCCATCAGGTAGTCCAAGTGTCATTAATTGTTACAGAATCTCTTAAATTGAATGCTTATTAAGAATTTCTAATTTTCTTTAAAAAAACATACTAATCACTTGTCTTTAGTTGACAGGTTCGGTTTTAGAAGATGCCTGGAAAGAGAAAGGAAAGAATGATATGGAAGAAATTATTCAGAGAACTGAAAATGTTGTGTTGGATGCCAATTGTAGCAGGTGAGAAGATAAGTTTATATGCAGTGTTTTGTGTATATGAAAAAGAACACCTTGAAAAATCTTCAACTATACTGAACAAGTCCAAAAATTCTCTTTAAAACTTATGTTTATGAAAATTAATGTGATATGTAGGTCATTTTCTGTGTAAATAAAAAAAAAGGAAAGGTGTTTTTCAGTTGAAGGGTAACATGACATTTTTTGGGCAGTTTAGTTGATTTTGTTTTGGGATGGGTTTTTTTGGTATTTTAATTTTTAATAGAGATTCAAATTTCACTGTTTGTTTGGGGTTTTTTTAACCTATTAGGTCTTGATATCTTCAGTAAGTATTTTAGGCTCTTAAAGTAAGTATATACAAAGAGAAAAAAGGGGCAATATCTCAAAGTTTATACTTTTAATTCTGAATCGAACGGGATTAAGTACATACAAACAGTAGTAAATATGTGGTAGTATTAAATACATACAAATTACTATAAATATAAAGGCAAAATGAAATATACTTTGTGGTTTGATTTTTGGGGGTTTTTTTGGTATTTTTCTGGACAACACACTTTTTTGCAAGGTCTTAGCTTTAATCTGGAAAAACTGAGTGGTTGATTAATGTACTACTAATATATTAGTGGTTGACTAATCATAAAATTGCATAAAACTACTTGTGTGCATGAGGTCATCTGATTCTGCTATGCTTCATCCTCAGCTCTTGCAAACTTTCTAAAAACCTGTAGATGGCTCAGACAGTGATCTCTTGCCATATGGAGGGAAGCCAAGAGCAGCTCATAACATCTGTGGATTGTAATTGAGCTGCCCCCAAGGAGGATGAGGAAATTTCTGCTTCAGGAACCAAAATAGATGGCACAAGCTGAGGCTTCAGAAACATAGAACAACAAACTAATTTTGATGCCTTTTTGCTGGTCCTAAAATCACAAGCCAGACACAGATGACAAAAAGGGGTTATCCTTCTCTAAGGATCCTTAGGTGCTCAACTCACTAGGTGGAAAAGCACTGAAGAGGAACAGCCAGCATAATGTGTATACAATTTCTGTATGTTTAGCAAATTAGCATAACTGACAGGGATCCCCAGGTAGAGACATAAGTGGTGAGGTAATTCTCCCCCCAGAGAAACCCTTTCTGAATCCCTCCCCCCACCTTAGATAGGAATTAAACTTTATGAAAATGTGTGTGGGAGTGCTAGTTTCAGCCTTGGCTTCCCAGAGAGTCTAACCTTGGATCACCAGCTTGGAGCCACTGAGGAATTTCTTTTGTCTTGCTGTCTAATATAGATAAAATGCTAGCTGCAAATACTGTAATAGGCTACAGAACTACAAACATATGTGTAAATAATATAGAGAATATATAAAAGAAAAAAGACAAAAATCAATTTGGCATCAATTTCAGCTGGGAAAATAACTGAAAATTTTATTTATTTATGTATTCTTTAATGATATTCTTCTCCATAGACTAGATTAAAAGTAGAAGGCATTTTCTCTTATTTTAGAGATGAAATGGATGTTGGTATCTAATGTACTGTAGGCATTGCTTCTTAGTTTTGACTAATACATTTGAGTATGATATGAAGAGGCCTGAAGTTAGGAGCATAGAACAGATAATTAAAATAAAATTTGAATATCATCTCCCTTTTTTCCCCAGTATTATCCTTTTATCAAAAAGGAATTTGTTCTTCAACTTGTACCATAAGGTGTGGTAACTCAGTAAAAACTACAGCAATTTCCTTTTTCATATGAGCTCCTTATTTAACAGCAGAGGAAGGGGAGAGGGTGAACATCTCATAATTGACACATAAAAACTAGACTTGCAGTTGTAAAATTAAATTCAAAATTATCTACACACTGGACCAAATTTTGTCCTTCTTTAATTTGTTTTTTGGATGGATTTAACTATCTTATATTTGCACAATAAGAGAAGCCAAGTTTCTTGCTTGGCACAAAACATTCTAACTTTTGTTGTGCTTCTCTATTTCAGAGATGTGAAACACATGCTTCTGAAACTAGTAGAACTGCGATCTAGTAACTGGGGTAGAGTTCATGGAACAACTCCACATGCAGAAGCTACACCTGAAAATGACCCAAACTATTTTATGGTAAGAATATATGGACATTTCAGTTCCTTAATTTAGTGTGAATTTGGTTTGACTCAGACAATTGCATTACTCAACACTACAAATCTCTCTCTGAAAACTCTCTCTGTATGACTTCATTTTTAGAATGAACCAACATTTTACACTTCTGATGGTGTTCCTTTCACTGCAGCAGACCCAGGTATGGCACAAGTTTAGCTCACTGTCTTCTCAATCTTCTTTAAAAAGTTGTAATTAAGTTTAAGGCCTGTTGAAGAACATAAAGTGTTATTCTTCAACAATCTAAAACCTATGCTACTCAAAAGACAAAGTTCTACTTGAATTCTTGGTTTGGTGGAGCAGATTATTTATTCTGTTAAACAATAATTTAAATTAAATTAAATTAATTTAATGTTGAAATGGAGAATATGCATTTGAATACATATAGGTCAGAAGAACTTGTTCCATAGTCCACAGCATTTGGTCTTTTGAGAAAACCAGAATATTCAAGTCTTCTTTTGTTTGTCCATTGTTAGTGTCAAAATCAAATCAAAATCCTTGGTTTCTTTATCTGAGCACAATGTGGAATAACATCATTTGAGATAAAGACATCTGTCACTATCTTTACAGTTCTGTGGAAGTTAGGCATCATTCCTAGACATCCATTCATGTCCTGAGAAAACATTGCAGAAGGAGCTTTTCTTGTTAATATGTTTCCTGCATTTTACAGTTTTGCAAACTTTATATATTTCTGTTAATTTAGAGGACTAGTCTGTTACTCAGTCTCATTTTTACTTTGCCAGATTATCAAGAAAAATATCAAGAGCTGCTTGAAAGAGAGGATTTGTTTCCATATTATGAAGAAAATGGAGCAGATCTGTCAGGACCTGGAGAGCTGTATGTTTTCTTTTTTAGTGATGTATTTTTTCAATATGTTATTTTTACTGTGATAGTGCAGACTTAGCATTCCAAAGTTGACTAAAGTGAAACTCAATAATGTAATTGCTACTTAGTTCTACAGTGGATGTATTTGGGTTTAAATTGATTTTTAATCACAGAAGTTTGAAATCTATCTATTTCATGCTTATTCTACTGAGTATGGTAATTATATTTCATATGTTTATGCACATGTACAAACATACTTTAGCATTTAAAAAAATTTGCAAGCAAAATGAAGCACCAAGCCTCCAAGTGTTTGTAGTGAGGCAACCTGAATTTGTTTGATTGATGTGCATGAACATTCCAGCAAGATATGATTACTGAGTTTCCAGTGTCTTTCAAAGGGAGGAAGTGTTAACTTTTTCTCCTCAGCCTAAGTGCTATTCCATCAACTAAGGGGCTACTCAGTATTCCTGTAGAGCAAGAAAAGCAGCCTGAAGGCAAAAGGGAGAGCAGTAGGTGAGAATATAGTCAACTTTTTGGCACCAGTTTATAAGTAAGAATGACATAAAATAAGTAGAAGAAATATGATCTAATATAAATTGCTCTGCGCTTTATGGTCACAAAGTATTTTTTTAGTAAATTAGAAAACTTTTAGTTTGTACCTAGCTGAGGGGAATGTCAAGACCTTTGGAAGATATACTAGAGATATCATCAGAAATCAACAAACTCATACTGAAGGGAAAAAAAAAAAACATGTGAACCTCTGCTTAGAAGAAAAACCCAAATTGAAGACAGCAGTTAAAAAACACAGCAAATCCTAAGAGTGACATGTAGAACACTGAGTCAACCTTCAGGCAAGGTGACTGTAACCTTCTTTGTTGAAGGCTTAAGAAAAGCTTAGACAAATGTCTGCTGATTCTCTGTCAGCTATTTCTCATGACTGACATGAAGGAGGAGGGCTCTGTGTGAGGGCTCCTCCTTATGAAGGCTACACTTCTACAAGAACAAAGGAACAAATGAGAAATACATAGAATGCTCCCTCAATGCACAACACTTTGAAGCAAAAAAACTTTTCTTACACATTTTCTATGGACACCTTTTACATATCAACATGCAGGAATGCAGAGTCTGTATTTGATGTATTCTGTCTTTGAATGAGGATGTTGACCAATCAAAATTACACCAATATGTTAGTAGTTATGTTTTTTTTGTAAATGGATCAGTACATGTGCATTATTAAATTTTGGGAAGCTTGGATTTCATTATTGCATTTTCTGTCATCTTGGGAACTATTTCTGTCTTTTAATCTGTGCATCATAAGATGATCTAAAAAGGTGGCAAACACTGTAGGTATTTGAACCTATTTGTGCTGCTTTGAGGTTTCTGGTTATTTGTTTTCCTAATACTCATTATTTTTTACTTTTCACTCCCTTTAAGAAAATCTGTTGGCTCTGAAAGTCTGTGTGTAAACTTAACATTTTTGGTGATTTTTTTTTTTTCCCCTGCAGGTATTTCGATGAGATTGATGATGAGATGGATCCAGAAATTGAAGAAGCATATGAAAAATTCTGTCTAGAATCAGAACATAAGAGAAAACAGTGAGATGTTATGTATTAATGTTAGTTTATTTAACTATTTTAGGTATGCTTAGAGTGAAGGGGGACACAAAACATTTGTACCAAAATGGGAAACTTGAGTTTCTCCAAGTACTAAAGTTATACAATTTCCATTTTGTTTAACAGAATCTGCCAAAAATTGTAAACTTATGCCCTGTAACTTAAAATGTTGTGTATATATCATAGTTTATTTTGTGAAAAAATGTTTTTTTGAACAATGTTTTGGCTGCAATAAAAATTATTTAGAAGTTATAATTGAAATTAAAACTTAATGGGGATATGTCCCTTAAACTTCCCTTGAGGAAGGAAGGGAAAGAATAATGATCTGAATTTGCTTGCTTGTTTGCTTTAGTATATATTGGGATTTACTCATCCTATTTACCATTTACAATATATGTTGCATTTACTTCCTCCACTTCCCCCCCAAGAAGAGTATGATCCAAATAAGAAAGGAAACATTTTTTCTATATATCACAATCATGAAAAGTGGCTTGTGAAAATTTTGTGTGTGAGTTTTTGTTTTGTTTGTTTCCTTTTTGTTCTTCTTTCAAAACACACATGGCTGAGGTCGGGATTTTCTTTTTTCCTGGAATAAATATGTTACGTGTTGATATGTGAAAAAGCAAGCAGTATTTTGGAAGTGAGGTGCTTTCAAGATCTTTGGTTCAGATAAGCTTATGTTCAAACCTACAAGAAAAAGCTATTCTGTAATTTGTTGTGTTCTTCAAGGTAATAGTAATACAGTTATGTTCTAAACCATGATTCTCAAGAGTATGTGCAGTGCTTTTTTTTTTCGTTTTTTTTTTCTAGTAATGTATCTAACATGTCTAACCTTTTGCAACCCTTGTAACTTTCTTTTACTCTTCTAATTTTATGTAGTTTGATTTCATATTGTAGTTGGAGTAAATTCATATATTTCATAAATGTTGACATTCTGAAGCCAGCTGCTTTTTTTTTTTTTGACTCCATATAATCATGTTAGTTTTCCTAGGATACTCCATTGCTGTTTTTGCCAAACTCGGTTGGACTGTTTCCTGTTACCTGTTGCTGGTTAGACTTGAGTAGAAATCCTTACCAAAAACAAACACAAGTATTTCCCAACATTTAGCTACTCTAAAGAACACGCATTGTAAATATGCATGTAAAAAATTCTGATAATATTTCACTGTTATTTGTTTGGCTAAATAAGTTGTGCATCAGCTAGTAGAGTAAGCAGTGACTGTTTTCTGGATGTTTATTTAACATACTTATTTAGGTTGGAATTTTGGAAAATAAAACTTTAACTAGCTTAATTTCCTTTGGTATAATATCACTACCTTGTCTTCTTGCTTTAAAACAAAAACGATTTTTTATCTTCTAATTCTCCTTAACTGAGCACTCCTTTCTCTTCTTCAAAGTACACAGTTGCAGAGATGATTATCTTTTGATTCTTCCTGAAAACATAAAATGTATCAAAATGCAGTATGTTCATAAAGACTGTATTAGCATTCCAAAATCTTTAGACTAAAATTCAGAAACTAGAAATGTGAAAACTAGATGACTTTCAAATGGGTATTCTCTAAGTCGAACATAATTCTCATACAAAGCTTTTAATCTGAATACAGGTCAGACTTTCTGCTGGCTTTGCAAGCAGATGTCTTATGGAAATTATATTTATTCACAACTTAAAGTCCCAAGGAACAAGCATTGATATATGTTTACAGTAAAGTAACAGTGACTCAAAGGGACTGTGCTTTACATGTTTTAGTTTTGCATTATTTATGGTGAGTCTACTTTTTCTGTAAGGTAGCTGTCAGGTCCAGATATATTGTCAGCTTATAGAAACAGTAACTTTATGAGTAGATAAGAAGCATCCTAAATCATTGGGTAAAAAAAAAATCAGGAATTAGAAATTATACGTATAGAGAGCAGCTCATGTCAAGTTTGCAATACAAATTTTTTCCTCCACTGAAAATAGTAAAAAATCATAAAGTGAGAGTTTTGTTCAAATTTTCAAACTAGTGTGGAAGTTTATGGTCTGTAAGTGCTTTCAGTCTTTAGTGCAGCAGGGGAAAATTGGTTTTAACTCTGTCCTGCTGTGTAAGGAAAACAGGATAATCTTTGTTAAATGCTTAAGTCTTTCCCACTTGTCTTGAATCTCACAGAACTTCTATACAAGGTGTAGTGAATGTGAAAGAGCAAAAGCAAGCAGCAGATGTGTCAGGACGCCCATTGTTCTGTGTATGATAGAGATGAGTCATGAGAAGTTTAAAAGTTATTTCACCTGAATTTCAACATTTCAAATTTCAAATGCACTGTGTAAAAGTGTTTCTCATCTACAGGTTTCTGAATAATACCTTGAAAATGTAAAATCTTTTAAAAATATTTTCTTAATGGCATAATGGTAAATTAATGAAGCACAGAAGCATGGAAAGCAAAATTTAGGGGAGATGTGAAGCAAGGCTCTTTAGCCTTGGCTCTGAAAAGAAACAGGCTTCACATTTGAATTTGAGCATGAGACTCTGGTTTTGCAGATCAGTAAAAGTATGCTCAACATTTCCCACTCTTGACAAATTAATTATGATTTAACAAAAATGTTTAGTATTTGAAAATCACACTTTGTTTAAAGTAATTTCAAAATGGGCTGCAAGACTTGCTGCTTTGCATGCGCTTTGCTGTTGAGGGACATTCACACCCAGAAATGAAGTCAGCTTGTTCTCAGTATTTTCCTTTGAAATCTGCTAAGATGTTCTTGCTACTGGCCTTTGGCCTTTTTTTTCAAATAGATAAGGTCACTGGGTTTTAACTGTTGGGTTTTAGAATAATTGTACCACTAGAGAGAAGCAAGGCTGGCCCAATCAGGTGTTACAGGTATCACAAACTGCACATAGCTAGGATTTTTTTTTTTTTTATTTAATAGAATAATCTGTTATGGCACTGAATGTTAATGACACTCAGTCTGGTTTGTCGTAGTAATCTTTATTTCTCACTGGGACATTACTTCCTTATCATATTTTGCCTTTTATTTCTACTACACACAACTCATTGAGTTACTGACAGCTCAAGATTGCAACTTCTCTATGGCCGAATTATAGTTCTAATCATAGAGTTGATGCCTGTGGATCATTAGTTGATATAGGAACAGAAAATGACATTGCAACCAAAACTCAGGGATGATACTACACTACACCCTGGACTGCTGATTTGCACCTGTGCTTCAGCTACTTCCAGCGTTCCAGTGCTGAGGGTTCCAACCAGAGCAGTGAGATTGCCAAATAAATTTTAAAAAATACAATGCATCATCCATATATAGTATTCATAACTCATTCATAATCCCAATATATACTTTGAAACTTGCTTCAGGCAAGTACTGAACAGAATAATACTCATTTAAAAGTGGTTTTGTGAATAGAACAAGGTTATTTTGATGCATGGCTGTGTCAGCAGCTACTTTAGTGGGTGTTGAGCTACTCTCTGTCAAGAATGGCAAGTTGAACTGAATGCACTCAGTCCATGATTGCACTGATCTGAGAAACCTGTGCTTCCCTAAGCAGGGAAGGGACAATCCTTGCAGCTAAGAGAGACCCTATGGGCTAGTGTGGATCTTCAGCTGTATTTGCTAGATGCTGGGAGTGGGGGTTGATTATAATTGTCACTTAGCTGCGACCTGTCAATCCACTTAAAACAGCTTTGATTAAACTGTAAGTATTGGTGGGGGGTGAAGGGTGTATCTAATAGTAAAAAAAAAAAAAGGGAACTTAAAATTGTCATGATAATTTTATTGCATCATAAAATTGTCTTTTGGCATCTTGGCCTTTCTCTGTTCAGAGAGGGATTCTACTGCCCAGTTCTAGGTCCAGGGCTGTGTATTGGCTCACCCTGCCCTGTGAATGAAAAGGAACTGTCACCAGAGAATTATTTATGTGCAGTCTGTCCCCGGGCTGTATTGTAGACGGTCAGCCTGCCTCCTGGTTTAGCGGAGGTGAGGAATGAATGGGCAGCTGCCGAGCTGTGGCTGGCACAGGGCTGCGGGAGCAGCGGTTCCGTGGGAGCCCCGCTCTGCAAGGGGCACCGCTGAGCGACCACAGCTAAGGGGGAACACGCCTTGGGACTGGTAACTTTTATTTCCGGAGCAGCAAAAAATGACTCTTCCTCGATTTCAGCAAATAAACATTTTAAAACTTATATATATTTAAAAAAAAAAAAAAAAAAAAGAAAGTACAAAGACACCATGTGCAGTTTCCTCTTATTGTTTTACAGATGTACCGAATGCGCTGACTTTCTGCGAAAGAGCAGGAAGGCGCTGTTACCTCACCGACCTATGGAGCTGGGGAGGAGCTCGAGAGCGGGTCGGGAACAGCTCAAGAGCAGCCCGGGCGGAGCTCCGGCGGGAGTTGGGGAGGAGCTCGGGCGGGAGCTCGGCAGAGGTTCGGGCGGAGCTCTGTCGGGAGTTCGGGCGGAGCTCCGGCTGGAGTTCGGGCGGGAGCTCGGCGGGAACTCGGGCGGAGTTCGGCCGGGAGTTGAAGGCTCCGCAGTTCCCGCCGTGCGGCGGGGCGGCCGCCTCCCCCCAAACGGCTTCCACGGTTCTGTCTCGTCCGCCGCGATGGAGGCGGAAAGGCTGATGGTGCTGTTCGAGGACGACTCGGTGGAAGTGCACTACGCGGGGGGTTCCCGCTTGCTGCTGTCTCCTTGCGGCTCCGAGTACCTGCACGAAGCGGCGCTGCCCGCGGCCGCCCACCCACTCCAGCCGGCGGACACCACCCGCCAGCGGGTCGCCTTCGCCGTCAGTGCCTACCGGGTAGGCGGCGGGCAGTGCCGTGGGGACGGGAGCGCTGTCCTGAGGGGCTCCGCGGCCTGCGCCGTCCCGGAGCATCCATCCATCCCCTGGGCAGTGCCCGGGCTGCCTCCCTGCTCGGCAGCGGGGGTCACGGCCCAACACGAGTTCTTGTTTCTCTCTGTGAAAAAAGGAGGGGGTGTCATAGCCTCAGCTCCACAAAAAGCATGAAATCAGCATAAAATTTTATCTCTGCGTGTAAAATCTCGTAATAGGGTTTGTTCTTCTCTGCAATTCAACAGGAACAGCTTCTACGAGCGCTGGATTTCCGGAACGCGTTTTCTTCTCGCCCGTACTTGCCTTCACGTGTTATACCTCCAGAAAGAAAAAAGGTGGGATTACACATTAAGCATGTAATGTTCGTAAAACAAACTTTTCTGGCGGGTTTAGTATATTGGCACATGCGTGTGTGTGAGTACAGACAGTGGAGATCTATCTAGTTCCATTTGACTAATGGAGTTGTGATCTTTCTTAAATCACTGCCATTTCAAATTTTCAAACAGTTTTAGCTGTTACTTAGACCTCTGTAAATACATTTTCTTTTTAAAAAGAAACACTAAAGTTAATTTGTTCCTATCAAGGGTAAAACCTAGGTTACATGTTGGCCTTAGAAACTTTTCAGGAAGGTCACGGTGCTGCAGGATGGTGTTTCCCGAGCTGTCAGATCTCCCCATTGTAGTACCCGTGAAAATGCTGCTAGGGTCTGTGAGAGAAATAGAGCCAAATGTGTCTCTGTGGGAATGGGCACTCCAGGTCAGGCTGAATATACATGAAGAGACCAATTTAGCATTTCTGGAAGCTTTGCTCCAGATCAGCAGCTCTCTGGATGTTCCCACTGAATATGAATGTCTGCACAGCATGGTGGGAATCTTAAGACGACTGTATAATTAGGTGAGTTTTAAAGATTTTAGACTGACCCTTCATTGCTAAAACCCTTTGTGGTTTTGCTGCCTAAAGCACTGTCACTCAGTGTCACTGTATACTTAATTAAAAGTCATCGGTCCTTACCAGTTGTGCAGTCAGTGCAAAGTACAGCAGCAAAGAGCTGATGCTCTGTTCTTAGCACTGAGGAGTAAGTTCCATCTTCCCTCGTATCTTGAAAGATCTTGCTCTTTTGGAGGCTGGCTGAATTTCTAGGCTATTTTTAACTTACAGCATCCCTTGTGACTACCTGTTTCAGGATGCTGAGGTATAACTTTCCTAGGCCCCAGCAAGCATCTTACCATGCTGGTTGGATTCTCCCCCAGAGCCTTTTCTTCTTGTTTTTTTATTTCTCCCTCAGTTTGAGAATAACTTCTGCTTTTCTTAAAGCCAAAACAGTCTTTTTAGAACTCCTGAGATTGTCCTTCTCCAGCAAATTACTGTCACATTATTGTTCTGTGGCCTTTTATCAAACAGAGCCCATGTTTTCAAGGCCCTTGCTGTTTCCCACACTTCAGCTTACCATAATAAAGTGAGAGTTAGTAAGCTTCATAACAAATTGTTGATGAACCTGACAGGCCAGCCCAGGGCCTTGCTGAGTTAACCTGAGGCCTGAGGCCTGTTTCTGCCAGTGACAGTATTTTGATGGGCACAAAACCACCAAGACTGCATTACTTGCCTTATGCTTGTGTTCAAAACAACCCACTCCTGTGGTGTGCTCAGGCTCTTTTGGCCACTCCAACCACCCACATCTGGATAGCTCCATGAGGGGGATCTCGTCAGTGGTCTGGCCTGTTCAGAACTGCAGCTGGTATTCAAAATGCAAAGGTTAACTGTGAATATATATCCAGTGGCATCACTGTATGTTCAGTTTGCTCTTGTTCCATTCCTAGAACTTTCAAACATTTCATATTGATTAAACTGCTGGTGAGCATTGAGTTTGTTTTCATGGAGTGAGAATTACAACACCAGAATCCTAGTGGCAGTCAGCTTGGGGCCCATCCTCCTGTATAGAAATATAAATATAGAACTATATATAGTTAGGATTATCTTTTGTCATTGAGATCATATAATGTTTATCTCAACTGAAGTTCTACCTGCAGCCTTGTCATGTATTATTTATTATATTTTAGTGTCTTTTGGCAATTGTTTATCAAATTCACTGATAATTGCTATGAACAAGATAATTTGGCTATTCTCTCCCTTGTTTCTGAAGAACTCATTGGAAATACAAACATGTACAATTGTGCCTAGTCAGTTGCTCATGTACCTTACTAATTTATGGCTGGATTACATTCAAACATTATTGCTATAAAAAACTCTGTTAGTACAGGAGGAAGCAGATATGAAGATTACATATTTGGCACCCTCTGAGTTCATATATGCAGATAAATACAGAGCTACATTTCTTGCCATACATCACCTTTCAGGAGGTGCATTTTAAATTCAATTTAAATGTAAATGCTCCACTGCAATTTCTGGTAGGCTGGTCATTTTTATCTTGCTGAACATTCCAATCTTCTTTCTTTTATTAGATTCTTCTCAGTGATATCCTAGAAATTAAATGGCCTGACCCTGTGACAACAGATCTGACAAGATGTTTAAACAATGGCAGTGTGAAGATCTCATCTGTGGATGGCTATGCTCACCTTTACTTGTCAGAATTGCAGCAAGAATTTACAGTGGAGTTCTTGTGCAAAGTCAGCCAGTCATCTGCAGCATGCTCATGCTCCTCTGAAAAGAACAGCAGCTACCAAAGCAGAGATCAGTGTGGAAAACCAAATAAAAATTCTGCTGCAGAAGTCTCATCAAAACAAAGAAGAATAGAGAATAGGAATAAACATGGGTGTGCTGAAGGTAAATACAGGGAACCAACCAAACCAAAGCACCAAAGAGATGGGGATGGAGTCCCTTTGTTCCACACAAATTGTTCTTCTGAATATGCATGGGTTACACAGCGTTGGACTGTTTCCTTGTGCCCAGAAGAATGGAAATATCCTTTGTCCTTGGCTCTAAAATGTTGTAACTTACGTACTGTGGAAAATGTAATGAAGACAAATGAGAAGAACAGCTGCACAGCTGTTGAAAGTGGTGTTTTAGCAGACCTTGAAACACATGAAACAGTTTCTTGTTTACCTACAGCTTTGCCACTCAGCTGCAGAGCCCCACATCTACATAGGTAATTTAAACTCTTTACTTTGTAGTTGTTAACATATGCTTTACAATTCTGCAGTTTGCGACTTCAATTTCTAGAGAAATAATTGAATCCTAGCTATTAAAAAATAAAGTTTAAAATGACTATCAGTAATTTAAAATTACTACATTTTTTAGGAACTTCTTAAAATATGACATTGTACCCAACCTAACATTCTGTAACTCAGGATTCTGTAACCTACTGTTAACCTAATGAAGCTCTAGTAATTAGTTCAGATTAAAAAATATATTTTCTCACATGCTGTATGAACATGTAAATGAAAAAGAGGATATTGAAAAAAGAGCACAGGTTTTATATTGGGGTAGGTTGGTTTTTCCTCCTCAGTTTTGAAAAAATAATATTTCTGAGGTGGGCCAGTGGCATATCTTTACTGTCAGCATTACAAAAAATAACAATAAAAACATTTGCAGGATTGAGAAGTTTAATTAATTGGTAACTAAAGTGGATCACTAAGGAACTGGAGGACTCTGAAAATATGCATCATATCTTTTGAATAAGTGTGCATGCATCAGTTCTAGTTTGATTCAATAGAAATGATTGCCAACAAATACATACACACAAAAAAGAACAACCAATATATGGATTAGTGAGGCTTTCATTGTATTTTACACACACAGGTGGACATTCTGTGACTTCTTTCAGCATGAAGACATGGAGAAGTATTCATTCCCTCAGCTAATTCAAGTTGTTTGGTGCCAGGGTGTTTTCTACAGGTATGTATGAGATCATCTGTGTTATCTGGAAAATTTTATTTGGATGGGAATTAAAACCTAAAATGACATGTCTTACCTTGTCCCTTTCTCACGCTTTGAGAAATGGAAGATAATCTTCATGTTAGTCTCTTTGTTTCTGCTGTTTTTTCATTGTACTTTACATTTTCCAGCAGGTGTATTATTAGGTCTGAATATGAAATCATGTTTAAGTGATCTAATTATCTGATTTATTAAAGTTTTACTGGACAGCTGGAGTTCCCACAGATTTCACTTACAATAATGGTTCTTGGTTTCTTTGCAAATTAGTTTTCATCTTTTGCTGCTGAAGATTTTATAGTTTAGAAATGTTTGTCTTGGTGATCTACATAATTAACATGTTCAGCTGTGAGTTTTCCTGGCAAGTAACCTTGTCCATATGGTTAACAAAAAAACTAAAACAGACAAACAAACAAAAGAAAAACAAACCAACAACCCCCACCCCCCACCCAAAAATTCCCCAAACACAAGGCTTTCAAATCAAAATTGATACTGCTATTAGCACCTAAAAATCTTTGATAAAAGCATCACTGGTGTTTAAACCTTTAATCTTTCTGCTGAGTGTTCTTAATTTTTCCTAAATGTGTAATTCCTAAATTTTCATCTAATTGAAACAAAATGTTTAGCAGCACTTCAGAGCTTTTTCAGAGCTTTTTTTTCCTCAATTAAGACTTTCAGCTTGTTCAATAATTGTCAGTCTGACAGTTTTTTATGTGCTCTAGGTATGGCTGCTCTACTAAGAAAGTTGGATTTTTCTTTTCAGGATCTCTCTGTGGTCGTTGGAATGAGCAGCTCTTGACAGATGCTTACCTCAACATAAAAAAAGCTTTCCTTAGCTAGTTTAAATCCCACCCCCATGCACATGTACAAACAAAGAGCTTAATATTCTGTGTTGAAAGAGATTATTGGTACATTCTGCTGTTTGTGAAACAGTAGAAATTTTTCTCATGTGAATTGCTGAAAGAGTGTCTCTGCTTATTGTTTTCTTCAAGTGTAATAACATGTTTTGCTTGTCCAGGGACACAGCATTTTAAATACTTGTTAAAAATCTTGTTATTTTTCTTAGATTTATCCATGGTAGGACAAACATCATAGAAATTTATCCTGGTGATGACTCATTTTTCAAGTCAGAGGGAGCATTTTTGGGAAAATATTTCATACGTCATGCAATCCAAAAAGGAACAAAAAAGGTACAAAATTATTTAAAAACTACAATTATTTAAAAGGATGTTCCAAATTCCTTCAAGTTAGCAGCTTCCTTAAGACATTTGACTGTGCAGTGTGTAGTGAGGTCCCTACACTGGTAATTACTATAATGCTTCAATCAAGCCATCAGTCATACAAAAAAGTGAGATTATTCCTTCTGTTTCAGAAGATATTTTTGTAAATTTTACACAATAAGAAAATTCTTCCTCATTGTAACATTTATTTTATCGAACTCAAGAATAAGATTCTGCAGCAACCATTTATCACTAATTTAGAAGTTTAGTCCTGAAACTAGAGTATGATTAGAGTTCAATCTCTTTGTACTTTGAAGTGTTTTCTACTGTATGAAGACAGATGCAGGTTTTGTTCTGGCTTTGCTGCAGACCAGCTGTTCAGTGCTGGAAAAAGGATTTTGCCTCTGTGTCTGTCTGTTAAGTTCCCCAGAGGAGAGTCCTCTCAAGTGCTAATGCAGCACCTTGTATTTTTAAAGCAAAATTAATGTGTAGTCAAACATTGTCCCTCAGTAATGACCTGTAGTCTGCTGTCTGACAAGAGAACTTCCTGGTTCTTACTGAGTGTAAAGAAACTGAATGGAATATTTCTTCACATAGACATAGGATTAAGGATACACTTTTCAATGAAATATTTGTCTATGTTCTATTACAGATTTAAATGTGATTGTAGTTGGCTTCTGGGAGGTTAGAAATTTCATAACTTGCTCTTAATTCTATTTTCATGCTGCGGTACCTGTAACTAACTCATCTTCTTTCTGTTCTTTACTCAGGTGGAAGAAAAGATGTATTCAGTGAGCAGCCTACCTCCAGATGTACCAGGACATCCATACTCTATATCCTCCATTATTACTCAGGCAACCAAGTAACTTTACCTTTGTTACATTAATTTGGCTGATTTAGGAAGGACGGGAGTTAAAATTACACAAAATGCTTATTATTATGTTTAGTATAAAAATTAAAGGAAGTTATTTTAGCACTGAGCACATATCTAAACTTACAAAACAAAATTTACAGGTGCTTAGATGACATAGTAGGAATTAAATGCTTAATGCTTTGGTTTTTTTCTCTCCTCAGAATACTTCAGTACTGCTGCAAAACAAAACTGTCATTAAGTCATAATTATTATCTCTGCTGCTGGAAAGTGGTATGTAGCTGAAAATTGATAAATCTTGCAATGTTATAAGGGTGATTATACAGGCTGTAGGGAATAGGACTTAATCTAGAGGGAAACATAGTGAGTGTATTCACAGAGATTGGAAGGCAGATACTTGGAAACCAAAAGCATGCATTTAAAAGTTATATTTAAGAAGCCCATTGCATGATGAAGAGAGCTGGTTGTGATCTGGAAAAGCAAGTGAACTAAAAATGTGGAACAGATACAGACAGTTTGAACAAGGTCAATAGCCTTTTTTCAAGTTTTTAATGTATTTTTTGGTTCTAGGTATCTGAGACTGATGGACAAGAAATGTTGCCAGTTTTGCTGCATGAAAAGGTTATTCCCAGCATAGGAAAACTGGTTGTGTACTCAGATCATAAAGTCCATGTTATTTTTTGGAATAGGATGACCCTGACTATGGTTTGGGAATTCAACTCTTCCTGTGATGAGATCCAGGTAATGCGTGACTTAGAGGAAGGACTATTCTAAAATTTTCCATGAAAAAGTGTTAGTAGGAAACTAATGAGAATACCAAACAAATGTTCTGATATATACAGTACAATACAAAATACAATAAAATACAAGAACGAAAAAAATTGAAAATTCTACAGGTTTGGAAATGTTTTTATATGCTTGTAGAAATAATCTATTCCTGAACAGCACGAAGCAAGAGTTGGGGTTTAGCAAGGTGTTTTTCCCATGCATTTGTCATAGCAGACTATAGCAGATTCTATCCCTAGCAAAACACATACTTGAAAGTTTTTAAGGTGGATTGTTCATAGACATTTCATTCTTAAACTGGCATATTGTTCCTTTTTTGTTCCTTTGGACTGCAGCAGAAAATTAATACTTGGGTTTTTCTTTTCTTCTAAGATAAATGAAGATATAGGCTGGTGTAAGTTAACCACTCCTGATGGGCTACAACATCTAATACAAATAAGTCATCCTGGAGTCTATGAAAGGTATTTTAAATTAATTGTATAATTTAAACAGTTTAAATATATAAATTATTCCCTATAAATCCTCTTATATGAAGAAACAGTATTTACTGACAATATACTGGTAGGGATGCACCAAATATGTAATGATAAAAGCTCCATCTTACTTCTGGCAAAGATTCAAGACTTGTGTGACTCAGGGCCACTGCATGCTGTGATTCCATTATAACTGTTAAGGCAATGTCTTTTTAGAAAAATAACTAGAGCTGCAACTTGGCAGTTATTTCAGTGGATTAAAAAAAATAAAAAAGCCTATAAAGAGCTATATATGAACAGCACTTTATCCAATTTTTGCTCTATTACAGATATTGACCTCTGCCTGCACATTGTTTTTTCTAATGCACCTGCTCTAATTACAGCCTCATTATGGGAATCATCAGAAGTTTTCTGTGCTGCATTTTAGCAAGCAGATACTCACAAAAACTAAAAATAACACTTGTACACTATTAATTGCAAATCATACAGCTTTGTTATAATTTACAATAACTGTATAGATCTAAATATGAAGAAGATTCTAGACAAAAAAGGGCTAGGGAAACTGGCAGAGAACACTAGATTTTGATCATAGATTTTTCTTTCAGATCCAGGTGTATTCCTTAATGCCTTCAGTTTCTTGCTTGAAAATTGAGTTTATTTCTCATATAAATAACTACTTTTTTTAATTTTCATATTAACACAGGTACATCAGAACAGCAATAGAATGGTGCAGAAGTTTGAATGAAGGGAAAGAGATTGCTGAATATACTGCACACTCTGTAACTGAAGAAAATTGGTATTAATCTTTATCCCAAATAATTGACTATAAATAGTTTTGAAAACAAGGCTTAAAAATATTATAAGCTTTTAATTTCATATGTTGCATTTCCTAATGGTCAAAAATGAAATTTTATTTTAAAAGTCCATTTATTTTATATATGCTTTCATATTTTTTATTCGGTGTTTAAAATGGTGAGTTTCGGGTGAAGTTTGTTTGATTGAGCTTTACCTGTCTTACTTAAAAATCAGAATTATGGTGACTTTGTCAAAGGACAATTAATGTTACAAAGATAGTGTCTTGCAGTGAAAAAAAAATATACCAAACTAAGAAAGCTTTTAACAGAACATCATGCAGTCCAAAGCAGTACTTTGAACTGCCAATTACACTTCTATCTCTTGCTGATGTATTTGTCCTTTTTAATACATGCTACTGACCAAAAATTTACTGACATCATCTGCAAACATACTGGGAAATTTAAAATGTGCTAATTGAAATCAATTACAGTTGTGCTTGTTGCTTAAATTATAGCAGATTCAGCTGATACATTTTATAGCTGATGAAATGGAAATTCTATCTATATTTATACATACTTGCAGCAAAGAGGCTATTCTTAGAGCAGAGACCCAATTTTTGGAAACACAAATGAGTGGCAAATATCAGCCATTGAATACTGGTGTCAAAGACAGAGAAAATGCTTTTTTCCACTTGGATTTTTCTGATCTAATTCACTATATTGCTGAAAAATGTTAAAAACTAAAATCTGAAGTAGAAAATATCCTTGAGAATGAGAATCTTTTATAATACTAAATCCATGTAATAACCTTTATTTTCTTGGACAGGTCTGCTGATGCTGAGCTTGAAAAAATACAGAGATTTAATTGTATCCTTTTAAAAGCTGTAAAGATTTTTTTTTTCACTTTTGTATTCTGCTGTTTATCTGCATGGTCAAGTCTGCACTTTAGATCATCAAAGGCTCTCTATCCTGATCTTATCCTCTCTTACTGTCTCACTTCTTAAAACAACCTCATTTTCTTACTTATCTTTATTGGTTTATCACTTATTTTGTAGTAAAGATTTAAAAAAAAAAAACAGTGTTGAAGTGCAAAACTAAAATTAAGTCATCAGAAAATCAGCCCTTTAGCATGTATTGCATCCGTTTTGCTAAGAGTCATGTGCTGATCTGTTCTTGAAAGAAAAACAACACAGTTGCCTTTGGGCTTGTTGTTGCAGTACAGTATCTTTCTGTTTATCAGCTACTTTAGTATTGTTCCATTGTGTTTAGCCAGCTCAAAATGTGCACTGTGCTGAATCTGCTTAAAGCCACTCTGTAATTGTCTTTAAGCCAGTGTTCAATTATATTAGCATGAAAAGTGCACGCTGTTAAACGGAAGTGTAACACCTGTTTTCTTTTCAAAGTAACTTTTGGATAAATTGAAGTCTAAAAGACATTTTTCTATAAATGTTGTAGATGTTTTAAGTAACACAGTCCTTTTCTTTTTTTTAGCTGTATGTAATTACTGTGCTACAAAATGTGAGACTTTGGCAGAATGATGAATACAAATGCAGAGACTAATTTTTCCCTTTAGAAGGAAGAGTCTGATTTTTTTTCTTAACAAAGCAACACTAGTTTTATTAGACAATAGCAACATTCTGAAAAGGACATCTGCTGCAAAATCCAATCCATCTGGCATCACTGTCAGAAAAAAAGAAAACGGGGGTGAGATGGAAGAACTTAGCGAAGGTTGCGTCTTGGAGGCTTTGGAAAAAACTTGTAAAGTCATTCAGGATATTGAATCTCTGCTTGCTGTTTCTGGGAAGTGAAGGGGGGCGTTCCGTGTCCTCGTAGGAGCTGTCGAGCCCCAGAGGGTCTGAGGGGAGGGAGCAGAGGCTGACACAGAGGGACGAGCTGCCCCTGTAGCCTGGCGAGGTCTGACAGCGCCAGCGCAGCGTCAGTAATAACAACGCCACTGCTGTATTTGGTGCAGGCAAAGAGAACGGCTGAGACAACGGAGCTCTGCTGTATAAATGGATCAGGCCTGACCGGACAGTGCTGCTTTAATGTATGAATATATATGTTCGAATCAATTTGATTGATGGATCACTGCTGAAGTGACCAGGGTAGACATGGGAAGTTTTCACTGTAGAAACGTGATTTTATTCAGATGCTTACACCAAGAAGTCTTAATACCGAATAAAATGTTTCCCAAATGCTTTCTATAGTGTTGTCTACGAGTACAGAAATACTAACTGCAGAGCAGAAGACACTTCTCTGCTCTGTGGTGCACCATGTCCTTAGTGACAAGACACTAAACTCTTATTATCGATATCCCTCCCAGCACTTCAAGGAGCCAAAGCGCTATCACCCGAATCCTGTATTTAATAATGCCGGAAACATTTCTCCCTCCGGAGCGCGGCCGGGCGGGGCTGGGCGGAGCCGCGGCGGGTCCCAGGCTGCTCCGCGGCCACGCGTGCTGCGGCCGCGCACGCTTCCTCCGCGCCGCCGGGGCGACCCGCAGCCCCAGGGCTGCCAGCCCCGCCAGCCCCGCCGGCCCCAGGGCTGCCAGCCCCGCCAGCCCCGCCAGCCCCGCCGGGGCCGAGCCCCATGGGCTGAAGGGCGGATGGCGGCGGCCGCGCTCCAGGTGGGCTCCGGGCCGGGCGGGCGGCGGCGGCGGCTCCGGCGGCCCTCACCCGCCCGGGCCCCACGCCCCCCCTCACGCTCCTGCATCTCGGGTTTCCAGGTTGATTTCCTGCTCGGTTTAATTTACTTTGTTCTTCGGCGTCCCCTCACCCCGCCCGGGTCCCGCGCCTCCCCTCACGCTCCTGCATCTCGGGTTTCCAGGTTGATTTCCTGCTCGGTTTAATTTACTTTGTTCTTCGGCGTCTTGGTAAAATCTTACCGCTTCCTCCTGAGCTCTTGTCCTCTGCCCTCTTCAACACCAAAAATGCGTTATAATTATCCGGCCCAAAAATACTCGCTAGATCACCACAATAAGGCATTGTAATTATCTGGCGCAAAAATACTTGCATGATCACTCCAATAATGTGCTATAATTGTCTGCCCCAAAAATACTGGCATTGTCAGTTCTTCGCAGATAGTCATATACTGTGATCTCCTTTTCCACAAGACTGTACGCTAAAGGTTTAACCTGGTTTCTTAATTCTGCTTCATGCAGTTTTTAATAAAAATTAATATCTAATATCAACTAATGAGGGATTTAGGAGATTATAGAATTGTAGGGGATTGTAGTTTAACTTCTTGTATAGAGTGCATAATTGTATTATTCAGCAAGGTGTTTTCCTGTTGTAGGTTGGACTTGATGATCTCAGACGTCTTTCCCAACCTAATTGATTCTGTGATTCTGTAACTTCATGCATTAAATTCCTATATGTACATTTGCATATCTGATAGCATCATGCAAAACTGGGCCAAAAGTTATGCAGAGCAATATTTCCAAGTAGTAATTTTAGCCTCTGTGATTTTGTTTTGCTCGTACATCATGGCCTCTTAGTGTCAGCTGTTTTCCTAAAAGTATATTTGCAGTTTTGATCTAAATGTCTTCTGGTGTCGGTAATTTAAAGTGTTAACTGTGTGTCCATAAAAATTACTTTGGTAATTTCCTTAAATTAAGCATATCTTCAAATTTCCATTTCAAGACTATAGGCAGAGATTATGCTTAGTGCTTTATCTCATGTAAAAATGTTGTGGGAAATGGCAACTCAAAGCTTGTATTTTATGTAAAACCAATATAGAACTTCCCTTCAGGTTGTTACCTGGACTGACCACATAGAGGGTTTTAAGCATTCTTAAATGTGTAAGTTGTTCTCCACTTTTCTGTTTTAGCAAGAGTGTTTGCTGCACAACTGCTTTCTAAGATTTATAGGCTGGAAAAATTGACTCTTTATTGCGGTATTTTGTAAAGAGCCTGAAAAGCATTATTTTTCAGGGAGAAAAGGTTTCTAGTTTTACATTAAAATTTATCATTTCTGAGATTATTTTCGTTGACCAGGGTTTTGCATTTTTTTGGTCTGATTTCTCTATTGATCTGCAGAATATTTCTGGGAAATTCTGTTGTACCTGGGAATGTGAGTTGATTTTACACAGGCAGCACTCATTTTTGTCTTAAAAGGAGGCTGAAACAGTTGTATTTAAAAGAAAAGTTGGACATGGCTCTTGACTGTGGTCAACCTCAAGCTGGATTTGTATCCTGCTCTTTCTTTGGCTCAAAGAAAACAAGCTAATACGACCCATAGCAAAAGTGTAAGCCTAATAGAGAACTGACACAGACTTCTGTTGGTAGATGAATTTCTAGATCTCTCTTTATCTGTTCCAAGGTCACTAAGTGATGGGGTGGAATTTAAAAAGAGATCCCTGAATGGTACTCATAAATGTTTCATGAGGTGGGAATCTTCCAGGAGCAAGAAGAAATCTGTAAAAATGGATTGCTCTATCCCTTGAAATTCAATTTTGTAGAAAACTGGAAATGTTCTTTTTGAACTTTGTGTTTTATTATCTTTTAGTTAATACCCTGCTCTGTTTTAATTTCTGCTCTTCTCTTGTTTTACGGTCTGTTTTCTGCTTTCTTTTACAGTGCTTCAAAGCTTAGCTGAAGTTGCTTTTAGCTCAATTATATTTGTTTACAAAAAAATTAAATATTTCTTTATTGTTTCTGGATTTTTTACTGTTGTTCATATTTCATGTACACTTCATATTTACATGTTTTGCCTTATATTGGTGCTTACTGGTCCCTGGTTTGTTTTTCTTTAGGATGGAACAAATGTTATTTGGTATTTCCTGCACTGGGCTGGGCAGACTGGATTTAGAAAGCACAGAGGCTCAACACTGAGGCATAGCCCATAGACTTTTCCTACTGCAGTAAAGCACCTGTGATGGGAAAAAAAAGTATTCTCCTAGTCCCAGGGGAAGTTTGATTCTGCATACCAATGTGCTTTTTAAAGGTATGTTGCTACATCACCTCTTCACAGACTGGATTCTTACACAGCTTTTATGGTAATTTTAAATGAAATCCAATCTGACAGGATGTCTATATAGAAGAAACATTTGCCTTTTTTATCCCTTAAAATAGGGTTTATTCAGCAATGTCCTGTACCTAAAAAACCCCCAACTAGAAAACAGCACTTGTATTGTTTCAGGAAATACTTTGTGTCTATGCATTCATTCAGAAGAGGTACAGTTGTGGATAACAGGCTCTAAACTTGACCCACTTTTTTCATCTCTGTGCAAAGCCCATGTATTATTCATGCTTTCTTCTCTTTTACTTTTTAAAATGTTTTCTAAATAAATGATTCAGTGTCCTTTTGCTTTTCCTACAGAGATGCCAGTAGTTCTGTCATGTGGATAATTCTACAACAGGCAGGCATATTAATAATCTGGAAGAAACATTATATCTTGTGAAATTGTAATTTGTTTAAAATCATAAATAGTTGTGTGTCAGTTTATGGAGTTTAAAACACTCAAAAAGGCCCTTCAGAATAAGAATTTACCTAATAGAGAAGAGTTGTCAAGATTTAATGTTTTGCACAAAAATGGTGAACTCATGGGAATAGTCCATTTTTGGCCATGATGTGGGCTTTAAAACTGTGGTCTGTCCCTACAGCTCCCCAAAAAGACTAACATAACAGCTAGGACAGTTACAACTTCTCTTGCAAAAAGGGGACTAATGAAGATAACATGGCAGACTATAGATAAGTCCTAAAAGTAGCAGCCAACTTCTCTGCTGGACCACATGCAGAGGAAAAGCTTAGGTAGTTTTGCCCTGTAAGGTGGTGGGTTTGATTACTTTGCTTGGCTAAGTGGTTGTTGTCTGTCTTTTTATTTGATACAAATAGTGGACATATTTTAGTGGGTTTGGTTTTCTTGTGTTCCAGTCTCCAAACTAAACAAGTAAAGGGCTCAGGAAAGGGTACCAGGGGAATACTACATATGTTAGCAAAGTAGGTAAATTAAAGCAGTGGTTTGGATTATATATTGAAAGCTCACTTTTAACAGTTGTTGTATAGAGAAGTGTGGGATTTTGGGAATCACTGCTAAGAATCCTCAAAACTGAATCTTCTTTTGTTATTACATTGTAAAGTATTTCATTGGATTGAATCATGTATTTAGGATCAGAAGGAATCTTGAAATATATTCAGTGTATTATTATACGTGTTCCAAGTTATTTTGTAATATTTAACATTTCAGTAAGTGGAATTAGAGCTCTCCATGTTACTTGTGCTGGTTCTAATTAAAATAGGGCTGGTGCTCTACTTCAAAGTTGTAGTTTTTAAGTAAATGAACTAATTGAAATTAAAAATTCCCTGAGAAAGTTAAATGCAAACACTGAATTTGGGGTCTTAATGCCCAATTGTAGGTGTGGTAACAAATGTTTAGCGCAATGAATTTTCTTTGTTTAATAGTTTTCTTTGTGATCTCTGACATTTACAGGACAACTGACAATACAGAGGACAATGCACAGTGTGTATCCTGGTGACATTTTATGTGCTGCAACATGGTTTATGTCATGGCATCTGAGACTGAAAAGGCCCACGCTCTTCTCCAGACTTTCAGCACAGCGTCAGTTATTTCCAGTCTAGGTTTGGGGATATTCTGCTTCGTAGCAGACAGACTGCTGCAGTTTTCCTTCATTCAGCAAAATGACTGGCTCCGAGCCTTGTCTGATAATGCAGTGCATGGTATACTGGGGATGTGGTCCTGGGCAATAGTGATTGGACTCAGGAAGAAAAGTGACTTCACTGAGGTCACCCTGGCTGGCTTCCTTGCCTCTGTCATTGATGTGGACCACTTCTTTCTTGCTGGATCTCTGTCATTAAAGGTAAGTCAATAGATCAGTAATTCATTAATTTATCACTGTTTATGTTATTGTTCTTCTACCGTGTCCTAGACAAAAAAGTTCTATTGATAATTTAATTAAATACATTTAATAGACATACATTGTTTATATGCAGTTGTTATGATTTTAAAAGCCATAAAATTTTTTTAATCTACTGTTCAGTTTCTGCTACTTAGAAGGAAAAAAAGAGAGTTTTGCACATGTATGTGGTATTCTATACACATCACATAGTTACTTTGTTATCCAGCTTAAGGAGTTAAGTGCTCCTTTGCACAATTCTATGGATTACTCCACTTCTCTTTACAGTAAAGGTTAGAAATACCTGAAACATGGGGTAAAAATATCTGAAACGTAGATGATAGAGCTTCTGTTTATTTTAATTCAGTCTTTATAAGTAATAAGTTGGTTTTAGGAGCCGTAAATACTTCTCCCGTAAACAAGCTATATGAGAGCTGTCACTTTAAAAAGGCAGTCTGAGTTGTATTTAAATATAGTTCATTGAAAACAAACAAAAAAGTAGGAAAGCAAGCATCAGCTTATTAATAAAAGTAAAAGGATGAATTGGCTCCTGTTAAGCAGTGAATAGATCATCACCTATTTGCAGAACTGCTTGTTAGGACAAAGTTTCTCAAAAGGTCAGCACTACCAGATTATGGCACTCTTTTCCTGTAGTTTTCCTCCTCTAGTTTGCTCATAATACTGTTATACTGTTCATAGGGAAATAAATAGAAGGCAGGAAGGAAGGAAGGTAATCCTATTCTTTATATTCATGTAAGTATAGAAGAGCAATGGTTTACCAAGTTTTAAAAAACATTTAGGTGACAGCTAGATACAAGAGGCAAATATTTCTTATAGTTGAGATATAAAAATTTTCAATGGAAAAAAAGTTTTTGTTTAGGTACAGTATCACTAGAGAAAAGCTGCATTTTATTAATGCATTTGGTCAGTTCTCCCCTCTTGGCTTTACCAGTGTTGAGGAGCAAGGGAGGATTTGGGCCCCTCAACCTGCTGGCCACAATCCCAGTGCAGCCCAGGATAACACTGGGCTACCATTTTGCCATATGGACAGTCAGACTCCAGCATGTCCTAGTGCCTGGCGTCATTCTTCCCTAAGCAGTCCCTACTTCTCCCCTTTTCTGGACTTCTTTCATGTGGAAATGTTGTACAATATAAAACTATGTAAAGAAGAGGAAAGTTAGTTTGGTTGATTAATGGGTCATATAATGTTATTATTGAATAACAATATGAAATAGAATTTAAATCTCTAATTATCCTCATCTGGTTTTTCTTATTTTAAAATCAGTGAATGCAAGTAAATGAATGGCCAGCTATTGGAAATTATTAAAATTTTATCGCTGCTTTTTCATACATTTGAGATGATTACTGGTATTTTCCTTAATTACAACCACTAGATGTCACACTTCACCGATGTCTGTTTGGGAGGTTGACTGTTGAATTGTTTCATGGAGCTGGGAGGTGACCTGCCCTTGGCAGTGAGGCAAGGTTAAATATACTTCCACCGTCCATGATGGGGAGGTTTGTGTAGCCTACCCTATCTCTACTACGTGAAACCAAGTAATTTTTTGTAATTTTGTGACTTAGTTTCTTCCTGTGTTGTTTCAGTTCCCAAGCAGATAGCAGTTCATTTTCTAATTCAGCCTAAAGTATTTTTGATGGTGGTTAGATCTAGTTCTCTTGTACTTTAAGGGTTTTTTTTTTTTGCTAAAGACAGCTGATTTCTGTACTTTTCCCCCAAAATGTTTTTCAAATCAGAAACACAAAACATAGCAGGTAGAATCATAGCTCTTTCAGTAGCCAAATGTATTTAGTTGAGGTGAGGAGAAGATGAGGTGCCCAAAGGCTTTTTCGAAGTGATTTTGCCTACTCTTTTCCATATGTTAACTGGGCTAATAAAGGAAATAATCCAGTGTAGGTATCTTGATTCATAGGGCAGAAACATCATTACAGCTTGCAAAACCAGTATTCTTTACAAAGACTCTCTTCTCATCTAAATAACTTCAAAAAAAATCTTAAGGGAAAAAACTTATGTTTTGCAAACCTCACACTGCTTTTCTCCTCTCCTCTGTATTGCTTTTTTGCTACAACTAAAGGGTCCTGTCCAGAAACATGAGTAGTATTTCAAGTGAGACTTCATTTGAGCCAAATATTGTAGTTTAATTCCTTTCAATGGCACAAAAGTACAATGCTTCTGTCCTTTAAAGGAAAAATAGTAATCTGTTACAGGTTTTGTCTTCTTGCAGTGCCATCAGGATCCCTTTGGTTTATGATGTAACATAATCCCCATAAACTTTTCTTCTGTATGCTGTCTGGCCAGCTAGATCTGATTGCAATATATATAATTTTTCTTTCCTTGGCTTAATATGATGTGCCTCTTAGCTTCTTGGCATAATTTTAGGCTGTCGCCTGTATAATTTATTATTTTATGGGATACTTTTTTACTATGTGTTTGTTAGATACTTTTTTACAACATATTTGGTAGTTGCAATGCCATTCTTCACCTTTAAATTGCATGGTTGAGAGTAGTAACTGCTTTAAGAGACTAACGTTTACTGCTTTTGCAACACATTACTAAATAGCTAGTAAATTAATAGTCTAATTAGCTAACCACACCACTAATTTGTACTGATGGTATATTTCACGTTACTGTACACAATCACCTATAAAGCTCATTATCATTGCTTTTAAATCTGATGACGAGTTACTTTTTCTGGAGTAACCTTTTTAATGCAGCACAAGGCAGTCCTGCCTTCCACCTCCAGTTGGTACCTTCACACTAACTACTCTAGTCACCTACTTCTGTTGCTGCTGCCACCGCTCAGCACTGGGGTTGTTTAGCCCGTTTGATCCGGTTTTCATGATTATTTTTCTGCAGTATTCACGGTAAATAGTCACCTGTGGTATTTATATGTTTGCTGTGATAAATATTTGTGTACCATGTGATCTGACCTTTTGCCCACATTATTTTTGCAATGAGTATGAGGTTTACAATGACTTCACTACTTGGAATTTGTAGGTCTTTGTGTTCTGTGTGGTTTTAACTGTGCACACAAGTACAGAAGAACATGTCTCATTGACTAATCCAAAGGTGGCAGTTCCTGCAGCCTGTTGTCACTCAGGACTGCTGGTAGGACAAGTTGCTCCCAGACTCCACCAGGATTGTAGCCCAGACACTCATATTGCAGAACATGACATGCAGAAATTGGTGTCTTGCTGCTAAAGAGTCACCAAATTCTAGAAGTGTAGAACATTCATTTGGTGGCAAACATACATAACACTGATGGGAAATGTGCTGCCCATGACTGACCTGGGCTTACAGAAGCATTTCTGGAACTGGAGAATAAGCTTTGCACAAGCACAATAAACATTAACATTGAATATGTTACTATATTGTTAATATTTTTACTGTATGTTACTAGAACTAAAGACTTAAGGTTTGTGATGCACCACAGAGAATCAATGAGGGAGCATCTGTTGTTACATAACCATCCATGGTGTCATCATGAGGACTGAAGCAGATAATTTGCGTGGGTTCTTGTGCATGCAATTATTGTGTCCTGTCTCCAGCTTCACATTGTAGCAAGTGAGGTCAGAGGAGCAGCAACTGCAAGGTGATTTGCATCTGATTGAACATGTAGGCAAATGGAAAAGGTCATTTGCAAATAAATTCTGTTTGCAACTTTTTCCAGGAGGTTTAAGGTGGAAAAAACTTGATTTTTTTTTGTGGTGGTTTGGTTTTGGGGTTTTTCTTTTAAGATCCAGTGCTTTCTAAAGGCAAACAAATTTGTCTGTTAGGAGAAAGAGAGTATAGCATCTTACATTAGCAAATAGAGCTACCTGTCTGTCTCCAGGGCTTAGCAACTCAAGAATGTGTTAGTCACAAAATGTAAAAGAGGAAACAGACTGTTCTTCTCTGAGACCTTGGGCAACAGCATCTCAGAAGCTTGATGGCTGTCTTGCAGTTACAAAATAAGACTTTCTCTTGCTAAAATTGAACACACAGGTTTGCTATTTGAACAACTCTGCCATCTGAAATTTATATGAAAAGAATTTAAGCATCATCGTGGCACCAATACTGATAAATTGTGTACATAAGTAACATTAGAAGTTTTGTTACTCACTGCGTTGCTGTTGGCACCTAACCTTAATAGGCCAGAGGGAAAACACTAATTTAGACTTTGCTACTGGTTTTTTTCAAAGTGCAGAAATAGAGGCCAGCCAATAGATTAACTGCTGAAACATATCACTGTTCAGGTTTTTTTCACAATTAGGTAGTATTCATTTTTGGGGCTTTTGTTGACAGTGACAAAAATCTGTCTCTTTAAGGCAGGTGATAAACAATTCCACAATCCCAAGATTCTTCTACTTTAATCTGTGAACAATCTGCTTGTGTGAAGCAGAACTGAAGTTGAAGAAAATACACCTTTTTCTGCAGCTTAAAGGAATTGTTTCCACAGCATTAGAATTGAAAATTCTTGAGACAGTTTGTGAGCTCTTTAACCTCATTACCTGACAAGCATGTGGTGGGAAGCTAATAGAACAGAGCTTTCTGCAGGCCTTTTAAGGTTGGCTGTGGTTTAAAGCATGAGCTGTTATACTTCAAGGTGGTCCATAACTTCCCATCTCTGTATTATCAGGCTAAGGCTACATCAGAGTTTCCTTGCAGAGAAGATAGTGCTCCATGCAGTTATTTAAATTATGCACGAACTTGATGAACCTATTCCAGAGTCCCACTGCCAGTCTAGCTGTTGAATCCTGCAAGGATTAACACAACTGAGGAATTCACAGGTTAGAGATGCTTTGTTTGCCTTCTGCAGTAGTTGCAGGGAGGGATGTGCTCAGCACAGCAAAGATACGCCGGCGGGTTACTTCTCTGGTGCCTTGTCACAGGTTTTCTGAGTGTTCAGCAGTATCAGAATTGATACTGTATTGATCAGTATCACATCAGCACTTCTGTAGACCTCTTAGTAATACACTTCTGTTTCTTCTGTGCTTACAGACACAAAAATCGACTTACTTATCAAATAGAAATCCAAAACACCATTAGGGTTTTTTTATTGTGTTTGAATTTGTGGTGATGATTGTAGCTGTTGCTGCTGAGTACATCCATAGAATATCTTCTCAAACATATATATTAAATTGACATTAACACTTCTTAAAATGGCTGAATCTAATCTCATTAGCTGGACATTCGCCTTATTAAAACCAAATTCAGGCTTTCAAGTGAATTACTGTTAAACAAGTTGTTGATACAAAAAGCCCAGTCACGAATGTGTTATATCTTGGTTTATGAACTTTGTTTTGCCTGTCCATGAAGAGTACTGTTTCAAGGTGATCAAAATACATGTAACTTTGATAATATTTTTTTCCTGTTGAAAATTGATCTGTTTTAAGTAGTGTGCAACTGAATGAACTTTCCAGGTGACAACTATAGTGAAATACAGGATGTATTTTTGGAAGTAAATGCCATTAAAGCACACGATTTACTTCAAGTAAAATGTATTAAGCATTTCAAGTGTATTGCATTGCTGTTTTCCTTTTAATTATCTTGAAGTTAAATACATATAATCAGTTGCAGCAGATTATACAATTTCCTGTGTACCACGTGACTATGTGACAAATAGGATTCCTCATCCCTCTCCCTCCCTGTTTTGCTGATGATAGTAGGATGCATGATTCATACCACACAATAGAGAGACAGGGCAGTACACAAGTCTCATGCATAAAAGTGGCTTTGAATTAATTGCAGTGGAAAGGAACAGTATGTTTTTCTTTCTGTTTCCACTTAGTCACCTGGCAATGCACCTGAAGACTCTCATGAAACTTCTCTTGTCAGTTGTCGCCATTGCCAATAATCTTTTTCTCTTTTGCAGGCTGCTCTGACTCTTCCACGGAGACCACTTCTTCATTGTTCTACTGTGATTCCTGTCGTGGCTCTGACATTGAAGTTTATCATGCAGCTTTTCAGGCTTAAGGACTCATGGTGCTTTCTTCCTTGGATGTTGTTCATATCCTGGACTTCTCATCATGTCCGTGACGGGATTCGTCACGGCCTCTGGATCTGCCCGTTTGGAAAAACTCCTCCCTTGCCATATTGGCTGTATGTGGCAATTACAGCATCTTTACCTCATCTGTGTTCATTTATTATGTATTTAACGGGCACTAGAGAATTAATGTCTATAAAACATGGAATCCGCATTGATGTATAAGAATAATGGCTTTTAAAGGTGGTTCGTGCTAGCACTTGAAATAGCCTGCCTGTCTGTCACTGAAGGGTTTCCTTATGTTTCCTACACCTTCTGAGTTGGACATTTTAAGGTTGTGGAGCCAATTACAGCTCTTTTGTCAATTCTTTGTAGTCATAGAACCTATTTAATGAATGATAATAATTTTATATCTGTACATTTCCCTTGCACAGTGTGTGATCTTCCATGATAGTTCATGCATAGTGAGCTGATTAGAAAGTACTTAATTCCTCTCTATAGTAATTGCATTACATTTTACTGTCACGGTGCCATTCATCTGGTCACCATTCACTTGGGATTTGTATTCTGCCTTTGGAGAATGCATTTCATCCAGATAGTATTTGTATAGCGCTTTAGAAGTGTGAAGTTCTGTATAAATGCTAGGTATTACCAAGGATTTAACAGTGTATGGCACTTGTAAAAATCCCTCAGTTAGCCTTTCAAATTTATTTATATGTTAGGAGTCCTGCTGGACTCTTGTGCTCAACCATTTGAAAAGAAATATTGCTTGTATTTCACACTGTATCCACACTTCTTTGAACCTGTAATCACAGAGTGTTTTACTAAATTCTATATCCCTCTGAAGTTGCTTGGTACTAAATTTGCAGATGATTACTAGCTTCATAGAAAGGAGTAAACAGTTTGTTTTTGGTATTATGGTGTGTTGGCCAAATTGTGTAATTTTTAAAAATACACTAATTATGAATACTATTTGATTTGGAACCAAAGAATTTTAGCAAATATTTAGGAATTGTGTGCAGATTCAGGGAGACACAAGAAAATAAAAATTGCTTATAACACAAGTTTGCTTTAAGACATTACTACTCAGTAAAACATTTTCCATTAAGTGCAATATCACCCTCATAATTGTAAAATAAAATGCATTAGTAGTAGTAGTATTATACTACTACAGAAATAGAGACTTCCTCATAAAGATGTTCCATAAGGAAAAGTGTTATTATGCTGCAGTTTATGAGGTAGTAATTTGCACTATGGACTATTCCGTTTTCATTGACAGACATCTCTCAGAAAAAGTCCCAAATTAAAAGTTGTCTGGTCTTGTCTAACTAGACAAGACAGTCTAAACTTGTGTAGTTAATTATGTACAAGCTGAGAATGTCTAATAGTAATTTTTAAATTTTTTAATCAACTCCCATTGAAGAGATGGGGCCTTAACTACTCCAGTTTGTGATGAATAGCTGTCAAAGGGGATCATTTTTATGGAATTGCATGTATAAGGTAGCATGTGTTTAACTTAGGTTACCAAGGGATGTAAGGGTTTATGTGATGTGTACATTTGCATATTAAATGTATATTAGAATAAAGTTTTAAAAATATTAACTGGGATGCCTGTCTTAATGAGTACCAGAAACTTTCTGTGGCTGCAGAATACCTGGGGCTCTTTGCAGTGCTCTATGCTAATCATGGAAAGTGTTGTACCTCTTTGAAGTCTTTGCACCAAAAGACCTGTCTGTTCTTCATGTTAGAAATGTGTGCCAATGCAAACTTGTCTGATAGTACAGTAGGCCTGTCTAGCCTTTATTATAAAATGAATAAAAGGTTTCTTTCTTGGAAAGAAGATTGGAAAAGCCAAACATTCCTTAGAGGGTTATCCTCATGCTGTGGATTTCTGTCCTTCAGAGTTTTCCAGAAACAGCATAAGAAACGTCTTGCTTTAGAGCTCTCAGATCACAACTGTCTTTTCTCCAAAGGCAGGTTGTTTTACTAGAGGAGCATTGCTCATTCATTTACTTCTATCCCATACTTTAAACTATAGGCTATGAAATGCCAGTAATGAATACACTTTGTGCAAGGGGTGAACACTGAAGTCCATGCAGAAAGTTTTCTGTATTCTTGTTTCATGGTATAATGTTTGTATGATTTTGTGCTTTATCCAGATTTTTTGCAAAGGGAAATGTTTATAGGAACAAAGTGTAGAATTACTCTTTCTCACTTTCAGACTGTAGCTGTAGTGTTTCTGGTATCTTTATGTCTACCCACAGTCCTTAAGATCAGTACTGTACTGTTCTAGTTTTGTGTAAGGATTGGTTAATGGGTACATCTTCAGTAGTTTAAAACTACTTATTTTAATTCTCTTTAGGTATTTGTGTGAGCTTTCACTGTAACTTTGAGCTGTATTTCAAAGCACTGTTTTTTTTCAGCTGTGTTCTTACACCATTTCTACCACAGCAATAGGTGAACCCCACTCAGGCACACATTAAGGAAAGTAGCAAGTACTTTGTTCCATGACTTCTTTCCCTCCAGGCAGATATGGCAGTTTCACACCTCAGCCTGACATTTAGGCAGCTTTGGCTGAGGCCATCGGCAGCTTTTCAAGGTGAACTGACACATGGCATGTACTGCTCTGATTTGTGGGTAGCCACAGTAGGGCACAAAGGGGAAGTTAGGTGTTTGTCTTGGCCTGTGTGTTGTGGGCAGAGCTACAGAGATTGTAGACTCAGAAGGCATAGGCAGGACCCTCTTGCTTTCTAAACTCTCTCTGGGTGCAGCTGGATCCAGCTTTAGCCCCGGGCCAGTCGTTTGTGTTAATGAATTAAATGGGTGTTATTGAACCTTTTCACAGCTTTGTCCCACAGCATTAAGGATGACAAACCAGAGATATTTATATGAAAATAAATTCATTATTATGATAATGATGAGACAAAAAATCTTAATCAGAACTATTTGCTGCACAGGATAAGTAGCTATAACTACTACCCTAATTCAGTGCACTATTTTTGAAGCAATGTCGAAGAAATAATATCAAAGATAGCAAAAGAAGTTATGGAGCAGAGATTTATTTTACTCACCCGTAGCAATGACTGCGGTCAAATCTCTTTCTCTCAGCTTCGAGGGGTAACCTTGAGGTAAATCCCAACTCTAGGAAGGGAACTCCACGTAAGCTCCAGAAAGGGGATTGATGGAAGACTTCCCCACTCATTAAAAGTGGGCGTGGGTCTTACGTTTCCAGCGTCTGTGTCAGCTCAGCATCTTTAGCTAAGTTAGTAGTGGTAGTATTACCATTTGTTTGTTGCTTTATTCACTATTTTACCAGATCTGCCACACCTTTGTATCAGGAGTGTTTAACTCTGGGATTGATGAGTCAGGCTTGTTTCAGCATTATTCAGCACCAAAAGCACCAGGACAGCCCCCTCTTCCACTCACCACTGATGCTTTGCACACAGAGCATTATTCGAGCTGTTCTACTCCCAGGCAGCGCATCCTGCCGCACCTCCTCACCCAACACCTGCCTGCTCAGGTGGATTGCCCAACAATTCCTTACCAGCATTTCTTGTGCATTTCAAATCACTGATGTTTCCAGCTATGCATTGACACCTGCCATGTGTAGCAAAATCGTAACAAAAATAAACCAATATACTAAAAATAGAATGGCTTTGTGCTTTACTGCGTGCATTGCTGATAAAGGGTAAATGTAAAACACAAGAAGCATGTGAATTACACAAAACATGGCTTGCAAAGTCAAGCTAATGATGTGCATAACATATGACACATAGCACTAAAGCATTAGGTCGTCCAGTGATTCTTTTATGCCAGTCTAAACATTTTCCATGTATTTTCATGTTGAACATTAAAAGTTGAAGAAAGTGTAGGGTTTTTCTGACTTTGTTAGAACTGTGCTGCTTTTTTTTCTTGCTTTGATGGATTGCTGCTGCAAAAAGGAGGTACTAACAGCCCAAGTTAAAAATGTTAGACTGTTTCTTCTCCCCAGTCCCGGAGAAATAAGATAAAATTTCTCCTAATTGCCTGGTGGCCTAAACAGAATGCACAAACTTGTTTCCTGTAAGTTGTATTCTACTTCAATCTGTGTTTTCACCTGACTGCTGGTATCATGTTTTACTACAGCACAGTATATATTATATAATGTGCCCTTAATAAGGTATTGGTAAGTGAATTATTCATAATTGATCCCATGTCCCAAGGAAAATGATGTTAAGTTTGAATTAGACTGAATTAATTTTTACAGCAGGCCACTGATACTGACTTATTATGAGATGAACATTTCCTTTGCTAATGAAAATAAAATTCCAGAAAGAGAGAGGAGGGGTTAAAATTCAGTCTGAAGGAAGTGTTAGTGCATAGTTAATTTTGGACACATACGTTTTTGTTCCATCACTGTCAATACAAACCTAAGTGGTGAAATGCATCAGAAAAGTGCATGTCTGTTTGAGTAATTGAGCCAGTCTAAATTCTGTCAATTATGCAAATTTATTCTGGGCAGAAGAAATTTTGTATTCTCAGTGTTACACATTGTGAGCTTTGATCAGCTGGTAATTTTGAGCCCACAAACTAGATTTTATTTCCCTGCTACAGGTGGACCTTGCATTGAAGCAAAGGAAGAGTTGTCAAGTTGAAGTACCCTTTGCATTTATCACAAAAAAACAGTAGTAATGCTTTTCTTCAAAATTTCCATCAAGTTGGTGCCTTTAGTTCTTTCTTAAAATTACCCAAATTTTTAAACCCTCTGCATTGAATTTTTATTTTCAAATGGTATATTTGAATGCTGTATTGTGGAACTGTTTCCTGTTATTTAAACCCCTCATTGAACAGTACTTGATTGTGTATGTATATGTATATGTATATGTATATGTATATGTATATGTATATGTATATGTATATGTATATGTATATGTATATGTATATGTATATGTATATGTATATGTATATGTATATGTAGATCACACACTGATCTTCCCTTCTATATTTATGTAATAATTTTGCATTTGTTTAGCTAATTTTGTGTTGATTTTTCTTGGAGTGAGGAGAAGTGTTTGTCTCAGTGACTGGGAAAAACCAGGCATGCTGCAACTTAGAAAAAACATTTTAGTGCAAGGAAATCATTGAAAACAAGAGATTATACTTTCTGTTAGATGGAAGCATTCAGTAGGTTTCTAGGCAGTTTTTTAAAACAGATTTGTTTAATCAAGACAGATTCAAATAGACTGAAATCATTTCTCTTAGTAAACATGAGTGAACAATATTCATGAAATTGGATTTGTATTATGAAACTGAAATTATGAAATCAGCCAAGTTGTTGTAGCTATATCCACCACAGAAACAGCTCCTTTGGCCTAGGAACATCAGTAATATCCCTGGAGCTTTCCTCATGCTACCAAGGGAATTCAGTCTTACTTTGATCTTATTTTTCCCTTTAGAAATTACATTGAGCAAGGGCTCCTTGGTTGGTGTGGGGTAATTTCCTTAAACTGCCACCCAGTCATTCACATCAGTTTTTACAACTGAGCCAAAGAAGTTCAGTACAAAAGTAGGTCTGCTGTATGCAAAGTATTTGTTCAGTAACTGTGTAAAAGAAAGAAAATCAAAGATAACGGACATAACACTGGCATAAGGAATTTAGAAGATAGATTTCTTCTAGTTTCACATTTGCATTCAAATTGCTCCACCTCATTTTTATGTATTACTGCCAGCAATTTAGAAGCCAAGTTTGTAGTGACTGCTCTAAAAATCTAAGGTGTTTCTGGGCCAAGTGAATACCATAAGATTTGAGTAGTAAAGCTTTATGAATGTATTTCCAACAAAATCACCTGTGTCATCTTGTTCCAGTAGCTGTACACAATATGTAGATACAAACACTCACTTGTTTCCTGGTGTTACTGTGGGAACATGGTTGTGGCTTGGGGTGTTTTGGTACAAAATACTCCAGCTAGCAAGATCTTTCAACACAGTAATTTTTGTCTCATTAGTCCATGTAGCAATAGACCTTCCCTTCTACTTTATATGTTTTGTTAAGGTGGAAGTTTGTCTACTTTGCCAGCATCTTTTGTGTGACTGTTCTGTATGCCTTGTACAACATAAATAAGCAAAGCAGTGGCACTCAAAATTTATACTGTAAAAATGTGTGCATATGATTTATTTGTAGTTTTCCCCTGTGGTGAAAATAATTGCACATGCTTTAGCATCATGCATCTTGCATTTAAATATCTGTATAAATGTTGACCAAATGGTATTTCTAGTGATTTTATAGGGCTAATGAGACACTGTTGGTGTTCCATGTGCTCTCCTGATGCTTAACTCAGATTCAATGATAAGCACGGTCCTCCTGCCTCAGTGTACCAGATTCCTGTGGTAGGTGTAGCAAAGGTAAGTAGTAGACATCTCTCTGGTAGTAAACAATCACAGAGACCCTTTCTATTCAGAGTGTGACTGCTCAGTCTATTCAGGGGTGCTTAAAACATGATTTATCTCTTCTTAAGAGAGGTGTATGCTCCTGGTGTACTGAATTGCATCCCAGTCATCACAGATTGTTCTAACTAGCTGGTTCATGACTATAATTGGGATTGCAGATCGGGCTTCCCTTCCTGTCCTTCACGTCATTTCCACTTGCTGGAGAAGGAAACTGTCTCATCAAAGGCTATTTTATCCAGGGATTTTTTGATGTGCAACATAATAATGTAAACATTTAAAAAGTGAAACAACTAGAGGCAGTTCTCAAGAGGCACTGATGTGATAGTTGCTTCTAGACTGGCATAATTCAGTAAACGGATGACCAGCTTTATAAAATTAATTTTAACTTTTAAAACAAAGATGAAGTATTTGTTGTAAAGTTGGACAATTTTCTCAAAACCTGTCCAAACACAGGAGTTTCTCTTTGAAAGATTTCACAATTTCAGTGAGACTATTTATCATGGCTGAAATTTTCAGTACTAAATCTTTGCTTCAGTTTACTATTTGTTCTAGATTCAGTGTATGGAGACTTAGACTAGGAACATGAAATCTGTTAAAAGTTTGGAACTTTTTCTCCCTTGAAACTTGAGATGGAAGAGGCTCTGTTTAAGTTTCGTGAAGTAGAGCTTGTATTAGGTAGTCTAGCCTTCTAGTCTCTGTGGCAGTATAGAAAAGCTGACCACCTGCTAGTGCCATGGTATGTTTTCATTGCAGTTAGAAACCCCTGCTGTCCTCTGCAGACCAGGGAGGTGTGGGCTGTATTTGCTGCTGTTATCTGCAAAGTGCAAAGAACGAGTGCTGCCGAGTCAGTGAGGGGACACCATGGCCTGAGGATTTGCTGTGTGGGGCTCCATGCTTCAGTGGTTTCTGTCAGTGCTAAAACCTACTTCTGTTATGAAGAAAATCATGAATTTAAAAAAATATATATTTTTTCCCCAATGAATTTCAGCCACCGAAAGTCTTGTTGAATGATCAAATTTCTTGAAAACTTACTTCAGAAAGAAAACCAGTTTGGCAGTGGCTTGATTTACAAGTATATTCCTGCTGTCTGTTTCAAAGTGAGGAATGTTGGCACATTTCTGTAGTTCTCTGTTGCCTGGATTAGCTTTGCAGAAAACAGACATGTTTTCTTAGTCACCAAGTGTGATCATTTCTCCTTTTTACTGAACAGATAGAAAGCTTTGGAAGTGTTGAGGGTAACTTTTTTTGCCTTTGGCACATATTCACAAGCAGTCACCTGTCACTGTTATGAGAAGTATTCAACAAAAGATGGAAAATACCTTTGACTAGGCATGCACTGAATACTTACTCAGAATGTGTCCACGCTGCATAGGAAACACACTCCAAGTGAATCTCCTCCGCAAGAAAGTAACTGATTGTGTGAAAAAGTCTATTGGGAAACAAAGCATGAAAGAGAATTGCTTTGTTCTGGCTTTTTTCTTCACCCCATTGTTCTACTCCCCTGCCTTGCAGGAGCACTGGCCTTTGAGTTTTTTCTTGCTGCCACACAGTGTGCACGTATGCCAAGTTTATTTGAAAGGGGAGAGGTTTCAAATGCACAGTGAAGGTGAGTTGCCTGTTTGTATCTGAATGCTCTGTTCCTCAGTTGGTGGCAGCTGATACCAGGAGGGGGTGTGGGAAGCACCTCTCAAAAGGATTTCTATCGATGGAAGGTAGAGAGCACCTTATTTCCCTGGCTTTGGTGATATTTCAGGGAACCTGGCAGGAGTTACTTTACTGCTGGAGATAGAAGTTTTATGTTTCAGTTGAGATTTCGTACTGACATAATTACATCTACAGAGGTAATAAACACTCATGTTCTCAGTGTAATGAGAATAGCTTCTACTAAGATTTTCCAAGCTTGTGCTATATCTAGGCTTATAAAAAACCAACAAATAAACAGAAAAAAAAAAAACCCACAACCAAAAAAAACACTAAGAAACCCCTAAGAAACAACAACAACAACAACAAAATACAACAACTAAAAAAACAACAGAATACTTTGCATTGGAGATGTATGAAAACACTCACATCCTGCCATGTTTACTGTTTCTACTTCCTTTCTATCCCAAAGTTAGCCATACTTGCCAGCCTTTAGCTGCTTCACTCAGAAAGAAAAAACTTACAGTGTTAAATACAGAAGAAAATTTGTTTTGCCAGTGTTCTGAAGGCTTTTTGCTAGGCCTTCAAAGTCAAAACAGTTGAGCAGAGTTGTTATACAACATATAGAAAATACATTTCAATGCAATTGAATGTTCTATTCCTTCATCCTTTTTCAAAATAAAACTTCACTGCCACTTGTTTTCTTTCTTCCAATCCATGGCTAGTCCTTTCTTTGCTCTATCTCCACAAGTCTCCTGGTGGTAGCATTTCACATTTGTTCCCATGTGCTTTGCAAAAATAACCCAAACTCACTAGGTCCCTAATTAGTTTACAGGAGGGAAAAAAGCTTTTATCTAATAAGAAAAAAAATGGATAGCTAAGCCAATAACTGTGTTCAAAGATAAATTCTTTGAAGCTGAAAGAAAGCTGAATGGAGAATGTTATGATGAAATGTAGTTCTTCAAGATAAAGAGACATCTAGAAAGAAGCTTGCTTCAGACTCTGTAAGGAATAGCTTGGAGTCTCATGGTTAAATAATATGTACCAGTCACTTCCTGCTAGCTGACTTAAAGTGATGAAATAGTTTGGGTTTTAAAACTACAAAAACAGAGCAGGTTTTGCAAACAACTTTCCAGTGCCAGGAAATGGGATCTGGAATAGTGATGAGGAACTAAGTTATCAAATTCACTTGCCAAAGTAAATCAACTCTGTGCCCCAAGTTAGTCAATAAGTATAAATGTGCAGTACTCTTTCCATCCTAGTATTTTATGAACTGGAAATCACTGGATAATTTGAAAAAAAACAAGCATTGAAAGAGATTACAGGAAGACAGTGTGTGTCATGTCCTTTGGAGAGCACAGAACAACCCCTGGGCAGGACAGTCAGCATTTACTTGAAAGATTTCTCTTAATCTTGTTTGATTTTTGTTGCCACCCAAACAATGGACCTTTGAAGAAGTGGATTGTTCTGGGTGGTCCATCCTTAGCTGGAAATATATAGTCAGTGGTATTAGAGTGTAAACAAGATTGAAAAATATATCTGACCAACTTCAAGTGGCTAACACCTGAAAGGCACTTAAAGTGCAGATTTATACCTGTGTCATGAAACAAATTAAGATGTTAAATGTGTGCAGCTTCCATCTGCTGGCTGTGAGATGAGTTTGGTTTGCTGTGGTAGTTTCATGATGTAACCTTCACTGTAAATGAGGAATATTTGTTGACCACATTTCTTTAAGTGGAATTCAAAATGAAAAGCAGGCCAAATCCATCAACCAAAGCCCTTCCAGTATTAAAGAGCAAGAACTATAGAACATGTTATTACATATCATTAATAATATCCTCATTAATAATTTATTTGTCCAGGTTAGTGCAGGGAGATTTCAGTCCCTCATTGTGTTAGATGTTGTGTAACAGTAGGACAATCTGTGCTCAAGTAGTCTTACAATGTAAATAGTTTGGTTTATGTCATGTGGGTAACATTTAACTGTAAAAATATGAAAATAGAGGAAGTGATTTTAACCTTGTTTAAGTTCAAGTAACAGACTTTATAAATGTAAACTAAAACTAATGAATGCAAATTAATTGTTCTTTTCTCTAATTGTTGCCATTCCCCATATCCCAGGGACTTGCAAAATTCATGCTTCATGTATTCCAAAAACAGAGTGGCCAGGAATACTCTCATGCATTTTGTCATTTTCTTTAAATTCATGTTTAAAAAAATTTCTTAAGTATGTTTTACTAAGACAACGACCTCATGGAGTTTGATGGAGAGTATCTATTCCCATTCCTGCAACATTTTGCTGTTCAAAAATTTACTCTCCCTCTGTTCTGTTGTTGGTAGAGTCTGGCCTGTTTTAAAAGCATGGCAAATCTAATTTTTTTCTAGAAAACAGACAGTAGAAATTCACCCAAGTGCAGTCCTATCTACCCTGTTTCATCATAACTCATGATGGAATTGTACATTGAAGTTATTTTGTTCCATTCTGTGGGGAAAAAATGAACAAAAAAAATTAAAATGGCATGAAGAAGTTATTTTGGATGCCTGTTCCTTGCATGGTGAGTTTCCCTACTCGTGCCAAACTATCTGATAGCCCCAGAGACAGAATGGGCATTGACAGGAAATTTATGCAAAACACAGAGGGAGAACTCTTTTACAGTGGGTCACAAGGCCTGTTCAGGAAGGAAAGACCTTTCATTAGTGTCACCCTCACATTTCTTAGCCTGGGCTGTAGAAAGCATGAAAAGTCTTGGTCTGCACTGCTGTGACTGTGTGAATTCAGCTCTAAAGGAAGAGCCAAGTATCCTGTGTGAGACTGACAAGTGCAGCACAGCCTCAGAGCTGTGAGGGGCAGCTGCCTGTTCCCTGGCAGACCTGGGGCCATGTGGAGCTGTAGAAAAGCCTCTGTGCCAGCCAAACAGCAAAGAAGCAACATGAGGGCATGACGGTTTATAAGACAAAATTTGATTTCCTGGTATAAACAAGGGCTGCAAGAGCTCATAGTTCAGGGCTGGTGCTGACTTCACCAGCTGCTGTCAGTCAGTGGATTTGGGTCAGGAGAAGGGCTGGGGTCACGTTTGCTCCCTGTGCAGTGGTGCAAGGCTCTGCAATGTGCTGCTGTGCCCCACTGTGCTGCTCTGACCTCACCTGGCTGTGTTTGTGCTCGTCCTGCGTCAGCCCCTCTGGCCAGAAACACCTGCCAGACAGACTGAAAGGCAGAACATTTCAGGTTTTACTCATGGCAGTAGAAAACAAAGCCAGCCTTTGGTGAAAAACTTGACTTAGTGCATTTCTATTGAACATTTGTCAGTTTTTGTTATCCTCCTGTGTGTAAAATGTTGGGTTTTAAAAGACAGGGAGATCAGAATAGGTACTCAAGATATATCTTGTTAAGAAGGACAACTTCAAGTTTTTTCAGGAGAAGCAGATTAGAAATAACATCCTGCTGATTCAGACCTCTAACCTGTGGGGTCAGGTATTGCCTCTGTAGGCCTTGAGCTTTCACATGTTTGTGAGATCTTCTGTCCAGCCCCCATTTTGGTTTCTGCCATTTGGAATTAAAACCACAGACTTACTTTCTTATTCAAAAAGTCAATTAAGGTCTAGGACAAAAAAAACAACAAACCCTTCCAGAGCTTAGGGGTTCCTGGTCTTTGGCACTCAACTTTGTTATGACAAAAGGCAAAGTCTCTTGGGAGGCAGAGTTAGAAAGTGTCTGTGTGGACACTGAAGTAAATATAAAATTTTTATTAGATTTCAAGAACAATTAGACTATGTAGTCAAGAAGATAAGTTTATATTTAAAATAGTAAAGAAGCAAGCAGAATTCCTGGTCTTGGTTCTATTCAAAACCACAATTCCCAATGTGCTTACTTTCTGCTTGTACACCTCAGCATCAGGTTTTCTCCTGAATCAATCTGCCATGGAAAACATCTGCCATTCTTTTTCTTCAGCACCCACCTTGTTGTCCTCTAAATTATGATTATTTTTTTTAAACAGGGATTGAGAGGGAAAGGTCTTCAGTTTGTCCTTTTACTCACTGCCTCAATAAATTAGGTCCCTCTTCTAAAGTTACAAAATAGCGAGTCAGTCTCAAATGCCATACCAGATGTATGGAAAGGGCTGTAATTCGACTATTTCAAATTATGGGAGCATGCCATTAGAAGCAAATATTTTCAATTCGCAGCAATAATGTACTCGTTGGCCGTCTTGAAGAAGTTTTTGAAGTGAATCCTGGGGCTCTGCTCAGGGCTGACTTCCCAGAATGGTTCAACAACTGCAACATGATGCTAATACAATATTCTATCAGATGGTACTCCTTGCTTCTTCAGTAATTGTTTTCTGGGTGTCTGCCTCTCTAGTCTGCAATATTTTCATGGCTATCTTCTCTTCAGTCTGCTTCATTCCTTCAGAGAGAAATAGAATCACACAACTTGTATCAGCCTCATTCTCAGCCATAGTTCTCACTTCAGAGAGATTTTCATTTCTCTTTTGAATGCCAGTTATCTTCTCTTTCCTCTGAACACCAGTGCCACAGCATTGTCTCCTCCTCCTGTGGTTTGGCCTCCAAAGCACTGCCCTGTGAGGATCAATCCCTTTTGCTGAGTGCTTGTGGTAGGGGCACAACGGCCTCCTCTGTGCTGTTTCCATTTGTGATGATAATTGCTGCCACAGGAGGAGCTTAAGTCCATACAGCCACCTCCAGGTAAAATGCCTGGGGGTGTATATGTGTCTGTCTGTCTGTCTGTCTGTCTGTGACAGCTGCTCCAGATGGAATTCAAAATACCCATAATAAACAGTTTACAGAAATGGACAGTGGGAAATATTAAGTATTTCTCTGAAATTTAAGCATTGCAGCCAGAGCTGGTACCTTTGCCTACTTGGTCTGTAAAACCCAAAATGTCATTTCAGGGCAAAACCCAGCATCTTCTACCAAAGAGCTCAACTTTCATCCTATTCTGTCAAAGTTTAGCAATCAGGGAATGGAAGCATGTGCCAGCACACAGAGGCAAGCCTTTCAGCAACTCCTGCAAGTGCTGCACCTCTGTGCTGCCCCAGAGTCCTGGGGAGGCTGAGCACAGGAGCAGCATGTGAACATCATCTGTGGGGACATTAATCTGGTGCAAGGGGATGGGTGCTCCAGTCCCTCCTCAAATTTCTTCCCTGTTTTTTGTACCCATAAGCTGCAGTGCTGCTGAGTGTAAGACAGATCCCACTGAAGCCCCAGCTGGCTGCTGGGGAGCTGTGCTGATGTGTGGGTGTATCCATGCCCTCCCTCTCAGGCAGAGGACTGAATCTGGCTTGCATAGTGGAACTTGCATATTAAGCACTAATAATTTACACAACTCGAATTTTTCTTTGGGACTCATACTTTTTTCCCCAAAATAAAGTACCCACAGATATTATTTCTGGTATGGAGAAGGCTGAATGAGAGTTATGCAAACCATTTTAAAGTCAGAGGTTTATGGTAAGCACTGGGCCAGCCAATGCTGTCTGAAATCTGAGGGCACCACAGTTTCAGGTTTGATACTCATGTAAACATTTGAGACATTGCTAGGAAGTCCAAAGTATATTTGTAAATCATTGTGAAATCTGTCCATTCATGATTTAAGGCAAACTAGAAAAAAAATTATTACTCTGTGTTGATTATTATAATAATTTACAGAATAATAAGTACTGTGATAAGCCTATTGCATCTATAAATGTGTTAGAAGCCTTCATCAAATTAAATCTTGCTGGAAATAGTAAAGATCCAAACTTGTTTTAACATGAATTATCCTGCAAACTGGACTTGGTCTTCCTCAGCAATTAGCACTCCTGTGAAAAAGAACATTGTTTGACTGCAATGCATGTGTGAAGGAAGGAGCATTTTGGAGAAAGGTATATATAACTGAGACATTATATTACAGTGCACACTGAAGCAGAAGAAGCTACAATCATTAACCTCTGCTCAAAAACTGAAGGCTCAGGTTAAAATATCTGTCAGTTTTAGCCTTGATAGCGTTCTACTTTCACAAATAAAAGGTGGAACTTCAAAAAGGATTTTAAAATAATTTGATTTGTTTCTCAGGATAGAAGAATAACTAGCTTCTCATTTGCAACAATTTCTGCCTGCAGGTTAGTGCTTTGATTTGAGCTTTGAATGCAATCCAGTCAATATGTCAAAAAAAAAAAAACCTCTTGTCCTTCTTTCAGCAATACTTGTAACTAATGCACTGTCAACTCTTGTCAGCCCAACTCCTGGAAAAGAATTTCTGGCTAACTGCTTCTTCCTTTGTAAATTGGATGGCTGCCTGTACATTCATGTGGAGCCATAGCACAATATTTGCTATTGTTCTCTGACTTTGTTTTTATTTTTAACTTTTCAGTCTCATTGATCAGCGTTGTTTCCTCAGTTTACATTTTGTGCTGTTCCAATAGGTTTAGCATTTTAAATTGCTGACACATTATACAGCCTCCATAAAGTGGGAAGCCTCTTCCGGGTCTGACACAACCCCAGTTTCCTTGCTGCTCTTTCACATTGAAGTAAATGGCCACTTACTTTATTCTGCATCTATAAATGACACCATGAACATAAGATAGAGGAACAAAAGATATAAAACTTGAGCTAAATCTGAAAGAAATTAGTTTGATTCAGTGTACTGTTGTTAGTCACCAGCAGCAGAGAAAATAATACCCAAATACCTGTATTTATTCCGTGGTTTTAGAACACAGGAGGTGTGTGTATGTGAGGGACACTCTGGGGACCCCTTACAACTTGTCATACAAAAACAGGTCTTAAGAAACACAGAACCCTCCACCCCATCACTGCTACAGCTGCCTGTACTCCATACTCTCACTGTGGAAAGACCCGTGTAATCTGTGTCAGGTCTTTAAAACTGTATCATCCCACGTGAAGCATTTGCCAGAACAAACTAATTAATTATCTTCAAGGAAACAAAGCATCCTGATTTGAAGCATCAACCAGACACCAGAATACAAAATCTAATACTGCATGAAGCTGTTTCTTTAACATGTTACTCCATTAGTGCCTGTCTCACTGTATTTCTTTTAATCTAGTTTGTTCCTCCTCATGCTACTTTGAAGAGCATTAATGCTGCTAATATTCTTGTCCTTGTGTAGGTTCAGGTTAATAAAGATGTTGTGGTCTGTCTTAGCTTTGGTCAGAGTAGTTTAGCTTTTATAAACTAAATGGTGACGATGAATCAACTTGCTGATTTCAACATAAATAACTTCCCCGAAATCATACTTCAAACAACATACATCTTCTGCTCTTTTTCATTTTAACAGTAGACTTTTATTTCAAAGTGTAGTAGTCTGGATTTGCCCTGGTCTCTTATCCCAGTAGATAACAGTGAACAGCCGAAACAAACAGCTATGAAGTAAAACATTGATAGCCAGAAAGGTTGATTGCACTTTATTAATTTATTATTAGATAAAATTGCAAAACGAGTGTTGGGACAGTGTAAGTCTAGACTAAAGTCCTCCAAGTTATTAATTTCTTCTACCTTGAAGTCTGGAAATTTAGGAATACAAGGAATGGTGCAATGAGCCAGAGAAAAGACTAGCTTGATTGAATAGTGTTGGAAATTCCTAGACTGATTTTGCTAATTCCGCCCTGGAAAAGGTCAGAGCAGGCAGCCTGCACTGCCCTGGTTGTGGTGGAGTAGAGCAGCTGCTTGTACTCTTACAGCCACAGTGCTCAGTTCAGACTGAAACCACACAGTAATCTTTTTAGTGGTTTGGAAGCTTGGAACCAGTGCTGAAAGCCAAGTGTGACAGTTATAATGTGATCCTTATGGACTGAAAATGCCTAGGTCAAACACAAAGCTGGGGCAAGGCTGGGGCCCCTGAGGTTGTACCTGCTCGACTTGGGCAGGTTTGGCCCACAGCATGGCACGTGTAGCTTCCGTGCAGATGACACCTAATAGCAGAAGAGTTTTTTCTTAACCCTGCATCCTGCAAATACTTGTTTCTGAATCACTGCTACGCTTGGCAAGAGGATGTTGCTGAGGAGCCACATCAGTGAGGAGGGCAGTGAGGATGTGGCTGTGGGGCAGGACCATCTCAGGGAATTGTGTGGAATTCAGCCTGTCTTCCCATCTGGCAAAACACTGAACCACACATCTCCAGGTGAGAGGAGGAATCCTGCTGAAGTCCACAGTGCCACACAGGACAGAACTGATGCCAAGTTCTGCTCAGGGTGGGGCTTTGAGCACATTCATCCCCAGCAGGAGCAGGTAGGGTCAGGTGTTAGTCCTGCAGCTCACCTGCCCTGTGCCTGCTCTCCACAGCTCCAAGGAGGAATGGATGTGAAATTTGTCACTGCTTTGATTGTTCTAGCAGTCATGGTTAGTCAGACATCTGAGAGTAAGTAAAACTGTGCTTTATCTATTTCTATACTTTAATCTCTTAAAGAAAAAAGATTTGAAGCGTGCCTACTTGGAACTGCTTGAGCTTTTGCAGCTCTGCACAGGACCAGAGGCAATAACTTAAAAGTCTGTGCTGCTTTTCTTCAAAAAGTCAAACTTGGGTTTCTTAACTGCACAGAGCAATTGGCATTTTCAGCAGAGTCAGGGCCTCACCTGAGAATTTCCTCTGCAAACCTGATGTTTCTACAACAGGTGGGAGCATGTGGTAACTTGGTGAAGAGGCTTAAGCAACGAAAAGCCGTGTGAGCTGTTTGTCATAGGAAACATTGTCATTATCAAGAAGATTTCAGCTGCTGAAGGTGCAAGACCTTTAAAACAGTGTTTTCCTGAGGGAACACCTAACAAAATGTCAGTATTTGTTTAAAGGGATCTCTCAAGTTCAGGTGTAAATTCCTCCTTTACAAGCTTCCCAGAGGAAATGTGTTTAGCAAATCACTTGGTCTTTTTCCTTTAAAGTGAAATTGCCCTAGGTGACAGAAGTTTCAAAAACCTTTTTATGACAAACTTCAAGTAACAGATTTCTCTCAGCAGAAAAGCAGTGTTGCATGCAACTTTGCTCTGTGCAGCAAGATTCAGATGCAAGATTCAGTGCAGCAGGGATTTAGCAGATCTAATAACACTTAAAATTAAACTTGACCTGAAACTTTAAACTTTTTAAAAATAATTAAAAATTAAACAACTTTAAAAGCTATCAAAACCAATTAGGCAATGCTGTGCTTGAATTCTTACTTTTTCCTTGCAATTTTTTACTGTAAAATAGGCTGTGTTCACAGGGATGACAACTCAGATTCTGGAGCATGTTCTTCAGGATGATCCTTTCTCAGGCTCTGCTGGCTTCAGTAGGAGTAAGAATTGTGGAATTCCTTGAAGATTCAGGAAACACATAGACAAAATCTGCCTTAGAACTTTATCCTGTTAAAATGGCCACTGCACCCACTGGCACAGGAAGGCTCTGCAAGTGTTTTTGGTTTTGATATATGATCTGACCAGTCAGCAAGGTCTTGCACAACAGAACTGACATGCACAGGTCAAAGTAAAGGTTCTCTTAGAATATGTTCTTTTACAGTAAATCACCTGACACATGGAAAATGCCTTTACCACCCAACTCTCCTCGTCCAGACACGCTCCATACTTGAATACAATACTCAAATGGTAGAACCCACAATAAAAATGAGCAGAATTTCAGGTGGCTGGCTGGGTTACAGGCGCACTTTACCTGAGCTGAACCAGATTTGGCTTAACCCTACCTAGGCTTACACCTCTTACACCATTTTGCATCCATTTATACAGTGTGACAGTAGACCTACAAGTAAGATCTGGGCTGGTACATGTGAGTTTGCAGAAGTTTCCTCTGCTTGTGGATGTGAATTGGCAGCTGTTGACAGAGGCCAGGAAAGCCATTTGTTGTCCAAAATCACACCTAGCTACAGGTTTAAACATAGCCCAGGCACACAAGGTCAGAAAGTAAGATTAAGAACATTCTGTATAATATTATGTGGATTTTCCCCTCCATAAACTCTACCCCTCTACCTCCATTTCCCTTAATATAACTCAAAATAAGTTTTTGCAATTTTACTTTAAAAATCCTGGTAATCTTCCATGATCACATCACAGTGCCAGGGATTTACTGCCACACCTGCGGTGAAGGAGGCAGCACTGCATGCAGTATGCAGCAGGCTGGACAATGGAGTTTATTCCAAAGACAGTTGGTTTAAATTCTGATTTGAGAAGACAAAAGGTTTTTTTTTCTGGAAGTTCCTACATGTATTTAATCCTGAAGACATTAATGCAGAAATTGGTAATTCACATACAGTAATAGCATCCAAATGCCAAATTTCAGCCGGCATTTCTTTGATGCTCTGTAACCCAAGCCCCAAGGATGTTGTATGGAGACAGATAGTTTGCAAACTGAGCATAATTTGATTGACAATAACCCACCCTAGAATCCTGATCTACAGGAAATACCCATCTATCCATCTCCAGTCAGTCCTCCAGCTTTGAAAATGTCCATATTAACAGCAGTCCTCGCAGCAAAACGGGAAAAGCATCACTGCATAACTTAATTTATATTATTCTTTATGTAGTATGCTTCTTAGATTTATGTATTATTGTTTAGAATGGGTTATATTAAACTATAAATGTTTTATATGGTTATAGCTTAGAATCCCTTCTATAATTTCTTAAACTTTGTCTCAGAATTGTGCTTTAACTGTGTGTATTACCATGTCAGAACAGTAGGATGCATTGGAACATTTTGCAGCATTTTAGTTCCCCTCTCAAGTCCAGCTATTAAGCAATCTCCTTATTTTTACAGTCTGTGTCTATGCTGCATTTCCCAAGAATTCTAGCATCTTGCTTTATTCACCTGTCAATCAGGATCAGAGCCTTTGCATAATGAAACAGTTGTTGACTTGCTTTAGGTTAAGATGAAAAGACCTGCCTTGAGGTGCTGAACTCTTAAAATAGCCTCAAGTTTGTTTTAAATGAAAGAAACACCTTCTGTCAGCTTTATGAAATGAGTGCTAAATAAGCTGCCTTACAGTAGTTAACACCAAGTGTAGGTGCTATGACATAAATTCCCTCCTAGGGCAGAGCCTGGATTCTGTGTTCATAAGCCAACACGGGTCTAAGAGCTGAAACTCCTCTGTGGAAATGGCTGTATAGATACCAGAGCATATCAGTACAGGCCTGTTCTGACTAAGCAAGATGTTAATGCAGTTAATCAGTGAAAAGTTATGTGGGTTTCTTTTCCAATAAAAAGCCTGCTTTGTAATCACAAAAGAATTCCATTAGGAAACAGGAATGCCTGCTGCTACTAGCACAGGTGTGCCAAACAATGTGTGCAGAGCTGCAACCATTCAGGGTGAACCCGAGGCACAATCAGCAGCAGGTCTCACAGTTCAGCATAGAAAAAGAAGGTGACTCAGATTTATGGGCCTCACCACGCAGGTGAAGCATTTCCTCAGACCACACAAAGTGTTGGGGGAATCCTTTCTGCTTAATGACATTACCCATTTTGCTGGTGTCCCTTAGTTTGTGTAAATTCCAGAGCTGTCCTGGCTTTCTTGGTTACATAGAAGAACAAGTGCAGCATGGCCTTTCACTCAAGCAGTCCAGTTGACACAGGTGATCTGCCAGCAGTACTGACCAGGAGGATTCAGAAGGGACCACCAAAGGCATGCTCAAAACCTGCTCAAATACCAACTGCTGGAGTGAAACCTGTGAAGAAAGGAGCTGCACAAGTCCTGCCTGATTCAGCTGGGTTGGGTCTAGAGTGGAGGGAAACGGAGAAAGGAAGGAAAAATGCCTTCCCTACTGTTCTCATTTAAAGCACAGCTTTTCTTTATCATATTTAGTCAAAAGAGAGAAAAATGAAACCAACAGTTAAGTCCAGGCACAGGAGTTGGGAGCACAATGGCTCCACCACTCACCATCTAATTCCATGGGGCATAATCTCCTCTTTTTTCCTCCATCTGGTTCTCCTTCATGAGGCAAAGACCTGCCCTGCCAAATTAACTTCTCTATGGAGGCAGAATCATTGACTGCCACATCTCTCCTTACCTGTGCCCTGCCCTCTGCCCAGTCCCACCTGCCTGGAGTGCAGAGAGCACCACGAGAGCCTGGCAAGCTCCCACTGTGTGTCACAGGAGGGCTCTTCATCAGGCACAACAGTTTTCCTAAAACACTTGGCAAATCTAGGAATATCACCTTAAAACTGAAGGACAGAAAAGTTCTTTGTGGCCCCAGAACCTGAGTATGCACCAATAACTCTTTTCAGTATTTTTTACCTGAACCCTAAACAACCAGCTTCCTCTGGCGGATTAACATGTGGCTCTCAAATTTAAGAATGACGATTTAAAAAAGTAGAGCAGAAGGGTAAGACAAGTTTCTATAGACTGAATTTGGTAGCAGAGATGGAAATGGAAAAAGAAAGTTTAAGCAGTCAATAGTGATAGTGATCAGCTGTAAAAGATATAATGGACATGAGGTCTTGTTCCATGAAAGCTGTTGTTTCCACTGTGCTCCATTCCCAAGCACTCCATCCACCTCAGCTCAGAATGGTTTGCTTTGGAAGGGAACTTAAAGATCATTCAGTTCCAAACCCTTCTGTCCTGTGCAGGGACAACTTTCACCTTTTTATTATTTTTTCTTTTATTTATTCTTTTTTTTTTTTTAATCTTTTTTCTGCATGTGGTAAATAACTTCAAAAACATCAGGTCATTCCCTGGAGAGACATCCCAGGGAAGAAATACCAAAATGGATAATATCACTTGCTGAAGTAGATAATATCACTTCCCTTCTATCCACCACTAAACTTAGTTCTTTCAGCAGTTCCTTTAGCTTTAAGTGTCTCAGTGTCAGACATGTCTAAACAATTTTTGGATAAGCTACTGTGTGTTTCTTACTGTGCCACTGAGCAATATGGACAAATGAAATCAGCAGAACCGAAAAACTCCTATTGACTGATAAATGGCTCAAAAAAGGCCATGTCAACATTTGTGTGCAAACCCACAGTTCTTTCCTTTTAACTACTGTTTAGATCAATAATTACTAATAACCCTGACCTAATTGCTGAAACCACAAAAAAGCCACATGGCCCTGGGTTAGGCTGAAATTATTAGCTTTGTTTAGGATTACCTCCTAATTTCTTCCCACATGCAGGATTAGAATGAAGTTATATTAACAATGGAGTTGCAGGATGGCTCAGTGCTCCATGAGACCAGCATCAGTTCTCCTGGGCTCTGGGGAATTACAGGATTTCCTTGCCTCACTGCTTTCATACTTCACACACAGGAAAAAAATCACTTTTAAAATGGACTTCCATGTAAAAAGTGACAGTTCTTGTGACTGTCATCAGAAGGTTGCTGGTGACACTTTCATGTTCTCTGACAGAAAGACCCTCATACCATGCATTCATTTATGATTCACAGGTTATCAATTTCTATTTTCCATATTGTAGCTGTGTTTTCATACACATAACAAAAGTGTAAAAATAAAAAGTATTTGTGACAGCTTCTTCTTCCTCAAAAAGCCAGGGCACATCAGAATTCCTTGAGGAATACATACATGTGAAATCAAGAAAGCCTCCTTTGGCACATATCTCTAATAAAAATGTACTAGCAGGATCTCAATGACCGTAAGAAATGCTCTTGCCTCTTTAACACCACTCATTTACATCTTATGTAGAATTCCAGCCTGGTTTCTTCTGGGGCATTTCATATGCTGTGCTCAGGCTGAGGGGCACAGCTTTTGTACAGCTGCATGGGCTGGATGACACCAGTGCTTCAGGTCAAAGACTGACTGAGCAGGGGGTGATTGAATTTGCTCTAAAATGGCAACTCTGGTCATGTAAGTGATGTCTTAGTAATGTGCAGTTATAAACAAGTTGCTAAAGGATGCAATTCCTGTTGGTTAAGTTTTTGCAAAAGGGCAGTCAGTCAGAAGTGGACAGTGAGATACACACAAGCCCACCTAGATGGATCAGGAATTTTGCTTTATTTTCCTTGGTTGAGCCTGTGTATGCTTTTCCTCACAAAGCTATAAAAGTCCATCAATATCAATTTAATAATTTTCAGTTATAAAGTGTACAAATGGCCAACATGGTGCTATATAGTGCACTGTAAAGTGCAATACTGATAGCTCAGATCTGAGTATCAAAGCAAGGGATGGTTTTAAGTACATAAAGTAGGATGAGTCTAAGAGGTAGTAGCCAAGCATCAGCAAAACCAACTGAGGAATAGTTCAGGGGACAGCTGGCTCTCCCTAAAACCTCCTGTAATATTCAACCATTCCACAGAAGCTGGTAATACTGGTCTAGCCAAGTATTTTAGTTCACTTGACCCCAAAGAAGTACCGGAGTAGACCTCTGCAAAAAGCACAGCTGACAACATTAGGCAGATTTTAAAATATAATTACCCTTCCTTAAGTTTTTATCTGACTGAATCCTTCTGTGAGGAGCTGACTAGCAACCACAAAAGTTTATACTTTAGTTTTACCAACTCTATATTGAGGGCCCAGAAAAAAACTTAAACTTAGTGGTGCTGAGTGAGCTGAGTTTCCATCTGTGAATACCAATTAACTTGCTTCACAAGAGCTATGCTGTTGAAGAGAGAAAAACAAAGGACAATTGGGAAATAACACAGGTTGCACTCAACACTTAATTAGTGCTTCTGCACCATATGATTATTTATAGCCCTCTTCTTTGGGTTGCTGAGGAGACAACTGCTGAGCCAGCTTCTGTTTTTCCACTTCCCTTCGGACTTTGAAATCCCAGGGCTCTGTCATCAACCCCACGAGTACAAATCCCCCTGTAAGCAGCAGTGGGCAGTGTGAGTGCTCCACTGCTGGCTACTCAAGCTCACTGCTACAGCTGTGCCAGCATCTGTTATTCCAGCACTCAGCAAGCATTCTTGTAAGAAGAAGAGCACACAATTGTCTTGCTTACAGGAAAATTTTTAAACAGACTTATCTCTTGTTACAGACAATGAAATTGTCTTTTTTTTCTGGCTTGTAACTCTTGCATTCAAGGCTAAATGACTACTGAGGGAAAGCATGGATAGAAAAATGAAAAACATGGTAGAAAAATGAAAACAAATAGGAAGAAAACTCTTTCCCCACTTCTCCCAGATTAGTTCAAGGTCTGGGACCCAGGGTTCTTGCTGTGCTCATTGTGAATCACAGGTTTAATCCTGAGACCTTCATCCTAGATAAATCCCTGAGCAATACAGCTTTGCTTGTCCTTGAGCTAGTAGAGGAAATCCCTTTTAGATCTATTTCTCTGACAGCATAGAAGAAAATCAAGTCCCAAAATGTTAGTATTTGTCTTAAAAAATAAAAACCCTCTTAGATTTATGATCTGCTTTTTAAAGTTCAGTGAGTTTTTATTTTCAAGATGGTATTAACAAAAAAAAAAAAAAAAAACAAACTAAAACCAAACCAAACAAACAAAAAAAACTGCAGGAGATAATTCCATAGTGGAGACATTCAACCATGGGAGCCCTTCGGGTAAAAGAAAACATAAAGCCCAGAAAACTTCAAAAAGACAACAAAAGATAATGGTCCTGATTTGACCAAAAAAGGCAGAGCTTTTAAATTATACTCCTTATACTTCCTGTGTCGGTAATGTTGGAAGAAAAAATAAATCTTTTAAAATCACTTTTATATTACTGTAACAAGCCTTTACATATGCATGCACAAGGAGGAGTAAAGGAAACAGTTATTTAAGCCACCAATCTCTTGTGGGAGAGATGGAGAGGACAGTGTCTACTGCACAAGCTGTGAAGATAACCAGCCCTTGGCAGCGTTGGGGTGGCTGCAGGTGCAGGGCTCAGACTGGGCTCAGGGACGTGTGCTCAGGGCTGGCTCACTGCTGAGCTGCAGCTGAGGGTGTTAGGGATTTAGGAATGGCAGGCTGGAAGGCAAGGACTGGGAGCTGGCCTTTATGCAAGAGAGCAGCAGGAATGCATGGACTCTGCCTGGGATGGAGGAGGGCTGGCTGAGAGGTTACAGGTCGGGATTAGTGGGCAGACCAATAGGGATGATGTGGTGGTGTGGGGGTTTGCTATAGACCTCCTGACCAGGAAGAAGAAGCTGAGGCCTTCTTCAAACAGCTGGAAAAATCCTCAGATATACAGGCCTTAGTCTTCATGGTGGACTTTACCCATGTTGATACCTGCTGGAAAGGCAATACAACAGTGCTGAAGCAATCCACAAGCTTTGATGTGCATTGGTGGCATCTTCCATGACAAGCAATCAAGGAACTGACAAAGAAAAGCACTCAAGATACAAGATACTTGCAAACAGAGCATACCTAGTCAGGGGCATGAAATCAGAGACTGCACTGTCAAAAGCGTCCCTAAAGTGGTGGAATATGAGATTCTAGGAGAAGGGAGCAGGGCAAAAAGCAAGATCATGACCTTGGATTTAAAAAGAAATTATTTATAACCTCTTCAGAACTTTGGAAGAATCCCATGGAGTGTGATCCTGGATAGAAGAGAGGTCAAGCAGGGCTGGCTGATGTTCCAGGGTCATCCCCTCCAAGCATAGAAAGGTCTGCCATGACAAATAGAAACCCAAGCAATGTGTCAGCAGGCTTGGCTGGATCTGATTAGAGCTTTTAACTGCACCAGAACCCAAAAACAATGTGTGGGACACAGGGTGGAAGCAGGGACAGATGACCCAAGTGGAGTATAGAATCATTTGTTAGGAAAAACAAAGACAAAGCTGAGCTAAAGTTGAGAGATGTGATATGTGACAAAATGTTCCACAAGTATATAAATAACAAAAGAAAGAGGAGTGAACATGAAAACCCACTACAAACTGGATGGAGTTACTGGTGCCAGTAGGTTGAGGCATTCAACACCTTCTTTGTCTTACTCTTTACCATGCAAACTAGGCAAACTAACATGAATCTCAGGTTCCTGGGACCAGAGGGAATATTTATTGTCAGTGGAGAAGAGCACTTTTAGAAACTGAACATATATAAGGCCACAGGACTATTAGGATGGACAACAACCAGTGCTGAGGAAGTTGGTTGGTGTCATTGTGAGGTCACTGTCAGGTACTTTTGAACAATCATGGGAAGTAAAGAGGTTTCTGTAGATTGGAAGAGAACATGTATTGCCCTTATCTTTAAGAAGGGCAAGAAGGAAGATTCAGAGAACTATAGACTGCTCAATCTCATCTCAGTTGCTGGGAAGATGATGAAGAAAATTATCTGAGAAAGAATTTCCCAAGATCTGAAAGACAAGATAGTCATCAGAAGCGGTCAGCATGGATTTATGAAGGCAGACAATAGAGTTCAACACCTCCATTAAAGATGTGGATGATGGAACAGAATGTGCCTGTGGCATGTTTGCAGATGATAACAAACTGGGAGTAGTAGCAGATGCACCACATGGTTTTGCTGACATAGAAATGGGCAAAGAGGAAACCCACAAAGTTCAACAGGGGAAAATGCTTAGTCCTGCATATGGGGAGGAGTGATGGCAGGCTGGGGGCTGGTAGGGAACAGAAATAGAAATCTGATTGGTTTGTCTTCTGTTTCACAGGACCTCCAGGGCCTGATAATGAGGGAAGGGGCGTGAACACTTGACTTCCTTGGTCAGAGAATGGCTGCTTGTCTCATAAAATGGAGTTAGTTAAGCTAACCACATTATCAGGGGCTGGGAGCAGTGTTCAAGCAGCACCCAGTGACCAGATGGCCCTGCTTGTGCAGGGGGCTGGAGCAGATGACTTCCAGAGGTGCCTTCCAATCTCAACCCCTCTGTAATTCTGTGCAGCCAAACTATGACTAATCCTCTTATATATCTGTGTTGTTTCTAACATAGCTATTCCTCTTTTTAGCTTTGTTTCCTGGGGCCTTTAACTGTTGCACGAAAATTTCAGATGAAATTCCCAAAGGAATTCTCAGAAGAGTGGAGAGATTTGAAATCCAGAAAGCTCATGGCCTGTGTCACCTAGAGGCTATTATGTAAGAGATATTTTGTGTCCTTCACTGTGAAAGGGATACTGCAAGTTAAAACTTATTAGGCAGCATTTAAATAAATAGAATCTTGGAAAGCTAACACAAATTCAAAAAACATAGTATGTGATTTTAAAACTGTCCTTCCTTGTACTATTTACACTTGATCATTACAATTTAATTATTTTTTCAGCAATAATACTGAATATTATTCAGCCTTCATTGACACTTGCTTTATTTTCAGAAAAAAAAAAATTACTCATGCACATTAGGACTTTTCTGATTTTTCCAATTATTAATCCCCTAAACTGCCTAAACTCATTAAATCATCTTTAATTTTGTACATAAACTATACCTAATTTCTTTCCTGATACAATATCACACCATTTAGATTAAACTGGTACATTCTCTAGACTTTTTGCATGATAATCATGACAGTCATAATAACAACACATAGTCTGCTTACTTATTGGCCGTGGAAATGCACTGCTTTTCACTGTGGTTCTTTTTGCAGTGAAGTAGTAAAGCCTCTTTTCAGATTTTCAAACGCAAGTTTAATCATGTAAAACTTAGATCCTAATATATTTGAAACCAGAAAAAAAATAAACACAGCATAAAATGCAATTTAAGATTAACCAAGTCTAACTTTGTGGTTTTCATAGGTGAGCAATAATTATGATGATTTTTAAAAGCTCGGATTTTTACTTTTCTTCTTTGAAACTGACAACCTTTTTTTTTCTCTGTTAGTCTCCACATGAAAGGCAAAAAGTTCTGTGTGAATCCATGGAACAGAAAAGTCAAAAATATGATGAAGAAGAAGAAGCACAGGAGCAAATTTCATGTTAGAAAGCAAAGAACCAGAACTGCCATGCAGAGAGAACAGAAGCAGTAGCAAAATGAAGCAAGCCCATGAGAAGATACTCTGGCATACAGTATCTATGGGCACTACAGTATCTATACAATGATATGAGCAAGAATACCAGATTTCACCAGTGATGGATGATTGTAGCATTAAAATTACTTTTCAAATCTCTATGTGCTAGAGAAAGCAGAGGCAGAAAACATCACCTGCACTCAGAAAGATGCTGATCAGATTATCAGACAAATTATAAGATGTTCCTGGTAATGTCTTGTGGCAAGTGCTCCTGTAACTCCTGGATCTTTTGGCAGACTTATATCTTCCTCTCTCTCACCCTGCTTTTACGGCAACCTCCCCTGTGATTTGTTTTCACATGCTGTTCCTTTTCATTCCTCCATTTTTTACCTGTCCTATCCTTGGTCCTTATTCTTCCCTGTCTGCAATCATCATTCTCCTGTTGCCTATTTACATTCTTCCAGTCACTAATCTTTCTTTTGTCTTCACCTTACTAAGTTTTACAAACACTTTTTCAGATACTTCCAGCTTGTTTGCCAAACCCATCTTTTACCTGTTCTAAACAAGCTCTGATCCCAGCTGTTACTATCATGAACTATAATTTCAGTGATAATATCTGATCCTCTTCATAGGACTCAAAGTGTGGCATTCGGAGCTCTGCAATAAAGATAATCATGATCGCTTTTGTTCATTCAGTTTTGTTCATTCAAATACTCAGATTCTTCAGATGAGTCTTTCCTATTCTCTGCTGAATTTTTCATAATTAGGACTGAGGATTATGTCTGTCTCTCAATGTTTTTTTTCAAAGACTAGCAATGGTGACAGTCTGGCTACCCACTCCATAGCCTCTGTGCTGTACAGCACTGCCTTCTCCTGTGTGGCACAGTTCGGATTCCCTCCCTCCTTCCTTGGAAACTCCAAAGTAATTTAGTATTTCCACAAAGACATCTCATCAACAGCACTTCTCCTCATGGACACGTATACGGAAAGAAGCAAATGAAGGAGAATAGAAGTCTTTAAAAGAGTAAGTGTCATAGAATGCACACATCTTGTGAATCAAAAATATTTAATATAGCAGCACAGTTCTGCTCTTTCTCCTCTTCCCCCAGCAATTACTGGGTTTTTTTCAGTCACTGCATTTGACTTAAATGAGCTCCTCTGAGTTGCCTCTAGTGTTTGCTTTGAAATTTTTATGTAAAACTACCCTGCAAACATGGGAGAAAGCAAGGCCGATGATAGGATATAGAAGCAGCTGCTGGTACGTTCCCCAAATAAGAAAGAATTGAACAACCGCAGCAAGGTCATTAAGTATGCTAAACAGCATACACCCAACAGATGCAAATCTGCTGAAAGAAACTTGACACTCCAAAACAGATAAGAGAAACGATTACCGCTCTTATGAGCCAATTGCCTTCTGATAGGGATGAGACAACTGATAAAACTCTTCTTCCAGATGCTAGGGAATGTTTTCCACAGCATGTACACTGGCGTAGCTCAATCCTCTGCCTGCAGGAACAGCGTGCAGGAAGCACGCTGGGGCAGGAGCTGGGGCTGCCCTCTGACTCTGAGCCTGCACAGAGACTCTTCCTCCCAAGCTGTGCTTGGCACACTGCTGAGGCAGAGGATGTGACTCTGGCTAATGCAAGCTGAAGTGGCACATGCTTTCCACCATTTCATTTGCACTGCCTGGACACCACACACAGACAATTAGCTAATGGGTATCATACAGAATCCAATCCCCCTGGGCCCAGGTCATCAGAGCATCAGGAATGCAAAATTGCTGAAGCACTTTACAATATGGTATCAGCATATTACTCTTTCTGGCAGTTTTATTTTCTTCCTCATGATCTGCTCTGCATTTCAGATTTTGAACCTTCTTGCTTCTTTCAGATTTTTAGGTGGGTTTATGATGGCATCTCAGCTTCTCAGAGCTGTGCTATCAATGCAGCCAGTGACCTTTTGCATATATAGAATATACCCAGTATACTGACTGAGACATGGACTGCACCCTAATTTCCAAGACTGTGCTATGGGAGAGAGCATTTCACAGGATCAGAGTATGAAACAACCTTTCCTGGCTGATGGGAAGGGAAGGGAAGGGAAGGGAAGGGAAGGGAAGGGAAGGGAAGGGAAGGGAAGGGAAGGGAAGGGAAGGATGGGAAGGGAAGGGAAGGGAAGGGAAGGGGGGAAGGGAAGGAATGAAGGGTAAGGGAGGGAAGGGAAGGGAAGGAAAGGGAAGGAAGGGCAGGGAAGGGATCAGGGAAGGGAAGGGAAGGGAAGGGAAGGAGAAAGGGAAGGGAAGGGAAGGAGGAAGGGAAGGAAGGGAAGGAAGGGAAGGGAGGAGGAAGGAAGGGAAGGAGGGAAGGGAAGGGAAGGGAAGGGAAGGGAAGGGCCCATGCTGGTTTAGATACAGGCTGCTGGGAAGCTCCATGCACTCTTGGCTTGCAGACCTGTCCTCCGACAGTTGTAGGATCACAGCACAGATGTGGCTCTCTCTCTCATTTGGAAAGCAGTACACATATTAGGCAGTAACTAGGTTTTATACTGCCAGCTTTTCTAACTTCCAAATCTTTGATTCTTATCAATTTAGCAATTCCTTCTTTGTATTTGAAATTAAACACCCAACCAGATCTGTAACTCAAGTGTTATTGAAATATTTGCATTTACTGGACCTACTTTAAAAATCAGCCTTTGATATTCTTGTTTACATCTTCCAGTTCTTCAGTGTGGTGTCCTCTATGAGGTTCTCCTGCAGTCAGTAGATCAAACTGAGAGATTATGAGATTACAAAGTCCACTCCCTGCTGCTAACTGTATTTCAAGTCTCAGTTCCTGCACATGCTTTTGGGAATTGAATTAGAAATAACTTCTACCAGTCATTCAGTCTAAAAAAACTGTTCTTCCCTGATATTGGTACATGAAGTACCAAAACAGCACTTGAAAGATCCACTGCCTCATAAAGTTTCATTTATCCCTGAAAGCTGACACAAATACACAGAAGAAAAATCTTCCAGTTTACAAACATTCACTTGAGTGACCTCATATTATCTGTACCTAAGCATTACTTTTGACCTTTGCTATTTTGTACTTGGCAAAAAAATAAAATCAATGCCTTTTTCACTAATCTCAACATCTTGTTTTGTGGAAGGGATTATTAGGACACATTATTTTCCCTGAAAATGCTGATAATGCTCTCTTTTCAATAGGTTTAGGTGTCTAAAAGATGTAGTTGGATCCATTTGCAAATCTCAGTGAGCATTTTAGTGGTTTAGAAGTGTAACTTCCATTGAATTAAGTCCAAATTAGCCTTGTAATTAATATTCTTGAGAGCTCCAATAAAGGCACTCTTAAGCACTTCTAAGAAACATCTTAACAGATTATTATCATCAGGCTTTTTCATTTATTTTAAGAGTTATTAACTTAATGTGACAGCCTCTAAGTCTTTAGGATGCTTTAAAAAATCACAGATAGCATTGCTTAAGAACTGCTAAACAGAAGCAAATAACTTGTAGGGTCTGTTAAGGCAAAACCAGCACCATGAATTTGATATTCTTGCTCAAAACTGTAAGTCAGACTAGAGTCATAAGGCTGCAAACACTTTTCTTCCAAAACAGTACTGATTTAGGAGTTACCACAAACTTCTACACAAAATGTAGAAATGAAAAGTGTTGACAGAGGCTCAAATTCAAACCCTTCTTTTACCAAAATAGCCTGGATTTTAACAGAGGAAGAGGATACATGCTTTCCCTCTGACTAGCATACCTGAGAATATTTCTCAGCCAATGTCATCATGCTGAATTTCTTTGGTAGTACCATCTTTATTAAAAGAACCTGTTCTTTTTCAGATTTCCAGTTCTAAGGTTACAGGTGAGCATTCATTTGCTTATGAGGTGCACCATTCATTTTGGTGCATTAGTCCAAATTAACAAACAGAACTTGCAAGTACAATTTTTGTTTGATTATCTCCATGCACACATTGGTTAAGCTCTACAGCCATGAAAGAGAAATGCCTGCATTCTCACCAGCTGGGCTGGAAATAGTGCAATCACATATCTGGAGCACACTTTGGTTAGAGAACTATAATTAATTAACTAAGAGGTTTGGAATAAGATTTACCAACAACTTTAATGATATTAATGCAATCCTTATGAGAAATTAGCGTAAAACAATTGTAGATTATTGCAACAGCAGCATAGGCAGATCCTTTCTTGTGAAGAAACAATTATAACTTTTCATAAGTATTCCTTTGCAATAGTGTCACAAAGCTGAATAAAAAGAATAACACTGTTGACAACAATTATAAAACAAATTGCACTGATTAATAAGAAAAAGTAAGTTCTAGATCTTAGGCTATAAAGAATTTGTCATCAAACCAGTCTGTAAGAGTAGGACTGGACCGAATATAAATTCAAATTAACATCTGGACCCATAAACATCCTGAGGAGACAAAAACAATGCTTTTAGCAGTCTAAAGACCAGTTAAATCTCTAAATAGAAAGTAGAGATACATAGATCTTGGGAAAGAAATCAATAATATGGATGATCACCTCCCCCTGCTAATCTTAATAATTTTGGCAGGGATTCTTTATGACTTCTGTAGAAGATGTAATAAAGAAGATTCTTTTTAAGATGTGCATTAAGTGTTGACTATACATGCACCAAAAAAATTTGCAAAACCCAATTCTGACTTCACCATTTTGAAAGCGAGACATTTATCGGATCATATCGGACATTTATCCAGCTGAGAGCAGCTCCCAGGTGAACAGGTTTGCATTGTCAGGTGCAGCCAGAGCTGTGACAAGGTGACAGGCAGGGCAGCAGCCTCACCAAGGACATGCTCTCACTGTGCCCAAACAAACATGTACAGCAGGGTCAGTCACAGCAAAACAAGGCCAACCAAGAGTCCAGGTTTGCAGACAACTCTGTGGAGATGAGTAGGGCGGAGGTGAAGCTGGGAAGTCAAGTTACTGGGTCAGGATCAGCAAGGGTCGTACCAGGCAAAGGCACATCCATGGTGCCTCTCTGGCAATGGCCCGAGTTTGAATACAGCTCCCAGGTGAAAGGGAAGAGGTGGCCAAGGAGCCTCCTCACAGCTCCATCACACTGCTTTCTCCAGGGCAGCCCCATCCCAGGCTACCTGAGACATGGGAACCAGCACTGGCCTTATGCACAGGCAGCTGAGCCCCCAGGGAGCAGGGAGGGGACTGCTCCATCTGCTCCCCAGCACCTCTTCCATAAAGCTGGGGCAATCCAGGCATTCCTGTGGCAGGAAGCATTTTGCCACCAAGTGCATATTGAGACGCTGGTATTAGAACATTTTGATGTCTAGACCAAGGATACAGATCTGGTTATTGTTTTTTGGTTTTGTGTGGTTTTGGGGGAATTTTTTGGTTGGTTGGTTGATTTTTTTTTTCTTGGTGGCTTTCTTTTTTGTGGTAGAAACGGAAAAGAAAAAGGAATTGAAGTCTTAGTGTCCCAGATCAGAACTTTCCTGAGAAGTCCCTTTGGTCTGGAGGCAAAAGAGTGTCTACATGATGTAACTATGCCATGACTTACCGAGTTTGCATTTTGTCAACCTTTTTTTTTTTTTTTTTTTTTTTTCAGAATAACAAATGGAACTGGCTTGTAACAGTGACTGGCACAAGCTTATCAGGAGACTGCAGGGTAGCACGTGCAAACAAAACTCCTCTCTATTTCTCAGTGCTATTTCTCAGTAGCATTTCTCAATCCTTGCACTACAGTTCTGTGACAAATCTGTGTTGATTTTGCATGAAAATGGCACAACAGTCAGTTACAAGTTCAAACCAGGCTGAAAAACAGGACAGGACCTAACGCTTTCAATGATGGTTTCCCACTTCCGTAACATTTTTAGGTATTTTTAGGGGTTTTTTTTAGGTATTTTTACCTGCCCCTAAGATTGTGGTTTAACATCCTGGAGTGGTGTGAGCAGAGCAAGCTGGTGTCTTCTGCTGGCTTCAGCAGTCAGATCTCACAGAACCCGACAGCTGCTAAGGGAGTACATTCCCCTCACTTGAACAGTGGTTTACAACCCAATTATCCAGGCTACAAAATTTGTGTTTAACTTTTGCCGAGCAGCTTCCCATCTGCGACAGAGGTTTGCGCTCCCAGGTCTCTAGGGCTGTGCAGCAGTGGATTAGGTGGAAATAAATCATGGCACGGCCTAAAGGCAAGTGAGGCTGTCAGGAGGAACCCACACGATGCCAATTTGCCAGACAGCAGTAACCCCGTCATGTGCGGTCGGCACACGGAGGTTTTAACGAGCTCGGATGAGAATGTTACGGAAAGATCCAGGGCAGGGCAGGGCAGGACATCCATCATATCCTCCGTGAAGCAATTCTGCTGGCAGAGTCTCGTGCGAGCCCCGGTGCGGGGCACGCCGGGGCCGGAACACTGCAGGGGCTGGGTGGGCGGGAGCCGGGACAAACCCGGCCGGAATGGGCCGGGGTCGGGATGCTCCGGGGCCAGGGCACTTTGGGGGCTGGGTGGGCGGGAGCCGGGACAAACCGGGCCGGAATGGGCCGGGGTCGGGATGCTCCGGGGCCAGGGCACTTTGGGGGCTGGGTGGGCGGGAGCCGGGACAAACCGGGCCGGAATGGGCCGGGGTCGGGATGCTCCGGGCGGCTTGGGCCGGGACACGCGGACACTCCCGTTGCCAGGCAACCACCTCGCGCCCGGCCCGAGCCCGTCCTACCCTCACCCGCGGTCGGCCGCGCGCTCCCATTGGCTGTCCCCGCACGGCGCACGGCTCCCATTGGGCGCCCGCCGCCTCTGCCGCGTCCCCATTGGCGCACCGCCCTCTGCCCACGCCGCGTCACTTTCTCACGCCATTCCCCCCGCCCGCTCCGCCTGCCGCGCACCGAGCGGGGGGCGGGACCTGGGGCGGCCGCGGCTGCGATTGGCGGACTGAGCCGCCGCTCAGGCCCCGCGCCGGGCGGCGGGCGGTGCAGCTCCTTAAAGGGGCCGCACGCCCGCCGGAGGCCGGTGCTGTCTTGAGTGCGTGCGGAGCCATAACGGCAGCGACAACGGGAGCGATATCGGGAACGACACCGGGAGCCATCACCTCCGACGGGTGAGCGGGGCTCGGGCCGCGGATGCGCTCGGGCCTGAGGCCGAAGGGCTGCGGAGCCGCGCGGGGGAAGCACGCGAGGAGCGGCGGGGCTGGGAGGGGGAGCCGCACTTAGGGTCGGCATGGCTGGGAGAGGTTTCCAGTGGATGCGCGTTCGGAGGAACGCCCGTAAGGGGACGTAGGGGAACGCAGGGGGGGGGGGGGGGGAAATTTAAAAATGAAAAAAAAAAAAAGTAGGAAAAAGAAAGGATAAAGGACAACCCCGAAAAGGTGCGTCAGGGTTTCCTCACTTAGGTGTCACCCCGCACCGCGCCTGCCCTGTCCGGAGCATCACGGCCCGCGGGGTGGCACGGCGAGCCACGCTCACTGCCCGGGCAGCCCGGTGCCTCCCCAGGAACCGCATCCCGGAACGGGGATCCCGGCCGCTGCCTCCCGTCCCGCCCTGGGGGGAGGCTGTGTGAGCTGCGGTGAGCGGCTGCGGCGGGGCTCCGCCGGGCTCCGCTCCCGCCTCGGAGCCACCCGAGGAGCCATCGGGGTGTGCCTTCACTGCCGCTCAATGTCGCGACAGCGTCTCCCTTCCAAGCCGGGAAAGGCGGGCCGAGCGTGTCTCCCTGGCCACGCCGCCTCCCGCCGCCCCGGCGCAGGCAGCCGGGCGCTGCCCCGGGGGATGCCGCCGCCTTCTTTCCTGACGGCGTTTGCCGCAGGGTGTGGGCTCCCGGCGCCCGCCCGTGCTGCTGACGGAGCCCCGGCTCGATGTGCCGCCGTCCCCGCGGCTCCATCCATTCAAGGGTCCGTGCCCGCGGCTCTGCGCTGTGCGCCTGTTTCCCGGCGCCCGGAGGTGAGCCAGCATCCCGCGGGGACGCCCGTCCGGCCCATCCCGGTGCCCGCAGCTGAGCATCCCGCGGGGATGTGGCCGCGGTCCGGGCGGAGCCGGCGACCTCTGGTGGCGGCACGGGTGTCGTGCGCGTGAGTGTCACCTGCGGGGACCGGGCGGGTGATGTCACAGGCGCGGGCACGGCCCGTCCCACTGCTCCTCTGGAGCCAGAGGCATCGCTGGTAGCAAACAAGGCCGGGACTTACTTTCTGCCTTTGAGTAAAGTGTTCTGTTAGACTGAAAAACTTAGGCGGGAAATAACAGAGTCAAATTATTGACATAATATACTCAAATTCCTAAGAAAGACAATAATGCCACCAGTCATTATGAGCAAACGTGTTTCTGGTAACACACGCAGAAGGAAGAGCCTTGTCTTACACTTCTCATTCATTCCCAGCAGAATCATAAGGAGACATAAAACAAAGAATGTTTCTCATTTCTATAATTCAAGGCATTTTGGTTTCTTGTTCTTTTAAAACAAATCATAGTTCTGAGAAAGTTTTCATTTGCAGTAAAAACTGAATAATAGGATGTTGTTTGCTGTTTGACCAGGAAGACAAAGCACTGTCTGTTTTACACTGAGTAAACAATTATTTTTTTTCTGTATGTACTGACTGACTCAAGATGTCATATGTCCCATTTCCTTCAGTGATCAGGGTATGCTTACAAAGCAGTGCTTCCTATGGAAGCACAGCCCAGCAGCCCACACTGCTGCCCTGCTAAATGTGACTGGTGAGCTTGGTGTTTGGTGAGCCTGGGAACATGGCAGAAACACCCTCCCTTTAGTTGTGTTCTGCACAAAATTTTCTGATGGGAGAACAGCAGCAAGTAATATCACTTGAATGCCAGTTTTGGCATCTCAAAGTTCTGCAAGGAGCAAGCACAGAAAACACTGGTTTCCATCAGTTTTCACCAATAAAGCCATTCCTTTTGGCATACTAATTTTCCCAGTAATTTACTGCGCGGTTAAAAGCTGCTGTTTTCCTACGCCCATTACTTGTCAAGTCCATTACATGCTCCGTGCAGGCTTCAGGGACACCTCGCTGCACCCTTTCAGTACTTAGAGTGAGCTTGAAAAATAGAGGGAGAATGTATAGTGACTGGACAACGGGAATGGTTTAAAACTGAAACACAGTATGTTTAGATGAGATATGGGGAAGAAAATCTTTACTGTGAGGGTGGTGAGGCACTGGCACAGTTTGCCCAGAGGAGCTGTGAATGCCCCATCCCTAGAAGTGTTTAAAGGCAGGCTAGACATACTGAGTAACCTGGTCTAGTGGAAGATGTGCCAGCCCCTGGCAGCGGGGGTGGAATGCAATGATCTCTCAGGTCCCTTCTAAAGCAAACTATTGAATGACTTTTCTATAAATCTTAAATAAAGTTAGGCCTTTTGAAATTTTCTGCAGCCTCCAACTTTAAGCTTTCTGGCCCCTGGAGCAGCAGTGAGCTCTGCTGTGGATACATAGCTCTCCCTCACCATGGCTGGTGGACATTGATGAGCTGGAATTTCCTTTTTGAAAAAAAGAGGTGTTTTGTGCCAGAAAGAGAGCTGGACCCCAAAGCCCTTTTCCCAGCTGGTACCTTGGGATGTCTCTGTGGGCAGTGTCTACACTCAGAGGGGAGCCAGAAAGCTTCTTCCTGCAGTGCAGGGATAAAGCTCGGGGTGTGGAGCCCAGCGCTGCTCCGTGTCCCCGGCCCGTGTGTGACCCCTGGACGGTGCAGCCGCGCAGGGACAGCGCTGGGGCGGGTGCTCCAGGGAATGGGCGATGGCCACTCCACCGACAGCATCAGCCCGCTGCTCTGCCATAACCGTAACACACCCGAAATCCTGCCCGACGGCTTCCAGGAGGCGGGAATAATCATGATTTTGCTCAGTCTGTGGGTTGTTTAGGGCTTTTTAACCTGTCTAGTTTAAATCAAGATACGGTGATACAGCACCGCCACTTTGCAGATACAAGCAAAGGCAAAACCACAGAGGAAGCCTCCCCGCCCCGGGATTTTGGGTGCTGGCGAATTCAGTTTCATGTCCTGCCGGGATTTTTCCCCGTGCCGGGCGGCGGAGCCGAGCGCGCTGCCCGGGCGGGGCGGCCGCTGCGCACGCGCACTGCCCGCGCGCATGCGCACGGCGGCGGGAGCCGGCCATGGGATTCCGCAGCGTGTAAGCGGCGAGGGGCGGCGTGAGGGGCGGCGGGAGGGCGGCCGGGCTGGGCTCACCCTGCGGCCGGGCGGGGCTGGGCTGAGCCGAGCCGGGCCGGGCCGGGCCGGGCTGGGCTGGGCTGGGCACGGCTCGGCTCACCCTGCGGCGGGGCTGGGCTGGGCTGGGCCGGGCTGGGTTCATCCTGCGGCTGGGCACGGCTCCCCCTGCCGCTGGGGCGCGCCGTCACCGGCAGTGCGCACATTCCCGCGGCTCCCGGGTGGATTGTGGATAACCTTGAGATGTGGGGGCGGCGGCGGCTGGGGACACCAGCAAGGCGAAATTAGTTATTTTGCTTAAAAGCGTGCAGTGCGCTGTAGTGCCGTTCTTCGTGACTTTACACAGCTGGACTTGACTCCTGGAAGCTTGAAGCTGGGCACGGAAGGGACAAGTGCCCTGTCAGGATGTAAGCCGGGGGGATGGTGCTGATCTGTGTAACTCAGGGAGGGTTGAAGTAGTAGGGTGTAGTGTGTCCGTGGGAGTGGTAAGTCCTCGAGTGTGGTGATAGAAAGTTGTGGGGTTAGAGTAAGGAAACTCTGATTATTAGGAAGAACACTGTGCATCTCAGCCCCTGAAATATTCCAATATGCATGGTGTTAGGACTTCCAGTGCCTTGGAATGCCAAAATAGAGTATGCAACAAATAAAAAAAGCAGCCAGAAAGAACACCAACACCCCTCTGAAAGCAAAACAAAACAAAAAAAACCGCCAAAAAACAACCAACCAAGAAAAAGACAAACCCCAGACGGAAATAATTCTGCCTTGTTGCAAGTATAAACAAAACAATATTGCTTTGTATAAAAACAAAAAAGTATTTTGAAGAGTCCTGGCCTGTTTTAAGATAGTGATTTTCAACTAGCAATGCTGATAAAAGTTTCCAATGTTTCTGGCTTGGTTATATGCAAAATTGAGGCTTTGCATATAAGCAGAAGTAAGATTGAATGTCAGTTTCTCAAACACTTAACACTCAGTAAGTGTGTGTTTTGCTTCAGAAAGTTAGCTTTGGCTTAACCTACATCTGTTCATCTCCAGGGCTGGAATCTGTATTTTCACTTAATAAAAAAAAAAAAATCTTACAAAACTACTGATGTTTATAGCATGCTCATACCAAAGCTTCACCAGAGGCAAAGGCTTGCCTTTTGCCAATTGCACTATAAAGTACATGCAATGCAACTTTTTCCGTACAATTACAGGAACTGAAAGTAGGTTCCTCTAAATATACATGAGTAAGTCACGTGGTTTTATGGTTTTCTTTTTTTTCTTAAAGATCTGCCACGATGCCTGGATCTCTGCCAGTGAATGCTGAATCCTGTTGGCCCAAAGATGTGGGAATTGTGGCACTGGAAATATATTTTCCCTCTCAGTATGTTGACCAGACAGAGCTGGAGAAGTATGATGGTGTGGATGCTGGCAAGTACACCATTGGCCTAGGCCAGGCGAGGATGGGGTTCTGCTCTGACCGTGAGGATATCAATTCCCTCTGCTTGACTGTGGTTCAGAAGCTCATGGAGAGGAACAACCTTTCCTATGATTGTATTGGGAGACTAGAAGTTGGAACGGAGACCATAATTGACAAATCAAAATCTGTGAAGACTGTCCTGATGCAACTTTTTGAAGAGTCTGGTAATACAGATGTGGAAGGAATCGACACCACCAATGCATGCTATGGAGGCACTGCTGCTCTTTTTAATGCTATTAATTGGATTGAGTCCAGTTCCTGGGATGGTAAGTCAAGGGTATTTCCTTGAAAAGTTACATCATCCTTACATCAGTCTTCCCTACAGTGATAGTGGTCATGTTTAACTACATAAAATCTAGAGAGTAAATTGTTTTTGTCTTCTGAAGTCTTTTTCTTAAATGCCCTGAGCATTGGCCACTGGTTCAGTTACAGTGTGAAGAAAGGTCTTCTGTAAATTGTGGTGATTGCCAGTTGAAATGTGGGAGAAAACTCAAAACTGAACAGCCCTTTAATCTTGGTGTCATCTCCCCAATAAATAAAGTGTGGAAGTTGCTGGTGGGTAATAAGCTGTGCCCGCCCCGTGGATCCTTCTCACCGTTTTTCCTGTGTGTTTTTCCAAGGACGCTATGCCCTCGTGGTGGCTGGAGACATTGCTGTGTATGCCTCTGGAAATGCCAGGCCCACTGGGGGAGCTGGTGCTGTTGCAATGCTGGTCGGCCCAAATGCACCATTGATTTTTGAGAGAGGTTAGTCCTGTGGGAGAACATACACTGTTCATGTTAAATTACTGCATTTGCCCTGGAGCCTCTTCCCTGGTTTTTGTGCCTTCCTGAAGTGGCAAATTAACTCCCTCTAATGTCAGAAATTGTTCTTTGTCTCCTCTTGCTCTGGACTAATTCAGCCAAGTCCAGTTACAGGATGCAGCAGGGAACAATTAGAGGTGCTCCTGTTTGTTTATTTCCTTGAGGATTCTCCAATAAAATTTATAGAGTAATACTAGAGCTGAATAAAACAATGTTCTACTTCCGGAACAATGTAACAGTCCTTTATTGCATGTGTTTGTCATGCTCAGTCCTGCTCTACAGGCAATTGAGGACTGGCCTTAGCTTAAAAGGCCAGAAGTGCCATGAAAAACTGCTGAACTGGGGCCAAAACTGCTTCTTTTCCCACGTGTGTCAACTGACGCATCTCAATTGACTCGAAGCAGCTGAATAAACTAGTTTTAACTTCTGTTGATTTCTGTCCACCAGGGTTGCGTGGAACCCACATGCAGCATGCGTATGACTTCTATAAACCAGACATGGTCTCTGAATATCCTGTAGTGGATGGGAAGCTCTCCATCCAGTGCTACCTCAGTGCGTTGGACCGCTGCTACACTGTCTATCGCAACAAGATCCACGCCCAGTGGCAAAAAGGTGCATAGCCTTTGCTGATGATACTGCAAGGTTGGCAGATGCTGGAGTGTGTACTACACAGACAGTTTTAGTATCTGATCTAAAAACTGGTCTGTGAGTCTCTGGATGTTTGTATGTTCTGAAATATTTGATCTCTCCTGTAAGAAGTGATTTATTTCTGTTATGGCATGGCTAAATTCCTGACAGTCTGTAAGCAATAGTCTATACAGACATTTGTTGGTGTAATGTGTAATGATTGGTTAAAAGCATACTGTTACCCACCTCCATCCAGGCTTTTAAGAAACTTACATTAATATTTAAATGTTACGTAATTATATTGATTTTTTTTAAACCCAAGACATTTAGTAATTGCTTCAATTATATTCAGAGGCATAGGTGTGAAGAGAGGCAAATTAAGTAGATTATTATGTCAAAATGCTGGGTAGAAATATAGAGGTTCTGTTAAACATAGCTTTTTGTTCTAGAGAAAGAGCAAATGTTGTTAGCTGGTGCAAAAGGTAGTTAAACTAGAATTTTTAAATAGAAACAGTGCAGTGTTTTAAGTGCACTTGACGGCAGTAGTTAGTGTTACTTGTATGTTTGTGTCTCTTTTATGCCAACATGTTAGCATGACTGGTGTCCTGCCAGCTCCCTGCTTTTTTTCCATAATTGGAGTGAGTACTAAACATAGGTTGTAACACAACACTTCTGCTGCTTCTAGAGGGGACAGACAGACGTTTCACCTTAAATGACTTTGGATTCATGATCTTCCATTCTCCGTACTGTAAACTGGTACAGAAATCTGTGGCTAGACTCTTGCTGAATGACTTTCTCAGTGACCAGAATCCAGAAACAGCAAATGGTGTTTTCAGTGGTCTGGAAGCTTTCAGGTGAGAATGGCTGCTGTCTTTCTTATTCACATGATCTGTTACACAGCCAAGGTGTGACTACTTTCTGCTATTTTAGTAATTGTTTCTGAATTTCTTTTTTTTTTTCTTCTCTTTTGAATAGGGATATAAAACTTGAAGATACATACTTTGACAGAGATGTGGAAAAAGCTTTTATGAAAGCTAGTGCAGAGCTCTTCAATCAGAAAACCAAAGCTTCATTACTTGTATCCAATCAGAATGGAAATATGTACACCCCTTCAGTCTATGGTTGCCTTGCCTCTCTTCTAGCCCAGTAAGCATAACATTGGGAAAAGCTGTTAATGAATAAGGTCATAAAAGGTTTTATTCAATAAGTCTTGTAAAAGCATTGTCTAGCAAACCTTTCCCTACGAGATTGTCTTAAGCAGAAAAACTAAAGTTAAAGCACAATTCTGCACATACATTCAGTTCAAGTGATAAGCAGATTGAAAATGTTTGTGTCAGAAGCTGACCCAAAACAGCTGCATACTGCCTTGCAAAGTGGCATCTTATTGGTAAGGTAGTGTCTGTTCTCAGCCCCAGCAGTCCCCCTCTTTCTTCCCCTAGAAACACTCCTGAAGTAGAAAAAAAATCTGAATATCTTCTCTATCTTACTATAATAAGCAAAGCCAAATTAAATTAGCAATTAATGTTTTTTCTTTCAAATACAGTATTTTGCAAAATCATTAAGTTTACATTAAACCACTCATCCTGGGTTTTCTTTTTTTTTTCTTTATTTTTCTTTATTCTGACACTGACTTCCAAGATGTGTTTATTTTTTTTTTTTTTTGCTTTAGTTTGCATAAGAATGAAATCTGACTTCATCATATTCTGGGCATTTCTCAGGCATGTTTTGCTTTAAGCAGCTTTTGAACTCATCACATAACAGCAGTATTTGAATTTGTGTTTTTAAAATCAGCATTTGTGCACATAGTATGCTAGATGTGTATTGTATATACTGTAATTTGCTGGTTGCTTTTCCAAAGCTAGATGCAGTTTCTAGTTATTTAAAACTGACACTTTGGCTTAATTCAGACTTTAAAAGCTGTTGTATGATTTGCAGGTACTCCCCGGAGCAGCTTGCGGGACAGAGAATCAGCGTGTTCTCATATGGCTCTGGTTTTGCTGCTACCCTGTATTCTATCAGGGTCACACAGGATGCCACTCCTGGTGAGTGACTGGAGGTGATGCCAACTGCCTCCCATGCTCAGCTTGCTCTTGATGCCTTGTTACACAGCCCATTGGCATAAGGAACCCTGCAGGGCAGTGCCTTCATGACAGCAGTGCCCACTGAGAATGTCCAGCTCCAGGGAATGCTTAAGTATCTCCTTGAATAAGTAATAGTCTTCAAACTATTATGCTTTTTAAGCTTTTCAGTTGGTAATTGGGAATATTTTTAAATGACCAATACTTCAGATTCTGTAGTGGAAAGTACTTTGAGTAGGCTTCAAATGTTCATGTACTAGTGTGCAGTTATCATTACTGACTCTACTTTACATGGTCCTTCTATATTGCAGGTTCTGCACTGGACAAAATAACTGCCAGCCTTTCTGATCTCAAAACAAGACTTGACTCAAGAAAATGTATTGCACCTGATGTCTTTGCTGAAAACATGAAGCTCCGACAGGAAACACATCATTTGGGTAAGAAACCTAGTAAATGTCAATCATTCCTAGTCCTAGAGCAAAATGCTTATCACTTAATCCACCTGACTTACAATTATTAGGGTGTAGAATGAAAGAAATGTCCAATCCTTTCTGCTTCTGAGTAGCTTGTGTTCATTTAGCCCATGTCTGAAGTAAAAATGCTGGCTTGCTTTTTTCTGTCTCAGTGCATCAATCTGCAAAGGCCTGTGTTGGGTAAAACTCTTACCAGGAAACAGCTAACAATGTGTTACTACCTTTCTTACAGCCAACTATATCCCACAGTGTTCAGTCGAGGATCTCTTTGAAGGAACATGGTACCTTGTGCGTGTGGATGAAAAACACAGGAGAACTTACGCTCGGCGCCCACTCATGAGTGATGGACCTCTGGAAGCAAGAGTTGGAGTTGTCCACCCAGGCATTGTTCATGAGGTGAACACTCAGCACTCTTTTAAAGTTTGATGTAAATGGTGAAACCATTTACATGTTTGTCTTAGCATGTGCATGTATGTTAAGAGGAGGTGGTTTTAGGAGTTAAATTGAATACTTTGTTAACATGTGTAACATACAAGCCAGAAGTAAAAAGTTGAAACTGTGATTTAAAAAAGTACATTTCATCATAAAAAGAACAAAACTGCACAAGAATGAAAGAAGAACAAACTGGCTCTTCTCACACAATCTGTTTGCATGAAACATGACCAATTTGACTGACTTAAGGCCAAGCCGTCCATTGTAGCATGAATGTTGTTTGAAAGTTGGACTAGCCATGAAGTGTGAATGTCTGTGAACTAGAAAACTGTATTTAATGTTTTTTTTCCCTTCTTCTTAGCACATCCCAAGCCCTGCTAAGAAAGTGCCAAGAATCCCTGCAACAACAGAATCTGAAGGCGTTACTGTCGCCATTTCCAATGGGGAGCATTAAGATACCTCTGTGAGGTGGGGAAAAGAAACGAGGTGTGAGGGCAGGGTGAGAGAGAGAGAAAAAGGATTGCAGTAGCACTGAAGTTTCAGTGTACAGTAGTACTTAATTGGAGCATGAAAAACTTATATAGGCTCCTTGAAAAAAATCATCATAATATGGTGTTGCTGATTTTATGGTATTTTCAGAGCACTAAAATCAGGAGTATATTGGAGATAGAGGGACTTGCCAGGTGCTGTGGGGATTCCTTAACATATCCGTACTTTTGTAATTGCTGAGAAGTACCTGCAGTCTATTACAAAGTCTTTGTACACAGAAAGGAAGGAAAAAAAAAAGTAATCTTTTGCCTGATCTTCCATGTCAAATGACTTGAAACCTACACTGTTAACTTCTACTAAGAATCAAGTGTGTGCAAAATAGTCCAAGCTTTTAATGTTAGGGTTCTCAGTGCCTTGACAATAAGAAGCAGTCAACTTTCTGAATACTGCAATTCTCTTTCACTTTATCACCTTCCCTTTCATCTCCCAGTCTGCCTCCCATCACCCCATTGCTTTGGGACAGGCACAGAACCAAGAACATCCATTGCTGGAATAGAATCTCTCTTCCTTGTCAAAGTGACTGAATCAAGAACAGCTAGGCTGACAAGTGGATTTCTTAGAAGAAACTCTGTGATCCACTGTGTTATTATGTAATTCTTGCTAACACCTTATGTGTTTTATACCTGCATTTTAAGTCACAGGAGACTGGGAGAAAAGATGAAGAAGAAGGGAGGTAGTAAATTTTTTATTCTATAGAAAGGGGATAATTGATTTGGCATCATAATGAATCCATTATGTTTAGTAGAATATCCAAGACAGCAGAATTTTCAAAAAAAATTTAGAGCTACTGTGGAGCTGTTTTAATTGGCAAACAAAGGAAGAGAGTGATGTTCATCACTTTGGAACTGTAGCCTATTAGTTGTCTTTATATACTACATTTCCAAAAGACTCTTTTTAGCTTTGAATTTGGCTTTGTACGTTGAAGTCCTTCTCACTATAATACTGTAATATGTAGGAGTGGAATCTTTTACTTCTTTCCCCCCTTCCCTAAAGTGCAAGCTAAAGCTATCCATTTTGCAAGCAGTAGATAGATACACAGTGGTTATGGGGAGTCCATTCTGGTAGATTTTTAAAGCCCAGATTGGAAATGAACTATGATATGAGCCTTTTAAGCTTGTAATATATATATATACATACATACATATATATATATATATATTTAAGTTGAGCTAATGTACAGAATGAAGTTTCATTGAATTTATTTCTTTGCTAATTCTACAAAGCTACATTATCTAATATAAAGTAGCAAAAATTATTTCTGTTAGTTACATTTTTGTGTGTGTGTAATGAAGTGTTTGTATTACCTGTCACTCACTAGGATTTGATAACTTGCTGTATTGGTACAGTCAAGCCTTGGTAAAATAGATGTTTATTATAAATTGATGAATACTAATCTGTTTGTTCTGCTGAAAATGATGGAGCAATGCATGATGATAGTGTTTGCAAGTATTTTGGTTTAGGTTGCCCTCATGAAACTTAACTTTGGCACCTGTAAAACAAACTGTCATGGAACAAAGTCCATTGCTGGCAGTGGACAAGCCAAGAAGTGAGCTACTGGCACAGGCCTCACAGGTCTGGGAGGCTGATCCTTTATTAAAATAAAGTTTGAAATATTTGAAACTTGTTGGAGTAGTGCTGACTTGTTGGGTTTTTAGGATGGATTTCTTTCTCTTTAACAGGAAAGACGAAGCTGTCTCTGGTAAAAACCCAAAGCTGTGGGTTCAAGCTGTGTGGGCATTTTGCATGTTTCTTCTTGGTATCATTCCACTATGAAAGTGGGAAAAAGTGTTGCTTAGGCTGGTGTCAAACGATTTTATCAGGGCCATGTTTCAAGATAAGTTAAAATGCTTTTATACGGAAACTGCTTAGAGTGGAGGAATTGATACCCACTTTATGAAATGGGATTAATTTTAATTACTGTTTTATAAAAATTGGTATTATTACCCTCGGAAATTCTTTGATGGAGGCTTGTCTCTTGCTTTGTACACACCTGAACCTCACTGATCCCAGTTTCCCATGCGTGGCTTTTTAGAGCCATTCCATTGCTCATTTATATGAATTATTCCCTCTAAAGTGAAATGATTGTCAAAGGTTCCAAACATATAAGGCATCCTGCCTTTAAATGTGAAAGCACATGCTGTACCTGTGTACACCTTGTGTTGAGTATCTTACCTTAATTAAACTCATGGGTCTATTTCTTAGGTATGTCAGCTGTCCCTGTTCAGAGAATTGCTGCCACAGTTGCCTTTTCAACTGGAGTTGATGCTGTTAAAAATCTAAGCATAGAATAAGCAATTAAAGCTGAAAACAAGAGTATCTGCATTTTGGTGATGCTCAGAACAACTGGACCTGTGAGACTGTCCAGTTTTTAACTTACAGTGATCAAATGTCAGAATCAGCTTTGTGCCAGCTTTGGTTGTCAAAGCAGGATAGCAGGAATGAGGACAAACCTATAATGCTCAGTGAATATAAGCAGATTTTGCTGCTGCTTCCATTCAGCTACTGATAACAAGGGCTAAGGCAAGAACTAAAAACTACATGGGTTTTAGAGTATGCTTAAATCTTTCTTTATTGGAGTGCAGCTGGAGTTCAAGCAGTTCCAGACTGGCAGAATGGTGCAAGCAGTGGAAGGCATCAGAAGGATAATTGATGGTAGCGCAACCAGTCAGGCACCCACACATGCAGGGTTAAAATACAGAATCCTGATTTGTACTGTCATCCTGAACATCTTCTGGAATCATGACAAGTTGGGAGCTTCAGCCAACAACAGCTTTGATGTTTCTTGAAAGAAAACACTTTTTAAAAATTAACTTGTTAGATTTGATGAGGAAGTTCAAAAATTTGAAAAAAAGGGAAAAAGGAAGTTTCAAAATTTGCAATTGTTTTGATTATAATCTGATCTCTGCTTAAATTTAGTTCTCTGCAAAAACTGTCCTGTTTGCAGTGGTAAAGCTGTGTTGAGTTTAGGTATGGCTTTTCAGAAGTTGGCTGTTAAATGCCTGTGCAGAGAATCTCCAAAATGGGTTAAGTACAGTAGTATGGTCTTTATTAAAAGATCCCCTCCACTCATGGTCTTTTCAGTTACTGGGTTCTTGCACTGGCTATACCAAGTGTCTGAAGAAAGACAAAACAAATGCACGAGAGCTCTGTTTTTGAATGCTTCACTTCAATTGAGAAATGCAAAAAAAAATGAGGCATTTTTGGTTTATTCAAAAATTACAAAAAAAGGTAACACTACAGCTTAAGGATAAGTGAATAATCCCCTTTGTCAAATGTGCTGAGCATAAAGCCTGCAGTGCAATTTTATAAAATAGAACACAGCTTGGATGTGTGTTTAATGCCACTGTAAGAAGTCATTCCATTCCTCGAGTCATCTTCTTTTGGATCTGGCTGGGACATGATGGGAACAGATTCCAGTGCCCTTTTCTTCTGTACTCTGTGCAGCACAATTCTGTAGACCCCCGTTATGGAGCTGCGTGCGTCTCTTCCGCGGTTGTTTTGAATGTGCTGTTCTGTGATTCCCAGATCTTCCAGAATATTTTTCACTTCAATTTCTTCTTCTTTGAGTGTACTGATGTCTGATAAATACTTTGGATCCAGTTTAAATGTCTGTAAGGGTTTTGGAAATTGTATTCCTTGCATCCACTCACTGTTCATAATCAGTTTGACAGAGTATCGCTTGGTTGGTACTTGCTGAAGGACTCCTTTTATCAGTTTCTGGCAATTTTCTGAGAGGCAGGGAGGCAAGGTATATGTCCCTTCAAGAATGCACTTCTTCAGTTTGCCCACCGTATCTGCCCGGAATGGCATGCTACCTGTCATCATGAAGTATAAGAGGATTCCCAGTGCCCAGATATCTACATAAATGCCGATATAGTTTTCATCTCGGAAGAGTTCAGGAGCGGCGTAAGGAGGAGAGCCACAGAAAGTTTTTAAAGTTTCATCTCTTCTACTTACTGTGCTGAATCCAAAGTCTCCCACCTTAACACAGGTGTTACTGGTGTAGAAGACATTTTCTGCTTTCAGGTCCCGGTGAATGATATTATTGTCATGCTGTGGAAGAAGAGGAGTAGGTGGTATTGGTTAGGTGGTATTGGTTTGTTCCCAGAAAGTTCTCAATGGCTACCTCTAATTGGCTAATTACCCTGAAGGAAAAGGGAGCTATCTTGGGCAAATTCAGAAACTAGTATTGCAGCAGGAAAAAGTATTAAATTTAACTTAATTCTCTAAGGATACAAAACCAATTGAGTAGATGGATAAGAAGGATGCTGGGATTTTTAAAGCACAGTACTCTCAACTTGTTAACTAATAGCAACGATTTTCATGAAGCAAATGTGTAAGGACAGCATGGCTAATTCTATAAGATTAGACACCTTCATATGCAAAATCAGTATTTTTTTAGCACTTGTTTTTGCAGTCACTACATCTAAGTTACAGATTTAAATATTTAGTTCACCAATTGCACATTATCACAGATAAAGTAAGAAATTTGCTACCATTACATCCTGTGATCTAATGTCCTATGAGGAACTAGTGGTGGCAGGAGAAAAGAGTTTGGCTTCATAGCACTTCATGTTGCAGGACAACCAAGTTTAGTGGTGTTCTAGTTTTAGAAATCTGTAATACATATACCATAACTTCTACTTTTTTTCCCTGGGAAATGCCGGTAGTAGCTAAGGGCTCAAACTGAATTTGCTCTGCTTAGTCGTGACATACCTGTCCTGATTAAGTAAGAGTTCAGCTTAATCTTTGGAATAACTAGAAGGAATGGACAAGCACTCTGCCTCATCCTTTGGAGTAACATCATACATTATCTGGAGGCAATAAAGAAAGAAACCCTTCAGCATCCTATTTAATCAGTAACAGCCAGAGATCCTTGATCCTTGGGGACTGGCAGCAGGGAGATGGGATTTATGTAACCTGGATGTGATGGCTTAGCACAAGTGAAATGTGCTGAAGTCTCTGTGTACAAATAAAGAGGTTGGCCAGCTTGATAGTCTATGTTTAATTCTAAGAAATAGATGTGCAATTTTGAAATGCAAATTCAGTTCCTGTAGCTGCAGGGTGCCTGTCCTGTGGATAAAATGTTGAAGCTAATCCACCACTTAAAGTACATACAATCATTTCTTCAAAATACATAAGAAATGCATGCTGTTTATGTAAGGCATGAGTAGTGTGGGATGCAGCCTGTACACATCTGACCTGGGAACACCCTTGTTTCTGCCTTCAGCAGAAACTCTTAAGTGGCAAGGAGAACAGGAGCCACTGGAGGGCACCCTGAGGCAATTTTAATGAATGCTGCTTCTCAGACTTGTGGAACAGTTCTCCGTGGGTTTTTTTTGTTTGGTTTTTTTTTTTTTTTTTTTTTTTTTTTTTTTTTTTTTTGTTGGTGGTGGTGGTGGTGGTGGTGGTTTTTTTTGTTGTTGTTTGGTTGGTTGGTTGGTTTTTGTTTTTTGGGTTTTTTTAAGTAGCTGTAATTGCTTTGGTCTCTACACAAATAGCATAACCCTAAGTGTATACACTGAGGACTAGGCAAAAAGTGATTCGCTGGATGTTAGCCTCAAAGATTTGCAGTGAAATGAGGACCAGGAGTTGACTGTCTTTAAGTGGCAGATTGCCACATTCATTAATGAGCAAGCCAGATGTTTGCAACACCTAACCAGCCTCTTGAAGCAGAAGAGTGACTGGTCCTATGTTTTGAAACAGGGAGGGAAGAAACAAAGCTTTGTTCACTGGTGCCCACAGCACATTAGAGCAAACAGAACACTGATGCTAAAAGGGTGATTCCACCCACCAGGTGTTTCCAGTTCAGTTTCCCAAAAGCTGTCAACAGAGAGGCAGTAACTTGAGGTGGATGTCAAAACCCTCAGATACCTTTAACACAGCTCTTCTATAGCATTTTCAGAAATGTGGGTCTGATTTTGGGTAAATCTACTGTTGAAAGTCTACAATAATACCCACAAAATGTGTAGTGAGAGGCAGCATATCTGTGTAAAGACAACTTACCATGTGCTTCACAGCAGACACAATCTGGGAGAAGATTATTTTACACTCTGTTTCTAGCAGCTTTCCTTCTGTACTAATTTTAGTGAAGAGTTCCCCACCTCCTGCATACTCCATCACCAGGTGCAGTTTTGAGAGTGTCTCCACCACTTCATACAGCCTGATGATATTTGGGTGGTGCAGCTTTTCCATGCTGGATATCTCACGAGACAGCAAACGTTGAGTCTTCCGGTCTAGCTTTGTCTTATCCAAAATCTTTATTGCAACTTTCTCTGAGAAGAAGAACATTTTTTCTGTGTTGTTAATGCAACAGGTACAAGCAGTAATACTATTTACACACAACAAGGCTTGGCTGTAGAACTGCAATAAAATTTCACCTCATCAGTGTAAATGGAGGTGCAGGGACCTACGAAACCCTGCAATCTTTCACACAACACCTGCCCTTTCTATCTATGACATCCTGACATTCAGTTACTGGGGTAACTGAAGGCTGGTAGAGTATTCTGAGAGTTGATCAAATCATCTACTACCTTGGTGTGCTTTGTTGTGACAGGCTAATACATGTCTGAAGGTACAGCATCTGCTTTTGGTGTTCACAGCTGGTAGAGAAAGTCTGTGCTTTTGTTGTTTGCTCAGAGTTCCTCAGATGAGCCAGGTACTTGGGGACTAATGGAGATACAAAATTTGTGTGGTTTGTTTCCCCCCAGACAGACTAACTTGTGGGGAATTTAGAGGCTTTGGCTGTTTTATTCTGAGCAGTGGAGTAAGTCACAGGGATCCTGTAAGACAGCAAATCTAGCTGACATACGCTGTTCTGCTAATGTGAAGCTGCTGCTTTACAGTCCTACGTGTTTCTGGAAGCCTACAGACTGAAGACAAAGGCCTCAAAACACTTATATATCTGCACCACATCATCAGGATAGCTCAGCAGTGTGAGTAGGTCAATCACAGTTGCCCTTATGTTCCTGTATTAGGCTGTAGGCTACAGCTTCTGAATACAGCTGGTATTTGAAGGATTAGTCTGGTTAAAACAGGTTTACTGTGGCTTTGTATAACTTGTCAGGACAGCAAAATTAAAATGGATCACAGCAATAAAAACAACTGTTTATTCCCGGGAAGAAGGGATTCTTGGTTGTTTGGGGATTTTTTTCCCTCAAGACTATCTTAGTTAAACATTCACAGATTTCTTAATAATTAATCCCTTTTTAAAAATCTTGCAGATAAAAACTTCACCTTAGTTTCTAGTAAATGGGAATAAATTAGAGGGGAAAAATAGGTGTTGTTCACTTGTTGCTATAAGAAAAGAGTGAGAAGGCAATTACATTTTTACATATTTAGGTATAAAGGCATTCAAGTTTTTACTGAATTTTATCAAGTTTTAACTCAAGTTTAGTATTTCAACATACATAAAGGATAAGTTAAGGATACTTACACATGTAAGAAAATTCTATGTTTGGTATATTTACTTTTTTTTTGTATGCTACATATCTCAATTGATTTCCCTACTGAAGTGCAGTAGATGCTTAAAGCACATGTGATTCTTGTGGTGGAAGGTGCTGAATTATCCCTTGATGTGTCTGTTTTCAGGAGTGCTGAGTACAGGACAGTTGTCCTGGGCACACTGCCTCTCTCTGACCTGAGGGAGAGCCCCTCAGGGCAGCAGGTACCTCCTGTGTGGTGTGGAGGTGGATGAACCAGGAGGAAATGCAGCTGCTGGCAGTGATGCTGGCAGTGCTCTGACTGCTGGCCTAGGGAAACACCTTCGTCATGTTCACAGCACACGGATCTCCTAATCCAAGGGGAAAGAGCAGCAGCTTGCAGTAGGTTATACTTGCACAACTAAATGACTACAACTTGTACAATCTTCACCATGCAATTTCATCATTACATATTGAACTATAGAAGTTGGGGATCTTAGGGCTTTAAAATAAAATCTTCTCAGTTAGTATTTTTCCCTTTCATTTTGCTCTACTTTTCCTCCTGGTAAGTTCCCTGCAAAGTTTTAAAAGGAAAGAGGAGGGGAAAAAAAAAGGTTTAGAACTGAAGAGCCTGATCGTACTCAAACACCACCATAAATCAGGACCAAGCTCATTTAAATCTACATCATTGCAGTTGCAAATGTATGATGTGCAAAGAAACCCAGCCCACCTTGAGTGCAAAAAATCTGACACCTTCCTTTTCTTTTCTAAACTCTTCGTTTCTGCTTCCAAACAATGCTTGGTTTACAAATCCTCTACTACTCTTGATTAGCAGCTGTGCTGAACAGAAGACATTTTTAGCAGGCAGCTTATTTACCAAAATAATTACTAAAAGAGTTGAAAGATATTTTGATTGACTATTTGATTGACTATTTGACTATGAGGTTTGAAAAGTGCTAGATGAAATCTTAGTAAGAGAAATTAGGAAAAGGTTGGGAAATAATTTCAGGAAGAACTGGTATATGTTATGATGGCTGAAGAAAAAAAAAAAAAACTAACAAAACCAAGTTAAAATTGCTTTAAAAAAAAAAAAAAAGACAAACTGGGTGCCTAGACATTCCTGCTTTTGCAAGTAGTGTCACATTAGACAAACTTCTCACTAGCTATAAATTTTGGATGCTCTTAATTGCTTCTATTCATCTGTACTCTCACACTTGCTTTGCCAGCTTGAAGGTATGTAAAATAAAGGCTTAGGAACTTAACAGTCCTTAGTAAGAAAACTCCATTAACTTCTGGAGAAAATCTCAGCTAAAATTCAGAGTGGACAAAACCCCTGAACAACACAACACACATAGAAACATAAATCAGAAAAGACCTCTAAGATCATGAAGTCCAACCTGTCAAGCCCACCACTAAACATTGTCCCTAAGTGGCACAATTACACATCTTTTAAGTATCATCAGGGATGGTGACTTCACCAGTTCACTGTGAAGCCCATTCCAAGGCCTGAACACCCCTGTGGTATAGAAATGTTTCCTGATGTCCAATCTAAACCTCAGCTTTTCCTGGCACCATTTGAGGCTATTTTCTCTTATTCTGTCCCTTGCCACCTGGGAGAAGAGGCCAACACCCTCCTGGCTACAGCCTCCTGTCAAGCAGTTGCAGGGGGTGAAAAGGTCTCCTCTGAGCCTTCTTTTCTACAAGTTGAACACCCCCAGCTCCCTCAGCTGCTCCTCACAGAACTTGTGCTCCAGAGCCTTCCCCAGTTCTGTTGACTTTCTCTGGACTCTTCAGCACTTCACAGTCTCTCTTGCAGTGAAGAGTCCATAACAGATGAAATAGAGGATGTGAGGTGTGGCCTCAGCAGTGCCCAGGGGGACAATCCCTGCCCTGCTCCTGCTGCCCACACTATTGCTGATCCAGCCAGGATGCCATTGGCCTTCTTGGCCCCTGGGCACACCCTGGCTCATGTTCAGCTGCTGCCACCAGCACCCCCAGGTCCTTTCCAGCCTCTCTGTCCCAGCCTGTGGCACTGCCTGGGGTTGTTGTGAGCCAAGGGCAGGACCCAGCACTGGCCCTGTTGAACCTCACACCATTGGCCTCAGCCATGATCCAGCCTGTGCAGATCCCTCTGCAGAGCCTTCCTGCCCAACAGCAGATCAACATTCCCACCTAATGTGCTGTAACCTGCAAATTGACTGACATTAATCAGGGCTGGTCCCAATACTGAATCCTGTGGAATTCTGCTACTGACTAGCCCCAGATGGATATAACTCCATTCAGCACCACTCCATGGCTCCAGCCATCCTGCTTTTTATTCAGTGAAGAGTGCATCTGTCCAAGCCATGGCATCCACATCATAGCACCAAAGAATTTCCTGTTTTCTAAACAACAGAGACAGTCCTTGTGAGGGAAACAGGGTACATCACCCAGTATGATCCTTAAGTTTTTTCCTCTCTCACTCTCTCTCCCTCACGTGTCCTGCTGCATCAGATCACTAGGGCAACAGAAAAGCACACATATGTAATTATTACAAAGGCTCATCTTAGTATAAAACAAAATTGTTTCCTCTTTTGATACAGGGTGATACAGGAGAGAGACCATATTAAAACTGGCAGTTACTGAAGAACTGAACAGCCCTCTGGCACATACACCAGAGAAACCAGAACAGTATTAATGATGAAACCTTTTATTTATATCATCAGATTAAAAAAAAAAAAAGACTTGCACTCATTAATGCTGTGCAGGAACACCACTTCATTGCCAACACAACAATGTGTATCTGTTGCAAAAAACAATCCTCTTTGGCAGTGGTGAGTGTGTATACATGAACGCCTATGTGCATGTTCCTGTTCTTCTGTCCATGTACTGTATTTCATTAGCACAGATAAACTCACAGAGATGAGTCAGAAAATATTTATCTTTCAATCTTCCTTCCTCATGACAGTTACAAACTTAGCATCAATAAATCAACTCCCTTTCCAGTGGACATTTTAACAACAACAACAAAAAAAAAAAGTTAAAAACAAATAAAAGAAAAATAATTCGAGAGATTTCTGTTGAAAAATAATGTTTTCCAGAAAAAGAAAATGTACTGTTTTGGTTTTGATATTTAGTTTGTCTGTGCTTACTGTATTCACTGAGGTTCAAAATTTTTCCATCAGCTCTATTCAGATTCTAAAGCAATCTGTTCCCTAAGTAAGTTCAACAAACGGTTCATCCAGATCATATTTCTAACTGCCTTTCATGAGCATTCCTTGTGTTCCCAGTACAGTAGCAGCATTTCCTCCAACAGTAAGCACATAACAGTTACTTCCGGAAGAAAAAGAAATATCACAGAAGAGGAAACAACTTGTGGGCCAAGCAGAACAGAGAGGCTTTTCTGAAACCATAAAGAATAACCAAAAGCATAACCAAAAACTCAACACCCAGTTAAAGCAACCCTTGGGTATTGGCAGGCTTAAACGAGAAAAGTTAAGTGCCATCGTTTCTCCCCTTAGATTCCCAGTGCAACAGCTGCTGCACCTGAGGAATAATTGTGAGCTTTCGCCCCTCTTAAATCTGGGCTGAAAGAGGTGATTAGAGCAAACAAAAGCAGATAATACAGTTCTGGGGCATATCTTGTTCTCTCTGTAAGAAGATGAAGGGAAGGGGAGTCAATCAAACTGAAAAGTAAAAGTTAGAAGAAAAGCAAGACAGTAGTGTACCAAAACACAGAGAAAATGTGTCATCCTGGTGGAAAACAACAACAATTTCTATTAGTGTCAGACAAAGAGAGAAGAAGAAACCAGACAGCTAATGACAAGTTCTTAGTTGTACTTTATGACTGGAGTGTCCACTGCAGTTACCTAGCCCTTCTAGTCCTCCCTAGAAGCAGCAGATAGGGTGCTTTGCATAATTAAAAAAAACCCAAAACAACCTGACAATTCAACACAAACATCAGTTTGGCAATACCAGAGCTTGTTTCCCTGCATCTGTTCCTCCCACACATTTTCCTCCCTGTAGCTCCATCCCAGTGTTTTACAGTAAAGAATCATGAGCAAATTAGTCAGTTAAATGGGTATAGCATTTCTCACCAAAATTACCAAGACCAAATAAAATCTTTTGTCCATAGTTGCAAAATTTATGATGAAACAAAGGCACCCTTGCTACCTCTGGCTGCAGACAGAAGCATGCCAAGGCTGCTATCCTGGGCATTCATCACCTGTATCCCTGCAGGCCAGGAGCTGGGGTAGGGAAGAGAGTGGATGGACAGGGCAGGTTATAGGAGAGGAGGCCCAATACCACACTTCAAAATGTGGAGTGTTTGAGCCACGAGATAAGATGTATTAACTCCATGAAGTGCAGCGATGAACTCCTCCTGTAATAGCTGCCATGTAGAGAAAATGTTTCTAGTTTCTTTAAAGCCTAATCCAACCCTGAGCATTTATGTGTGACCCTGCCCATAGATTAACTCACAACCATTAAAAATACACACATACTCACACAGACACAGAAGTACACACACATTCTATATGTGTATTTTAAGGTTCATATGGAATCTTTCTTCCCATAGGAGACCATTTATATAGGTCACTCAGCATGCCTACCTTTGGTTAGGGAATGTATTCCAAGCTTCACTTGTGAGAAATTCCCACTTCCTATTTCTCCTCTGACTCGATAGAAGGCAATTCTCTTTCCGAGAGTTAATTCTTTCACCACTTTTTCATTATGAGCCATATCCTGCATTAGTTTCTCAAATGGGGTCAGCCTGCGCTGCTGGCCCTCTTCATCTCCTTCATGGCACTCCTGGTGCCCATCATCTTCTCTGCTGTCCTCATGATGCCACCTGGAACAGCGGTATTTTCCAAGACTTCCTTCATTCACATATCCTGTTGTCATAGTCTATAGGATAATCACTTCCCCATTTAACAAGATGTCTCAATAAGTTTAAGCGAAGTAAGTCTGTATGAATATGCAATCCTGCACATTATGGACACTGTGACAAATGCAGCAAAAGAAAAAGAAATAGCAGCTTACAGAAGGTCCAAAGACTAGTTTGGAGATTTGTTCAAAACCAAATCTGGCACATCTACATATTGCATGTCCTGTTCAAAATCAGAGATAAAACTTGAAGCTGTATACATCCATTTCTCACTAATAGAGTTCATGTGTCAGGATCTTCAGCTGCAAGGTAAAAGAGGCTTCGCAATTAAAACTGCAAACTTTGTGCAAGAAAGCAGCCAGTGTTCACTGTCTACGCAGTACATTTGACACATGCAAAATATTTGACACAAATATTCAGATTTTAGCTTGATTCTTTGAGAACTAACTTGATATATAAAGGTTTAACCAAAAGCTGATTAACTGCTCCAAATAAATCCAGATATTTCTAGCTAATTTTGAATAGCTGACCTTAAGAGCGTAGCTCTCCTTGATTCTGGTAAAAGTCCAAAAGCTGACTGTAGGGATTGCTTTTGATTCATTCTTCAGCCTGTGAGCTTGTCACTGTACCTTGGAAATGTCACTGTGTGCAGAAGCCTTGCTGCAAAAAGTATGCTGCCCCTCTGTTTCTTTCCCATGGTGTGTTCAACAAAGCAACTGATTCTGGAAGATGACAGGAAAAGCATAATCTGTGCACCAGGCAAAAGAAAGGCTGCGCCTCAGTATCCCTGCAGTCACATGGCAGGACAATACAGGATTAAGTAACTGCAATGTCACGTTAACCCTCCTTTATTTAGATGAGCTTTCTTTAACGCCTTGAGCCTTCTCAAAATTTTGCCAGATGCATGGTGTTCCTGAGCAGACAGATGAAGAAAGTAATTAAAACCTTTACATAACAGCCATACGCTTCACTGAATGACAGTGTGACCCACACCATTTCATCAGTTTAACTCTGGCAGCACAGACATAGAAGTACTTACCCTAAATACACAAGCAACCACTTACCTTTAAAGCAGCACACAATTTTTTTCTTCTTTACCCTTCTCTTTTAACCTTGAAAGCCAGGAGTTGATCAGCAAGTGCTGATCGTGCAGCTGCACGCCTGAGGGTGGTGAGCTAGGCATGAGAGCTGAGACAGCGCAGGCAGAGGCACGCTCACCTCCCCTGCTCAGCCTGCAGCACACCCAACGGCAGGACACGGGACACGCCCGGCTGCCAGGACAGATGCACCAGACTGAGGGGGAGTCAATCAGACCGCTAACTCTTCGCCTGAAGCTTAGGTAGACAGTTCACCTAAGGTGCCACACTAGCATGTGGCACTAGGGCATGTGACATTTACCAGGTGGAGCTGCCCTCTAAACCCCCCAATCTCCTTCATGAGCCATAGGAAGAGAGGTCAGAGGCATGACCTAAGGGCAAAGAAAAGGCAGCTGGTGATGGTTTCATTAAATGGGACCTGGAGAGGGACAGAAGCACTTATCTGCTCCTTCAGAGAGGCCAAAGTGACTGATCCATGCTCTGGGACACTGCTCCCTGCCTTGCGATGCACTGAAGAAATTTTGCAAGTCACTTTACCTCTCTGTGCTGTGGCCACGTTGCTGACAGACAAACTGCCCCAGGGAGAGGCAGAAAGCCTGGCTTTCCCTCCAAGCCTGTGACTCTCTCTGTCACTTCTCTGAACCAGAGAAGTGACACATTTACTGTGTGTGCTGCAAACTTAATGGCTGATGCAATTTGTAACTGGAACAGAGGGAGAATTTACTACTTCCATAATGTCTTTGTTACTCTTCTTTGCTTACCCACGTTTGAAGAAAAGGGCGTTTTCATGGTTGGCAGAAACTTAAAATACTACATAATTGCATTATTCTCTGGATCAAATAGAGTGAAACCCCTGACAAACACTGTACATGTACATACAGCTAATGGCAAATCCTGATATTAGGGAAGAGGCCAAGCAACAAATGAGAAAATTCTTCAGTATTGTCCCACCAAACCACTCTTTCTTAGCACCAAATTCCCCCTAATTTTGTTATTTTATAGCTTGGAAGAAAAAAATATGAAAGGACACCCCATCCCCAGGCAAACTGAAAAACCAAACCCCACACCTTACATTCTGTTTTTCCTCCATTTGGGAAAAGGACAATTTCTTTCAGGATTGCTTGAATTCTGGCCCACTGGTTTTCTGTTTCTGTTTCACATCACAACAGTAAAAGTATTCTATGTAATAAAAAACTTTTTATACTGTGTATTTAAACTTGACTGTATATTAGTTTTAATGGTGGATGACAGTCTAGAAGGGCAGGGATTTTGGAAACCACTTGTCTGCTGTACAGTGCCACAGCAATTCAGAGGCAGAATTCTGGCCCCCATTCTGCTCTTTGATCTTAAGAACAGCAGCACAGGTTGCCTGTATGAAATGCCTGGAAACCTCCACGAACAGTCGATGTACATGCCATGTACAAACCAGAAACTATTATTTAAACAAGTGTCTTTAGTTGGGCAGTGACATTCTCACTTCCAAAGAATAGCTGTAACTTATGGCTATAACCTCCAGAGAGCCAGCTATGGACAATTCTGCTCCTGCAAAAGAAGAAACACAGAACTACCACCATCTTCTGCAAAAATTATCAGTGCCCTTGCAGTTAACTGGCTGCACAGAAAAGACTGACTGTGTAGGAAGAAGGATTTCCAAAATAGACTTGTGTAGACAAGCCCCTCCAGAATATATTCCATCAAGGCACAGAAGGCAGCTAACCTAGTCCATGTGGGTGACAGAGACAATCCGTATGGGAATGCCAGAACCTTGTGGGGACCGAGGAGTCACGAGAAAGGCAAAACTGCATTGAGGCATCAGCACATGGCTTTTCCTGAATTTGCTCCTGCAAAATTTCTCCTGCTGCTCAACATGCTCTTTTTTAGAGCACAGGCTACCATTAATCTCCCTTTCAAGCTTGACATGTAACTGTCAACCCCGCAACCTCCTGGCACCTGGCCAGCTGGCTAGGTTTTCCCTGTCTTTTGAGATGAGCTATTTTAGTATTCCTGTTTGCAGTATATATACCATCTATTTATGGCCTACATTCTTTCCTGTAATCAAATCCAACAAAATCTATCCTGATAGCATACAAAACAGTTCTAAGAGAGAAGGGAAAACCATGGAAATCAGGAGTGATTCAAACACAGTGAAGAACCAACAATTTATTTTTTTTCTCCAGTCTGGCTGACTGGTGACCAGAAGAACTTCACAGGAATTTATCTGACCGAAAAACTTAAAAAAAAAAAAAAAAAAAAGCCAGCAAAAGAAAACCAAAACCAAACCACTATAAAAAGCAACACAAGACTGAGGGAACAAATGTTATCAGTCCTTTAAGACCCGTGCCAGCCTAACACTGTTGTTGTTTAACCTTGTTTTTCAAACTGACATTCTCCTCTTAATAAGTGCTAAGTACCCTCAGGGTTCAGCTGCAGGCTCAGTTTAAACCCTGCACCACAACTGCAAGGAAGTTCAGAAAGAAGGGGAAAAGAATTAAACCAAGAAAGAGATCACTGGGTATACAGACTTTGGTTCCTAAATCCCATCTTGACGTATAGATAAAAAGTGACCTGGTTTAAAGAAGCTTTGAACGGGGCACATGAAAGCACAAAAGCAGCTAGACCAGTGCTCTGCACTGTGTTTGCAAATTGGTCCCTTTCATTAAACCTGTTTTTCAGAGAGGCAAAAATCCATTCAAGCTATTACTACTTAAACTGCTGCAGCTCCTATTAGAATGAATGTGAAAGAAGTTACACAGTCTCAAATTGTCAGAATACCATGAAGTTTTAATGTGGATGTCACTGGATATTGCAACTCATTCACTAGAGTTCCCTTTTCAGCCCCTCTTCTGTCTAGTCTGAGGAGACAAGGATTTTTAAGGTATTTCCCTAGGGTAGGGAATTAGTTCAGTTTTTTTAAATTGAAGAACAGCATGTCTCCTTTCTAGTAGATTATGTGCCATCTCTGGAACAAATCTGAATTTAAAGTAGCAGGGATTTTTTTTTTTTAACTCATCTGCTCGAAAAATATCAACCCCATTTTTAAATCACCTTTAATCACATCTTTGAATGTTCAGTTGTTGCAAGAAAATACAACAATCTAGTACACTCCTATGTATAGAAGACCTATCTTTTACAAAATATTAGAGCCCACAGAACAGATCAGCAAGACCTGTAGTGCAGATCACAGATGACATTAAAGCTCTGCTGTGCAGAGACACCACAGGGAAAGTAACAGCTCAACTTGTGTGCTTATGCTCAAGTAAGACTGAGTGCAAGGCTGCTGTGGCTAAACGAAGTCAACATTTGTTCAAGGTTTGTCTTGAGTACTTTATTTTTTAAATTTACATGAGAAATAAGACTCTCAGTCTTGTTTCTGTGAATGCCAGAAAACAGAATGTATAGAATACAATCCCGAGCTTCATGTGAATTGTTTAAAAACCCCCCAAAACCCAACTATTCAAAATATAAAATATAGCATGGTTACAGGCTGAACACAGACCTGTATGTTCCCAGCTCAGTTAGGAGGAAATACCAACAGGGCACTAACCATGGAGAAACCTCCAGAAACTACTTGCTCTCTCTGCCCATGCCCACATGCCACCCATTTCTGTGCATCCCAGAATTATTACTGTCAGCTGAAACAGCATTCAGTTTGCCAGTTATTGTTTGGCAAAAGCCAGACATGAAGAACACAGTTCTTATCACCTTCCTGCTCTGCCTGGGAATGCTCTGATAGCAGGCAGAGCAGTGAGCCTGGGCTGGCAGGGCATCACTGCCAGCTCTGCGCTGCTGCACTGGGCAGGCTGGAGCCACAGGGTGAACTCGAGCTGCAGCACTGTGACCTGTAGATGGTGGGAACAGCTCTCAAGTGCTCCTGCGACTGAGCCACAGGAGGTACACACACCTCTGGAGGGATTATGGCCCACACAGGCCACAGTGGAGCAGGTGCACTTCCAAGGACAGTGCCTGAGTAAATCTATGCTGCAGCAGGTATAGCCCTGAGGAGACTGCGGCTCACAGACACAGCTGCACTTGATGCAGGTACAGCCCTAAGGCACTGCAGACTATGGGTAAATCCAAGCTGGTGCAGGGGCACGGGGAGCAACCCATTGCACTGTCAAACCATGACATGTGTGACTCAATCCCCTTAAGGGTCTTTACAATATAAATTATTCCATTGTTCTTAGCCTAAGACATGGCATTGTCTCCCCACACAGGGAACATTAACATATGCAGTAACCCTGGCTGAAACAGAACATAAACACTTGCAAGGCTACTGTGCAGAATCTCGCTCACTGGCCACAGCACCAAGAAGGAAAGCAGGAAGAGATAAAAGACAGTTGTACTGTACTCACTTATTACTCACACTTAAATGCCTGTTCTACACAACATTATCAAACAAAACAAAACAAAACAACAAAAAAACCCAAGAAATTCTGGTAAAAAAGGAAAAAAATAGCCAAAAAATACCCCTCTAGACTGAAACACACTAACTGTAGTCTGCAAGTTAATTCAACAATTGTAACTTAGAGCAAAAGACAAGGAACTCTGTAACCTATTTACAAATTTAATAAGCCTGAGTCCTTCATACTGAAGCAGAATACAGGTGGACGCTGACTCAAGTGTCCCCTAACCTCAGCGGAAAGACTGAAACCTTCATCTTTTGGATGGATCCCACAGTCATTCTGGGATAAACAAACCAAATTACTTGGAACTTGATGGAACACGATCCCTCAAGGCTTTTACCTGACCAGCCCGTTGCCAGATCTGCTGACTGAGCACTATACAGCACAGGTCACTGAAGCACAAAACTACAGATCTAAGCAACCTCCCATGTTTATTTAGCCCAACTTCCTTCTTGCCAAAACCAGAGATGAGAAACAGAGGAAAAGCACACTGGTGTGCCCTGTTTTTAGGGCCTGTCACTGAAAGATCTCTCCATGTTATTCAACAAGCTAAGACTCCTGCATCGGGTATTGCTCCAGCCTGACCCACCCAGAGGGGCCCCGGGCTGGGCACAAGCACACACTCACCTGCTCGGGCTGCAGCTCAGGGGTCCTGCAGAGCCACTGGCGGGCACTTCATGTGACACAGGTGTCAGGGCAGAGCAAGCTCACCTTCCCACCTCCCCAGGGACTATCTGCCGACAGGCTGGAATAAGCTCTTGGCTGCCCAGAGCCCTCAGCAATCAGAGCTTACATAACCCCACCAACACAGGTCGGGCGCAGCCCAGCTGGTAGAGACTGACATCAAATCCACTGTCTGCAATGTGCAGGGTGTATGGAAAAGAAAATCAACATAACACAAACGATACTAAGCAAGCATATAAAGACTTGTGAAATAGAAACTGAAATGGGGGGGATGCAGGGGAGTAAATCCTTTCATCCTTTCACAGCACTGCTGATAAAACAGCTGGAAAGATAATTAGAAGCAATTAGTCTTTGAATTGTGCAGAAAAGAGCATTACAAACAAAGATTAAAAAATAATTTATTAGTAGAATCTATTGATTCCCAGGTCTTTGAAATACATGGGAGTGATTAATTTGAAGTCTGACTGTATTTTGAAATTAAATTTACCCTTTCAAAACTTTTGCCTGGCCAGTCTATTTTATTTCCTTCTTTGAGGTATAATGCAAATGAAGTCAATTTGCCTAAGAATTGTTCTTCCAAGATAAAATCAGTTTCCATTAAATATGTATTCTGAGTCAATAGATATGCAACAAAGTCTTTATTAGTATTTTAAATAACAGAAAAAAATACATCTAATTCACTTATTTTGCTAAATATTAGTTTGACTCCTTTTTGGATGAAAATAAAACAAATTCTCTAGACGAAGCAAGCTATAGTCCAAGATGTAAGAAACAGGCAATACTTAGGGTCCTGCTGAAATTAGACTTCACTTACATCAAGAAAATGACTGCATATTTAGGCAGATATGCATCACTAAGAAGATAGCCTACAATAAAATCCCCCTCTTTTTCAAAGAAGAAAAACCTAAAATGTGCTCCCATACAAGGGAAACAGAAAATGTTCTGGTTCATATTGTCTATCACAGTTGTCTTTCACTACTCCCCATTTACTTACTAGCTGGGCCTTAGCAAATATAAACAACTCTTGTTAACTCTTACAAGGTAATCAAATTTAGTTGCATCATTTTATATGCACTACTGTGAAAAGTACTGAGTACTAAAATGTTAAGCATTTTAAGATCTTTTTTCAGTGTAACTGGGCAGAAGATAAGCAGTTGGTATTATTCTCCAGAGACCTACTTCAAAATATATAAATCCTGCACTGCACTTTTAAATACACTTTATACTGACTGGAGTTTCTAATTTTTCAGAGTAATCTCTAAGACCCTTGAGATTTAACCTGAATCAGTATTAAGAAAACGTTGCATTACAGTAATTATATTCCTCAATAATAGAAGACACAGATGTAGAAATGTAATACCCACATAAAAGTGACAGGAGAACAGCATCATAAAGACTGTCTGCTTGGTTTTAAAAATGCTGAAGAATTATCCTCTGAAAGTGTTGTTGCAACTTCTCTGTCCCTGCCAATTGTAAACACCCCAAAGTGACTGCACCTTTGAGAATTCTAGAGCTTTTAGAGAAAAAAAAAATCTAGATAGAAAGATAGCTATTTGTTTTTCTCATCTCACTGACCATTAGTCTAGAAATGACTAGAATACACCAGACCACAACAAGGAAATGGAAAACAGTCCCAGACATATCTCTCCAGTAATGTACAAGTGTGCCCCCTTCTCAGACCAAAGGGGTCCCCTCGCCATGCAGACCACATCCCTTCACACCAGCTCCCACCTCTGGAACTCTGTTTGGTACCACAGGCTGAAAAACCTCTGCGGTGCACTGCTACCAGGTTTGCCAGCCATAGGATGTCCCCGAGCTTTGCAGGCACAGAACCACAGAGCAGAATAAGTACAAGCTCCTCTGGGTTGCTGAAGCTTTGATTAACCTTTGGAAACTGGTTAATGTATAGCAAATCTTCAAAATGTGGCAAGGAGCTTAGCAGAAAGAAATCTGATCTTATTTGACATCCTGTAAGTTGTAAGTCACTAATCTATGTATGAGACATCTATATAAGACATCTTGCCCACTAAAGATTCCTCTTCCACTGGATTGAGAATAGAAGTGAAATTAAAATAGGAATTTTTGAAACGGGAATTTAGAGAAATGGTACAAAGTCAGCAAGAAACACTCAAGACAGCCTTACTGCAAATGGAAATGTTCTATCAGCTTCACCAGTGTGGTGCATATGCTAAGTGAGGGATATTAACCCAAACAAGATGAAGCACAACTCTTGATTTTACTCTTCTTTTGCAACTTTGGTTTCAGTATCGCAGCTTAATGCTTCACATGCATCCTAGGCTTCTTTTACAAGCCTCTTTTCCCTTTTTCCTTTTTACCTGACCTGGATTTTGAGTACTGAAAAATTAATAATGGTGTCTCAAACTGAATTTCCAAATGCAGCAGTGTGTGCTGAGGAAGCTGCTAGCACATTTAGGCAACTGATCTCTCCTGCTGAAAGGATCAGCAGGGCAGACTGTATTTGAGGACAAGCACAGACCAATATCCTGGGAAACTGCAGAAGAGGAACACTGCAGAGCTTCAAGCAATGTAGACCTTGCTACCAAGCCACTGAAAAACAGAGTCATGTGAAAAAGCTACTACATCTAAAAATCCTAAAACCATGCTACTTTTCATATCACATTTAAACAAAAAAAGCTTTCCTGAATTGAATGAATATTAATAAATTTCACTAGCATTTAATTTCATTAGCTAATCTTATAGACATTTGTTGAGTATCTGTCTTGGAATTATTATTATTATTATTATTATTATTATTATTATTATTATTATTATTATTAATAATAATAATAATAATAATAATAATAATAATAATAATAATAGTAATTATTATCACTATGAAAATAAAGGGTTATGTGAACTATATTTCCTTAGAAAGAGCAGAGTAAAACTGAGCAAAAAAATCATAACAGTTGATACTTGGTGAAAATGGTAACAAGTAACACATTCAATGTTCAAGCTTAGAGAAGAGGTTTTTTGGAGACAAATCCGCAAAAATGGAAATTAAGAACAAGTCCATGGTATTACATGTAACTCCATTGTTACACATAATTCTGTGGTATTATACAGATACTAATTAGATTCCATGATTCCAGGGAGCATAGATTCACTAAGGAAGCAGAAAGCAAATATATGCAGAAGTACAGCATAAACAAATTTTAGAACATCTTTAAACTACAATCTTCCCTGCAAACATCCACTCTTGTGATGCAGTTCTGTGAACAAAGACCACACTTGCAACACAATTCAAAATACCAAGTTTATTTAAAGTATAGGTAAGAGACTCCAGTTTCTCACCTTGCCTCAATTTTTTCCTTAAAGAAATCTACAGGAAAATTTCAGATTAGAATCCAGAAATGTATCTGAGACTAGAGGTATGCAGATGACTTTATAAATCATTCCTACTAGACTAAAGCTCTGAAATAACAACCTATTTTTAAATAGACAACCATGTAATGCTGCTAGTATTTCATTCACTGACTAATCCATCCTGGATTTGCTTAATGCTGCACCCTTTTCCAGTAGCCTTCTATCAGCTCAAGGAAAAGCAGCTGTCCGAGTGCAGCAGAACTCAATGAAAAGGAAAAAAACCTCTAGCTTCATTTTATTTTTTGAAGTCGGGGAAAAGACAATAGGAAAACAATCAGTGGAATTAGTATTAGTTCATAACTAGTGTTTAAGAGAAAAGAGAAAGAAAAGAAAAACAAAATGGATAGAGTATGTTATAAGAGTCTATACTACTTTAAAGGTGCAAGTTGCTTGAGCACAACTTTTTTCCATTTATCACTGTAATTAAATTACAAAACCCATTGAGTGGGAGCTTTGGAGAGACACTTTAGACTGAAACTGCTGTTTAAGTCGCATGTACACAAAATTATTTGCCAGCAGGAAAACATACTCAGAAAAAAAAACCCTATGATGATTTAAAACCATAATGATGGTTTTGTATACTACTAAAGGGGCACACAGTGTCACTAGTGGTTAATGTGATTGTGCATGTAAAAACATAGAGTTAAAAGACTTGCTAAGGTTTTGAGGACAGCTTTTGCAAATAGAGAAGAATGGGAACAGACAGAGAGGAACAGTCTGTTCAGTTTTTCCAAACCCAGAAGGCTAACCCCAGGAGGCCAGCAAGATAAAACAAGAAATGCTTATGCTGCTCTGAATATGACAGAAGGTCACATTCTCTCAGGACAAACTCTGACTTGTCAAGTGCTGGGCAGGATGTCACCTGTTGTCAGAATGACAGTCAAAGCCTCTGGCAGTAAAAGGCCAAGTTCTCATGTGCTGGGTGCATCACCCCAAGCTCAAAGGCATGATGGCAACACTTCTGGAGAAAGGGCACCCTTTCATCTTCCTGACAATTAAAAAAATGTATCACGAGGAACTGCAGCATCAAGACCAAAATCTTTTTACTCTTCACAGTATTTTGCAAATGACATTGTATCATTTTAGCACCACAGTGTGACAGCAGGAAACAGGTCAAGAAATCAAGACATACAAAGAGTTGCATGTTGTAACGTCTGTATTTTCAAGTAAAAGGGGATTGATTTGTTTGATCTCCTGTATCCTCAATCTAGTAAATAAATTCCATTAAGAATCTGAAATCTCTCAGGAAACAGACTCATTATCAGCTCTGAAGATGTGTGCTCGAAGAAACTCTCCAGCAAGCATCTCAGAGCAGACACAACACTGTCCTGGTATAATACTACCTGGTGAAGTACCAGAGTTTGAACTGATTTGCTGGCACTAAGATTTTAAGCCTGTAGCTTAAAGATTAACTGATTTTTCTGGTTTCTCCAAAGGTCTCTGATTGAACCTTCACTAACACTATTTACTCTTGTGTCTCTCCAAGCATTTCTCAGTTCCACAGCACTAGCTGAGAGAGAAGAAGAAGAAAAAAAAAGCATATCTCTTGCATCCTCTTCATATAATTAGTACTTAACCCAGTTAATCACACCATTTAATCTGATGACACCATGCAGAGCTCAACAGAACTGGAAAGAGATTATTCTCATAACCTCTAAAGCACAGGGCTGGCATAATTTGGCTAACTGGGCCAAAGAACTTCATACGTTTCTCTCATGTCTCTCAGTGTCTCTCATTTTGAAACGTAGGGGCCCCCTAATCACTCTAAAAGAAAGATACAGTTATTTACCATTCTAATATATAACAGTGTAGAATTATTTATTCAACATAAAAAACCCAGAAAACCATTAATTTGAAAGCTCACTCATGATTCAGAGCCAGCATCAAGCCTATATCTTGCACCCTTGATACAGAATTCCACAATTTTTCATAGACATTATATAAAGCTGAACATATACACCATTTGTGTGCATTGCTGAATCCAAAACCAAGCAAAAAGACAACCACTCCTTGTTGTGCTCTCTTCTTATTTATGAAAAGTCAATTAGATGTGCATACGGACTTATTGTTCACTCTAGACAGTGGAACAGTTCCTGCTTTTTACCCCCAATAATGATATTCCTAATATTCCTTCAAGATGCTCCATGTATTTGTTCTCTGTAACAAAAAAAAAAAAAATGCACAAAAATTACTGCTTGATGTAAATTCACTGTACAAAGGTAAAGGAGTTAACTCAATAGCTTTAGTGGATTGTTACTCTATGCCCAAGAACAATCACACACGACCACAAAGTTGAAATTGAACCTTAAAAATTGCTAGAACACAACTGCTAGCCCAATAGATGTAATGGAAACAGTGGAGTCTCATTTCTGATGGAAAGGGGATCTGTTCACTTTTTCTATTTGAGTATCAGCAGTGGAATTTCTCATCATGTAAAGGAGTCTTAGCAATATATTTACTAATTCTGGAAGTTCTTACTCCATCTCTAAATGTAAGACAGAGTTCTGAGCTTTAAAAAGTTTTGCAATATTACTGAATCAGACAAAAAAAAAAAAAAAATTATACAGGGACTTCTTATATGGCTCGATGAAGCTGAGTTCCTTTCTTCCTCCCATATGGGAATTCCAATTCTAACAGAGTTTTCATGCAATTATTATTTCCCAGAAATTTAGACTTTAATTCTGATTTGTAACTTAGTAATTCAAGTAACACAGAAAAAATATTGTAAATAGAGGCATTTTTTCATCCTCCTCAGTTGTTTCATTAAGTGACCTAGTGTTTGAACTTCAAGAATCAGACAAAAGACAGGCATCTTTTGAGCATATCTTCTTCTGTACTGAAATGCATTTGTCAACCCCTCTACTGGCAAAACGTCTTACACAGATGAAAATTGTAGTAGCAGATGTAAACCTTGACTGTACAAATTTTACAAATAGAACATGAGTGCAAATAACCTTTAAAACTGCAGAGGCCTTGGCAGACATCTCCTGTTCACAGCCCTGAAATCCCTTTCACACACCATGCTATATTTACTGTTGGGAGTATTAGTGGAGACCAAAACCAAAACTGAACTCCCAATGCTAAAGCTGCCAAACTACACAAAACACTTCTGAAGGATAAAATTTCTGGGGAATTGTATTGCAACTAATTGTCATTTCAGTCTACCAGCTGAAGCAGATCATCTGGACAAACCCAAGTTCTATATGCTTTTAAACAAAACAAATAAGACCAACAGAACCCAGGTCAAAAGAGCTTCTGAAAAATGGTCTCATGACTGGAGCACTTATACAGACTAAGGTCTGTGTATTTGAATCCCTGACCTGAACCCAGAAGAAGGAACTCAGATGCAGTCTTTCAGTGTACTGTCACTGCTCAACTACCCTATAAGCACTGAAAACCATTAAAGCAAATTTCTACAAAGCTGGAGAGAGGGCAATTCAACGGCTGTGATGCAGATCCATGTAGCAATTCACACACAAAAGTTAGGTATGCAACTATTACACCCTCATGTGAAGGAAAGTTGAGAAGTACTTTCTCAACATCAGGGTTATGGGCACAGGTCTATGGAAGACACTTGAATAAACTAATGTGATATTTAGCAAGAATTAAGCTTCAATTTCAATGTGTTTGTTCCATTAAGTACAGAAGTTTCAGTAACTCCAATATACATTCCCATAAATATTCAATATACTTTGCTTAACATCTACATTTTTATGTCATGTGTAGGGCTATAGGTATTTCTTAATTTTAATCTTTTACTTTCTATCAAACATTCTCAGATGGTCATTGTATCCTGGATCACCAAAGACCAGTAAAGAGGATGATATAATCCACATCTGGGAAAAAGGCCAAGCCCAGCTCTTACTGGTGCCCCTGGTCTTTGATTCTTAAGGGAAATCTGCATTTTACTTTTTCCCTACTTAGCAAGGTTATCAGCTGTCTCAAGTGATATCAAGCAGTCAAAAGGGGGTTAGGACAGAAAAGCCTGAGTGATTTAAAAAAAAAACCCAAAAAACAAAACAAAACAAAAAAGCCAAAACCCCAAAGAAGAGCAAGAACAAAGACATTGAAATAAAATACTCAATCTTAATTACAAGTGAACTGCTGTCAAGGGAACTGTCCAAACCCAGCTGATTACACTTTGAATTAAGATAAAAATTAGCCATTCATATTCTACAGAAGAGTTGATATTTTGCCCTAGTCTGAACTAGTTTCCTTTGATGTTTTTTCAAAATCTGCTCCTTATAGAATCTGAGCATTTTTCAACCTGCCACGGGTGTCCCCAGCCTCACAGCAGATCTCCAGGTGCAGTCCCAGCCTCTGGGTGACACCTGCAGAAATGCAGTTCCAGTGACAAACACAAGCCCTTAATGATAGTGCAGCTGGCCCTTGCCCTCGCTGCAGCAGCACAGGTAAAGGAAGCCCAGGCTCAATGTGCTCCCTTCCAAGCACAGGGATACAACACGTACAGCCACAAGGGTGTGCAGTGCCTGTGGTCAGTGTGGTGCTGCAGCTGTGCAATGCTGAACTTCCCTGGAAAACTGAAATCCCTGTGCTCCTTGTGGCATGCTTTTTGGTATCTTAAATAACCCTGCAAACTGCTGAGAGTAAAGCAAGACTTCCCTATTAAATGCTAATGGAAATGTGCCATTGGGAATTAACCACTGACTGCTCAGTCATCAACTCTCCTTTGATGCAATTACGCCATGCTTGGGCAGAGAAGTGGAACTTTATTTAGGAGCAGAGCCACAGGCTCAGTCCTACACTATAGTTTTTGGACTTGGGAATGAGCTGAAACAGATTCTTCCACCTGAGTTCTGGAAAACCAAGCTCCTAAATAAAGATTCTGTGGAACCTGTAACCAATGAGAAAACCCCTTGGGTTTTTTGCTTTTCTGCGTGAAATGGAAACTGAAAATGGGAAACATTGTTACATTCTCCTTCTGTAATTATAAGCACAGTTTCACGCTGCTCCTCTCAGCCCACAATTAGCTCAATTCATGGTGGCAGGCAGGGCAGAGAAGACAACTGTACAATCAACTCCTGTGGGATGAAGAAAAATGAATTTTTTCAACTATGCTGTCCAAAACTTGCTGTATCTACGAACCTGCTGTAGAGAACAGGCCTGCCATTTTACAGAAACACAAAGAGACCACCTTGCACATATGAACTAAGCCTGCTCATCTTGACTTCATGAGACCGTTCTCAAACAAAAGTTCAAAAGTACATTTCCACAAGCTACAGGAAATGCAGTGGAAGCAATAATATAGTAATTGCAAAATAGTAAAACAGGGATCAGGTCACAAAATTAGTAGTTGTCCTGAATTGTTCAAAGACAGATGAGTTTTCAGGCACACTCTAATTGCCTTGCAGATAATATGTTTTCTAAATTCCTTCCATATTAAACACATTGTTATTTTGCAATTAGAGCTTTAAAAGTCATGATAGTATCAGCCTGCATCATTGCACAGTGAAACAACCAGACTATCTTAATGAGGGACTAAAGGGTCCTTATACTTCTGATACAATCTCTAAAACATAAATTACATAATAATTCAGAACATTTAATTAGAAACACCTGAAAAACATGGTGCTTGGGACACTGAGCAAAGTCATACACTGCCATTACAACATGAAATTGCATTGTGGTATAACAGTGTCTTTCTGAGAAGGTCGGAGGTGTATTGGCTGGACTCTGGGCACTATTTCCAGTGAAGTGAATAGAGAGCATTTAATCCAGCTGTTACCCATCTGCTCAGAATTAACAACCTAATTTGGAAACTGGATTACACTGCATGCACAGATTAACGCACTGCTGTACAGCTGCATGGATTTATGATTGCCATGACAACCATCAGAAAATTTAATCCTCCCTGCGCAGAGCAGACCTGTCTCCGTGCAGCATTAACAAGACTTATCATTAGCACAGTCATACATACAATGATTTCATTGCAGATATAATATATCTGGTATAATTTCTAACTCTCTCTGCATCTTAAAATATCAATTCACAACCTGAAGAGATGCTTGTATGATGCACTAATGCTGAAAGCAATGAAAATCCTCGGATACTATCTGAAATGTGCAATTTCTTAGAAAAAATTAGTGGTTTCCAAATAATTTTCCAGGATACTGCATAAGTTTGTGTCTATTCCATTAATGTAAGAAAGTCAATATTACCCTATAGTTCCCACAGCAGGTATAGTCCTCTCGTATTTCAAGCAAGCGATACACTGATTTCTGTTTTGGAGTTACCTTTCTTGATAACTTCTTTTCCTTGCAATCAGGAGAGTTTTTGGTTTCATGCTTCAGGAGAGAAAGTCAGGAAACTGGACAGCATCTTCAGTTTCACTACTGTCTGCTTGCAGAATTGTTTAGTCTGTGTAAAAAATACTGAGAAAAATATAAAAAAGGGGAAAATAACAGCCATCTGGGTACTTCACAGGAAGAATGAGAGGCTGAGCTAAACAATAATTGCCAAGTGTCCTAGGAGAGAACTGTCTATGAATAAAGGACTGGTTTTTTTCCCAAACACACAGAAGAGCCATGCTACAGATTTTTTCTGTTAGCCAAGAATTTCAAAGGTTGAAGTTTATATCCCAACTCACAGTAAATATCATGAAGAGAAGCAACCGTGCCCAACTTCTATGGCTTTGGAACAACAGTGCAGGCTAAAACGAGCCATGAAGAAATTGTGTGATGTTCCATCACTTTTCAGTATGGTTTGAAATCATGTGCTATCCTTTGTTGTGTTCTTTCAGCTCAGCGTAACCTGGCCTCTGAAACAGATCAACAACCCCAAATCCTCCTACAAAGAGCAACTTCTGAATGTGTATCTCACAAGCATCTCTGTCACATGCACCTCCCCCAGATGAAGCACGAGAGCTGCCACAGTGCTGCCTTTCCTTGGGTCAGTACCTCATGGAGTGGGAACTTGCAGGGGCCCCACTCCAGAGCATTTTCTCGGTGGTGAAACCCAGAAAATCCTGCCAAGTTCAACCTACAGGAACCAAAGTAAAATCCTTTTTAGCAAAGGGCCAACAGACGAGTTTATTGTAATGTGGCTGCAGTATGAAAAACCCAGCTATCTTCCAGTGCAATTTATTTGCCTTCAAAACAGAATCACTACATTATAATAAATTATTTGTATTTGCAATAGTGCAAAATCTGTGTTAGTTCACAAAATCATTGTTTTTCCATCTGGAAAATCTAAGAACTCCACAACTAGACATTTTTTTAAACACCCCAGACCTACAATTTTTAAAACAACACTCTGAAAAGGTCCCAAACAAGCAACTGTAAGGAGAACTGGCATGTTCGGGTATTTTATTTCCTAATTCCCAAACAGAATGACTATCTAGGACTAACTAAAATCTTAAAACCCTCACCTCTATTTGTTGGATAAGGTACTATTTAGAAAACAACCATCATTTAACGAAAGACGATGATAAAATTTAGATGACAAAATTAAAAAGTTCAGGAAAAATAAATAAACTCAACTAAATTATTTGCTCATTTCCATTCATGAGATTGCTCAGGCCCTGAGATCTGCTGCAGATCTGCCAAAATATTTTAAAATAAATTACTTAGTGCTAGAAAAAACATAAGCCATTTAGGACCCTTTTTCCTAGAATTGTATTTCTTAAATTATGGTGGGTTTTTTTAACATATATAAGAGCAAATACTCTTTTCTCTCTGATAACAAGCACCAGTTTTTAGTTATCCTGAACTAGGGCCACTTAAACAGGCTGGAACACCTTTGCACCCGTGATATCAACAAATCCACTTGGTGTAGCTGAACTGAGACGCCAGACTACATCCATTAAAAGGAGAGGTCCTGAAATGACAGCTTTGCTCCTGATACTAAGCTGTAGGCACAGGGACTGTCCAAAGAATTAACAAGCCAACGCAGAAAACACTGCAGCATGCCCCGGCTCTCCCATGGAGTTTGTCGTGTATTTTGTAGGTCAAACACGGGATGAGATTTCCTTGAATCAAAACTTTTTTGCCTCAGGCTCCAGTTAGGCCCAAATGTGAGAGGGGCTCAGGTAAAACACAAGTATATCTTAAACCATCTACATTTAAGTAACAACTGGATCCCGGGGGGCTCACGCCGAGGTCCTGCCTCATGCTGCTCGGGGGGTTTGAGGGACGGCTCTGCATCAGGAAGATGCGGGATGGTGCACCAGCAATCCCTTCGGGAAAAACCGCAGTTCTCCTGGGTTGCAGGGGGCCTCTGGAGATTATGGCACTATCACCTGGAGCAGGTGACACACCAAGGCGTCCAGGTGGGCTTGGAGCCTCTTCATGATTCCACTTCGCTAGTGTACTTTGTCTCTAGGCAAATCAGCACACCGAGTAAAGCAGCAGCGAGGCGCTATTGCTGAAACTACCGAAACTCCTCCGGCGGCATGTCGGCAAAGGCAGGCGGGGAGGCTCATCCGTCGGCCCACAGCCCCGGCCCTCGGCTGAGCTCCCTGCGGAGGGAGCCGGCTGCCCCCCGCCGCCTCCTCCGGCTCCACTGGGCCCCGCGGCCCGACCCTTCCCGGGACCCTGTCCCGGCACCGGCCCCGCCGGCCCGGCCCGGAGCCGCCATTTGCTGCTATTGGCGGCCGCGCCATTTCCGCGCCTCACGGCTGCCGGCCCGGGAGCTCCCTCTGCCCCGCAAAACCTTCCCTTCTCCTGAGGGGTCAGCTGCTGCGGAGACCGGCAGGTAACTTGGGCTTAAGTCATTTGGGAAGGAGGTTACAGGGGACGGAGGAACGGCCCTGGGAAGGAGAATTCCTTCTTGAGGACTGCCTTCCTCCATGTCCCCCAGGGTGAGGGACCAGCCTCACCGGGAATCGGGACAGGCGACGCTGGGCACAGCCACAGAGCATCGTTCCTCTGCTACAAATCCATAGGAGCAAACAGCCCAGCTGTGCTTACCAACTACAGCCTTGCTGCCGATGCCATGGAATTGTTCAATTTACAGTCAACTTTAAAAACTACACAAAATTTAGGTTTGTTGGTCAGATGCGCAATCAGATTGTTCCTCAAATTCCACCGAGACAGACTTTGCCTACATGCATTTATACCTAATAAAGTTTAGAGCTGGGCAGCTAAGTAAACAGCCCTGTTCCTTCCATTTTAGCAGAAGACAAGCTGCTTATTAAAAGCCAGGTATAAATATAATACCTAAAATTTACTTTCATGATTAACATGGGGCCACATCCTTTCCCCTGCACAGAATCTCATCACAGATTACTTGCATCTCAGAAAACACAGAACATAAGAAAAGAATGCAAGTTACGTTAATCAAATTGTTTGAGATTTTAATTGATACCCATGTTTCTTTTGTAACAATTTCTCAAAGGCTGTGATGAAACACAGTAATATTGAATGAAACTAAATAAATAAAAAAAATAAACAAATACCAGGAAACAGTTCTGCATTTGAAGATGGGATAGAAAAACCTGATTTTAACTAAGATCTGTAGTATTACCAAGAGCAATAGGGACTGTCCTTGCAAAAATTCTACCTGTCATTTAAGGCTTTGAAAATAAAGTTTTTCAGGAGTTTGGAGCACCTCTAATCTCCAGCAGTAATTAAGACATTCTTAACATCCCTGACCACAGACAAGCATTTTGTAAACAAATCTAACTTTACAGTAAAAAGCTATTAATCATATTAAAAATGAGACTGATCCTTTACACTGGAACATGCACTTAACTGCCAGGCACTCAGTTTTCCTAATATATTGGATAAAACAAATAATGCAACATTTAATGGTTTGTATTGTTTTATTTTCTAATATTGATTAAAATATTTACACTTCTACTTTTCAATCCACAGTTTAGCACTCATACTTATGGCTTTTACTTTTATGTTTAGCACATCTTTTTGTCAAGTGTAGCACATCTTTTTGTCAAGTGTCAGAATTTCATTAAAAAAACCCAAGAACCTGATACCATATAGACAAGTCTCTGTGTATGTTTAAACATATTCATTTTTAAAAATGATTATTTATAAAAGAGCCTGCTTGTAGCTTTCTTCCAAATCATATTTATCACAGACTCTACCAAGCTTTTTCTATTTTTAAGTGTCCCTTTTAGAGTGTCCTGCTGCATCCAAGTGAAGTCTGTTCCCTCCCTCAGCCCCCCCGCCTCTAAAATTAATGCAAAAGAAAATCAGTAACCGGCAATTTCAAGCAAAAATATAAAGCACTATAACATTACCTACATTGCCTTTTACAGAACTAAGTTCTCAAAAACTCTAGAAACTTTGTGGAAATTCAACCACTCAGTGTTGAAAAGGCACAGGACTTTTGTGCTCAGAGACCTCCAGCAACAGTGCTTTTAGCCCAGACTGAAACCCAAGATCCAAAAATTCACAGGTACTTATTTGCTACTTACAGCAGAACCCCTCAGATTTTACCGATTCTCCTGCTGCAAACATTCTGCAAATTTTTACAAGACTTTGCTTATACTGCAAGAGGAAAAGAGGTGAAATTACTTTTACTTATGCCCAGGAATGACGTATCAATGATACAAGCTATTAATTTCTAAAAATCTCACAAAGTTGTCTGTGTCTGTGGCAGTTTCTGTTCCATGGCACTACATGAACGGGGAAGTATTTTTCACATATGAGAGAAGTCTAATTGTACAGGAAGAAAGCTAATTTTGGTCCACTTGTCCAGCTTTCAATGGACAGCATATTGGAAAGGTGACCAGTGACAGTTCAAAAACCAATGTAAAAGTTAACAAAAATAATTTGGTATTTCATTCTTAAAACTGCAGTGTCATTTATTTGTCCTAGTCATCCACTTTTGCATTTTGTGTGTCCACTAATTGTGTTTTTAAGTCTTCAGCTTGCTCATTATGTTCTTCTTCTGCATCATCTGCTTGATTATGATCCTTTTCTTCTGCTTCTCCTTGATCAACACTTTGATATTCTACTTGTTCAAGGTCTGATCCATCTATAAGTTCTGCCTGTACTTCTTCCATCTGTATTTGATTTACGTGTTCAACATGTAACTGCTCCACATGAACTTCAGCACCTTGTTCAGTCTGAATGTGTTCAACTTCCAAGTAACTAATCTGCACCTGTTCCTGTAGTTCCTCCATCTGTGTGCCTTTCACTTGATTGTCCTGTATGAGATCCTGGTGCATCTGCTCCACAGTAACCTGTGCAGGATCCACTTGTACCTGAATTACTGGTAGGACATGCACTTGCTCAACTTGTTCTATTATTGTCATTGATGTTACTGGTTCAGCTTCCATACCTTCCACTGGGAGAACCTCTTCTGTCACTAATAGTTCTGAAACATTGTGCATTTCTTTGAGATGCCTTCTCAGCTCACTGCCTTGCATAAACCACAAATCACATAAGGTACAGTGGTTGGGTTTGTCACCAGTGTGTATTACCAAGTGGTCTTTGAACTGATCCCAGCTGTTAAACACGCTGTTACAAACCTGAAACAAAAGATACAGTGTGTTAAACAGCGCCAACAGAAATGTGACAAAATACAGTGCCTATCTGAGATCATGGTTTCAGACTGTATAGCTTCTTTCTACTTGGATTTAACAAAAACATACACGTTAAAAGTAAAAGTTGAGAAGAAAGCTTTAAATGAACAGGGGATTTGATATTTATTTTGACTTTTTTTAAGAATGGTTAGCTATTTTGAGTTGCACATACATAAGATACTGTTTTGGGTTGCAATACAGGATGTGGCTGAAATGTGTGTTCTATCACCATCTGTTGAAGGTGGGTGGGGCAGTGACCCTCATCTCCGTGGCACATATTATCTGCTAATGGGCCATCTCTAAGACCAGGTGGGGCAATTATCCTCCCTCCAGGAAGAAATCATCTGCTGCTGGCCCATTAAGTCCCTCTGTATGACTGATAAAATTACATTATCCCATGGGAGATGCTCCAGCCAGGGGGAGGAGCCGAGCCTTTCCTACCTAGATAAAAACTGAGATTTTGGACACCAAGATACCTTCTTTCCACTGGATTCCAGAGGAAAGCTGGACCTTCCCACATTATCCCTGGACCTTCAGAGGAAAACTGCAGCTTCTACAGGAGCACTGCTCCAGCTGAACCACATCTGCCACTGCAGGAGGATGCAGCCACCATTTAATGGGACTGCTGCCAACACCCTGACAGACAGGGTGTCAGGCTGTATTCTGACTGTGTCAGTATTTTGGGATTGTTCTTTGTAATTCTGTATTTCTGTTTTAATTTTCCTAGTAAAGAACTGTTATTCCTAATTCCCGTATCTTTGCATGAGAACCCCTTAATTTCAAAATTATAATAATAACTTGGAGGAAGGGGGTTTACATTCTCCATTTCAAAGAGAAGCTTCTGCCTTTATTGACAGACACCTGTCCTTCAAACCAGGACAGATTTCCACAAAATTCATGAGTCAGTAGAGCATTTGAAAGTTTTCTCATCTGAAATTCATGTATCATACAGTATCGTACTCCAATCCATACATGTCTGGAACTAGAGTTTTGGGTGGAAAGGTATTTATGCATTAATAGGGTGCAATGAAAGTGTAATACAGATTTTTGTTTTACTGACATTCTAGGTGCAGTACTACTGAACAATTTTTCCTTATCAACTTGCTCATGACATCTTGAGGTTTAACAGGCTAGGCTGAACTCTCCCATTTTGTGATTTTAAAAACACTCTACTTGAGTGTTTTCAACAGATAAAACTTTTAAAACTCCATCCATCCCTCTCATTCTCTTCCAGCCAAAAGTACTGCCTCAACAGTAGACATGCTATTTTCACAAAGCACATGAGCTCCCTTCCTTCCCTTCAGCTGGCAGTGGACATAAATAGCTGGAAAACAACACACAGAGACTGCAGAAATAAATGAGATGCAGGGCAGAGGAGACAGAAGAGTGGGGTAGAGTCAGGCTTGGAGTAAAAAACCCACAGGCTCAGGAGTCTTTATCCATGCAAATGTGTTTGGCTGTAGAAAGCAACAAGAAAACACATTTCAACAGCCCTTCACTGTCAGCAAATAGTTTTGAAACAGGATGTTCTATCTCTTAATGATTTTCAGTAACAGCACAGAAAGATAATGGAGGGAATATCTGAGGATTAAATCAAGAGCAGGTGAAGTCAGACAAACATCTCCATTTTGCTGCTGAAGTCTGCTAAAATGGATTGTAATTCTACTGTCACACCTTTTTCCCCCAGGCTCATATTTCAGAAAGAGATTGCACATACCGTTTTTAAAACACTAATATTATAGATAAACACTCAAAATTAGTCATATATAAAGATAATGACTATCAGCAATGCTCAGGGACATAATTATTGTTCTTGCTACACAGAATTTAATTCAGTATTCAAGGCACAAACACTGAAAGGACTCATGAAGAAAGCAGTTTTTTCTCCTCTTTGTTCAGTGAACAAAGATTTATTTGTTCAAATTTAGTTCTAAAGAGAAAAAAGTTCTAATAATTTATCCAAGAATTACTGCAGTTTCTGCAGGCTGAAGAACAGAAATCCACATTTGCAACATCTGTGAGAGGATAAGGAAGTTTAGAAAATTAGTTATGACTTGAATCAGCTCCTTAAAAGTGAAGTTAGATTTATCTCAACAGCTTTTCAAATGTGAGTTACACATAGTGACAAAGTACCCTAGCACTCTGTACAGCATTTATTTTGCTTAAAAAATACTACAGACTGCCATCATAAATAATAATTACTTTCCAGACAAAATCAGTATGTTTGGTATCAAACAGAGAATAAAAGATAAAAAGAAATTAAATAATAATTTGTATTTTGGACTTTGGGTTTCACTTTTAGTGAAGTGTGCTTAGAAGTGGGAAAGGCGTAGGTCAGTGTATCAAGAACCTTGGAAAGGAAGCAGAAAGACCAGCAAAGTGCAGCCTAGCCAAAAGAATCTCTATGATTTTAAGTATAATAAGGCTCCACATCAGTAATTCCACTATTTTAAATGGACATACTTAGATGTGAGAATTTATCTGCGTTTTGATTGTACTCCAAATACCTCACAACAACTCTACAACATTACAACTCTACTCACTTCAACACTACAAGGAAGTCTACAACTTCCTTGTTAGAAGAGGAGGGGTAGACACTGATCTCTTCTCCGTGGTCACCAATGACATGACCTGAGCCAATGGCCTGAAGCTGAATCAGGGGAGGTTCACCTTGGATATTAGAAGAAAGCTTTTCATCCAAGAGGATGTTTGGGCACTGAACAGGCTCCCCAGGGCACTGGTCACAGCACTTAGCCTGACAGAGCTCAAGAAGCATTTGGACAATGCTCTCAGGCACATGGTGTGACTCTTGGGGTGTCCTGTGCAAGGCTGGGAGTTGGACTCAATCCTTGTGGGACAAGTCCAACTCAGCATATTCTGTGACTCAATATTATTTTACTGAAGTAGCTCTTAGAACCCATTCTCATTGCCTCTCCTGTTCAGTCCTCCCATACTCCTTGAAGGAGGAAGGTACCTCACACCTCAGACTCACCTGACATTCATATAGCTTCTTTCTTCCCTTTTTAGCGCCAGCTCCAGACTGACAGGCTGTCAGGTGACATTTGAGCGTGCTATTCCTAGCAAAACGTTCATGGCAGTTTGGACATTCAAAGGGTTTTTCACCTGTTAAGACAGATATAAGGGTTTGTAAGCGTATAAAACCACCCATGCCTCTTTCAGGTCTCTCTTCTTCACCTCTCTCTCGTCTAGATTGATAAATATGCTGTAAAGATGCGGCCAACAGGATTATTCTGCAGAAAAATAGATGAAAATTCAATATAAAAGGGCAAAAAACTGATGCAGAGTTATAACTTCCATTTAGAAGAAAGCAAATGTAACAATTACCAGTAGCTTTTAAGGTATTTGTGGAAATGATGTTACTATTCTGGCAAAATATTTTAAAGAAATATGAGCTTTCGTCTCATAATAGTTACAATTAAAGAACTAACAATTAGTCAATATACAAAGTGACATAGTAAAGAGGGAAGTACTTAAATAATACAACCTTTTATTTTCAATAATAATAGCTTATGCTTGAAACTGAGCTCCTGGAAACAAAGCTGTCACGTAATGATTGTGAAATAACAGTGCATCAATACTAAAACAAAAAAATCCTGCAACCAACTTTCCCCCAAAATATACCAAAGAGAAAGCACAGAGGGACATAAATGGGCACAAGCAAGATAAAAATTCTTCTCAGTTTGGCCACTTCATTTCCACCATGGTATCAAACACAGAAGCCAGCTAAGGACAACAGCAGGGGAAGCTGAAAGCAGGTCTTTTTATCATCCAAGGTACTATGCTGGCATCAAGTGGTAATGAACAAAGGGTGTTGCACCATGCACAAACACAACGACATTCAAGCAAATTAAATTACAAAAAAAGCCCTCGAAGAGTGTGTTTCCTCTGAAAGTCTGTAATAATCTGTATAGGTACTGCCACCAGCACCACTACTGAAATAAATGGATAATGAACTCCAAAAGAGGCTGAGCCATTTCAGTGAATACCATGAGGATCAATCCTAGCTAGTTTAAAAGCCTGCATTTTCAGGCATGTGGTAGTTATTGGATATTGTGGGGGAAAAACAAATCTTCATAAATATTTACATGTTCCTAATAAGCTTTTCAAAAGAAATTCACAAGCAACTTAAGTGTCACTTATACACCTAAAAGCCGCAGAAATATGTTAAATGGTGGAAGCATTCCCCTCAATGGTTACTATATGCTACATTTTTGAAGTGTTGTACAGGAAAGGCAGAGAGGACACTAAAGTGCCCTGCAGATCAAAAATCATGCCTTGCCCAAGCAGCTGGTGAGTTTGGAGCTAGATGATCTTCAAGGCTTCTACCAATGCAAACCATTCAGTGATTCTATGATTCTACAGAGCATGCATGGATGACCGAAGAGCTCCTGGACTAACTCAAACACAAAGGGAAGTCCATGGAACCTGATGAGATGCATCTGCTGGTCCTCAGAGAGATGGTGAAATTGTTAAGCAGCTATCCATAAAATTTGAGGTGTGGCAGTCTGGTGAATTTCAAGATGACTGGAAAAGCAGAAGCATAATTCTTTCAAAAGAGGGACATAAGAAAGACCTGGGTAACTGTAGGCCAGTCTCACCTCCATGCCCTAAAAACCATGGAGCAGATCCTCCTGGCAGCTACACTGTAAAGACAGACTGAAAGCATTGGGGTTGTTCAGCCTGGAGAAGAAAAAGCTTCAGGGAGGTCTAAGAGCACCTGCCAGTGCCTAAAGGCAGTGCACAGGGAGCAAGGCCGGAGAAGGAATATTTACAAGGGAATGTAGTGATAATGCCAAAGGGGGAATGGCCTTAAGCTGAAACAGAGTAGGTTTAGGTTAGATATAAGGAAGAAATTTTTTTCTCACAGGGTGGTTATGCACTGGAACAAGTCTCCTAGAGAAGGTGTGGTTGTCCCATCCCTGAGAAGTGCTCAGGGTCAGGCTGAAGGTGCTTCACAGCAACCTGGTCTAGTGGAAGGTATCCTGTTCTTGGTCCCAGAGGGTCAAACTAAATCATTTTTAAGGTACCTTCCAACCCAAGCCATTTTATCATCCTAGTACGGCTCCACTGCTATTTTAATGTAGTTGCTAGTGTAGTGATTGAGCAACAACAGGATAAAATATTTTTATGACATCTTCTCTCAGTCCTTTCAAGTTCATTTCAGCATTCAACCAGTGCTACACAGAGCTCAGAATTTAGAAAGCCTTTAACAGAGTGGGAGCTTTTTCATTCTCCTTAGGAGATCACAATTAAATGCTGGTATCTATTCTGATTTTAAGCTTAAGGCTTTTGAAAATGCTAAACTGTATGTAATTCCATACGTTATACTTATTAGATCAATATATATTAGGTATATTTTGTACCTCTTGTGATATGCTAACTTGCTTTGAATTGAAAATTCTTTTTTGCAAGAGCAAACATATTACATATTTTGGATTACTCTGGTTATCTGCCACAAATTTTCTCCTGAATAGATTTTTGTTAACTAGTATATATTTGAATTGCTTATAGTGGAGAAACACTCCCTGCTTTACAGGGGATAAGGACTTCTCAAAGCTTATAAAAGTCTATAAAAGGAACTTCTAGGAGGTTATTTGGAATGGACCAGAGACAGCCATAAATGAATACTTAGCAGTTCCACATACAGGTACATTCTATTTAAATTAAGACATTCTAATTAAAAGAATGATAACTATTTTTTCCAATAACAAGCTGCAAAAGAAATGGAGCTACTGCGCTCCATTAAACTTTTACTTATGACTGTCACATTAAACAAAAACATCTGAAAGATCAAGACCATGTTTATTTTACATTCAGTTATCTATGTCATTCTCAGTGTCTGTTCACTCAGCAGATTCATCTCAGTGAGATGAAGAAACAATAATCTCCCATACTAAAAAGGAAAAGAGGAGGAGCACAAATCACTTTGATCTTTCCTACCCAGATTTCAAAGAGGCAGATTTCACAGTAAAAAAAAGTGTACTATAATGACCAGAATTTTTTTGCTAGTTTTAGTAGTTTTGCTTAATGAACCAAGCAAATTCAAATCATAAATGAGACAAAACAAGAGCAAGAGTAAAACTTTCCAAACAAGACGGTACAAGACATAATTCTTTGAGGGTATTTTATGTTTAATAGGCATTTACTCAGAAGTTGTTAGATAAAGAAACTCTCTAGATTGTATCCCACCAAGAAGACTTGTGATTTAAATATTTCAACAGAAATACTTACGAGGAAATTTTGAAAATAAAACTAGTTCCTCGGTTTGGTATTTTTGAAGACAGGGAAGGAAGTATTTTGAAAAACATCTTTTAAGGTTTAATAGACTTGACAGAGAAGCTTCCTTACTACTTTCTGGTTTTAGGTACCTACTTTTAATTGACTCAATCCCCCAAAAGTTTACATCAATTTAAAACAAAAAACCACAAACAAACAAAAACATCAACAAACAAACAAAAAGACATACTAGCATTTTAGTTGTAACTAGAAGACAAGTATTTCTAGCACTGAGGACTCATTTATTTTCTTCAGCATATTACCTACTTCCCCAAAACATGCAAAAGTCCAAAATACTAGAATGAAGGCCACAAGCACAGGATTGTAGCAGCTTTCTTACCTGTGTGCTTCCGAAGGTGCTCTTTAAAATGCCCAAAGTGGTCAAACTGCTTGTCACAATACTGGCATACATGTATTTTCTTGCCAGGTCTTTGCTTCTTGCTGGCACCACCTTCATCAAGGTGGTAACAGGTGAGGTGCTGTTTCAAAGCACTCTCTCGTAGGTATCTTTTATTGCATATGTCACACTTGTAATTCTCAGTAGAGTGTGTTTTCATGTGTTCCTTAAAATGGTAAAACAATTTAAATGAACGGTTACATTTCTCACAGTGGAATAAATTGTTCATGTGTGACAGCTGAAGTTCCACAATTTCAATACCTTCTACCTGTTTGCACGAGGGGTCAGTTGCACTATCACCTTCTTCTTGGATCTGGCATTTTCTCTCTCCCTGACGATACTTGCTGGTGATATCTGCCAGAAGAGCCAAAGCAGATTCATCTGATGTACCCGTTGTCTGTATGTACTTTATGGATTGCTCTGCAGAAGCTACTTCTTCAAGCGTTTCAATGTTGTCCTCTTCCACTTTCATTGTCCCTTCACCAATCTCAACCTCAATTTCAACAGGCTCTGATTCTGCAGATGGCAATGTTTCTGTGATAACATTAGAGGTTTCAGCAATCTTCCTCTTTTTTGGTTTATTTTTACTTTGTGCTTCATTTGGTTCTAAGGGTGATGAATTTTCTTTGTTCCTGAAAAGTATTTGCATAAACATGGTTAAGATCACTTAACAATGACATAATTCCTACATAGTAATGAGGTTCTGCATCCAACACTTCCTTAGCTGTTTCTCAAAGCTGAATGATGACATTATCTATGTGCAAATCAGACACAAACTGTGTGCACATCAGAAGCTAATTTGTCCTTAATCTACACTCCTTAGTGCTGTTAAGTAACATTGTTAAAGCTGATAAAATATTTTTAAGTATTTTAAGTATTTTAAATAAATAGCTCTGCTTGAATGATACAAAGCATCTATCAAGAAGAAAAACCAGCTAACCTATTGACTTATCTAAAAATTTGTGAAATTCTGTACTTGGAAAGTAAACTCTTCTAAAATAATAAATTCTTTGGCCTGTCTACTCAGAAATAAGGTTCAAGTCCCTCCTATGCCATTCATCTCTTAACATCTGCACCATGTGCAACTGCAAGCAGTACTTAGAGGCTGTGAGAAAACATTTTAGTTGTGACTTCACACAGTGGTTATATACACACAAGGGTTAACATATCCCATAGTTCAGGAAGGCACACTGCTGACAGATGACATGAAAAAAAGCCACTAGGATCTGAAAGAAGTATTCTAGTTTAATTTTCTGGGCTTAAACAAATAAACCTCAGTTCTGTGCTGTTCTCACTGAGTAACACATACACAACCCTCCTCCTCCAAAATGTCAGGGACAGGACAGCATCTCAGACACAGACACAGCTGAGTGAGCCAATGCTTTCAAGTCATCCACAGCACTACTGTGCTGCAGGTTTTACTACTGATCATCAGTTTCAAAAATAAGTGGCTATCTTCCCATCAAACAGACTGTCTGGAGTAAGCTGTGCTTTTAACCTTCCTCAGCACCATGATGAATCCTTTCTTGTAATGTACTCTCTATCACTTTCAGGCTTTCTAGTAACAGGAGACAAGACTTCGCCCACTATTTCCAAGTTGTGGGAGTCCAGAGTATTCCTCTGGCTTCTCTGGGAGCCTCATGACCCCCTGGCGGGGTCCCCAAAAATCCTCAAATGAGACTCATGTGTCTCAGGGGCTGGATTTAACTCCTTGGAACAATCTACCAACATTGAGTGAAGAAATGCAAGTTGCAAAAATAGAGTGTAAATTAGACTGTTAGAACGTAGAATAAGCAGATTTCTAGAATGTTTATATTAAGGGGCTCATGGCTAGGATGGAGGATTTGGGGCGTGGATACTTTTTCCTCCTTCTTCTTCACTCCATCCATGTTGGAGTGGCACCTTGGCATCCTTCAACTGGATGGGGACAAAACTAGAAATTGTAATAAGACTGTGGTGTATTGGAAATTAATTGTAAATATCTAGTACATAATTTAGAGTATAAAAGATCAGTCCTGCCTCTGCCAGGCAGATTCTGCCCTGGACGTCTGGCGAGCAGACCGCTGTTTGCTGGACAAAGCATTCCTGAGATAACAAACAATAAACAACCTTGAAACCTCTGAGAACAGCCTCCTGCACTCTCTCCTCGGGGAAAACCTGAATTCCAGAGCACCTTAATGTCCTCCTGAGGTGATCTCAAGCATTAAGAGACACCTTGGGCTGTGACACCAGGTCATATTGTCATATGTGTAACTAATGAGGTAATGTAGGCCACAGTTTATAAATGGCACCTTAGTCTGTTCACACACAGGAAAACAGACTAGCTAAACTCAGTTTCATATAGCCTGGATTTCTGATGTCTATGAGATGACATGTACATTGCAAGGAGCTCCTGAATCACGTACCAAAACCAGCCAAGTGTAGCATGCAGAAGGAATAAGAACATGAGCGAACTTCAAGGAAGTGAAATGGAAGGAAGGTGATGAAAAAGTTATTATGGGATTGGCACCCACTTTTTTCAATCTAGACTTTGGCAATGGATTACAGTTTCTAGTACTGGATAACAGGTGCTGCAGCAACATTTGACTGAGTATTGAACCCAGATTAAACTGACTTCAACAGTTACATTCATTCAAAAAGTTTGAGAGATTAATTTTGCAGCAAGAGGTTTTAAGATCACTGCTTGCTCAGAAACAGTAGAAAGCTCCATGAAATCAAAACACCAGCACAAAGCTGTTAATGTTGTCAGATTACCAGAGACATTGGCACTGCCCAGCCAGCTGTCAGTCAGGTGTGGCTATCAGAGACCAAACATCAGTTACCACAGAGTCACGGCCCTACAACATCAGCAACATTTACAAGCCACGTCACTTGTCACTGAGTTCTAGCCTAACAGCAACATTGAGTTGTAGCCTGATATTTTTGTTTTACCCCATGTAATTCTGACATGTATGTTACAGTAGAAGAATATATGATTCTACACAAGTTAAGGAGGTTCCAGCATAAGAAACAGCACTGCAAAAGACTGGCAGCCAGCACTTGCAAAATCCTTATTGAGACTTTCTCCTTCAGTGTTGGGAAGAAAAAGAGACTTATATGCTTACCTGATTTCAAGTGCTTTGATTGCTTCTAGCATCTGTAGATACTCTGCAGCTTTCCAAACATCATTTGCTTCTTCCTCACCTTGTACCATTAGCTTTGCTGTATAGGTGAACTCAATTAGGTGACGGAAGGCCATGTTACTTACACCTGTGTACAGGCAAGAGAAACAAGTTACCTTTAACAATTCCACAGCCTCATCCTTCCAGTGAATCCTGCACACTTGTTTGCACACCATTTTCATCACAGTACTGTAGCTGCCAGTTTCATAAAGATCACACCCTTAAATGGCTCCACTGGATGGGTTGGTTTGGGTTGGAAGAGACCTTTATAACCACCTAGCTCCAACCTCACTCATGTTGGAATAAAAACACCTACTAAGGAAACGTGAGTCTGGAACAGTGGTGGAGTTTTGCCATAACAAATATAAAAAGAATTATAAGGTGGACAAAAAGCTGTTTCAATAATACATACATTTAAACACAAAAAAAACTATTCCTGGAGGCTGAGATGCTGCTCCAGGAATTTAATTTCCTCCCTGCCTACCACATAAGTATTGCTCCATGTGTGGCTTGCTCTGGCATCCCAGCCAAGGCATCAGCCACTGGCCATCACTGACAGCCTTTTTCAGCTGACCAGCTTTTCTCTGGGAAAGTTTTTGTGTAGTACTGCTAATCCTAAAACATATAAAGGGTCTACCTGACTTTCACTAGCCATTTATTAGGGGGGAAAAAAAACAAACAAAAAGCACCACATAATGTCACATTTTCTCTTTCTGTTCTCATTTTTCACTTTTCTTCAGGGAGGCTTTCTTTCCAGTGTTAGTAGCTGTCTCAGAACAACTTAAGAACTAATATCTAGAAAGTTTAACTGCAATGACCAAGGGTGTTCAAGCGTTCAAAGTCAGGCTGGCTACGGCCTTGACCAACCTGGTCTTGTGGGAGGCATCCCTTCCCATGGCAGGGGAGGCTGGGCCTAGGAGATCTTAACATTCTATTACTCCAACCCTAAACATTCCATGCACTGGCCTGTACTAATGATGCTACAATAATTTCCAGCTTGACCACACAAGTCTGAATGCTCTTATCTGCACAAGTCAGATTACCTTCAATCTCCACCAAAGGCTCCTGAGTGAAATCTTGGAAGAATTTATGGAAGAACTGGCTACAGGCAGCAAGAACTGCCTTATGAGCTTTGAAATGGTGACCTGCAAAGGGAGACAGAAAGTTTGGTTTACAGTAACACCTTCCTCCTTCATAGTGCAGAATAAGTGCAGATGCAGAAAAAAAACCCCAGTTTAAACATCTATTCCAGCAGCATATACTGTTTCTCCTTGTAACACTGGACACTACTGAAGCTGGCTCATCCCTTCTCACACAGAACCTTGCTAAAGCTCTGCAACTCAACCAGTTGGAGAACTCACTCACACTCCCTCCCTCCCTCCCTCCCTCCCTCACTCATGTGTTTCTCATTTAAGAAATGAATTACGAGAAATTTCTATGCAAACTTTTTTTCTGTATGTCTTGGGCTCAGCTCTGTATGTCTCATGGTTTTGTTACTCCTGCAGACTGATGTATATTATCACCTCTGCCAGCATAAACCACACAACAAAAGTGGTTCTGCTCTATTCTTCCTTCCAGAGTCTCTATTCTTCTCCCCAGTGGAGGAATGAACATTTATAGGGCTCAGTGATACAGGGATAAAGAAGGCAACATGGATTAGAACTACACAGCTGCACACAAAACCAGCTCCGAGTTCAACACATAAATTTGGTAATGACAGAGAAGAGGCAAACATTAAGGGCAAGTGCTGTCAGTGAAGCTGTGGCTGTACCTGAAGAATATTTGTTTTTCTTCATTTGCTTACCCTCCTTCTCATCTGGACTCTGTAGGATCACTTTTCTTCAAGTGAGTTGCTGCTATCTTTTTAAAGAGTGGGTGGTACTCCTTTAGGTAAGTCTGTCCTAGAGGACACTGCCTATATTCTCTGTAATGTTCATGCATTCTAAGACATTCTGAATATGAAGCAGACTTAAGTGATCTATCACAAACCACCCTTCCTAAGAAAATAGTAAGCACTTGTATCTTCATCATCCTTTTAAAACAGTTCTTACACCCTTAGAACACTTACAAAAAGTGTGTGCTTCTACCTTTTTTAAGTAGTACACAGATACCCGAGAAGCTGCTGTGAGAATTAAATATTATTTCAAGGTGTGGGGCTTTTTTATTTAGACACAGTATTTATAGAAGTTCTCTGCATGTGGTCAGGCAAGCCCAAGAAAAACATTTTACGATGTTTTGGGAATCCTTAAATATACCACAGCAGTTTCAAAGAGGACTTCCATCTGAGAATATTGTAGTCTCTTGTTTGGGAAAACAGAAGCAAAATTATTAATCACTATGATGAATCTTTCGAAGTAACTTGTACAGAACTAAGAATTTGATCACAGCCCAGTCTGACACCTGACCATGAAAAAATCTAACAGCATCCCACCACAACTTTCAGAATTATTCTCTGAATACCAGCTGGTTCTCAGGCCTGCACATACCGTCGACGATCAGAGTGATATCTGTAAACTGGTCCTGCTCACGTTGTTCATTCAGTCTGTCCAAAATAACTTTATAGTGTTCAGGGAATTCCTGGATACAGTCCATCGTTTCCTCAGCTTCCATGGCAAAAGGCCTGGTCTGCAAAACAAATCTTGTATGAGAGTAAGAATATTGTGCCACACAGTAAATACTGTGCACACCCAAGTTATTATACAAATATGACTTAACTAGCACTTTGCCAGGACTATAAAACTAATGGAAAAACTTTTTTTGACCCAGTGTTAGCTGACAGGTAGGAAATGGCACAGCTAATGATGTGGAATATTGTCTTATTTGGGCACATGAAGAAGCAGCCAAAGTGGGTATTTCTTTAACCTACGGATTAGGACCCAACCACCCTTAAAGCAAATACTGCAGGGATGCAACATCACCACAGTTACTTAGCCTACACCACAGCAGCATAATCTCACAATCTTCATATAATTACTTCTTGCAATCCCACCCATCTACTTGGTTAAAAGACAGTTCTTAAAACTGTTAAGTCACGTTTTGCAGCTCATGAACAAGATATTTACTTCCTTTAAATATAGATGCAATAGAGCAGCAGTTTTCAATTTCTGAGTGCATCACAATTGCCAGGGATTTAATTTGCTGTGAAGCTTACTCACCCATCCTACTTATATTTCTTCTTCAGAAAATCAAAATATTCTTTGCCAGCCTTTTGAAAGAGACACATAATGCTTATAATCTGATAGCCCTTCCTCCCTTACTAACACAATAAACATATCTCAGGCTGGGAGCTGCAGAGGATCTCAGACCTGGAACGCTTTAGCAGAACTCAGTGCCTGTGGATGAGATGCATGCCACATACACTGTCCCAGGAATCACTCAACAGCACCAAATCATCAGCAAAGGCCATGGCTGTAACTTCCAAACCTCCTTGTTGGAACCATTGACCATCAGTTTCCAATTTATAGAGGAGGATCAAGTGAGAGACTAAATAACACAGGTGACATAGGGTATTCCTGCTTGACACCTGTAAGGATCTAACTGGGATCTGTCTTCTCACTTTTAGTACCAACGTACGTGAAGCAGTCTGCTGCTTATGCAGCAGCAGAGCATCCAAGTACTTCAACAAAAGCACTTTACAAATCACCTCCAGGCAAAATTACTTCATATCCATGCAAAAAAGCTCATCTTCAACTCCACACTAATGTGTCTTACATTTAGAATGCTGCAGAAACAAAAGAATTATGGAGCTCCTTTTTACACCACAACACACTCTCCCTTCTTGTCTCTCAGAAAAAAGTCACCCATGAAGAAGTCGTTTTACTAAAAGAATGAAATAAGTGAAATAAGAAGCAACTACTTAGGGAAATCCAGCCCTACCTGCTATTGCTATTGTGGTTGCCAACCACAAAAATGTTGCCCACAGAAGTCAGATGCATTACTTTGTTTGCAATAAACCAATAACTACACATTTAAGGTGACACTGATTATTTATTTCAGAGCTGTGCAAGCCTAGGTGTCCAGTGGAATTCCACAGATCAACTACCCAACTATAAAATCTTCTTACTAATTTTACATGTTAGCAAGCAAAAGGATTAGTGTTCATTGGTTACAAGTAATATAATTCTCTCATTAATTAGTATTCACTCTTCCACTGTTTAATGACTTTCTTGGCAGAATTACCTGTTACCCAGTTGGAGCTGATTTCAACACAATTGCTAAATTTGGTTTATTGGTTTCTTCCTTCTTTAGGGGGTTCTGCTACATGTCCTGTGGCCTCTGCATTCTCTGTGTCCACTATCAGTGGTACATCCACTTTCCCAGGCTTTGTTAGCCTGCCCTTAGGTCTGAGATCACTAAAGGATGTCTTCATAAGCTTAAGAAGCAATTCTACCAATAAGTAATTTGTTTTTCTAACACTTGGACATTACTCAGAGATTGTTGGCTGATCTCAGTTTCATGGATTAGACTGCCCTTCTTGCTGAAGGCAGTACACAAAGAGCCAATATAAAAAAAAAAAAATCCTTTCTTAAGCCAATTCTATGTATTCCATATTTCACAGCAGAAACTGTCAGGGTCTTTGAGCAGGTAGAGGAGAAGATGCAGATGGAAGGGAGCAGATGCTGCAGCTGCATTCTCTTTTCCTCATCTATAATGGTGGGTCTAAGAAAGACAGCCAGAAGTTCCCGCCTTTCTTTTTCCATCTGGTATTTCACATAAAGTCTCATGTGGGAAGGTGTCAGCTACCTACTTCACAGTTTGATTATTCTTGCCCATTTTTGATACATTATAAAAGGGCAGATGACTTGCATTTAAAAGCGTAATTCCTTAAAACAAAAATCTGACCCCCAAATCTCGTGATTTTCACCTCCCATGATTTTTGCTTTACTTCCAAACTGACTGTAGGAATACCTTCAAAGAAACACCCCAAATCTCAAAATAATAGTGCAATCTTAGCACACCAAACACAAGATACACTAAAAGGCCTTTTTCTTAGAAGGCTTACAAAACACAGTAAGAAACATACAATTTATGTTAGACAGTTCATTAATTTACACAGAACTAGTAAAAATGTAAATTTACTGTATAACTAAATTCAGTTGCAGCATTCATTGAGTATTCTCATTTCAAAAACCTCAGTCATACTGCACGAAAAGGCCTGACAAAACAGCACACATTCAATGAGAGTGAAAAGTACAGTTGGGAAAACAAAGCAGCCGAGGAAGACGGACAGAAGTGATCCAAACTCCCACTTAGGAGTGGGCTCACAGCTGAGGGACAAGAGTGGATCGCTTCAGTTGTCTGTGCAACTTCCTTGGAAGACTCGTGGAAATACTGCCTTACCCTTATGAGCCTGTAACCCTGGACACATTTCATGTGATCTGCATATGATCCGCCGAGCTGCTTTTATAATTCCACCCCAACGAAACCATGTTATTGTTACTATTCTCCTGGGCTGCATGTGGAACTCGGTGGATTCCAGGCACCCGATGTCTGTTCCCGCACACGCACCCCACAGGCGCGGGCGGGAGGGGCTGGGGCGGCTCGGAGGAGCCCACAACACCGCCATCTTGGCAAAGGGGGAGCCGCGGCCCGGCCAGTGCAGGAGCTGGAATTCCTCATGCACGCTGCCGCACGTTTTCCCCAAAACCAACGCTCAGGCGCGGCGCGGGCGCGATGCCGCTGCCGCCGCCCGGCCCCGCAGCGCGGACGCGGGGCGCTGCCGCGGGGCTCCGGGGCACAGCGCCCGCCAGGCGGCGCCCCTGCCGCCTGAGCCCCACCCGGGGCTCCCGCCACCCGCGCGCGCCTCCCGCGGGCTGCGGCCTGCGCTCCCCGCGGCCTCATTGGCGGTCGCCGGTGTCAGTCAGAGGGACCCTGGCCAATCGTGAGGCGCGCGCAGCGCTCGCCCCGGGCGCAGAAGCCAATGAGCGGCCGCAGAGTGCCCGGAGCGGGCGAAGGCGGAAGGCCTGGCCCGCGCCCAGGGCTGGCCGCGCACGGTGGATCCGGGCGCGGTGCGAGCGGCGCCGGCAGGCACGGGGACCCGCGGGGCGTCCCGGGAGGGGACCTGACCGCTGCCAGCCCGAGCCTGGCGCCCGGCAGCGCCGCCGCCTCGTTACTCCTTATTACGTCATCAAAACGCGCATTAAATCGATCCCTTTTCAATTCCCGGCCGGGTCGCGGCCCGACGACGCGGCGCTCCAAGAGGTGGGGAGGCGGTTCCGCCGGGGACTCACCGGGAGCAGCTCCTCGCCGCGCCGCTTCTCGCTCCACCGCCGCCGCTTCCTGCTGCCCGGCACGCTGGAAAGCGGGGCGCGCGCCGGCCAATCCCGACTCGCATTCCCGGCCTGCCCCGCGCTCACCTTCCACGCGACAGGGCGCGCGCGCGCCGGGGGGCGGGGCCCGGCGGGCGGGGCATGCCGGGAGTTGTAGTCCATTTTGTGCAGTGTGACGGGTTCAGGGTGACAGAACAGGTGGCGCTGGATGGGACCATGGTGGGTCATCTGTTCCTCTGGAGCAGGATCGTCCAGACCACACGGCGCAGCATTGTCGCCAGAGAATTCTTCAGTATCTATGAAATTAGTCTCTCTGGTAATCTGTTCCAATCATCATGCTGTAAAGTTCTTCCCCATGTTGAGGTGCAGTTTCCTGGGCATCACTCTCTGCCCCGTTGTCTCCTGTGCTGTTGCTCAGCGGCACCGAGCGGAGCCTGGGCCATGCTCTGAGGCCCAGCTCCCTCTGCCGTGTTTCGCAAGAGGGACACTCCAATCCCTCTGTCATCTTTGTTGCTCACCTCTGTTCCTCTTGCAGACGAGGATTGTCTGTGTCTCCCCTTTTAGATTGTACGTTTTGCAGTTGCATTGCAGTACATTCCTTAGTCTGGCACGCCAGAATATTTTGGAAGGCCGGTGGTGTTAGAGCCACATACACCGTCACAGGCAGGACTCACATCCACAGGATTCCCTTCATCCCATGTCCCCCCGACTCTTACAGCCACTCTTCCATGCAGTTCTATAACACCATCTTACTTTATAATTTAGATTGAGCTGTGCACAAAATGGGTGTTATAAAATGGTGTCAAAAGCCTAAAAGCCAGAAGTGCAATCCTGCCCAGCCAGGCTCTCTGTGGTGCCCAGTGGGCTATCTGGCTGAGCACCTTAGGGAGAGATAGCGAGTGAATGGCACTGCCTGCATCCAGCCCCTCTGCCATCCTGTCTGAGCACTGGCAACGTGAAACTCAGGTTTCTTTTCTACACTGGAGTCTTCAGGGCACCCCTAGTCATCCAGATTTCATGTCCTGCCACCAGATGAAAATGCACTCGTCCAAATAAATCAGTATAATAATTTAACTTGTCAGAAGAGATAGCATGATTGCCCTTTGAAAGCCGCTACGTGGAAGCTGACAAGACAAGATCAGCCTCATACAGTGGCTCTGATGAGCTTGCCTAGGTTTAATTCCTGAAAATTGACTTGTTTATGAACTTCACCCCTTTTCCGTGGTGCTTATTGCTTAATAGCCTTGTTAACATAACAGTACTATTGCTCTTGTCAGTAGGTCTGCTCAGACAGTTATTTGCAACTTAGGAGTTGCCTGCCACACCCATTCTTATTTTTTGGTACACAACAGTACATATGCAATGTGGATGCTTCCTGCGTTTAAATATATATGAAGGTTTGTTTTAAACTAGCAGAGATCTAATTTTTAGTGGAAGAACTATATCTCCAATAGTTTATAATACAAACAGAAATACTACTAAAGCTATCACTCAAGCAGAGTACAAAACAAGAATTAAAATTTTCCGTTTCAGCACCTTCTATCAGTGTTTGTGTCTTGCTTGTTTTTGATTGATGTATGGTTTGTTCTGACCATTTACTTTTTTTCCCATGGCATTTCCCACTGTATTTCTTTTTTGCTATGGCTTTCACCATCTAGTTTTACTGTGAGGTTAGGCTGAACATTTTAAATGAACAGTTCATACTTGGTCGTAATAGCTTTTCAAATATAAAATTACACTAAGCTGTAACTCTTATGTCCTTTTCCTCTCTCTGAGATGACTGTGTCATTTGTCAGCACTACTTCTAAGATTTCCAAGAGCTATGTTACAAAACAATGCAATTTCGTTTTAGTAAGCCTGAAAACTATCTCCTTTATAGTGCATTTTATTTACATAAGGAAGAATATGTTTAGCAAATATCTAAAGGATCTTTATCAATATCTCTAGTTCAACCTGTATTAGCCATTTACATGCCTAAAAATCACCTATGCTTTTCTCCTTTTCCAGAATCACCTCAATGACACTAGAGAATCTTGTATTAATTAAAACAATATGGTAAGTCTTCTGGACATAACATTCAGCTGAGTTTGGGAAAATTACTGAGCATAGATGTTCTCTTTTAGCTCCAGCCTCTCACAGCAGCATTGAACAGAGCTGAGAGCATCTGTCCAGGCTGAGTGTTGTGAGCCTCTCCCAGGGGAAGCTGTGAGGTAGCAAACATGAAAAAGAGTACTAAACTAATAGTAGAAAATTGTGAATCACATATTTCCCTTCTTTAACAAAGGAAACACCTCTTTGTCTGAAGAAATGCAGGAATTAATAACCTGGAGATGTGAAATCAAGAGTTCAGGAGTCCTGCTTATGGGAAGCATTGAGCAGACTGTTGTTGCAGGTGATTCAGATCATAAATGGAGGCCAAAAGGGACCAAAGGCCAAATCATCTCATCTAATGGGAGGCCATCCACCTGGCAGCCTCTGACCTACATCCAGCTTACTGGACAGCTCTGACTGGCTCCCAAAATGGTTTTGAAAGCTGCTTAGTGCACTCATAGTGTACTCAGATTTCCCACATCAAAACCAAATTATTCAGCAGGCAGGTACAGAATACAAGTAGCTGCAGTGTGGCCTTTGCTGGTCTCTTTTACTAGAAAAAATCTTGCAAACTCAGCTGCTCATTTCTGTAGTGTTATCAATCATTTGCAAGAAATCTCCTCTGTATCAGACAAGCCAGTACATCTGCCATGCACAGTGTCTTGTTCTGTGCATGAGAAGGCTTTATTGTCATGCCTAGAGCAAGCCAGATGTGGGCTGTTATGCAAGAGGAGAACATTTCTGTGGAGCCCTTATGATAGGTATGCTGAGGGCAATAATATCCACGCCTCTTTAAAAAGTTTTAAAGGAAAATAAACATGGATTGGATTTCTGACAGAGAGCTGTTCTGTTAATCCTCCTTATTTCTTTATTATTTCCTGAATGAAGAGAGTTAATGGAAGTCAAAATGATAGTGTAACTATAAAATGCAATGCTTGAAGCTGTAATGTGTAGAATTGTGGATTGATGTAAAAAATGTTTAAACCTTACTCTGTAACACAAACATGTCAGCCTGTTCCTTTGTTATCTTTCTATTTTCAGAGGAAATGTGCAGCTAGGACAGGATGTGCATTTATATCTATTCAGTATTGTCTGCTGACATACAAGCTCCATGCCAGGTCTTATCTGCTGTTTACAAGTTTCATATTTTTGTGGCCCCAGAAAGATCAGCTGACCAGTGAAATCAGGAAGATCAGTGTCTGTTGAATACTGCAAGTGATGGTAGTTGAATTCTAGTTCTTCTTTAAATATTTTATTTTACATAATTTTAAATATCTGGAGGAAGAAGCAAGTACAGTTTCATAAACCATAGTGAATTGGAGTCTGCAGGATTACAGGAAGCATGCCAAAAGATAGTTTATTTCTTTCTTTTATACATATAAAATGGGTAGTGTTGGAAGATAATTTCCCGGTATAAATTCAGGAGGCCTTGTCTAGGTCAGTACTTGTCTGGAAAACCTCTTAAAGAAAACCTCTGTTAAAAAGTTATCTGTCTTTATTGTTAAAATATATATACATCCAATTTTTGTATGGGCATGCATTGTGCATTACGAGTAGAAATAACATACACAGACATTATTATTACAGATTTCATATATTTAATTAGTACCTCTACAGACATAACTCAGATGTTTCACAGCAAAATCTTTAACCTCATTTCCAAAAGTATTTTTGTTTTGTGGGTTTTTTTGATAAGCAGCAGTGGACACAGTGCATCAGGAACTTGAGATGTGGAGCCTTTACTTGCTCTCTTTCACAATCCACAAAAATCTACAGAATCTGGAAGGTGTTAAAGCTAAATTGTAAGAAAAAGTGTTGACTTAGCCCACAGCTGTACTTCCCTGTTTTATAAATGCAGAAACCTTAACAGATAATTTTCAGGTCAGGTAATCTTCCTAGAAGAATGTAGGCTATGGATCATACTGTTGTTGTGAGAAATTATGTATGGCTAATAGGGGCATAAAATGTTCACCATAAACTTTACTCCAGACCCTGGAGTCATTCCACATGCAATTCAGATAAGATTAAGAGCAATAAAAAGTTGGAAAGTTGGGTAACCTAGAATTCTTCTGTTAGCTAAAGGAATATTCATTTCCCTTCAAGATTTTCTTTTTCTTCCTGGCACAGCCTTTCATCCATCAAGTGCATCTTCTATTTGTGCAAGACAGTGCGTGCTCTGTGTCACATTGACTGGGGCTGTGCTGATTATAAAGAGAGTTCTCAATTTGCAGCCTTGCAGGTAGAGCAGCTACCAAAGCACACGTGCTACTGGAAGACCACCCAGCTTCTGTCTGTGGAGTCCTTCAGTTCTTCAGGCCAGCCTCACTCATGATCCCCACTGTGAGCCTCTAACAGTGCCTGAGCTGCTGACTGCATAATGATTTGCCTGAACAGTGGAGACTGAAGACCTACATTGGCTTCAGGACAACTGAAATTCCTCACTCTCCTTTAGTTTTGTATTTAGTAACTCATGTAGGCAAACAGCAATGTTAAAGAATTAACAAAGTTAACAACAACATTTACAAGCGAGAAGCCTTTGCAAAAAGGCAAATGCAATTAAAAAACATTTATTGTTAATTATTACTTAGTGCAGTCATGGGATCACTTTTACATTTGGTTTTCTGGTCTGTCTCTCCTCCTGAATGCCTGTTAACTGAAGAGAATGTTCAGCAACTTTACTGCTATGATTGTTAAATAATTCCAATTCTTTTTCACTCCAGTCACATTTATTTCCTTTTTTTGAGCTTTTGCAGGAAATATGGCAAGGTTTATGATGCAAGGTCAGCAGAAAAAAATCCCTACTCTGTGGTTTTTCTGTGGTTTTTTGAGGGTTTTTTTTGTTTTTTGTTTTGTTTTGTTTGTTTTTGTAAAGAAAAAGGTCAGAAAATTTAAACTTGCAGACTGGATAAAATGCTGATGGTCAAAGATGAGTGTGGGATGCAGACTGTGGGCTCTATGGGGGATACTACACCACCTTCAATGCAGTTCTTAAGACTGCTATGTGCCTGATATGTAAATAATACTTAGTAAATAATAGAAGGCATACATGAATAATATTATAAATGTCTTCCTAGAGGCAGACATTAAAAAATTAAACTAGAGGTCAGGTAGAGATAAGGACTTATCAAAGTAAAATGGGACTCATTTCTGCTGTAATTCTGCATGAGTCCTTACAAATGAGCATCCATGCAAACCCCCACTGACTGGAGAGTTTCTGAGGCATTATGATGGCTGTTTCTTGATGGGATCAGGCTTACCTTTCAGGTTCCACAGGTTTAGCCAATGCTTTTGAAATGGGATGAGGAGACACAAAAGTGGGTGTTGTTGTTAACTGCCTGTAATTAAACATGATACAAAGCCTGTCCAGTGTGAATTCTCAGATGAGCCAAGAAGTCCATCCAAATACATGTGAACTTAAGAAATCATGATAATTTTGTAAAAAGAACCGATACTGGCTGCTTGAATTTTGCAGGGCAGGCTTCCCCCTGTCTTTGCTATTTGCAGTGATATGTAGTAGTGTGATTCCTTGTGCAGCTGTCTTCCAAATGTGTCCTCAGGCACAATGTCATCAAATCTGCTCTCACTTCTCTTTATTTCAAACACTTTGTTATTTCCTTTGCATTGCATTCTGCATCCCTTTTTCCTGGAATGCAGTTGCAGTTCTACTACTCTAATTCTGTCTTTTCCAGAGACTGAGAATCCAAGGCTATAAGGAGGCCAGGAAGACTGCCAGTGTCAGAAACGATGTCTCTCGTCTTTGCAGCTCCTTATCAATGTTATACAAAAGTCATATTTTTTATTCAGACTTTTACTTTGCCTTCATTGTTACTTTCAACAGCTCCACCTGTGGAAAGTAAAATATAGGACTGTAATAACAGAAGATTGAGGAGTTCTGTTATACATATTTCATCCAAAATACACAAAAATAACTGTATGTTAATTATTAATTTGTAAAATAAAATAGTTAATAAAATTGTAATTTTCAGCAAAATATACTTTTCATGGGATAGGAAACCTTCTGAATGTGCTAAGTGCTTTAATATTAGAGTATATATTAGAATCACAGAAACATAAAAGGGTTTGAGTTGGAGGGATCATAAAGACAATCTAGTCCACCCACTTTCATTAACTCAGGCTACCATATAATTTAAACCTTCCCTCCTTCAGTTTGAAACCACTGCCTCTTGCTCTATCACTGACTGCCTATGTAAAAAGTTCTTCTCTCTAATTTTTTCAGCCCACTTTATTTACTGAAAGACCTCAGTGGGATGCCTGAAGTTTTCTCTCTTTCACCTGAACTCTTTCAGCCTATCTTTGCTGCTGAGGTGCTCCAACCATCTCAGCATCATTGTGGCCTCCTCTGGTCTGCTATTTGAAAAGAAGTATCATCAGCAATCAACTGTCAATATTGTGTATTTGAAGCCATCAGAATTTGTTTGTCAGAGTCCATTCCATGTAAGATAACCTCCATCTTGCACTCAGATATCTGAATCTGCCCTTAGACACTCCTAACATCTCTTGCAGGCCATAATGTTCACAGCCACTTCTGTATTACTGGGAAAAGAGAGCAACACAGAGCTGCAAAAAGAAATTTAACCAAAAACATATATAATCTGTTTTTTAATCACAGTTCAGCAGTTCTCTAAAGAGAAATTTTTAATATATGAACATCTCTTATTCATTATTTGGGCCCGGTTTTCAGTTTTAATGTATTTCACAACAGATAAGTAAAGGACAGACTTGAACTTCCCATCATGTTCACTGTATATGGTCACAGAATCCTGTGTACTGGGATGTCTTAACTTCCATTCTGTGGCTAGGGTTCAGGTCAGTGAACTGTGCCTGTGTGACCTGCTGTAAATCATTAACAACTTGCTTGTACAGGTATTTCTGGTGAGAAGTGTTTAAATTTAGTCCTAGTCACCTAGAATGAACCACTGAATTTAGCTGATGAATCATTTTCCTCCACATCTCCTAAGGAGGTTTATTTTCTATAAAGGATTTAAGAGGAATTGTATATATTGCTGCTAGTACTTCTGAGGTTTTGGTTTCAGTTACAGTCTCTTGGAGGCCTGGTCTGTTAATGTAAAGAGAAATGTCTGAATGCAGTATAGTAGAGAGGTTTGTTTAACTTTCTGTGTGTTCATTGGTCCAGATCCATAACATTTTATGTGTTACCTCAGTGAATTGTATTGGAGAGCCTAAAGCTGCCTGCTGAATTCCTGGAGCAGCTGCATCATTCCCATAGCAGGAGGATCTTTGTGTGGGATATGAGAATTGTACAGATACCCTACTTTGGGCACTGCATGACTTGTACTTGCATGACATGTAATTCTATGACTATGTAATTCTTGGTTGACTATGCCAAGTGCCAGGAGCCTCAACAGTCACACCAAACTGAAGGAATTTTCAATTTTTCTCTATGGATCACAGGTCTGCCAAGTATTTCTAAATATACCGATATTTAAATACAAAAATATAGAAGATTTCCTACAGCTATGATCTTCTGAACAGCCTCTTGGATGTCATTAGCAAATTTTTTATTCCTTCAAATGATAAGAGAACCACTGGTTTTAAGCTTCCTGCAGTGACTTGGAGAATTAGTGGATTGACAGAATTATTGCAGGATAATTGCAGAAAGCAAACAGAGCCTGTAAGGAACTCAGAATAGATGTAGGTATTCAGCAACTAGGGTCTGTTTACATTTGTAATCTCTGCTATGATTGTGACTGAGGACACATCTGATACAATATTTCCCTTCCCAATTACAGTGTGCTACAGATAGATTTAAGTAGAGAAAGGCGCTTCATTATTGTAATGGAATTTTCAAGCAGAAAACCCAAACATTTTGCTACTGGATCAGAGCTCCTTTAAGTCCTATTTTGTTTATAAGTGGACAGTTGCATGTATCAGCTATTCCTTTGTTCACTCAAACAATCTTTAGGCCTACATCAGAGAACACCAGCTTTAGTTCCTTCCTTTGAATTCTGAGACATGCACTTAGTTACCTTATGCTCTGGTTTACTTTACCTCAGTGTATCTTTTTGCCCTTCACTTAAGTGACCCTTTTTTCTTTATAGCATTTATTGAGGTTTAGGGCCTCATAAACTAATGGAGATTTCTTTATATAAGCATTAAGTAACTCTAACAGCTTGTTGCTGTTGCAATATTTTCCACTATAAAGTATGAGTAACTACCCTGAGTTGACAGAGTTGTCAGAGAAGACAGAGAAGAACGAGTAGAGAATTAAGGTTTGCAAGTGGACTTTGGATTCTGTGTTTATGACATCCTTCAGTCACAAGAGCAAAACAGGCACTGAAGTCCTAAGGCCTCGCAATAGGGTTCATGCTGACTCTGTGTTCTGCCCCCATCCTTGCCTTATTTGCACATTACAAATCTCAGCAGGTGTTACCAGAATGTAATTTCTGACAGCCACAATTCCTTTTCCTTTGGGATTGTAGCATCGTGTTGAGGTTTTAATGTGTTTTTGTTTTTTTTTTTTTTTAACCTAAGGAATATGTACATTACCAATCTAGATAACAGAAACAGCAAGTGGTATTTCTGTGCTCTGATGATTTGAAAAGTTTGGAACATGAAAGCTTTTGTTCAATGAGAAAGGAAGGGGGCTGTTATTTCCACCAGAAATTATTATTCTACTGCAAAGAAGAAGGAAAATGAATAGAAACAGGATGATCATTAAAAAAATTATTGTTTGAAACTGAAGCCTTGTCCAAATTAGAGTTCAGAACTTGCCTCCTGCCGTGAGATTGGACCAAACTCAACAACTAAGAAAATATTTGCAGTGGAAAGCAAAAATTAATATTTAAGATGATTGTTTCTTTACAAGCTGTGGACAAAGGGCTACAGAAGCCTATGAACAGAAAAGGGATTCATGTAGGAAATGGAATGATCAGACTTCTAGAGTGCTAATTTGACAATTATTAACAGCTTTATCTATGTTCATAAAAAATCCTCTGGAAGTGGACTTTTTTCTGCTCAGAAACAATAATGCTTTAGAAACAATTATGCTTCAGACTGAAGTTTAAGCCTATTTAGTTTATACATTTCTAAACCAAATTAATTACATCTATCTTAATCCACAACCAAGATTATATTTCCTACCACTTGCATTAAGATAGAGGAACTTTATTCCTCAGTAAGTATTGAGGCATAGCAATGATCTCAGGTAGGGTGAATGTTAAAAAGTAAGATGCTTATGGCTTATCACTGTGAACACAGTTGAAATCATCCTTATGTTATAAGGGTTATAATAACTATAATAATAAATAATACTACATATAGTATTTATTGTCCAAGTGATAATTGCTAGCAACAGGTGCTTCTCATCTCTCAGTAAGGCAACTGAGGGTCTGCAGGTGTCTCTGCATGCTGCATGGGAGGAAATACTAACATTTCCATGGTGACCACTGTCCATTTCCATCTCCAGTGTGCTTTCCACAGCATGGTACTTGTTTTGTATGGTAGGTGCCTCAGCGCAGTTTACTCTGTCTGACCTCTGAGTTCTTCTGTACTTGTGAACTGCATGTCTCAGTGGTATTACATAGAGTTTACGGGCTCAGCACTTGTTAATCAACCTTGTTCACGTCCTCTCTACAAAGAAAAGGAGATGGAGATGGAGTACTGCTCTTCCTTTGAGAGTGTCTCCATGTGTGTGGCTAAAATTGGCAAGAGAACAACTGCCAGTCACCAATGAGCTGCATTACTTTTATTAGCCCTAATAATAGAGCTGTACCTGCTTCATTTTTGTTGGTTGTCTCTGTGCTGATGCAAGAATTGGTGGATGTGGTGCACACCAAATACTTCCAGCCAATCTTACAGGATTTTATAGCCCTGAGAGTCAGCCCCAGCACTTGAAGCACTTGAACTTGTCTATCAAAGGGATGTTGCAGATATGAGGGTAGGTACCAACACAGCTAAGGGGTACCCCAGTATAAGGGATACAAGCATGCTCCACTTCTTAAGAGAACTTAAAGTCTAGTATGAAGTCTGTCTGTTTCCTGCATCATGTCTTCCAAGACCTCCAAACAGAAGTTCAGATCGTTCTCATTCTTTCCACTGACTAGTGGAAAAGAAGTGCATAGGACTTCCGCAGCAAAAGCCCCCAAGGTCAGCAATTCCCTTTCTCATATCCAGCCTAAAACAAAATGCTTATATGTGCAGAAGATTGCCTCCGACCATAGATCAAAGCAGTATCAATCTCACCACCTTGAACTGTGAGGGCACACCAACTTTTCAAACATTGATTTCCCCATAAACAAATGTAACATGTACATTGAGGGAAATCTAAGCAAAGAAAACTGCTGTTGAAGTAAAACACATAATGCATAAACAACTCTCTCACCGAGGAAAGAGTAAGGAAACAGTTTAACCTGGATGTTCACAAGTACCTTGATGATCTGGAGTTAAGGAAATGTAACAGTGAAATACAGAGGCTCAGGTACCTACTGGCAGTAGCTAGAGCTTAATGACTTCCATGTAGCTACATTGATTTAGATGTCTGAAGGTCTAGTCTCTAACTTTCAACAAAATTGAAGAACGGGAAGGTTCTACAGAGAAAAGTTAGGAAGCAGAGTGGTATAACTAAGAGCAGCTGGGCCTAAGGAGCTCAGTATGCACATGCCCTCAGAGGGAGCACAGCATTCTCTAAGGCAAATATCAGATAAAGCATATGAGAAACTGCTAGCTCAGCGTTTTTGTAAATAGAGAGGTACCTTCCCCCCCTCACTGTGGTTACCACTGTGTACAGAAAATAATGACTCCTCAGCCCATTTCCCCCCCCCGACTGTACCACTACTGCCAGCTGACTGGGGTGGCTGACAAACTGCATAAAAAGGTATTTAAAGTCATGACAAAAATATTTTGATCTTATGCACAATAAACAGTTTGCACTTGGGATTAGTTAATGGAGAAATATTTTGGGTACTTTTGCTCAAGGCATTTCCTTTGCTTGCAGGGTCGTTCAGAAAAAACTCCCTGAACTTTGAACCGTATCTGCAAAGTGAGATAAACAAGAGCCATATAAATACCACAGCCCTTTTCCCCACACTGCTTTCTTCTGCGGCGGAGCCAGGCAGAGCTGCCAAGAAGGGGGAGGAGGAAAGGGTAAGTGTGCTGGGTTTGCTGTGAAAGAGCTTCATGACTTAAGATTTGGCAGAGTGTTTGCTTCTTTCTTCAGCTGAAAAGGCTGACTGTGGAAATTTCCATTGGAAATCAAGTGGAAAGTTGAAATATGAAGAGAAGTATAAGGCAGGACATGGCTCTCCTGCAGCTCACAGGACAGACAGCTGTTGCTGGCACTGCATGCCAGTGCTGCAGAGGCTGCTGTAAAGGCAAGGAAGGATATCAAAATGTCACGGGGGTGCCCTGTGTTTGTAATGGATATAAAGGCAGGTGCTTTCCTGATGTGTGGAGAGAGTGGAAAAAAACTTTGTTGGTATATACTGGACCACAGTTCAATCTTCAAAGTTCTTTACCTAGAATGTCAGGAAAGAAATGTCAGGGACAGCTGGATTTCACAAATTCAGCAACAAATGGCTCTTGTTTTAAAAGGCTAATTATCATTAATCTTTTAGACTATGACAAGATTGATGGAACATGTAATATTTATGAGAATTTATTGTTTCCTGACTATTTTGTGGTCACTTTCAGACTTTGATATAAGTGGTGAAGTCATACAATTCCCCAACCTAGGACATCTTGGGGAGCAGCTTTATAGTTTTATACATTTATAATTTTAAATATTTCTTGATAATGGGTGTTTAAGCCAAAATTGTGATGTTAATGGAATAAAATAAAAAGGTAATTATAGAATTTCTTGCATGCTTTGATTTTTGCAAACATAAGTATGGATGTGAGATTTTGTAAGATCTTAGGGATCCTGAAATTCATTTTTCATTTCTGGTTTTTGCAAAATTGTTTCTAGTGCCTGACTTCTTCATAGATTTTCCTCAATGGAATCCAGATACTCCAGACTGACTTGCAAAATTTTTGAAATATTTTTTATTATTTTCTGCTATAAATATTTTTTATTATTTTCTGTAGTATTACTGTGTACTGAAATTCGCTGTTGGTGTGTGTACTTTTAAGACAGTGGAATTACTCTGGAATCTGGAGTGAACTGTTCTAGGTTCTTCCTGACATAAACGGGCTTAGCACAATTGATTTCAAAACACAAGAAATAAGGCCACTTTAAAATTACTAAAGTGTAAAAAATAGTCAAAAAGAAATTACAAAGAGGAAGGAACAACTTGGTCTGATTAGTGGTACTAAAAATATTGCAGTTATTCTGAAAGTTTACTTCGTAGCTGTTCAAACACAATCATAAAAGAACCCTAAAAACCTTAAAGCACCACAAAGGAAAAAAACACCTGCCTCTATTATAAAGGAACTCCACCAAAAAACTGAAGAGCAGTAAAAAAATAGCTCAAATTTATTCTTACAGGGGTTTGATGTTTTTTTTTTTATTTATTTTTTTTTTTTTAAATTGAATGGGGCCAATATGCTGCTGTGTTTTCTTACGGGAACTTCAGAGTATGAACTTGGTATAGGCATTGGCCTTACTTTGTTAATTTTGTCTCTTCTCAGGTAAAGCCCAGCCATGTGGGCAGGTCTGGGGCTAGTTCTGGCCCTCTGTCTCCTCCCAGGAGGAGGCACAGAGAGCCAGAGCTGCCAGGAGCCCCCAGCATGGCGAATTGGGGAGGAGGACCCCATGTGGAGCTCCAGAGGCTCGGTGACAGTGGTGGCTCTCCTCCAGGCCAGCTGATCTCTGTGCCTGCAGCAGGCTTCCAGGTAAGCATGAATCTCTGTTATCCAGCTGAGAATCCTACATGTGCGCTGGCACAGATGGGCTCTGTGAACTCCAGCTGCCCCAAATGCCACCCTCACAGCTGGCATGAGTGACCCAGTTACCAGGCTCACTATCAGCAGGCAGTTCTGTGACAGTGGGGAACATTCTTTATCTCCTGACCTACTCCTGACTGACAGATCATCCTTTCCAAATTATGTTTGCAACATAATAGTGTGATCAACTTGATATTAATGAAACCAAACCACAGGAAAACATGACAGAAACAGCAACAGATGGATGAATGTAGCAAAAATGAGGCCAAGAAACATTTCAATTCTTTAACATGGATAGATCACCTGAAATAGAGATCTCTCTATTTCTATCTGTGTTCACCAATTTCTTATGTGAGATCTGGGGAAAAAATAAATCAAAACACGTGCTTTAATGTGGCTTTTCAGGCTTCTCAGTGATCAGAGATACTGCATTTATTTTAAAAAAATCTGTAAGTTGAGGTAAATACTGTCCTTTCAAAAAACTGAAGAAGCATTCAAAGAAGTCATCAAAATTAGGTTTTCATCCAAGACCTGGGACATTGGTGCTCTATTTTCTAGAACCTACTCCTTGCAAATTATTAGCTATCATAACAGTAACAATAATAACAAAATAATTTCAAGCTGGCCCAAACAGGAATTGCATAAATCTTTATCTTTGATTCATTTAGAGATTGTGAAGTTATTTTGTCTTAAAAATTCACAGTGCCAGTTTCAGATATGGATTTTAGTCACAGTCAGAATACCTTAGTTTGTCCCTCTAGGCTTACAATCTACATATCATAACAGGCTTTGCAAGATTATTAAGAATTGGATTTAAAAGCATAGTAGTAAATCTGTGGCTCCATCGAAGTTGAAAGTGGGCTTTGTGTTTGGCTTTCAAGGTAGTTTGTTTGGTTCTTACATTTTAGAAAAAATTTAAAGAATCTTCCACATTCTAGACTATTTCCTGTATAACTGAATAATAAATGTTTTCTAGAGCAATTCTATAAGAAAGATAAAAATGAAAAGGGAGAAACTCAACATCATACTGCTGTAGTAAAATCAAGATGGAGCATATTAATTTTTCTGTCAAATCTCATGATTCCCTAATGGTTTATGGTCTTGCTTCTTTACATTCCCACTAGTTTGGAGGACCTGCGAGTAAAGTTAGAGAATGAAGGACTGGTCAACATCTCGTATGTGGTTGTCAACCATCAGGGAGCTCAATCCCAGAGGGAATTTCACCTACTAAAAGAACGTGTTTCAGACTACATTACTGTCTACCAGCAAGATAAGCAACAAGAGGATGTCTGGACTATCTTAAATGGAAACAAGGATGACTTTCTCATCTACGACAGGTGTGCACTTACAGACAAGCATGGGAAAATATTTGCATATATTTTGAGTAATGATTTGTAAATCTCTATATTATTTCATTGATGTGCAAATAACAAAGACATCATGCTCAACTTCTAAATTGAGCTAAGTAAAGTGCTAGTGTTTACTGGAAAAACAAAGTTACAAAAGCAGAGTCAGCATTTGCATAAGTAATTTTGGAATAAATATATTTTTTCTTTATAATTGCCATGGATTTAGATGAACATAAGTGAGTGTAAAATTTGGTAACATGTTCATGGTTTTGTAGTGTTTTTATTTTCAGATAACTTCATTCCATCCATGCATGTCAAAGTAGAATCTTTTATCTCATGGAAATGTTTTGATGGGAGTTGTTGAAAATGCCATGTAGACATAAGGAAAAATTGGACTTTAGGTAAAATTAAAAACTTTTAAAAAAATTTGCTTTTCAATATAGGATTCTGCCACAAATATATTTTGGCAGCACCAGTAGGAACTGTAATTGAAATTCCAATTTTTCAATTTTGATAGATGATTTTTGATCGATGTGATGTAGTTGCTTGAGAATCCTACATTTGAAAAATATCTATCCTAGTTACTTTATATTACTGCAATGAACATTCCAACTTCATACACTAAACCATATAAACCAAATAAGCTTAATACAGAGTTAGAAAGTTACTCCTTTTCTGTAATGTGATGAGCTTAAACAAATTAGCTACATTAGGTTTGTGGGATGAAAGTAGCAGTGGAATGAATCACCTTGAATGTTACAGCAGCAAATATGCCCAGGTGAGGAAAGTTGGCATCATACAACAGACAAACAGAATAAGGCAGTATTTCATCTGGGAGGGGGCCCAGAGCATTTGGAAGGTTGACCCGTTCTGTGCTGTCGACACACAGGATATGCACACTGTGAATTGGTTTAGCACTAGCCTGGCTGTGATCCATTATGGTTCTACGAGTCTGTGTTGTTATTGTGCCTTAGCCATGGAAGCTTTGCCTGCTGCTGGTCCTAAATGTGGGGAGCTAAGGCCAGGAGACTGTGTGTTGGCACAGAATGAGCTGCCCTTGTGCACAGGTTCTGCATTTACTCCAGCTGCTTCGAGCAGACCAGCTGTGTAGTCAAATGCATATCAAACACTCAAGTGCAGACATGGGGTAAGCAGGCACCATAACAATCCCCTCACACACAATAAATCAGCAATGCAGGTGCTCTGCAGTACCCACCCCAGTCAAAATACCTGTTAGGATGCATAAAAACACTCGGTAAGGATACAGCAGCCACTGTGCCAACAACCCTTCTCATTATCCCAGTGGGTCTCTAATGAGTGCACCTCTGCCAGTATTAAGGGCCACTAAAGGAGAGGCTTCTGGCAGTGCAGTTACCACATCAGCCAGAAATCTTGCTTCACATTCTGGCCAGTGCAGGTGAGTGGGCAAGCATTTGTAAGGAAGATACTGAATTTGCCTGTGAACTAGAACAGAAGCACTCCCTGTGGAACTATACAGTATGGGTGGATTGATGCACATAAAATGAGATATTACAAGAAGAGATATTTATTTGTAGGTATTTGTAACCATAGAGTTCTTTCTCTCCTTAGATGTGGCCGTCTAGTGTATCATCTGGGTCTGCCCTACTCCTGGCTGCATTTTCAGTATGTGGAAGAATCTATTAAGATTGCATACTGTGAAACCAAATGTGGAAACTGCTCTTACATGGTATTTTCTTATTTCATTCTGTGTATAGTAGAAAAGAAAAGTAGATCTGATTGGTATTTAAAAAATTATTTCAGTGTGATTAATCCAAAAAGATATGATTTTGAATTTACATGTTTCATGCATCTTTTAAAGATATCTTTTAAACTTTTTTTTCTAAGCGAATTAGATTTGATTTCTAATGGACCTATTGATTATCTGAATTCCTGTCCTTGATAGAAATGAAAAAAATTGTCAGAATGTAAATGCAGTCTTGGAGGGTAATTCTGTTTCTAGAGCTATATAGAGGTAGTGAGCAATTAACTACTCTAGTTTTGTGGGATGGGTAAGTACCTAAAAAACCAGTATTTTTTTTTAAACCTGAGAATCAAACTCAATCAAGATGGTTTGCTTTACTATTCGTTGTAGTTTACATTTAAACACAGTCTACAAGAGTTGTTAAAAAAGGTGATAATACAAAATGACAAATTAATATTACTGCTATAAAAGAAGGGTAGCCTTTTTTCATGTATCATTCAAAATCAGAAATACTTTTAAAGATTAGCATGAAATGTACATACATAGTCATGGAAATTCAATGGGAATAATAATTTTGGTCCCCTCGTGCAGCATTCTGGCTAAATGTAGACCACAGAGACCACAGACAGGTCAGACGTAGGATTTAGCATAAGAATGCTTGTTACTAGCAATTACTGAAATTATAATCGCTAAAAAGCCCTGTCTAGATGACAGTAGTGTGACAACACAGGGCTATTTTTGATATATTCATACATTGTTCAGTGAAATAGCACAAATAACTTAAAAGTGCCTTTCATGCTCTGCAGAAATGTTAATATTTTACAGCTAGTTTAATTGAATACAGTGCCGTGTATTTAACGCAAGTGTCTGTTTTGCAGGAACCTGATATTGATATTGATGCTGTCTGTGAAAACATCACAAAAAAAGCAGGTGACGAGCTGTCAGAGGTAGAACCCAAGGTGACAGGTCAGCATTCTCACCCCAACCCGCACAGACATGGGCACCACCACCGCCACCACCACCGCCACCACCACCAGGGCAGCCGAGATCCCAGACGGGAGAACCTGCAGGCGGCTCCTGAAGCCGAGAGACGGCACCGTCACAGCGGCTGGCGCCACAGGCTCTTCGGCCAGCACAGACACCACCAGATAGGTAGTCAGGAGCACGTAGACACTGCCCCTCCAGAAGAAATTGTGGAGGTTGCACAAGACAGGAAACTACAAAAGAAAGGGAAAAGCAGCTGCAAAAACCAGTTAACTTGAAATTGGCAGACAGGATCAGACTCAACATCTAGTAGCTGATCCTGTCATTGTCGACACCTTTTGTTTGAAGAGCTAGGGAATTCTGTCACTTGACAGTGTCGTGGAGCACTACCAAATTCTTGCAGGTGACATGGGCAGCTAGCAGCAGAGAACGTTACTGAGTCTTGACAGTGACGTTTGCTCTCTGCTGCCTGACATTCACCATCAGCAGGAGCAAGTGAAACTAGTGACACCTGACAGTGACAGGAAAAGGCAAGAAACTGATCCTGAAAAACAAACTAAACACCTTCCAGAAACAAGGGAATACCACTAACAGTTCATACAGTTGCAAGAGCAGAAAAATGAACAGATTGTTTTTATTGCCCCAAATTCAAAATTACACTGACAGGTATGGGAAGTTAAAGTATTGCAAAGAGGTGTATTTTTAGAGCAGGGCTCTTAGAATGATAGAATACCTGTCAAATTCTATCAGTGAAAAGCTTCATGATTTAAAGGAATTTGGTTGACCCATAGTTTGTTTTTCAGTTCCACTGAAAGGTGTCTGCATTCTTGATTAATTTTTCTTTCTTGTTTCTCCTCTAATGTTCTGCTTGCATTTGTGAGGACAGGAGCATAAACTATGACCTAGGGGCTCCTGTCTGATGTTTTGCAATCAAGAACAGAAGATAACCAAGACAGATATTTTAATCATTTTTTTATTAAGAAGACAATATATTTGAAAGTTGAGGTTTATGGTTTTTTTCTAACCTGGGGATACAAATAATGTACAAGTAAAACTTACTCCTAAGCAATGTGACAGGATAATTCCACATCAAAAATGTAATATACAGGCAATAACTGCTTTATTTTCAAGTAACAGATTGATATGCTTAAATTTTGTGGCTCTTAGATATAGTAAGAGGGCCCATTAATACATACTGCTACAGGCTGTAAAATCCTACTAAATCAATAAGATCATCCTGAAGTGAGAAGTAGTGTTAACAACTCAGAGTCAGAATGCAAAAGAGAGTGGGATGAAACAAGTTTAATCTTGGTGTGATGTTGATCTTTGTTTATAACAGTGCTGAATTTGATAAATCTGTAACAATTAGTAATGTAATATTCCACTTAAACTTGTATAACTTCTCTGTCTATAGCCTAGCATTTCTAATGTTTGATTAACTGAGTGGAAGTAAATCCAGTTGTTTGAAGGATTCCTGGATGAAGAAGAGAATGAAAAGAAAGCTGCTATGAAAGCATACACCATAATTAATGATGGTTTAATGGGAAAATTACCACTCCTACAAAACCTGAATCTTTTTATTGTGAATGCTGATTAGCAAGAGAGTAGCTCTGAATATACACAGAATGCATGTCTTTGGAATATTTGACAAGAGTGTTTTCAATAAAACATACTTTCTTCATCTCTTGTTTTATTTTGAGATGCAGAGTTTGAAACACTGAAATACTTTATGTCATTTACTCAGAATCTCCTCCGTTTGAAGGGCAGGTCTTGGCCTTTATTAAGACGTTGCTCCAAGTCTCTTATGGTGTTTCGGAGAACTTCAATTTCCTTGTTTTTCTCTTCCTGGAGATGCTGCAGCTTCTGTAAAAGTCAGGCAAAGGCTTCACTCATGCATAAAATCACTCATCACATAAAATTACATAACAATACATTTTGCTACTTCGAGTAAGAATTATTCTAGTAAGAATATTTTCCTTGGTATTTTGTATCACAAATCTATTTCCCCAAATCAAGTCTGAAGCCTATCCCCCGCTCCCCCCCCCCCCCCCAAAAAAAGCATATGCAGAATTTATGTCAGTGTCACTGATGTCAGTTAAAGTTTAACTTTCTAGGTTAACAATTCTGTTGTAATTCCTCACACTTGGCTTTTTGTTGTTGTTTGCCCTCAGTAGTATCAATATGTCATGAGCCATGACAATAGGACTTGATGATCTTGAAAGCCTTTTCTATCTTAAATTATTCTAGATTGTGTGAATTCGGTCATGTAGAGATGTGAGGGGTGCGTAGGAGAGAATGAACAGAGGAACCCCAGGGAACTCCCTCTTCAAACACCCTGAAACAGTATCTGTGTGCTACAGGTTATGAAAGCACCTACCCTTCGATAGATACTTTGTGGCAAGACTGAAGCATCTGAAAAGGATTTGGTGTTTTTATCCTGAGCTCGTGCCAATTTAGCATTGAACTGAAAGAATCAGGCAAAGATAAAATGGTAAGAATGAACAGGGGGAAAAAATGGTGTATTAAATAAGTCAAGTGTAATTTTCACTTTTTATTAGTTGTATTTTTTTCACCTGAGGGTAGTAGCAGTAAGCCTTTCTACTAATCCTACAAAAATGGAACTAATTCTGTTTATTTTAAAAATAATACACTTACAAGCTATGTTCCTTCAAAAAAAAGCAGCAAAGTTTTGCAAAAATAGTACAAATACAATGAAGTTAAACATGTAGATAAAATAGACTCTTGTGAAAAAAAGAATAAAATTGACAGCTTCTCAGCCACATATCTACAGGAGAAGAAAATACAGAGGGTGCTAAAAACCTCCAAAACCATCATTCTTCTCTGATGTAACAGGAATAACTCAGACCGAACACTTTCACATCTTATTTCTTTTTTGATGTGTGAAAGGTTTGAAGTACTTCCTTAATTCTTCCTTTGATGAGAGTAGTTTAAAACATGAACAATGAGATACATGTTGAATACTCTGTCTCAAATCTCTGCAGGGTTAGAAATTTGTATTGCAATTTTATTTTTAAATATATATTCTCATCATCCAGAAATTAAAAAGAAGAAAGTAAGCAAAAAAAGTTGAATATTTTAATAGCTCAAAATCTGAAAATATTTGTAAGTAATTTAATTTGGAACAACAACAGAGCAACCTTCAGTCTCCCTCTATGGTAGGTGGAACTTGACTCCTGAGCAGGAGTCAGTTACCATTGTGGAAGGGAGCACCTGCCACTGATCCTCAAAAAGACAATAAATAATTAAGTTTTCTAGATTCCATCATATTACTTTGTTAAGTGGTAATTAACATTTTTTCACTACGTTGTCTCTTTGACGTTTACCCATCATTAAGTCAGCTTTGTAATACATACCTCTATCTGAAGTTTAATTATTTCATTCTGCCTCTCTTCATTTTGAATTTTCAGCTGTCTAGTTAGCTCTAATATTTCCAGTTCTTTTTTCTCTCTCTGTTCTCTGTATTCCATTTCTTTTACTTCAACTAACAATACAGTAACATCAAATGTTAGGATTGTAGAAGATGCTTAGATAAAAATTAACATAATTTTTCAAATATTAAAACTTTCTTGAACATCAGGTCAACACTTTCACTGGAAGACAATTCAAGCAAAAATCATATTGAAACTATATGAAAAGCACACTGTCCTATCGCAGTTAGGTGATGTCTTTTTAAAAAAGCATCATAATTTACAAAAACTTTCCTAGTTGTTTTCACCTATATGGATGAACAAAAAATCCTACTTTTTAAGGTTATGTCTCTAATGAAGAAAACGAACAATAGAAATCAGTTTTTTTTCTCATTGCAGTATAATTTATTTGTGAAAATAATGTCCTACTCTCCTTAGCACAGACAGAGCATTCTAACAGCAGTTGATCTTACAGTTCAAAGCAAGGTTCCAGTTGACACTTAAACCAAAATTTCATTCCTTCAGATTTTTAGACCCACATTCCCAGCATTTGTTCTATTTGGGAATTTCTGCTCATCTTGTGCTGCTGTACTGTTGCTTCTTTACCACTGTTTGCTCTCTTCAGCAAAGATAAAATTTCATTAAACACTGCCCACTTCTAGTGTTGACATATTTCCACTGAGAAAGGGAACTCATATTTATCCTAGATGAAATGTAGCATCTACAGGTGACACTTTGTTTTACCCATTGCTAAAGCATTCAGGCTTCAAAGAACTTACATTTTCTCCTTATATCGCAATTCAACTGTGTTATTTCTAATTTGTGGTCTTCCTCTTTGTTTTTAATTTCTATCATGAGTTTCTCAATTTGATCTTTATACTCCTGTGAATGTAAAATGTTTTATAAAGACCTTTCAGTTTCTGTGCTCGTAGCCTTTGGCAAAGCACAACCATAATCTAAAACATAGACTCTACAATTCAGTATTTGGTTTATCCTCAATCTTGTAAATTTAATGCCCAATCACTTCTTGCACAATCTGGCTCAAGTCCACTGATGAAAAACATAGCAGATTTCATTGTATTGCAGCTGTTTGTTAATATGAAATTAGAAACTGTACTTCTTAGAACAGGCAAATAGAGAGGTAATATTCCTTTCCCAAGGACAGAATCTGACACAATGATGCAGTTAATTAAGGGACTACAGTTTCACCTTTGTGAAGGTTTGCATGAATCTAGGATTGCATCATTCAAGTGTGAGTTTTGTTAGTATTGCTTATATGAACTATTCCACAGCTTCATGTCGGCAGCAGTAGACACACCAGTGATATCAGCAGTAGTGATGCTGATGGCACTGATGCCAAAAGTCTGAAGATGCCAGTTATAAATTTGCTCCAAAAACTATCCCAGAGTTATCAAGGAATTGTCTGTAACTGCCACTGTTGAGGTGCTCACTCCAAAGCTTCCTGACAAGATCTCCACTCACCACAGCAATGTCTAGGACCCTCACAAAGTCACTGACAAGGGATGAGTACCTGGGGACAGTCGTGCGCCTTCAGAACCACACTGTGCTCACACGTGTTTAATGGGTGTAATAATGGTTTATCACATCCTTCAGGAGGCATTACTCATTTTTTACTTCAAAAGTCAGGATAACAGCTCTACTGGTATAAATATTTAATTTTATCTCATAGTACAAACACAGGCAAAGAAAATCAGCAGTGAGATTCCTGATCCTAAACAGTTCGCAGATCTGCACTCTTCACACAGAAAACTGTGAAAACAGAAAACTATGGCTAGTGCCACTGGTTTTACCTCCTTTGCAAAAATGAGTGCCATAGATACAAAGTATGGAGATCATACATGGAATTTATGATGAGGTACAGATAAGAAGTAGACACTTTTTATCTCTGTAGCATTTATTCCTGAAAAACCTGGACAAAATTCAAACCACTCCCGATTCTTTGGCAGCACAACCAGGCAGGTCCAATGTGCAAACATACTTCCACACAAAAAAATTATTCTAGTGCAAGGGATTAGAATGGTGAAGGTGAAGTTGAATTTAAAGCTAAATACAGCTAAATACCCCTCCAAGTGCATTTAGATTGAGCCAAAGTTCTCAGCGCCAAGCAGTTTTAACCGCTTAGTTCTAACACCTTCTCACATGGATACTGTCATGAGAACAACCCTTCTCTTGACACATGAAAAACATAAAGAGCAACAATAAGAGTATCAATAGCAAACCCCAAACAAAAAGATATACAAGATAATAGAGATGCTTCTTCTACCTAAAAAATGATAATTTGTGACATACCTGTTCACAAGTCTTTAATTTATCTTCTAAGATGTGAATGGTTCCTTTCAGTCTATCATTTTCATCTACATAAACAAAAACTACAAGGTACACTAAGAAGTACATATTGATGATTTCTTTATCATTAAAGTGGAAGAAGGAAATTACTTGCATTTTGTGACATAGCTGAACTTTAAAAAACTTTTTTGTAGACATTATAATCACCATTACAGAACTACGTACTGTCATTTTCCATTTTTAAAAAATAAAAATAAAAAATAGTTTAATCTTAATATTTGCCTGCTATCACTACTTACTTTCTTTGGTCTTCTGATAAATGATGCATTCAAGAAAATCTAGATGCAAAGTTCTTTGACTAAGAAAATAAAGGACTATTATCATGGCTACAACAGTTTCAAACTGAAAGATGCAAGACTTTAAGTACTTGTTTCCTAAGAACTAGAAAACAGTATTTGAAAACAAAATTTAGAGAAAATAGATTTTAAAAAATATTAGTATCAGTGTGAGTATTAAAAACATCCATATACTTCCAATGTTATAGGTTTATTAATATGAATGCTAATATGCCTTCCATGCATAATGGTTATAAAATTAACTTCATGGTATACTGCTGAGCTATAGCATAAAGATATAACAACTATATATTTTATTTTCAGGTAGAAATAAGTAGTTGTCAAGTATATTGGGTAATAGCAACAACATTTAATAATATTATATGCTAAGATTAAGACACTTTGCTTTAACAAAGTGATAAAAGCTGTGCATATCCATTTGTCTAGTCTACAATCCAACAGCTGAATGATACTTTCTCCCCTTTTGTAAAATTGTCTGTAAAATTACGCTAAAATTAATTTAAAGCCCAACTATTGATTAAAATAACCTCCCTGAGGCAGTTTCTAACTAAGATAATTGCAATAGACATTTACTACTGCACAAGATTGATTTTAGATAATTTTTTTTGTTTCTCTTTGCCTGGCAGTAAGTTTCTCTGTCTGAAAAAATCAGTAAATACAAGTGAAAAAATTAATGTCTACTCATTTGAAATTACAGTACAGCATATATTAAAAAATAACATTTTTTGCCTTTACCTTTCACATTACACTGGTTTTCAATGGTTTGTGTTAGACCCTTTATCACATTCTGTAGAGTACTGCATTCTGAAAGAAATTAAAAATCCAGTATTTTTGAATAATGCCTTCTCAAATTTGTATTTTGTTTACAAAAATGTCTCAAATATTTTATAATAGTTTTGGTTAAATATTACTCTAAGTCTTTTTATTGTAGAAATAACTCAGATTATTATTAAATGGTTACTGCCTAATTTTAGCTTTTAGTTTGATGATTGATTAAAATCAGTTATGGAGCAATACAAACAATTTCATAAAACTATTATGTTTGTTTCTAGTCAGACAACAAGCATCTTTTTGTTTTCTGTGCAGTGGTAGATGTTTTCCATATTAGCCTTCCAGCAATTTGATGTATTTCATGAACCTGAGATTTACTTTTCTGACAATATTTCCTTTTAACAAGATATTATGTGCCAATATTCTTTTTAACAAGACTAAGAGTATCCACTCATTGCAGTTTCTCACCCCTTTTTTACCCCTTTCTTGATGCATGTAACATTCAATTTATGGATTAGTATAAGCTTTGAGAAATTCACGTTATGTGCTATGTCTCCATAATTTCATTTTATACAACAGAATTTTAGATGCAAGGGCATATCAGTTTACATACTTGTATTTCATAATTTTGTTTTTAGATGGTATTTTTAATATTCCAACACCATATGCACTTCCTGTAATACAGGATTTTATTTTCATTAAATATGAGTTTTATCCCTTATGTTCATTGTAAATTTATCAACAAAGAAGCAAAACTGTGAAAGACTGAGAACAATGGGGGCTCTATAACTGATGCTGCTTGCTTTTAAAACTTCTGTTTTTCTTTCCTGAGTACCACTGCATTTCTTAAATGGCTTTTAATTTCCACAACACATAAAAGTTTGCCAAATAACAGTTACTTGTCACATCAGACTAAACCCTTTTGAAAACTGTCTATCATATAACTAAAGACTACGTTACAAATAATGGAGTGACAAAGATGAACTCAGATTCCAGCTAACAGGTTGAGTTTTCCGCTCAGTCTTTTTGACCACCAGCCTAATCTTCCTTCAGATCTGCTTTTCATGCAGCCGAGTACGTTATCCAGATACCTGCTCCCGTTCCGTGCTTCCAGAAAAAACAGTAGAGGGAGCACGAGCAGCACAGAAACATTGCCTGCCCGTCAGTTCCTGTGCCGGACCAAAAGCAACTGTGTAAAAATCCTATTGAAAGTCGGAATGACGAGATCAGCATGCCCGTTGGTACTAACTAGTTCTACTACAAATTTCCTCCCATTTGGAAATGTACGGAAATAAACTCAGATGCTTGTAATTCATGCACAATTTGGAAAGACATCTGAGTCAACACTAGAGTGGCAGCTAGTCTTTAAAAAGAACCACAACTATTTAAGTGTAAGCGTCTCTTTTGTAGAGTCCCAAGAATACCTACTTATCTTTCTTGTATTTAAAGGACATATCTTGGCAAATCTCATATATACTTAAAGTTGTGACTGGAAAAAGTTCCTGGAAATGCACAAGTTTTGCTTGTGTGCATTAAGGAAAAGAAGCAGAATTTTGCTTAATTTTTGCAGCCTTGTGGATGGCTGTCATAGAGTCTGCTATGGATTCTGTGTAGTTTCTTCCCTGTAAGGAATACTGGCTATGCACAGAAAGACTAAGCAGCATAAGTGTTCATCCACACTTATAAGTGATTTTTTATTGGGCAATTATACCAACCACTTTTTCCTTTAAAAAGCTATTTCCTTAGAAATGTTTAAATAAACAAATAAACAATCCCGAAGATCCTAAATAGAACCTCCTTAAGTGTCTCATACACAAAAATGTGTTTGGTTTCCTTTAGAAAATAGTAGAATTAGACATTAGAATTTCATTCAGAACTGTAACATCACAAGAGTCTATTCAGCCACCACAGAAAACGTTTAAGAGTAGAAAGCAAAGATGTCAGACTTGTATCTGCCTAAAATGAATCTGCAATTATGTACACAAAACAAGACCTGTTGTTTTGAATCTCATCTTTATTTAGCAAAGAATATACCAAGAGAAAATAAAGTTAATTTCTGACCTCTCAGAGAGTATACACACTGGCCAAGCTAATTTTCTTTTTCCAGTTTATCTCAGATATATGTGTTTCACAGCCTCTCCCTTGGTTTTTAGATGTTTTTTTTGTCCTTTGCATTTCCTTCAGAATTTCGAATCTTCTTTTACCTTGAACAGTTCTAGAAAAGATTTTGACCAATATATCAAGGAGCCCTCAGGTTCGCACTTATTGGAGGCTTCTTGGGGTGTGAAATGCTATTGTTTGTTTGTTTGTTTTTGATTTTGATTTGTTTGTTTCTTAAAACAGTGCACTTCAGCCAGGATAAAATTCCACCTCCTCCAGCCCACTACCACCAGTAGCCACAAACTCTTCAGAGTAGGTGGAACAACAGTTTTTCCTTCCATAGCACTCTTTCTTCTTGCTCCTCTGCTGTAAGCAATTTCTGTTGCCTTTGGACCAAGTCTTCAAAAGATACTTCAGGAAGTGTGGCTGAGTTGGGTTCTGGGAAACAGCTTGGGATACAAGGCTAGGAGAAATTTTTTTTCCAAGACACAATTGGCAACATCACTCTATAAAAGCCATTCTCATTACTACAGTCTGTTCATATAACTATTGCCAGAGTGAAGATTGAAAATTGTCAATGATGTATTTGGACTCTTGTGCCTCTCCGGTGCTGCACAGGGTCCCTCTATAACCCCATCAATAGTATAGAGGATTTGGAGTCTCTTTTAATTCCACAGTGTCTTGGTCTTCCAAAAGCTTTTTATGAAGAATTGAACTATTACATGTGAAAGTTTTAGTCCTCTGATTCTGAATACCACATATGCTATTACCTCTTTTGAAGAGTCAGTGTGGAAGACCAATTTAATAAAGGTGCAAAGACCATTTCTATCAATTGCAAAAATAAAAATAGAAATGGTTTAGAAACTTTATAGGCTTACTAATTAATAATCACTACATCAGCCTTTCACATCCTTTTGAAATACTCTTCATGTCACCACCACATTTCACAGGCTCTGCTCATCTCCAGTAGCAAGTTAACTGTTTACCTGAAGGTTCCTGTGACAGATTGTGCCATAGTTTATGTCAAATTTCTGCCCAAGATATTTTTTTGAAACTCTGCTTTATGAGCACCAATAGTGAATACAGTTCAAAACTATAGACTTACAAGCATTTAATGCCCTGATATTTGAAGGGTTTACCCTATTGGGAATCACATAAATCTAATAGTTCACCTTACTGGTAAATCCAGAATCACAGAATCACAGCATGAGCCCTTACTGGGTCACCATGCCCAACCTCCCTGCTCAGGACCATCCCAGAGCACACGGCACAGGATTGCACCCAGATGGTTCTTGAATGGCTCCAGTGGGGGAGACTCCCCATCCTCTCTGAGCTTAACCTAACAGAGCACCATGGTCTTTATTTCTAAATAAATTCTATCCCTCTTGCATCTTATTAATATTTTACTTCATTATTATCAAATAGCTTTCAGAATCACCTCTTGGATGTCTCACATTGTTCCAAGTTCCTGCTTTTCACTTGTTTTTGTCAACGTTACTAATATCTCTGCAATAACTCTTACTCATTCCTTGTTTTCCATCAATTCTGCCTCCTATCTGTATCTGCACTATTCCAATGACTTCAGTATTGTTGAGATTTGTTTTTTCCTGACCATCCCTGTTGCTGAAACATTAGTTCAAATTTCATATTTCTGATTGCTCTGGTATTTTTACTTGGACTTCTGCCACCCACACTTCTTTTTCCATCCTGTATTTCAAAAGAAGCTCCACAGGCTGTTCTCTTGAGTTATATCAGCGTAACTATCTCATCAAATAATTTCTTTCTTATGTCATGAAAGTGTGGCAATACTGTTTACAAAGCTCAGATCTCCTGAATTTGTTCTGTTTTCATTCCATTCCTCTTTCTTGTTGCAGACATTCCTGCTGCTGGTTTCCTGAGCTGTCTCTTTCACTTTCTCTGCTACCTTTTATACTATATGTTCTATGGTAAGAATTATTTCTCCTTTTTGTCCACCTTTTTCTTAACATTTTTACAAATTGTTTTATATAAAGCCACTCCTTTCTGGTTTCAATCAATAAGGAAACTTCTTCATTTTCTGACTGACTGTCCTGCACTGTCTGACTTTTGTGTGTAATAGAGACACAAGTCTTTCTGACTCAAACCAAAGTTCCATCCAGTTCACTATGCCACTTTACAAGATAATTCAGGAAAGTTAAAAAAAAAAATCTAGATAAATGCTACCATTAGTACATTAATACATCCTCTCAATGTCCTAAACAGAGAATGAAAGACAGTGAGAAATACTGTCTTTGTGTTTAAAAAAATTTGGTTTTTCCCATGATTTTTCCCCAATCTTTTTGGATAAATGCATACTTCTATTATGCATTTCTGTGGAATTGATTTAACTTTATTTTGTAATGTGCCGTAAAGTTCCTCCTTTTGTTAGTTTTAAATCAATAAAAAAGTTTTATTTCCATCTATTTTTTTATTACATTAGACAATGAATATTCTACTCTGCAATCACATTCTCTGTGCCATTCACAATTTTACAGCTATGACTCATATCAGCTCTATTATTTGTCTTGGCTGAAAAGTTCCCAATCAATCAAAGTCTTACTTCAGATGTTCCAAAATTGTGACCAAACCTGTGAAAGCCCCAGGTGTAATTTCCCCTGTGCACCTTTCTAAGGGTTTGGCTGGGCACAGGGACATCTTAGAAAGGGCACAGATGCTAACAGTGAAAAAAAGCTGGCAGCAGATTCAGAAACAACTGCCCCTCCTTCCTGTGTGAGCTGCTAGTAAACTGAGGCTTTTGTCCTTGGCCTGTGCTGCAGTTGTGTGGTAGCCATGGACTAGACCCTGGTCATGACCAAGGGAGTGAGTTTCTGGGTTTATAGCAGACCTATGTCATCACTTGGGACCAAGTAGAGATCCTTGGGCCATGTCTGACCTTTGTTACCATTTCTGAACTCCAATCTGACTCAGCCTCCTGAGTCACTCCCATCAGTACAGAGTTGTTTATGTAGACTTGTGGCTGAGCCTGGCAGTCCTTGCTGGGCCAGCCCTCCATGGGCATAGTGGGAGTGAGCCTTGCATCATGTAGGTTCCACCCCTACATTCTCCATGGTCTTTGTTACAGGAGTGGTTTGTGATTCCTTGTACCTTTCTCCTTCCTGGCAATACCTTGCCTCCTTCTCTGTCACCTTTACTAGTTCTGCTATGTCTATTTTGAGATGTGTGGACCAGAACATGACATAAAAATCACAGACCTTACAGAATTGGAATGCTTATTTCTTTTTTTCTTCCATAATCATACTACCACTGTGTTTGCTTCTTTGTCTACTGATATTTTAAGAGAATACAAATATTTAAATACAAATGTTTGAATTTGTATTTAAATACAAATATTTAAAGAGAACTGTTTAGAGGACACCAAGATCTCTTTCCTGAAAAGCAGCCAACTAACATCAACCATTGTTTATCATCATAAGCAAACTTCACTCAATAGCTCAATTTCTGATAATGCTAAATTATCCAAGTCACAGTAAAGGCTTAAATAAAACCCAGCTGGCAATCTCCTTCCTGTGTAAAACTAGGTTTATTCCTACCTTGCTTCCAAACTTAGCAGGTTGACTTCCCAGAGATTAAAGTCCTACAAAAAGATTCACCTTTCAGCTACTTTACAAACTACAGAAGAATTAGCAATCACAAAGCTAGGCTAAGCACTAGATATTTTTTCTCATTACAAATACTTATCTGAATAAATAAATAAATAAATATATCTAGAATAAAACAAATTTTTTTTTTTCATTTTTCTCTGTAATTTCTCCTTTGTTTCACAACTTTTTAATTATTATTATAGACTTATGATTCCCATCTATAAATGGTAAATGACATTTTATTAGCACCCATTGAACAGTCTGAATCATTGTAAAATTAATATGAATATTAGTATTTACTATGAGATGGATTTCATTACAAGATTCAAGATTAGGCATTGCTGCTTTTCTCACAGTATTTTATATCCTTGCTGTGTTATATTTTATGGCTGAAAATGATCAAAATATCTCTCAGAACTTCTTGAACATATGCAAAAATCATACCTTTCTAATAAAATAACTTACCCTCTTTCACTGATTCCTCCTTTGATTGGCTTAATGTTAGCAATCTGTTACATTTTTCCAGCTGATGGATCAGTAGGTTATTTGCTTCATTAATTTCTGATATTTTCTAGAAAGTTGGAGAAAGACTAACAATATGTTATCATGTTTTAAGGTTTGAGTTTTAAGTGAATAAAAAAATTTACAGTCCCACAATACTGCAGTCCAAGCCTGTATTACGTCCCATTCAGGAAATTCCTTCATAGAGAAGAAGGATGCTAGACTTTTGCTATGATGCTAGAATGATGCTAGATCATTTGCTATTCCAAGTTTACCCTGCAGAACTAAGAACGTTGACTTACATCATAAGTTATAAACTGTTTTCCTCTCAGTTTTGTAGCCCAGAGTCTGGGTCAATCTTCTGTAAAGTTCTTTCTACTGCTTTGCATATGAGGCTGTCAACACTCTTGCAGAGCAAGAACTTGAACAGGAACTGGTATAATATTTACTCCAAGAGAAATGCTAAATTTATTTCAGGTGCTCCTTTTATATTACCTCAAGTATGGATATGCTGATCAGGAAATCAGCAGAAATCTGATCAACATCAGTCTAAAAAGAAACACAGCACTGATTTTCCTCAAAGGGTCAATCTTTTAAGAAATGACACACGTGTAAGATAGAGGAAGCTCAATACATATGGAACATAGGAACTCGTGCTCCTGGTAAGGTAATGGCATTTTCTAGAACAAGGAACAGCTTCTGAAAGGATACCCCAGCACCAGACCAGATGCTCTAGTAAGACGTGTACCTTCCTACAGAAGGGGGCTTGGAACTAGGTGGTCTTTAAGGTCCTTTCCAGCCCAAACAATTCTGTGATTCTATAAAACCTATGTAATAGAGCTAATCTTCAATACCATCTTCCACACTCTTAATGAGAAGCCAGTTTGGCCTCTGGATGGTTAAAATTCTAGCAGACAGAAACAAAGGCTTCTCAGACTTCACAGAATCCACTCCTATGACTCCAGAATATGGTCAATATAGTTTTCTAAATGAAGCTGCTATTACAAGGCATAACAGTAAGCAGATACAACTTAAAGAAATGTAAAAAAAATTGAAAATGTCAATAATTATACATGGCAGTCTCAATGTACTTCATTTACCTTTTCTATCTCTGAGAAGTCATCTAAAAGCTTATTGAGGTTCACTGCACTTGTTTTCTTCATAGTTTCTTCATCATTATGATTCATTTGTTCTGGACCATATAATCAAATGATCCCTAGATATATGTAAAAATAGATCTATAAATTAATAAATTTCTCATTCACACCATGTAAATTCTTAGGCAAAAATATAAGAAGAACAAAGAAAACTCTTTTTAAAATTTAAAACTATTTTTGTGTTGATGCTAAACTTCAGCCTACTTAGGATCTTGCATTTCTAAGAAATACAATGAAGGTCAGAAATCCCGAGCAAAAATTGCCAAACTGATATACTCTGGTTGAATTTGGAAACTTTTCTACAATTAAAAAATTAACCTGGATCCACTTCCATAGACAGAGTAATGCATCAGGCACATATTAATGCATTGTCTTTTACCTGAGTAGATGCTTTAATACTTGACTACTCAGGTTTAAAGGTACTTTACATATTTTCTTGTAAACCACAAGAGTAAAATCAGTCATAGGCGCTGCAACACAAAAACCTTGCTGCAGAATAAAAAGACAGTATTTTGAAAGGCACCCATATAGTTCCAGATTTTTAATACAAGCCAAATTTTTAGAAATTCTACTTACAGAATCTTCAACATATATTTACAAGATGGTTCTGAAATACAAAACATGAATGCTTCTAAAAATATTCAAACTATCTCTCAACAATCATGAGACAAAAATTCCAATACCAGTAAATGTGGTCCAAATAAAGTCACCACTTCCATGTGGCAAAGTGTGAACAGCCTTTTGCAAATAACAAAAAAATGCAATCAGGGAGATGAATCAAAAGTTAAAATGTGTTCACTACCCAGAAACTGAATGAGTTTCCAGATGGAAAAACTTGCAGTAAAGTTAGGCAGAAATAGGTAAATGCACAACACTAAGTAGGAATCAAAATTACATAACTGAATAACTTTCTCAGTCACTCAATATTTACAAGTTTTGTATGTAACTTCTTAACAAAGTAGTAAGATATTGGTTCTGCGTGTTTAATACTTTTTTCTTGTGCCCACTCTGTCCTCAGTGAGACTAATACTAAATCTTAAGTCAAAGCTCAGTTTTTTAAATTAACAATTTTCAGAATATAATAAACTTTGAAAAATTTATGCTTATTAATTTAGTTAGTGGGGGTTTTGTTTTGTTTTTTAAAAATTAATTAGTAATCTTAATGATTTGTAACTTACTACAATGGAATGATTTATTACATTGGGTTTTAAATATCTATTCAGGATTCTCAAACTTTTAAAACTATTACCCATCTTAATATTCGGTTAGTTGACAATCTAAAAGTACACTATGAATGTCAATCCTTTGACTTTTCCAATCCTTATCATGGGCAGTATCTTAATTTGTCAGTCACCATTTTTTAATTATCCTTTTAACACCGTGTTCCACTCTCCACATTTTGACAGAGGGTAGAATTCAGGGAGCTGCTGTGTTGAGCAGTTTTGTTTGTGTGTTTCCTTATTCTATGGCATCACTTGTTTTCTCGGAAGACAGGATGTGCTCAGCACTTGGCAACAGTACCACTGGGTACAAAACTCCTGCTGAACTGGAACAGTAAATTAAAAATAATGTTGTATTATTAATGCTGTATTTTTTTCCAGCAGGAAAATTCATCACTGTTATTTTTGTGCATATTACTATTACATATTATGTCTTCCAAAGTCATTTTTGTTAAACCTCCCATGACTGTTTTGAACGGTGATATTTATGCCACAGGGGGAAAATAATTAAAGATTTAAACCGCGGGTTTGACTGCTGTAGAAGTGGCATCTTCCTTCAATACCGCTTTGACCCCTTGCCATCCATGCTTTCCCAGCATCACTTTTAAAACTATTGCAGCTGATAATCCCATTTTGACAGCTTTAAATTTGGCTGCCTATGGCAGTGAAACATAGATACATATAGAGAGAGAGAGCGCGAGAGAGAGCGATATTAGCTGAATGTAGGAATTGTTCACCAGCGGGCACGGCACGCCTCCCCCCTTTGCCGACTCTCGCTCCGGCCGCTGCCCCTCAGCCCCTGAGGGGAGCCCGCGCGCCCGCCAGGGCGGGAAACGCGGCCGGAGCGAACCACTGCGGCCCTGCAGGGGGCGCCCCCTCCCCCGCCGCTGGGCTCGGCCCACCCTGTGCTCGCAGCCTCCCCTCCGGTGCAGCGAGGTTCCGTCCTAAGGCTGGGATGTGTCCCCATGAAACAGAGACAGCTCTTAAATTACCTTATGGACCAGGGTTATTTTTCTGAAATGCTCTGTATAATTGCATTCCTGCAGCCAAAGTTGCATCCTAGCGTGTGACATTTCGCCCTTTAGGGGAAGGGAGTAGCCAAGATTGATAAATGCTTGTGGTTGAACAGAGCGACAAAAGTCGGGGGGTCTGCAAAAGTGCGAACTGGTATGTCAGATCCTGGCCTACTCTATAAGCACATGGCAGTGGGATAAATGGATAGGGAAGAGAAGGGAAGGGAAGGGAAGGGAAGGGAAGGGAAGGGAAGGGAAGGGAAGGGAAGGGAAGGGAAGGGAAGGGAAGGGAAGGGAAGGGAAGGGAAGGGAAGGGAAGGGAAGGGAAGGGAAGGGAAGGGAAGGGAAGGGAAGGGAAGGGAAGGGAAGGGAAGGGAAGGGAAGGGAAGGGAAGGGAAGGGAAGGGAAGGGAAGGGAAGGGAAGGGGCTTTCAGCATCTTGATCCCCCTGCAGTCCATGCCCACTTCTTGGCTTCACTCCTGCACTTGTGCTGGATTATGCTCCAGAAACTGGAACAGCAGTGTTTGTCCTGGAAAAGTGCTGCACTGTCTCTGCATGGCCCTTTCTCCAGCCACATCTTGTTTTTTCTCAAACTGTGTTAATACCAACCATCCTTGGTTATTACCAACAATTCTTGTCTGTTATTATCAGCAGTCCTTTCTTGGCTCCACAGCCATCCAGCTGTCCGTGTTTGAGACGTACACATTGAGACAGACATCCTCATCTTCTAAGATTCTAGAGTATAAATGCACTTCTTGTCCAAAATGCTAAATACTCTATAACTTTCTCAGATGACCTGGTTTTGTCTGTAACAGAGAGGGAAGATAATACATCTTGAATATTTTTTGACATGGGTGCTGTCCCCATGAGCAGAACTGTCTGCTGTGCAAATCAGATGTGGTTGCATGCAGGACTTTTTGTGCTTGCAAACACCCAGAGAAACAACAGCCTACCAGTCATGTCACACGTGCTGTTTGGCAGGCAGCTGCTTTATCTGAACATCTGTGGGTTGGTTGTGTCCACTGAGACACTGACTAGGCAAATAGATGAAAACAATTTTCATGGATAGGAGGTCTGCAGCTGAGATATGAGTGGGGAAAGGACACAGTGCCAAATGTGTCATGGACAGATATTAGTAGAGAAAGAGGTAACCAGGGAACTTGGTACATGCTACTTATGTTTTTTATCTCACTTTCCCTGCTTCACATATCAAAAAAACCTCTTTTAGAGTTTCAGTTGTCCTTGTAAATGGCACAAATTTTTCAAAAGTATTGGTACTGTCAATAAAGTATAATTAAAAATTTATAATTAATATTAATAAAATTGTTAATCGCAGCAATTAGTGTTCCTCTTTGACCTAGAAAAGTGCAGTCACTGTTGGTTACTACAGAGAGAAAACCCCAGCAAAATCTTGAGTAGTGAGCATTTTACTGCACATTAAATCATACTATATTGCACAGACTGTTTTGTTGTGTTATTTAGCTACAGTTTTATTGTATGGATTGCATTCATAGGAAGACAGGATGTGAAGACCAGTTTTTATGATTTTACAAAAATGTTACTCTCTGTCCACATGTTATATTTGTAATAATGCTATGCTAAATGACCCATATGTAAATATATCATTTGACCTCTGGGAAGGTGATTACTATGGGCAGACTTGAAAAAAATGTAGAAAATAAACATTGACGGAAAAATGTTTGACAGATTTTGACACAGAAATACATGGAATGAAGTGTGTAAGTCAGGAGTAGAACATTTAGCTTGTAAAAGGTTTAATGGTCAGCAAAAATTCTTTTGTTTTAGCTTTTAAAATATGGGTGCTAAAATAAGCAGTTTAACATTGCATACTTCCGAAAGACGAGATTTTTATCTATAGTTCATTTAGAGTTCATTGTAATTTTTTTGTCCTTTTATAGGGTAGTAACTTCTTGTGCAAGATAGTTCAAGAGTCTAGTGGTTACTGAAAAAAATGTTTGACATTTGACCACTGTGTATTGGGCAGGAAAGCAGCAGGTAGCTGATGATGCATACTCCAACCTACAGAGGGTTTCCAAGTCATAAGGAAAACACAGATGCCTTTTATTGCCATTGTGAACATTCATGTAAGGGAAACTGCTGTGCCAAAGACCTGTGACAAGCATTGTTTCATGTTCTGTTTCTCAGCAGCAGTGTCTGTAGTTTTGAAATCTCATGGTTGGGCATGGGCTTGAGCATGGTTTTAGTGATCTTTATGCCATTTTGATGGTCTTTAACAGCCTTCCCTACAACCCCAACCTTCTCAAATGGATGCTTCAAATTCCTCCACAGAGTAAAGCTTTGCAAGATTCGATGCAGTTTACAAAATTATTAGTTTTGTCTTTTTCTGAAGAACACATGAAAGGAAGAGCATAGGTTTTAACCTGCTCTAGAGTGCCAGAGCACTCATCCCATTGTTTAGCAGAGTGTCACACTTTAGTGCCAGACTGCAGTGTAGCTTAATAGGGTGGGAGTATAAACTGTACTCTCATGCATCTGGGGTGTCAATGTACTGTTTGACATGTTATATTCTTTTTTGAAAAAAGGATTTATTTTTCTGGTTTAGGAGATGAAAGCCATGAGAAAGGATATTTGGTATAGAAGTACCCATTTCTGTTGCATGTTTATATTTGTCCAAAGAATGAAAGCAGAAATATCCACAAAATACAGATAAATACATGTTTATTTGTGTTGGGTTTGCATAGCCAAGTTTTGGTAGCGGGAAAGTGGGAAGAGCTACAGGAGTGGCTTCTTTGAGATGCTGCCAGAAGCTTTCCCCATGTCTGGCCAGTGCCAGCTGGTTCCAGGACAGACTCACAAATGGCCAAGGCCAATCCCATCAGGGACAATGGAACCACTTCTGTGGCAATGTGCTTAAAAAGGAACAAAAGTTACTGTGCAGTTTTAATTCTGCTCAGAGAAGATAGTAACAGCTCTACAGAAAGCAGGGTTAGTGCAGAAGGAGGGGCAGGAGGTGCTTCAGACACTGGAGCAGAGATTCCCTGCAGCCTGTGCTGAGCCTGGTGAGGCAGCTGTGCCCCTGCTGCCCGTGGGGGTCAGTGCCAGAGCAGGTGGATGCCCAGAGGAAGGCTGTGACCCTGTGGGAAGCCCATGCTGGAGCAGGATCCTGGAATGCTGTGGCAGGCTTGCTGGTAGGACCAGTAATCCTGCAGGGGACCCATGCTGGAGCAAGCTATTCCTGAAGGACTGCACACCATGGAAAAGGATCCGTGCTGGAGCAGTTCACAAAGAACTTCATCTCATGGGAGGGACTGACGCTGGAGAAGATAATGGAGAGCTGCCTCCCAGGGGAGGGACCCCACGCTGAAGCAGGGAAAGGACTCTTCTCCCTAAGCAGCAGCAGGAGCAGCCTGTGATGAAGTGACCATAACCCAAATTCCTGTCTCTCTGCACTACTGATGGGGAGGAAATAGAGCTGGGAAAGGAAGGAGGTGTGGGTGGAAAGTGTTTTAAAGATTTGTTTTATTTCTCATTATCTGCCTAGTTTTGATTTCTAATAAATACAATCTTTTTCCCCCAAGTTGAGTCTGTTTTGCTTGTTATACTTTTTTCTCCCCTACCCTGTTGCAGAGGGGAGTGATAGAGAAACTTTGATAGGTACCTGGCATCTAGCCAGGGGCAACCTACTGCATTATTAAGTAGGGTAATATAGTAGAACACTGTTGAATAGATAATTATATAAATAAATAAATGTATGCATATGAATAAATATACCTGCTAAACAGTATCTCTACCCATTAAAATGACCTCAGAGAAAAAAGTTTATTTCAGATTTGTTACCTAAATATTGGGGTGGGAGTCTTAAGGGGAAAAATGTAACACTTTCAGCATGTGTTTTAGCTGTTTTTTCTCCAGAAACAGAATTGAAATTTATGTTAACAAAGTATTTTTTTCCTCTGTTCTTATGTCTTTTTGTTTGTCAAAAAATGACCTAATCTTTGCTTTATAGCTTCAGTAGTTGGAAAAAAAAAGGTTTAGCATTAGTGATTATGGTATGCATCAAAATAAAAGTTCAGTTTTTTGTAATGGGAGATTGGTAAGCAGTAAATTTCCTAAGTTCCTTATATGAATCCCATACCTTGCAATTTTAACAGGAATATTCTGTGATGCAATATGAACAAAAAAAACAAACAAGCAAAACCAAAAAACCCCAACAACAACAACAACAGCAACAACATAACCAAAACAAAACAAGAAAAAAAAAAACAAAACCCCCAAGGTTAACACTAAATGGCACATGAAATCTCCTAAAATGTGTATCATTCAGTGAATCTGTGAAAACCCACACAATCTTCTATGTGAGCTGTACTGCATGCTCAATGAAAAATGGCTTTGGTTGGCTTGAGAAACAATTTCCCAAGTTACTACAGATGGAAAACTAGCTCACTATATCTTGCCATTTGTCTGGAATAGTCTGCATTCATCTGCAGCATAACTCAATAAAATACTTGGCCATATGGAATGAAGGTAGCCTGTTCCAGCGCCTTGTTGTGTAGACTGGTATGTTGTTTCCAAGAGGAAAAAAGCCCCTCATATGTCATTAGAGTCCAAGACCTTTGCAGTCATTTAGCTAGTCAGAACAATGATTTTGTTTTAAATTTCAACTATCACCCAGGTCAGAGGGAAAGCTTTCATTTTCTAGCACAAGGTTGTTGCTCTTTATCTGACACAGACATTTTTTTCATAGATCACAAAATCATAGAATGGCCTGGGTTGGAAGGGGCCTTAAAGGTAGTGTAGCTCCAACCTCCCTGGTGTGGGCAGGGACACTTTTTGCTGGGTCAGGTTGCTCAGAAGTCCACCCCATTCTAGGGATGGAGCAGTCACAGCTTCTCTGAATATGTATATATTTATGGTAAAACAGAAATCAAATACCTAGACTAAATAATTTAACTAATTTTATTTTACATTAAAGTAAAAGTTTAATCTGTATAACAGGAATGAGAATGTCTATCTATATTCAGTTATTTATGTGCCCTGAGTTCTTTAGTAGTCAAATATTCTTCATTAGAGTGTATCTATATCATGCATTTGGAGCCACTACCAGAGAGAATGTAGTTATGCAAAACCAGATTTCTGATTTTGCTGAAAATCTTCAAGTCATTAGTAAAATTTTATTCTCAGAATATTTTCACTTTGCAAATTACTATTTATGCTACCTCCATAACAGCATTTTGGTCATGTCAAAACTCTATCCTGCAAGACATAGTACAAGCCTATAAAAACTCTCAGTCTTTTCTTGGAAGCATTTAACAGATACTTCATCCACTTTAAACAGGCTATGACAAACATGACTGATCAATCTCAGAGATGAAGAATAATGGAGAAAGAGGAGTGAACTCAAGAGAAGTAATTGTGTTGCTTCCTGGATTTCTAAGTAATCTCATGTATTCCTGTGCTTTCCCATCTACATTGGATTTATCTTGTAGGATTTTGCTCTTTTCTGACTCAGAGATGGGGCAACTGAGAGGCATTTTTAAAAACTTTTATTTCATTTTCAGTCTTATATGAAGGGTAAAACAATATAGATGTTGCAATTCACACCATCACTATGAAACCACCTACTTCTTAATTACAATACATCATAAGAGTTTCTTTGCCTATTAATCTTTGTCATATCATGCTGTAAAATGCCTTAAAGCCAGGCATCTAAAATCACCTTTTTTGGCTTCTATTACAATGTATCTTTCATAGCTCTGTTTCTCAAAAGTATCTAGTCTTATTTGCAAGGCCATCTTTTAAAACTTCTTTTAAACTTTTTAAACTTTCTCTCAAAAATATCTGTCCTATTCCATGGCATTTCTAAGTTAGCCAACTTTGTGTATCTCCAAATTTACATGCAAAAACATACTGTATGAGCCTTCTGTCAGGCCCAAAAAAACTCTCTACAAATCCATTTGCCACACGATCTTTCTGCTGAATACTGATGGGTCAAACTACTGTAATTTCAATTTTAAGCACAAATACAATAATTGTATTCTTACTAAATTTTTTTTGTAGTTCTGAATCTCTTGTATTTTTAAGGTAATGCTGAACTTCTGACCTAATTTTCTTGTACACCTAAAAAACCATGGTGGCAGTGAGTGTTTAAACTGCATAAATGTCTGGCAAGGAGCATATAATCTGAAATACTTTTCTCTGAAATCACAGGATATTCTGAGTTGGAAGGAACCCAGAAGGATCGCCAGCTCTAAAGTGAATGCCCCATATAGGGATGAAATCTACAACCTAAGTGTTGTTAGCATCATACTCTAACTGCATACCATAGGATGTTTTCTTAGTACATTTTCCAGTGATTATAAAATCTTGTCTTACTGATCCTATATGAAGCTGTCCATTTGGACAGTATTTTCTTTGTTTTCTTACTTTTCTCTCCATTGTCTGTTAGTCCTTGTCCTATGGAAGTTAAGCAGCTGGGGGCAGTCTTGTGAGAAAGGAATGCTTGTGCCTTGTGCATCATCTGTTACATCATTCCCTGTGGAATCAGGAATGTAAAGACACACGTGTCTATTGTATCTCTGTCTGTGATAGTGCTCAATTTCAGTGCCGAGCTGAAAGCATGCATTTTGCTTCTGACTAGTCTTAATGCATTCCTCAACAAAATAAATTCAGAAGATTGTTGTAACTGAATGTTTGGTGATTGGTGGAGATTAGCTAATTTATACTAAGCACATTCAAAAGGAAGTGTCACAACTTTGCCATTATTTATACAATAAAAGCAAGAGATCATGTGTCCCTTGAGCTTTTCAAAAAAGGTAATTCTTTGACTTGTCTGTTCTTGGTATCTGACTGTGACTACAAGGTGTATGAAGCCCAACTGAGTAAAATTCAACTCTTCAAACACAGTAGGGTTACAAATGTAATTACAGTTAAAACAGAAGCTTGTTCAGAGCTCCACATTGTTCCAGCAGTAGCTTGGCTCAGAGAAATGTCACTTAAAATTTTCATGGCTTTTTAGGGCACTAGTAAATCTTTCTAATTCCACCAAAAAATATGTTATGAGAAAGAAAGAACTTTACCACGTAGCTAAAACTTGGCTTAAGGAGCCCCACACAGCTAGGCCACAGGTGGAGGATATCACTATGCTTATAATGATCTCTGGCTAACAACCACATAATGCTCAGATGTCTTTTGAAAAAGCGTTGGACCTACTCACTGGGTAGCACAGTTTTAGCTAGAAATCATGTTGCCATACTCTTCCAAGGAAAGTACATTTAGTTGGCTCACAGAATGAGGTCCTGAAGGAGTTTTTCATTCAGAAGGGCAAGGTTGGTATTTCCTCTGGAACTTGAGACTGTAGCACTGTACATGCTAAACAGATAGCTGCTGGGAAGGAGATCTGAAGTTTTAGTATGAAGAAGTTAACTGACCCTGTAATATTCTATAGTTTATGTTTTTTTACCATAAAAAAGTATAAAAAGTTTTTTAAGTATAAAAAAAGTATAGTAAAGGTTTCATATTCAAGAGCAGTAATATATAAAATAAAAAAAAAATCTGTTGAAGCTCTTACTGAAAAACAACAACAACAACAAAACAACAAACAAACAAACAAAGAAAAATTGGTTTCCCAGTATGTCTAAGTCTCAGGTGTCTGTTGTGGAACAGATTTCATTTCCTTCAGTATGAACTCAAAAGCAGACCAAGGACAGTAGTGAAGCATCATTTGCAGCATTGTGATGGGAAGGTATAGAAAGTTGTAAGCATAAGCTCTTCAATTTTGCTTTTACTCACACTAAGCCTTCTGCAGACTTTTATTTCTTCCAGTGTTAAGGAGGTGAGTTCACCTATGTTCTCTCACAAATTACCTCATTATGTGGGATGATCTACTTTCTCAGACTAATTTCAGGAAGCTAATATATCATTAGTCAGCTAATTTTCATATATTACGATAAAGAAGCTTATATTATGCAAAAGAAATACCAAATACTGTAGTGATAAAAAAATTAAACCTGTCAAACAGCATGCCAGTTTAGGAGATGCATAGATCTCAATAACTGCATCAGCTTATCTTGCAGACTGCTGGCAGCCACTCTGCTGTGCCTGTTTCTCACTGGTACTGTTTCTCTTCTGCTTCTGAATGTTACCCACTCTAATAACCCTGATTAGAGCAGATAAGGAAGCACTTGCTCAATACAGTTATGCCAGATGTTTAAGTAGTACACTAATCACAGAAATGGATTTGGACTACATCTTGCTTCTCTGTGGCCTGAAGGCATAGTTTCTATGGCAGTTTAAGTACTGACTGTGTATGCAATTAATAATGATTAGTCAGAGAGAAGAATTTGTACTGCTAAATTGCATTTAGACAGAGTCAATTCCAAGAGAGAACTGTATCCATTTGTACCTCTACAAAGTCAATTGATTATAAATTGATTATAAATTCTTATTACACTGTCTCAGTGAAATAGATATTCTGAGTTAAACCAAAAAAATTGCTATTGTAAAATAAGTTTCTGTAGTGTTTACTTCTTTTCCCACCACCCAAGTTTGCATTTCTTCTTTAATAAAAATAGTTTCATGCTCCAAAAATTTTCTCTCTTTTCCTCTCAGATCAGGTAGGCTGCATCAGGCACTCTTCCTAGTTTTTGTCTGATAATAGGCCCCTGAGATAGCAAATCTCAGTGTAGGAAAGAAAGTTGCCTGTGGCTAAATGTCATATGGTTTGAACTTCCTCTTTGAACCACAGAATTATTTCTCATTTGTACAACTATGCTGATGCATATGTAATTATATAGACTGAGCTGTAAATGACCGTGAAGTGTTCCCAACAGAGACTGCCATCATTAAATTGAAGCATTTCTAAAATCATTCCAGGTCTAAAGAGCACTCAACTGTTTCTTTAATATTTTATTTTAAAATGAAAATATACCTTTCATAATGTCAATTTTCATTCAGGCTGAACACCTCTCTGCTGATTGCATTTCCTGTATCATAAGTCAGAAAAAATATTTTACCCTAAGTAGTAAAGAATAGTAGTGTAAGTCACAATGTTTGACAAAATTATTTCTTATCTTGATGGAAACTGGTATAGATTATGAGTTTTTCAGTTTCTTGTAACACTAAGCACTGGAAATTTACAATGTCTTTGATGGATAAAAAGCTGAAATCCAAACTTTTCCAAACCAAGGTGGCTTCTTGCTGACACCAACAGACATCCAGCAGAGCAACTTGAGTTTTGCTTTTGAGAACCAAGGCAGTTTCTGAATAGGGTTGTTAGAACAGATTAAACTGCCAGGTAGTCTATGAAAGGGGACATGTGCAGACAGTTTACATGCAGGCTGGCCAATGTGTTTGAGATGGGCTTTAAGGGGAAGGACCTTGGGGGTGGGGTCCAAAATGGTGATGCTCACACCACTGCACCCAATTAGAGAATAGACCAGGCCAACCAGAGCAGTGACAAATGTTCCCTAGCTGCCTTCAAAGGTAAGAAGCAAAAGGTCAGCCACCTCAAGGGGTGAATGGTGTGTGTGTGGTTGTGGTAATTCTCCTGCACTCCTCCTAGGAGACCTGCATGGCCAGTTACTTCCCTGGAATGCTTGTAGACCAATGCATGCAGCATAGGGAATAAAAAAGCCTTCTATTATGTAATGCTTGGCTTGGTAGATGAGGGGAGAGCAGTGGATGCTGTCTGATTTCTGGAAGGCTTTTTAACACTGTCTCCCGTAACATCCTCACAGGAAGTTCGGGAAGCACAGGTTGATGAGTGGACAAAGAGTGGGTTGAGAATTGACTGGCAGAGCTCGGTGGGTTGTGATCAGCAGTGCAGAGTGCAGCTGAGGCCCCTGCAGTCAGTGGGGACTCTCCAGGGGTCAGTACTGGGCCCAGTTTTGTCATTGATCAGTGACCTGGATGAAAGGACGAATTGGAGGATGGCACAGGACTGGGAGGAGTGGCTGATACACCAGGAGGACAGGAACCTAATGCAGAACCTAATGAAGCTCAACGAAGGCAAATGCAGGGTCCTGCAGCCGGGGAAGAATACACCTATGCACCACCACAGGCTGGGGACCAGCCTGCCAGTCACAGGACATTCCAGCACACGTAATGGGTCAGCTTAACTGGCAACATGTCTTGGCCAGCTCTGGGTACAGTATGTCCTCTCTCTCCATTCATATACATTAGTGAAAACACTGATCACATAAGGCATTGTTTCTATTCCAAGAAAAGTTGCTTTATGCTTTATTCTACGAAAAATACTTGATTTCTCCTAGTAAAAGATCTATTTTCCATTTAAAAAAATTAAATATCTGCAAAAAACCACATTGTGTCCAGACAGATCAAAGACAATACATTTATTAAACTTTGAGAAAAACAAACAAAACACTAACATAGAGAAAGTTAAATAGAAACGGAAAGACACATCTTCTGACCGGCATATCATGGCTTGTGTGACCAGTAAAGTACCAAAATGACATTCTGAGTTTGACTGAGGTATTTAACTATTTTTGGCAATAGAAATAGAGTAAGAAACTTCTTTCAAACACACACATAGGCATTACTTGCACTAATAACTATCATCTAAGAAATTTTATATGAAACTAAATAATGTAGCTATTAGAAAATTGTAGCAGCAAATTAGCAGAATATCTAATGCACATTTACCATAAAGTACGTGCTAAACTTAAAAATCCCACCCAGTAGTTGGGCCCAGTTGTGTAGCACTTGGTCACAAAAAGAGCATCAGTGAGTTCAGTTGGAGACATCATAAGCAAGACCTGAATTTGCTGCACATCACACACTTCCGCTCAGGTCAAAGTAAAGAAATGAATGTTCCTATTTGCTTTCTAAGAAGAACCCTGCTGTGATGAAACCATGGCTTAGGAACCTAACTCCTGAAACAGTAACAGTTAATTGCAAAGCTCTATCAGGTTCTTAACATATGCAAGAACAAAGAGAGCTTCCCCACTGAGTTTGTTTTCTCTCCTTTCCTTCTGAAAGTTCGCCTAACACGGTCAGAGGAGATGCTGTTAGGCTGCAAAACAAAAACCACGTTTGAACAATACTGCACTTGATCCCCTTGTTCCACTGAAATATTTTAATCATGTTATATTTTTAAAAATCAACTGCTGGCTAACTTCTGAAGTCCTTAATTTATTTTTTTACAAAGACTATGTTGCACAGAATAATAAATGTAGTGATACCTTTGGCTCTGGAAGGGCTTCAGAAGTTGGTCAAATATGAAGATACTATGCTGCTAAGTTATCAGAGCTTATTCACGTGTTCTCAAAAATTTTCAGTGAAAGTTTAGTTGCACAGTGTTTAATACTGTGATCAACAAGATTTTTCCTATAAAAAGTGTACTATTATTATTATTATTTGCTTTAACTAGAATCTGATGAAAAACAGAATAATTTGCTCAAGTATGCTGTATATTTTAAAATTTTACACAGAACTTTATATTGCATGTATATTTCTATACTAGTGTTACTGAAAGAAAGTAATAGAATCAGTTACTTTCAAGTTCCTACAATATTTCAAAATTTTTCTATAGGTTTCTTTGGAGGTATAAAATGGCTCTGTAAAAATCTCTTTTTTCTTTTAGTTGTGAACAAAATTTTAATTTAAAACCCAGAAAACTCCTTTTTTAGGACTGCAGCAATTACATTACTTAAATGGGTCACCATAATTGAACTACAGTATTTAGTGTAATAGAAAACATTTATGGTTTTATGACCAAAGTATTAAAATATATTTTCCCAATTTATATAAATCAAAATAGATGTTTTATTTAGTTAAGCTGCTTTGTGTTTTCACCTATATGATCAGCTCCCAATTATTGATATAAAGATCTCTGCCAACAGCCATTTTTTCTAAATTCTTTCACTTTAAACCACCTGATTTTTAGCTTTATCAAAATGCACAATTTTACTGTACATGAAACAGTAATTTCAATGTTTAATTTCACAAAAATCAACACCCACAACAACAAGACAAAACAGCTTCAAGACAAATTCATAGATAATATTTACAGTACACAATAGGAATATTTTGATGTACGTTTTACGCTGCAACATTTCAGATAAAATTATAGGAACCACGAGAAATGTTTAGACTTCATTTTGATGGTTTCAGCATACAAGCCCAAAACCCGACTCTCTGCTGTGAAACGCTACACACACCTAGTCAAAAAAAAGCTACGGCATGATTTTGTTCAGCTGGTCTGTGCTCACGTAGCCACAGGACACGTTGAATTCCTTGTCCGGCAGCGGCAGCGCGGTGGCGTTGAGCACGAGGCCTTGTGGAGACTGAACGATGTGGATGGATGTGTAGTCTGCCACAGGCGTCTCTGAGCTCGGGGCTGCTGCTGTTGAAGCTCCAAAGTTGGCAACAGTAGTGGTAAGGCTCTCTGTGGTGAAGTAGCCATCTTCATTATAGCCTTGCTCCTGAACACGCGGCTCGTTCTCTTCGTGGGAGGTCACAGCAATGCATTTTTTCACATCTGCCTCACAGAAGTAGGTGTTGTCCACGGTGAAGTTTTGTTCTGTGCAGCCTTCACACTGTGCCCTCCCCAGCTTGGATTTCTGCCCTGGTGAAAGTACAACCCTGCCTGCTGGAGTAATATCACTCACTTGAGCGTAGAAGTCAGTACTTGTCAGAGAATTCTGGTTGCTCATCTGCGTGTGGACTGACGGGCGGGGTGACACGAGGCTGTCCCCAAAGGGTGCCCACAGGAGGCTGTTTTCAGACTGAGTATTCCTGTGCTGGCCTGGAGGGTCGGTGTTGGCAAGGCTTGGAAGTGACTCATCATTATCTTGTCTGTCAAGGCACAAGAGATCCTCTTCTTTCTCAGCAGCCTTTTTGAACTGATCGCTGTCAGAGGTGGCATCACACGTGTCGCTTGCACTGAAGTCTGTCTCTGGAATATCTGGTTCACAACAACTGGCCCGTCCAGAATCATCATCCTTCGCTCCCAAGCAATTGTGCGATTTCAGATGATCTTCACTCAGGAGCCTGTCAGTGTCTGAGGCTCTGTTCTTTTCATCAGGGTCTTCTATGTCCAGCTCAATAAACTCAACCCACAAGTCATCACTGTACAGCTGTGTCTTGTAGATGTCATGGCAGGCTAAGATGGAATTCACTTCATCTAGCTTTCCTTTCTACAAAGCAAATGAAAAAGCATTTTATAAAGTAACAGAAATGCTTATCCTTTTTATGATGTTAACTTTTGCAAATATGAGTGTAGTTATTACTGTAGTATTATAATTGCAAAGGAATTCAAAATTATTTTATGCTAACTAATTCTATGGCAACTCCTCAAATGTCAGATTTTTCTTCTAGAAAATTCTTCTGCCTGGGACAGCAGTTGTCATCTGCTATTACTACACAGATACTCATTATAGATTTTAGAGTTCAGTATTACCTTCAAAAGATCTGGGTCAATCCCTTTTATCTTTGGAACTGGCACAGGAGGAAAAATAAGCATTTTTAACCTGGAAAAAAAAAAGTCTTTTAATTGACTGTTTTTATTGAGGAAGTTAGAAAGAAGACAGAATTACATTCCATTTATGTTTAATTGCTTCAAAACCTAAGTGTTTGAAAATAAAATTTCAAATACTTCTAAAGAAAAGAAGTAATGTTTTCTCTCACTGCAAATTAAGAAACAAGTTTTCTGCAACTTTCCTTTTTGAAATCACTTAAATTTACGTGAGAATCCATTTTTGGAGCCTGGTCTTTGACAATTCAATGCTGTATAGAAAGACAGTAAATTCCTAGATCTCTGTCAATAGATGCCCTTTTTTACATACTTTTCAATGGAACCCGATACAAACCTCAGTATGTGGTGGCTTTTCCAAAATTTTTTTCAGGGACACAGGAGCCTTGCATATGCCAAAAAATTTTAAATACAGAACAGAAAATGGGAATTGGTGAAAAGCGAATTCTTTAGGACTAATAAATAAAATTGAAAAACATCTGCAAGAACTTAGGCTAGTATTTTGCCATTTCTGTGACAGTTCTTCTTTTTGAATTATTAATGCAGCAAATAATATATAATTAAGGCAGGGGTTTACTCTTACAGAGAAAGATCTAGTAACTTGCTTGAGCATTTGCAGGCTGTGGAAATATATATATTATTTTAATCCTTTATAAAGTGCATTCATAATTTCTTAGGGTACCAAAAAATCCACCAAACCAAATGACCCTCTCTGCCCTCTAATTATAACAGAAGTATGATTTTCCCTTAATAATAATCCAACAGTTAGCTGGTCATGACTCTCTCTTCCATTCTATCTCCCTGCTTCTTTTGCAAACAGGTAAACAAAAGGAAAATTCAAAATTCCCTTTATACTGAATTAATTGCCTATTTTAGAAAGTAAGATGTGGGAAATGGAAGATACAAATTGAAATATTAGTTCTGCTGCCTTTTTAGTGGCCTTGGTGAGGTCCAGAAAGGGTCTTAAAAAGTGCCCTGAGAGAAATTTAGGCACTTAACCATGGCTTAACCATGGCATGTCCAAATTCCCCAGATGCTTCTGGTTTTGAGCAGATCCTCAGTGCTCTGCCCAGCATGCCTAATGAGTTCCAGAAATTCAGTAACTTTCCACCTAATCCCTGGAGAGGCAGTGTAAACTGGTTGGGCTATCAGGGTTAGGACTTGTGCTTTACAGCTGAATCCACAAATCAGGTATTCTGACAGGACTGGGCATTGCTTCTAGTGAAACAGACAAAGAATTTTACCACTCACTGCCTGGAGAAGACATTTGGGAGAGAGAACTATGCTCTGATCCTTTCTTAGCCTAGCATAACTCAGACTTTCATCTCTCAGCTCTAATGATCTAAACCTATGGCATCTGTCCTAGAGAGACTCGTTCAGAGCCTGTGAGATGAGAACTGAGGAAAATATGAATTGGTATGTTGCCGAATCAGGAGGAAACCAAGCCTGGGTATTTTGCATTATGGAAAACCTATGCAGGCTGCTTCTCTGCAGAATACATTGCCATTCCACAACTAAATGCTTCAGTTTGAAGGAAAGGCCACAAACCTGCAGTCAAAAAACCTTTCCATGTGAAGGTCCTCAGTGGAGAAAAGCTTCTTCCAGCATTCATGATTTGCATGGAAGATATTTATAAACTCTGATCAGAGATATCCAGAGCTCCAGAGCCCAGGATTTTCTGAGACTAAGACACTCCTTGTTCAGTGTGCTGACCTTAGCTCCTGGTGCCACATGCACATTGCTCTGTTCTGACACATCAAGCTTTTGTCATGAATGGTATGAAGAGCCTTGCTCTTAAATCTGGGATTGGGATGCTGTTGGAGGGAATGGCTTCCCAAAATTAATCTCTGTCAAAGCACAGAACTTACTGAAATGAAAAATTCCTGCTCAGTAGAAACATATTTTTTAGATCTGCTCCAAATGCACCATGTTGTTTTAACTTCAGTATGTGAAATGAAATTTCACCATTTGATGGTATGTGCAAAACTACTAAGTGTTCATTTTCAGTGTATACACAAGACCTCTGACAACACGCATGTGTGCACCTGGTCTTGACCATGGTGTTGCTCCACAGTGTACAAAAGTGACATGACATCCAAATTTAATTCTCTCACAACCTATCCCTTAAAATATTTATAAGCGGAATAATTAATTTTAAGACCTGTCATTTTTATGTATGTTTAATTCTTTCATTTGTGTATATGACACACTTTTGTAATTTTTCCAAACAATGTACTTCTGTGTTTTGCTTCATTTTAATCCTGCTATTTACAGGAGCTGCACTTTATCCACAGAGAGCAAATATTCCCCTGTGACTCAAGCTCTTTCCCTTGGCTCCAAGAAGAGTTTAGTGGAATGGTCTAAGAACAAAATCAAATAGACAGACATAGGTTTGTATGAAACTTTTAAATAGCAGGTGAATAAAAAAATAGCATGTACAAATTTGAGTGAGCTAAAAAAGCAGCCCCTTTCAAAGCCTAAGTAAATCAATAATGTAAATTCTGCAGAAAAAAACATACTGTAGTGAAAGAAGAAGATCAACATAATTAGATTCACTGTGCTAAAGGCCCCATACATACTAATTCCAGTTATATGTCGTTTACAAGAATGGCCAAAAATGTTCAGAATGGTTCCTACTCCCCCAAATTCAAAATAATTGATTTTTTTAAGCTATGGGTACATAAAATCCAATAAATAAAAAGTCTCTACCTTGGTTGTTTAGACAGCATGATTGAGATCACTGTTACAGCCAGCCCACACACTCCAAAGACAACAACTAAGAACCATGGAAACTCAACTTCTGAAACAACAAAACATGAACATATAAGCAGGAATCTCCATCACTGTCACATCTTTAATTTTAACCTTCTCTTGTACCATCTCAGGATTCCAAAGTAGTAAAAAACTGATGAAAAGTTTTGTTATTTAAATGTGAAAGTTCTGTGTTCAGAAGAAATAAAAACGTGCATTTGTCCTAGTTCTGGCCAGCACCTGGAGGTTCTTTGATACCACCTCATGACCCTGCCAGGGCTGGACAAAGGGACTCACTGGCTTCCAAGAAGAAGGGAATGATTTCTGGTGGCATTGTCTGATATTGCTCATTGTCCCTTGCATCTCTCACTCAGAGGGTTTGAACCACCCTCTCTTTTGTATACTTTCACTATTAATGTTGTTTCTTTTACAGTTTGTTTTTTAATCTCATTGCTGTTTCCAGTAAACTCTTTGTGTCTCAACCTGTATTGTTTTTGTGCCGTCAGTTCTCAACTCCTCTCCACTGGAGCAGAAAGAGGAAGGGGGGACTGAGCAAGCAGGGAGTGGTTTGGGAGAGTCTCAAGTGGCAGCACTGAGTTTAGAAGTACCATGGCTGCTTTTGGTCTCAGCAGTTTCCACGAGTCCACTTAGACTCTTTGCTAAACCAGACTGATTTCATAGATCTAACCAAGATCTTAATAATGTCTATAGCAAAACCAGCCATGAAGAACATTCTGCCTGCTTGGAACATGGTATGAGAGAACATTACTAATAGCACACAAAATCATTTTTCTCTCACAAAATCTAAAAGTATGGTGGTGTCAAAATACATACCACTTCTCTTTCTAAAGGTTGAACGTTAATTATGTTGTGAATCAACTGAACCAACTGAAAAAAGCACCCTTTTTAGCACTTTGCAGGTGGCTACAAAGAATTTAGAAATTAGTTGTGAAATGCAATTTAGTAGAAATTAAGAACAATGCTGATAAATGAAATGTCTTATCTCTTAAATACTAGCAATTCTATTATTCTTAGTACTACAATGCATAGAGAAAATTTTTCTACTTTAGTCTTAGATTTTTCTCATTTTTTCATTTCCTACAAAAATGTCACTCATTTTTTTGAGCCAAGGAACACTGGACAGAAAGCTTTAGAGCCCTATATATGATTATCAATGACCTTTCAGAGAAAAAAACAAAATAAAACATTCAGGTATGAGTTTGAGCCCTGTGTTTCCAGCTCAGATTTTGACCAGACACACTTTCAGGCATCAATAAAGTCCTTTATTGATATGTCTGTGTTAAACAGATCTCTGTTGTAGTAAATAATTGCCATGTCAGTGAGACCAGCAAACGTCCAGCTCCTTCAAGAAGTTAGAACATTGCATTAGACAACTTTAAATTATTCATACATGAAATGTATCTGAAGTTTAATTCTGTGTTCCTGAAAATGATAGACAAAAGAAGCAAAAATAAATTCTCAGATAAAACCGGCTCATGGCTTCTGTGTGAGGTGTGGATTTGGATCAGTCTTGGAGAATATCTGTTGCAGTGACTGAAGAAAACTGGCTGTAGGATGGCCTTAGATCTTCCTAGTATTTTAATTTCATTCATTTGAAAACCATGACCACTTAATGTGGGTGGGATTAATAAAAAAAATCCACATGTACAGAACATTAACTATTCCTATAAATTAGAAATGAGAACTACTAAAAGAAAGAGCTAAAAAGGAGAATCTTGCAAGATTTTGAAAGATAAGAGTTACAGGTTATGTAACATCTTCACTAATATCCTGGAAAATTATGTGAAGCAGCTTGTTGAAATTACTTGCTGAAGCCTTCATATTATGAGCACTTAATTTAGTAGTTCAGACCCAAGAGCTCTTCTGGAAAAGGCACTGCCTCATTCCTTCAACAGAAAAAATGTGGTTCTCAATGGCTTCTTCTTTTTCTGTCTTTAACAGCACTTTAAAAGGAGTAGCAGTCATAAGCAAGGATGAATAAAACACTCACTGCCCTTGAGAGTATATCACGATAATCAGAAAAGAACAGAATTCTGGGGAAAAAAACTTAGCCAACACTATTACAAGAAATCACAATTCTCTTCCCAACTGAAGTGCTCATTTTAGATGTTCATTTTAGATTATGAAGTATGAGATTTAATTCTGGTTCAGACTATGAGATGTGCAATAGTAGCTATTTCTGATTCTTAAAGCTATTTGTATTTTTCTCTCTGATGATCCATGAAACAGTCTTGCTGAGTTTACTTCTGAACTTGTATACAGAACTTGAACATTCCCAATCTTCCCAAATGATTCTCATGTAGTAGGATGATTACTTATTTATTCAACTATATAATATGGTTAAACAACCTCTACCCTATCACAGAAAAGACAAGGATCACAGCTATAAAAACACATTGCTTATTTACCTTCTGTACAATGATCACATCCAATGCCTAGCTGAGAAAACGATACATAGAGGATTTCACTGAAATCCCCAAATTTCTCAGAAGTCCGTTGTCTTGATCGGATTCGTATCTCATAATCTCTTGTTGTCTTCAGAGAGTACAGTGGAGCCACTGTTGAAAGGCTGGGTTTCAGCTGTAAAGAGAGAAGGACTGTGATTTATTTATATTGAGTTGTATTGGAAATTTTACACTGTTGCTTGATTTCAGAAATAAAAATTTGAAGGTATTTTTGCTACTGGGAATTTTAAGGATATCACAAGAAGAGTTCAGAGAACATTCACACCATTTACTGTTGACTTAGTAATCATCAGAAATTTCTGTGATTCAGGGGACCAAAAGCAGAGAATCCAAGCTCTATAGATACAGACAATGAAGAAAGGCAGCTTCCCCTAGTTACATGCCATAAGTAGGTGGTGTGAACATCTTTCACTAATCTTTCAAGTTGTAAATCCTTTTTACTGTTGTAACACACAACATTACTGATTGCAGAATGCCAAAAATGCTGTTAAAATGAAACTACTGCAATCTTCACTTCAGATTTAATGGCTATAACCAAACATATTGCATGTTACAAATATTTTTATTTGGAGAACAATGTATAGGTCCCCAAAATCTTCAGCTATATACAAAATGTGATAGTGGAGACTGTGCAAGAGCTGGCATCAGATTCTTTGTCTTTGAAACTTCTATATTAGCTGAAACATACTTAGATACTGCTGAATATCAAACTGCTTAGGAAATCACATTGGAGGTCTTAATAGGGGAAATTTCTGCCTTTTTCTATTACACGTCTAAAAATAAGGATTTTAATTCCAATAGCCCTACAAAAGTATACCAAAATAAGGAAAAAATGCTCAAAATAAAAATCCATGTGGCAGATATTATATTCTACTTTTACTTATACAGAATCAAGGATGATACCAGAAAAAACCCATCATGGCTAGGACTTAAAATGACTGGAAAACAGCACCCTTTGGGAATTTGAAGGAAGCTTCAACAATAAAGTCCTATAATCTCTATAGCAGCATAACCTAAATGTGAGACACTGTTTGTTGGTATGATCTCTGGAGTTGTCTGATCCCTGGTAAATCCAGACTCCAAACACTCAGATTTTGGAGGAGGCAGACTGCTTTTCTCTGCTAGTAGTTGAGCATAAGATTGTGAAGAACCATTGCTGTACATCACCAATGTTTTAATATGTGAAGAATATGAAACATCCATTTGGGAAGCATTGGAAATGATGTTCAGTATATACCTATTTCATGCTATTAAGCCATAAAGAAATAGTTCACTGAAGTTTTATGGATAAGTTTACATGCATCCCAAAATGTATGGAGCTCAGCATGAAGTGAATAGATAAACAATACTTGTCATGGATTAAATCAAGTAAAAGCCATATGAAGGAAACATCATAAAAAGTAACCAATAATTTGTCTCTGTCTCCCCCATTATGTCAGGGTAGATTTTTTTCAGTTTAGAAGGTTTCCCAGAATATCATTTTGGTCCTCTTATCATTATAATTTATGCTTTCAACACTTTACTGATTACTATTTTATCTTTCAATTTAGAAGTTATTTATTTTCAATTAGAAAACATATTGAAATACAATAAAGGCTATGCATGAAAAAGCAATCAATCATCCCAAGACATAGAGGAAAATTACCAACAAGTCTCAGTAAGGGGGGATTTTGTACATATAACCAATGAAAAGCTAATTTATAGTACTTATTATTGTACTAAGAATTATGGTATATTTAAGCAGTTAAGGATTATCCTTTATGTAAAAAACTAGTAATATCTAGACATGTATAACTTGACAATGTATAAACAGACATTTCTGTCTTAATGAGCTTCAACACTCATTAGAGAAGGCATTTGCAGCAAAGAACTGAAGAGTAAAACTGTAGCATTGCTCCAATGTATTAGATTTTGAAGCTTAAGAAAACAATAGATAAATATTTTATTCTTGAAAAAACTTGCATATATCTGACCCTTGCTTTGCCTCCTAATCTAACACAGGCGTTTCTGGCTTTTTTAAATTATCCTGCCTGTCAACTATCTCGATATATAAAGTTACAGTGTTTGCTAGAAAATGTGAGGAAGAAACATAGGCATATTTTTTAAGAATTTAGGCATTGTGTAATTAGCAATTATAAACATCTTTTTCAGAGAGGTACCAGAGTGTTAGGAATAGAACAAGCCTGCACTGCACTATGACTAATGTATAATAAATATTAGTTTCATACCTCCTTCCATTTTGTCTCATTAACTTCTTTGTACTGCAATTCATACTCCAGAGTAATCCATCCCTTCCGAACATCTGCTGTTGGTGGTGGATCCCATCTTACCTGGATATCCCCATGGATCCCAGTCTGACTAGTATTTAGCAGAGTCCAGTTAAGGTGGACAGGGGGATCAGGTAGTACTGTTTAAACAGAGTATTTGGAATAAAACAACCAGTTTTTAATGTGAAATGATCATTCTTACTACACAATGAAAAATTATTTCAGGACTCATAAAGTATAATAACCATGTATTTTCTGATTAAAATCTAATATATTGCATTGTCAAAGTCATTGCAAGTTAAGTAACAAGAAGGCACCCTGCCAGTTGGCAGTAGACCTGTCCTGCACAAATTGCACCCAAGCAACTAATAAAGAAGATTAAGACTGTATTCCCCACTGAATTATATTTCTGAATAGCAGATTATAAAACATTAGATATAAACAGTTATCAATCAAAATTTAAATCTAGAGTTCTGACTAGAAATAAAAACAGTAATTGGAGTAACAGACAAATATTTAGTAGCTAATATAGAAATATACTGAAAAATTTTGGTATTTGAAAAACTGGTCTAAATTTGCTCAGCTGAATAAAAGAGAACATTGGGCATTCTAATCACCAGTAGGAATAAATTATCTGGATATACATGTACACTACCACTCTGAACAAGCAATAAAATTCGTAAAGTCCCAGGCAGTCAGAAGCCATATTGCCACAAATATAAATCCTAGTTTAGAAACACCTGACATCCTGATCCTTTAGATTACAGTTGATTCAGGAACAAAATAGTGTTTGGCTTCTAGAGTTTTGCAGAATCAAGGTTTTAATGCCAACTTTGCTGTACAAGGAGATGTAGCATCCATTAGAAAGGACTCAAAGTGATAGCAAAGAAAAGCTCATTTAAGCATGCAGACATTTGAGAGACCACTGGTATTTAGAAAAATAAAGCACATATTTGGTTTTATCTTTTAAGTTTTCTTCCAATCTAGGCAATATTTTCTGGTGCGGATCACTTTATGGTGTTACAAAATCAAATCTCTTCCTATATATCATATATTTTAGATACTAACTTTTCTGAGAGGCAATATTTAAATCAAATCTCTTCCTATATATCATATATTTTAGATACTAACTTTTCTGAGAGGCAATATTTAAATACAGCCTACATGATACAAAAGCTTATAGAGGTAAGATACATAATGAAAGCATACCTATTTCATCAACACTGAAACATTTTTTATCATGTATTTCATTTTTACTGGCAAGCTGGACACAATATGGTGTCCACACAGAGGTGTAGGATGCGTTGAAGTAACAGCTATTTTGTCCTGAAGTGATATAATCAGGGCATTCTTTCCAGTCTTCCTCATTACTAGAATGACAACAAAAATGCAATTTTTGTGAGAGAAAGATTTACAGACCTTATGAAGTACAAATTACAGATGTTATGAGACACAGTGTTGATAAGCTGTAAAACTTATGAAAGTGATAAAACCATGCCAACATTGATGGTGATTTACAATGAAACCACTATTGAGGACACCTGCATAACTGAGTTCAGGTACTCATGTACCTACAGTGGTTTGGAAAATAGCTGAACTTTAAGGTGCTTGCTTACCCAAACCATTTTATGATTCTGTTATTCTATGATTTCTGAGATGTCTCAGAGGAACTAAGAAAGCCAGCCTTGCCATTAGGCTTAAGTCTACTATGCAAATGTATCATTACCATCACCAAAAAGCATCTGTAGATGAAAACGATCAAAACCTGTTCATTAAAGGGAACAGAAATTCACATACTCTTGATCCTGAGGCCTATTTCCTTAATAGCCTTTACTGGTAATGTCTATGTGCTTTTTCAGGCTGATCATTGTAGCAACCTGAAATTTAAAATAGCTTAAAGTGTAGCTGAATCATAATTGAACAGGACTCAATGAAACATTATCCCAATATGAGAGCAGCCTTTTCCCCTGGACCTGTACATTCAGACTTTATCATAGCAATTGATCAATGGGGACTTCATAAAACTTTAATAAAATTTCAAAAGGGGCTATATCCAACCTCTACATCTGTGCACTCAATGTTGCAGGTTAGATAGATAAAGAATAAACTGAAGTTGTCTATTAAAAAATCCTGATACAAGCCATATAGTGTTCAGTTTTGGATTCTGCAACCTGGACCTAAATTATGTTAGAATGTGTTTTTAATTATCTGCCAAATAATGCTAGTTGTTGCAAATTGCTTAATAATTACCAATAAATTCTGACATTAGAAAAAATACTTGAAACATGGTTTTATACCACAGTACGACTCATATCACAGTGAAAAAATTAACAGTAACAACCTAATAAACATGGCAAAATAAATTACTTCTCTCTTTTCCTGTTTCAGCTTTTATTACCTCTTCTTGTACAATAGCTGTAGTATTCTTGGAACAGTGAGGTTATAAACATTTCCAGCAGTCCAAAAACATGAAAATGTCTCCATTTCAGGTGATCTGCATTTGCTGATTTGTGGCCGCTGCAAAAGGTCTGTCAGAAAAAAAAAAGCAGGGGACAGAAGGATGAACATTAAACAAATCTAAACTCCATACTAACCTGCTGTTAAAAGGAAACTTGGCACCTTCATTGAGTATTTAAATTTTCTTCCAATCCCTTACACTCAATGAGGCGAGATTTAAATTCCTACATGCATACATGTAGATGACTATAGAAGCCAAATGTGAAAGATTCATCAAGCTCTCTTCTTTAAGTGTGGAAGTGATAGTGTCACAGCAGACACTCAGCATAGGGATTTGCCAGCCCCACAAGCTGTAACTGAATAGAACAGGAAAGTTTGTTTCAGATGGAAGGAAATGATCCAGTCCAATTGCCTGACCACTTTAGGGCTAACCAAAGTTTAAAGCCAGTTATTCAGGGCACTGCTCAAACACCTCTTAAAGGCCAGCAGACTTGGGCAACGACCACTTCTCTAGGACGCCTGTTCCATGGTTTCACCACTTAAAGAAACTCATCCTAATGCCCAGTCCTAACCCCCCAGGTTAGTTTTGAACCATTCCCACGTGTCCTGTCACCATCCCTCTTATCAGCTTTGTTTGCCTCCTCGAGATGCAATCAAATCTTCCTCAACTGCAGGCCCAGCACTGCACAGAGTGAGGTGGGACCAAGGCTGAGCACAGTGGGCTCTTTGCCTTTGGACCAGCTGGCTGTCCCCAGTTTGGTTACAGCACAGTTCAGCACAGAAACACCTGAATTAGCACTTCACTAGTTTTAAGAAGGTGTGGTACTGCAGAGCTTCTATCAGACTCACCACAGCTTAGCACATACCCAGCTGAGGCATTTCACAATGCCTGCTCATGACAGAAGCTACCTTGAGCTGAGCTCAGGTTTGTGTGCTCAATGCTGTGTGGATATAACCTTGTTCTGAGGGAGATAAGGGGACTTCTAAGCATGGGCATGTTATGTCACGTGCCATTTCCATATTCATAGTTTCTATTCTACGTCAAAACCAAAATGATGAAAGGTCATAAAATGGCTGCTACAATAAGTCCGCCACATCAACCCTTATGAGAAATATAAAAGCAAAAGTTGCAGGTATGGCTCATTGCTTCCAAAGCAAAGGAATGCTTTTTCCTGATTTTGAAGGTTCTAATTGCCAGTGTTCCCTATTTGGCCTGGAAAGCTTTCAGAGGAAGATCAAATGCACATGGAAGTGTCTACCTCTCTTCACATACTATCTGGGAAATACAACCATTTATTTAAGAAAATTTCTCCAAAATGCACTTAAGATGTAGATGATAGTCAGGTATTCACGAGTGGTGAAATGATCACTGAAAAGGGAATAACATGAATACTTTGCTACTAGACCCTGTGTACAAAGCTCTTTGCAAATGTTTTGGCAGAATCACAGCTGGGAATATCAGAATTGAAATGTGTTAGTGTCAGGGTGGTGAAACCCTGGAGCAGATTGCCCAGAGATGTGGTGGATGCCCCATCCAGGAATCATCCAAGATGAGGCTGGACAGGCCTCTGAGCATCCTGATCTGGGTGGAGACATCCTGGGTGATCACAGGAGGGTTGGACTAAAGGATATTTACAGATCCCTTCCAACCAAAACTATTCTGTGATAATACTCAATACAAGATATTTACCTTCAAAGTCAGGAAAAAGATACAGTTATTCACAAGCACTATGCACTTCCTGCTACACAAGAGGATATTGTGGCTTTCATGAACACTGACTCTTTTATTTATGGCTCAGACAGACACAGCCACTCCATGCCTGAGCAATCTGTTTCTTGAGCTCAATTGTTTTAATTGTACTTTATATTACACACTGCCAAGTATCCACATCAGGCAGTAACTAATACTATACATTATATATCATAAAACTTGAGTATTATGAATTTTGGTTTTCTCATCCCATAAAATTGTCTAATTTTACACTTTGAACAATGAAAAAGGCCTGAGCCTTTTATGTCTGTAAATAGATTTCACATGCTGGTTAGATTAAACCTCTGCCTCCCCAAAACATTGAGAATTCATCTTGCCACCCTAAAATAACTGAAGTTTGATTGGAAAGATTTTTAAAAGCTATTTTTTTTCTTAGACAGCATGTTCTTTTTCACTTAACTTTAAATAAGTTTCAGTTTAAAACTGAAACAAAATTTGTAATGAACTGTTGCTGCAAATGGAAAAAAATTGCACTGTTCTTTTCCCAGAAAATATTTAAACAGAACATTTTTACTATTGTGTCTGATTTTTTGGTATGGTGTTCAATGTTTGACAGCTATGGCAAAACTCCAAAATGCTTCTGGGATTTACCTTGATTTGAGCTTTTACACAGTTTTATATCATTTGTCAAACAATTTTAATGTAGTAAATGTCTTTGTTAGAAACAGCATGTGATTAAGAAACTGCAAATCATCATAACATAATCCAAAGTAAAACAGTAAAAAAGTAAAAGATTCAAGAACAGTATGACTTTTTAGTGTGAGTGTTCCAACTTTCAAATTTGAATTTTCTTATTTAATTGAAAAACAAATTATCATATAAAAGCAAAAAAAACCCTGTTTAAAAACAGAATAATAAAAATGTTTTCTGCCTTTACTTCAAAGATATTGATAAAATTGCCTCAATTGTATAATACCTACAATCATGAAGACACGTCTCTCCCTTCTTCTATAAACAGACAGCCTGCAAGGAAGTACATGCTATAGCTTTTCCTGTTTCTATCCTCAGCTACATGAAAATATAGGGTTTTTTACTGCAACACATCAAGAATTTGAGAAAGTAATATATGGGAAAACTCTCCTAACATAATATTTCTGTTGATGTATTTATTGCTGTATTTATAGCTAGAACATACAATGTTTAAAGACCATGCAGACTATGTTCTCATCTGTAAGGGTAAATAAAGTAACACTGTCACTTTTTGAGATAATGAAATTAACTGAATTGAATCAAACTTCACTTAGATTTTGAGAAGTCCAGCAGAATGTTAGATATAGGCTCTACAATGTCTTAATAATCAATTCTCTGGAATTCACCAGCTTTATGCACACTTTCAGATGTGTAAACTCTTTTAGGCAAACAGATTGCAACAGAACCAGAATGGCATCATCTACAATGGAGAGGATTAGCAATGCAGGATACAGATTAAGATTTGGTCTCTTACATCCTAACTTCAGAGGAATGTAGCCCCAAATCACTGTTTTCCACTTCACCGTGACAGGACTATGAATTCTTTCTCTCCTAGATGTTCCTTCAACAGACACAATAATTTTTGAACAGGGAGCATTTTTGTTTTGGATTCAGAATTCCTGGTTAAGCAATTTATAAGGATAGATATATTTTTATTTTATGACTATTTGAAAGAAATATTATCTTATGATAAACATTTCCAGTTTCTGTGTCAAGTTTCCAGCCTTCAAAACCGCAGATTTTGTGACTGAAGAAAACTTTAACATATTGACTTGTGTAAGGCTTGGCATTCCTGGGGTAGAGCTCATGACTTGCTTGTTTCCCACACAAGTCAATTATCAGCATTTTGCAGGACCCGGTGTGAGCTCCCTCTGAACAAACTGTCCCAGAATGTGATAACTGCAAGCAATAGCTCAGCTGAATGCATTTAGGCATAAAGGCAGCAGGGTATTGGAAGTAAAGGCTGTCAACTGAGATTTTAAATAGACTAGAAGAGCAAAACAAAAAACAGCAAAATAAAGCATGGATGCACACTTGCTTGTTTCCTATCTAATCCAGTAAGTTCCAGTCAAACTGTCATTAATAAAACCACTTGCTTTACTCAAGATAATGGCTTGACCAAATATGCCATTTCAACAGGAAAAAACAGAAAAAAATGTCAGAAAGTTAATTCTTTTAGAGACTGAATTTCCTTTCCTCTTTTCTTTTTCCTCCCCCTTCCCCTCCTTCCTTCAAAGTCCCTCTAATATAATATAACTTTAAAAGGAGTTGGAAGTGTGGAAGAGTAAAGAAATGAAATGTGTAACTGGGGTATAACAAAACAGTTTATCATCATCTTGGACAAAGTCCTACTGCCACCAGACCTCTAGTACTTCTGCAGGGTACTTCTGGAGTAGTGCACAAATTGTACAGAAATGTCACTTTTATTAGTGTGGGACTTTGGTATGTGAACTAATAATGAGTATATAACTGATCGATAAAAGTCAAGCTAACTAAATAGAAAATTATGAAAGCGGCTGCACTTTTGTTGAACAAAAGGAGGTGTTTCTGGCTGGGAATTTTAGAAGGTTCATGCAGAATTATCTGTCATCAGAAATTCTTGTACCTACAAACCTACAGCAAAGTTAAACTCCCAGAGAATAACTTGTCCCAATATGCAAATCAGTGATAAATGAAACCTTATGCAACTGCACATCTCTTCATATAATCCACTCTCTAAGCACATACAATGTGCCACTGCTGGAGTGCAACAGCGAAAGGAGAAATGGCAATACAAAGAAGGGAATTCATTACATTTAACACTGAAAACAGCTATCAAGAGCTGGAGTGCTATTTCCTGTAGCTCAAATTTGTACATTGGCAGTAAATGCTCTGTCAGTTAGGTCCTGCCCTGAATCCACCAAGCTCATCAAAGGCTGGGTCATTTAACAAGAGCCAGTTGATTTCCATGGTACCAGCAAATTCTGATTTGTTTAAATTGGGCAGAAAAATGAATCACATTTTGTGTCAGTGGATGATATGTTAAATAGCCAGAATCTAGTACTAATAAATTGTCAGACACCCCATACAGAGAGTGGGAGATGCAGTACAGCGGGACAACAATCAAGTCACTTCTTCATCTGGCTGCTTGCTAATCAGATCCAGTTTTTGTCCTAAGCAAAACCTTCCCAAAATGGATCAAGTTCTGGAACAATTTTTTGTGGAAAATAATAAAATTTATTTCACATCAGTATTAAATCAGAGCCTTTTGTACAAAATACTTGATTGAAACAAAGCAAAGCTTAATAACTCAGATATACTGTATCACAGTGAAAACAGAATGAAATGCTGTGTAGGAGAATATTGTGCCCATGGAATTTAAATATTGTAAGTTTAAACATTTTAATAGCTCATGATAAATGCAGGTATTTTGCTTAAAAGCATGAAAGTGGGATGTTTACCTCTGCACTGGAGATTAATTTAGTGACTGCTACCTCAAAATATATTATGTAGGCATCCCTGCAAGACAGGTAACTACTCTGGCTATTCTTTCAGGAAAAAACTTATTCCATCTTTCGTAAAGTGAGAGTAATGCAGTTAAAAGTATAAAAACCTGGAGAAGCTGAGCTTACTTGATAGCATAGAAGTCAAACAGCTGTGGTTTCCCACATTTTCTATGCTATTAAGCATCCACTTTCTATGCTACTAAGATGCTATTAATAGCATCTATGCTATTAAGATGCCCAGAAATCAATGTGTCACACACAAACTTAGTAAATAAAGCTCAGGACTGAGGGGAAAAATGATCACACAGCATTACTTGGTAGCATTACCCATGAGGGTAAAGTAGAGGGAGGGATGTAGAAGTAGAGGATGTGCACATGTGCCATGTTCCATGGTATGGTATGTGCTGTCCAAACCATGCCCTCCCATGTGCAGTGGTGGAATCAAGTGATTTCTGTTGCATGTAAGCTATCTACTGGCTTGCCTTCATATACAACAAATAAAGAGAAGCAAGAAAGGTCATGGTATTTGCAAATGAAAGGCAGTTAATGCAACGAACCCATTTCAAATTCTCTCTTAATTGCTTACATAGTTGTACCTTAAATTGAAATGACATTTTCAAGAAATCATGTACAAAAACAATAATGTGTAATGCTTTTATCTGTTACAGCCATTGGTGGAGATGTTCAGTATTCACTAGTATTATGTGGTAGGGCATATGAGGAAATCTGGAAGCACAAATGAGAATGTGCAATTCTGTGCAAACAGACAATGCAATCACCAAACACCACAGAAGGTCTTCCATGCCCTTCTCAGTGCAAACAAATTTTTCGGTACTGATAAAAATTTTCAATGTCCCTCTTTCTCCTGCACATGTACTAGCAATTTCTAGTCTGAGGTCCAGCTCAGAGTTAATATCTGTCTAAAACCAAATGCATTGCTCCCCACATACAGTGATGAGGGGTAATCTTTGCTGAGATGTGACCCCTCCAAAACTGTCAGAGACTGGTGCTCAGAACCAGCACCAGAAACACAAGCTTTACAGAAAGAGAAGCTAAAGTTCAACTTGGCATTCCCAATCCAGGCTCCAACACCTTCCCAAGCTCTAAGAGGAAAGTACTCAAGAGTACATGGGGAGTAAGACTGTCAGGTGTGAACGCAGGTTTAAGAACTCTGACTTGACAAAACTTAATGAAAAGTCACTCCAGGGCACATCTGAGTGCTCCTGCCTAAATGTTGCAACTTACTTCCCTTTTTTTTTAACATTAGCTCCCTTCTTATAATCAAGAAGCTGTGGATGGGGCACTTTGACTGCACTGCAGTGGCTACTGGCATTGGGTAAAGGGAGCCAGGTCTTGGTCTGACCAGAAGAGAAGGGGGGACCAAATCTGGAGCCCCAGAGCCTATGGAGGTGGCTGGAGCCCATGGTGAGCAGGTTACTGTGGGGCACACCTTGCAAGACCTGGCAGCAGCAAATGTCTGTCAGTGGTGTTAGGAGAGCAAACAGCACAAGTGCCAGCCTGAGAAGAATACAGAGAGTGTTTTTACAAAGGAAAAGCTACAGCACAGCTAAACTGCAGCAGGAGCAGACAAATGGAGCCAAAACAGGGAGAAAAAGAAAAAGGAGGACAAAGTCACAGGTGAAAAGAAGAATGAGAATGTTTGGAAAGAAAAGAACAAGAGGGCATAGTGGTTGTGACAGGAAGGTGGGGAAGGGCAGCAAAAGACTTGAGATAAGGCAGGACAAGCATAATATTGACAAACTGCAAATGAAACGTGTGAGCTGATGTAAGCCTGCAGTCACTGTTACTTAGTTCAAACAGTGAAGACAACTTTTGGGTCTGGCACATGCATACCCTGATAGTGTAGAGCAGAAACAGCACGTACCAGGGATCACCCAAGAGATACTAAGGTAACAGACCAGAGGAGGAAGCAGGTGGCTGCAAAGGCAGTGTGAAAAGAGACAAGCAAGCACTGATCCAGCAAACCTGTTTAAGGACAACTGCAGAATAATGACAGCACAACAGAAAGACTGAGGTCTTCCTCATAAATCTAACAAGTGTCAAACATCAGGTCTAATATAATCAGTGCTCCATGAAAGCAGGGCTGTGAGTTTGCCAGGTCTCATTCACAGCCAAGATGCAGCTGTGCACTAACAGTGATACTATCCCAAACCCTGTGTGTAAGATGACAATGACACTATGTCCCAAACATCATCAAAACAGTACTGGTTATGCGAAATGTATCCAGATGTTTCTTGTTGTTTATCTCCCATTGACAACTTTTTCAAATTTGAATGAAGTAACTCGCAGAAGTATTGACCCTCAATCTGGCCTTATTCTTGACAACCAGTCCTTTTAATTCACACTGCTTTTGGGAGACCAATCTCTAAATTCTTGTACTTTCCACTGTTAAACTTTCAAGTTATTTCTGGCTTCTGCAGATTTTAACCATTCTTCAAAGCAACAGCTGCCTGTTATATTTGCAGTATCTCTTTCATACATGACAAAAAGTCCTACCTCATACTCTACAGAGATTTTCAACACTCTCCATTTAAAATAGTAAAAATTCCAGTTCTATCCACAGAACAACTATCTGAACATCTTTGAAAGGCATTCTGAAAAGGCAGCAACAATTTGTTCTTCAGTCCAGAGGGAAGTTCCCTATTACAGTCACCATATAGCAATTAAAAACTATGGAGATAAAAATGATATGGAGGCTAGATTACTAGCAGGGTCATTTGTTTACCTCCACCTGGAGTGAAACTCCACAGGATTTTACTGAGCCACTCCCTGAGAAGTGCTACTACAAAAACCATCCTAGGCAAGCAAAGCCACAGGCACTCAAAGAAGTTGAGTTCTCAAAGCAGTCCAAGGATTCCTGTGGCAGTGATGACTGAAAACTTTCTGAAGACTGCAAGTTCTAGTGATTCCTCACAATTCTTCATCATGACAACCACCCAATTTTATCTTTAGACTGATGGTGAAGTATACAGGGACTTACATGGTATTTTCACTCTTTTTGCACCTTTAGCCCATAACACTTTCTTTTGCATGCCAAAGAAAACTGAATTGAGTATTTTAGAATATTCTGTCATGCCAGATTTCTCCTGTGCTTTTTAAAGTGTCTGTTTTATTACTGTAGCCAGGATGCTTAGTCATTCCATAATTCAGAGCTTTATTATAGCAGTGAATCATGAACTATGAGTTTCCAACTTCAAAGTGAAATATAAAAATCAAACCCAAGAAGAATAAAAGTATTGTTTTCCCCTCCTTCTATCCTCAAACTCAACAAGCACGAGTCTTTGCAGTTTTGCAGTGCTTTTCTAAGATTGTTCTTTTTAGTATATTTCAAAAGAAAAATCACCGTGACAACAGTTTTGTCTCCTCTGAAGCAGAGTTCTAGTAGTCCTGCTAGGGTTGTCCTTTTAGTAGTATTTATAAAGCAACAATCTCCACTCCTAATGGTCAGAAATGAAGGCAATATTGTGACAGATAATTTTAAAGTCCTACTAATTTCCAAACAAGCTTTATTTGAAAAAACCTCAGCCAACAAATCAGAGTACCAAGCAGTTCTCACAGCCATGACTTGACATATGTGCTTTGGATCCCAGCTGGATTCCTGCACATGAAAGGAAATGTATGTGACACAGTTGTAAATTACAAACAGGGAGTATCTGAAGTTCTTCCCAAAATGGGAAAGTTGCTGAGCTGGATGCATCTTGACTTTATCCAAAATTCAGGATGATGTAAATACCAAACAAGAGAAGAGATCATGTCAATGATATTAGACTGATGGAATTAAATCAACAGTGGGAAAACACACCCCCACCCAGAGTATTGGCAATTTAACAGCAGAATGAACAAAACACCAGAGCACATACAAATGGGGGGACACTCATGACTCAGAAATGAGTTAGACTTAAGGGAATAATACATATTTTCCTTCAGCTGTTATTTTTGCCATCTGGCTGTGAACCTAAGAGATCTTCTGATCATCTCTATGGAACTGGGTAGCCAGAATTAAGCCACCAGACTTATCCTTATTTTGCTACCGCAGAGGAGATTTGGACAAACATATTCAAAATCACAGTGGACAGATTTATAGAGGAAATAATTTTTTTTGACAGCCTGCCAAAAGTGATTTATTTACATTATGTATCCTCTGCTGAACTTGACTTTCTCTGGCACCTATTTTGTCTTTCTAAGAATCCAGGGCTGCCAGCTCTGAGCTTCAGAGATTACATAGGGAAGGCTCACAGACAGAATACTTGAAGTACTTTACAGTACTTGAAATAAAGGCCCCTGAGATATTATATTTGATGGCTATTAAAGAATGAGCCTTTCCCATTTGGCTTGTTTCCCATCTTCCTCCAATGACCTTTCATAAACTAGCCTTTTCAAATGACTACAGGAGGTGTTTGGAGGGAATATGTGTTTTTTTTTTTTAATTAGAAAACACAGACTTTTACTGACAGGAAAAAAAAAAACAAGCCCAAACATTGAAGTTAACTTAAGACTGACCTAGGTCTCTTGAATTACTGTAGTCTTTAACCTGCCTTATTCATTTCTGATAAAAGCAAAGACTTAACAATACTATGCCTAGGAGGGGTTCATTTCCCTTAATGTCATTCGTGCAGAAGGAATACAGTTTCCATGCTTTATTTAGATTACCAAAAGGTTAATAGACTCTATCAATAAGTGAAGATCTAGTAAGTCTTTAAAGCAATCAAAGAAATAGAGGTCAGTCAGGAAACAGTCTTACACACTGTTTATAGTAATGCACTTCCTTCTTCTCTAGGAGCTCTCCAATATGCAGTTAAAGTCAGGAGGTTATGAACATTTTACACACAGCACATGAATAGTTTTGCAACTGTCCTCATTCAAGTTATCATTAAAAAACCACACATCTTCTCCCTAAAATTACTGCTTTTTGCAGGGGAGAAACAGGAGCAGCAGAGAGATTTGCTTTATGAGGCTCAATTGAGTTTAGATGGTTTGAAGGAAGAACAGTTGCTAAATCGAAAATGATTACTCAGAAAATACTGCCATTAAAATTTGCTTCAGTGTGTCAGACACACATTAAAGACATACAAAATGCCAGTCAGTTAGAAAGCTTCATTTGCAATCAGTTTTCTAAATGCAGGTGTTTAGCCACAGATATACGTGCTATTCATTGACACCAGGTATTACAATGAGATACACCTTGCCTGCTTTAGAGACCCTGGAATTTTGGAAACCCTGAAGGCAGGTATGGCAGAACTCATCTCCTACAGTAACCATGTGTCAATTCCCTTCTTGCCCAACTTTCCTTGCTCTCTTGAGATGTCTCTCAGACATTTGCTACTTTGCAAATGTCAACAAACACACCATTAAAGCCACAAGTTGTGGTTTCGTTCTAATGCCTTAGTAAGAGCAAACTGATCTCAAAAAAAGTCACAGACCACTTGTGTGCATTTAGCCAGATTGTCCTAACCACAGTCAGGAAAACTGTGATGTGATGATTCCATCTATACCCCTGCACAGTAAGAGTTTGCTCCTCAGACAGGTCTGAACAATAATGTTATAATCACACCATCTCCTCATCAACAACTGCAAGCTGCAATTATATAAATGACCAAAACTACATTTCTGGCACACTGAGGAACATGAGATTAAGTGATTAATTCACTCCTTCTTCAGGTGAGCAGAAAAGCATGATGAGTTCAAGAGGGTTAGATCTGTCTTTAAAACAATGAATACAAAAAACTGTGAGGATGAGTCATGTGAGATTTTCCCTAAGTGATGATATGAACTTTTACTTCAGGAAATTGTTCTGTGTCAGTGAAAAACTCCTCTCTAGTTACTGCTGGTTGTACTACTGTATGAATCAACATCAGCAGGTAAAATGGAGTTACACAAGTCAAAGAGACAAAAACAAAATCCAGTTTAGTTTTGGGTAGAAAGTTACTCTTTAATTTCCTATTACAATTAATGTTGGCAGCCTTGTTTCACATCCCATGTGGTTTATCAGTTTTGCTCAGAATATTTAATTTTTTTCTAAGAAATTGCCTCAGAACATGTCTTTAAGGAAGTTTTGTAGAGGTTACCATTGCTCAGTCACAGTTCTTCTGCACTAGTCCTGGCAGGCCAAAATACAGTGAACCACAACGAAGAACTTTATGACTTCTTTTTCAACAGGAAGATATTGACAGCAGTATTTTCCAAATTTTCAAGGTGTAGAATTTTAGTAATCATCAATAAGCATATATTTGTTCTCAGAAGACCATGTCTGAAGGATCTTTGAAACTTCCTGCATTTTTGAGATCCAGGTTTTCAGCACCCTGCTAAGCATCACACCATGGGTCTTCCCATGGTACAAACCTTGATCTCAATGCCTATGGACAAATATCAACTGTACATTTTTTATATTTTAATTCTGAGACACTCTCAACAGTAACATAAAGAAATTGTTTGTGTGAGATTTTGCTATCTCTGCTATTTTTTTTTTTTTTACCAGTGCAATGTCTTACAGGTCTTTTAAATTTGATATGTTATGGAGAGAATTTTTCCTAAAAATTTCAACTTAAATGTCTAAAGGTATACTGATATGGTTTAATAAAACAGAGACTAAATGATAGGACAAGAATCAGAAGACAGTGGGCCAAAAAGTAAATGCAAAAACCAATTTTAAAGCAAATAATGTGTAATGTTGATATGAGAAGGAAAATGAAAAGACAACTAACCAGCTTTGGTTAATTTTCAGTGATGTATTTAAATAAAAGAAAATCTGTTGAGCTAAAAAGATTAACTGTATGTTTGGTCAGATTTCAATGGTAAAGCAGTACATGAAGAGGGAAAAATGAATGTTTATGACTAACTGATGACTAAATTATATCCCAAAGTTGACTACATTTTTTTGAATGCAATTCAAATTGGCATCAGAAAGTCCTTGTACTTACTCCCATATTTTTGCCATAAAGATAGCTGCTTCTGTTACAGCAACAAGTGTGTGACCTTGTAAAATGTTACACTTTATTTAGGTGTAATTCTTGATTACACAGCAAATCATACTGTCTCAGTTTATTTAAATAATTGCTAAGACTTGATGGTCCTGCAGAGCCAGTGCAAGTTTGGGGAGGTTAAATGGATTACACATTATTGCATATGTTTCAACAGAATTGTCAAGAGACAGCTGCAGAATCCTTACCTTGAGACACTGTTGGACCCCTCATACAACATTAAAATATTCCTGTACTTTCAGTCACTGCAGATCTTATGAGGCTGAGCTAAAAGCAGCCCATGGAAAGTAGATGAATAAAGATAGAAGAAAAAAAAGGACAAAAAAAGCATGCAGAAAGAAGACAAGAACCCAAGTATTGAACTATAAATCCTATAACACTTACACCTGGAAGCAGCTTTTAAAATGCGTGTTATAAACAGAAGCTTAAACCCAAGCTAAAAATGAACCGAAATTTTGTGATTCTTTCTATTTTGAAGAGCTGTTTGCTTTTGCCTGATGGGATGCTGGAGCTGCTCATCCCCACACAAAGAGGTTTGAGAGCCCCAGCACAGCTCTGGGAGGGGGAGCAGCCATCCTGCAGCACGCAGAACAGCCAGGCAGGGTGAGGGGACATTACCAAACCCGTGGGGAATGGTTTATTGGTGCCATGCTGATCTCAAGGGTAGGATTTTCAAAGCCATTTCCAAGTCTGGACAGTCAGAGACAGCCTCAAACAAATTTGACTGTGAGAGAGGAGACTCCCTCCTGCCTTACTAGATGGAACAAACACCTGCTGAGCACTGCTTGAGGGATTGCACCAGAGACCAGAAGCCACAGTATGAGATTGACTAAATAATTCTACATAAGCAGATAAGAGGGCAAGGTATCAGTGATGTACACCAGCCTGAGAACGAAAAGCCAATGCACAAATGTTGCTATTCAACTGAAATGACACCAATTAGTCTGTATTACAGCCATAGGTGGATATTTATTCTGGTTTTCCAAAAAGTCAAAAGGGACTGCACAAATTGGCATCTGCCTCAAGAACCAGCCTGGGCTCATTGACAAGCTCTGAGTAACTGGCAGAAACCCCCTAATTTTAAACAAACACTGGTTCTTTCAGAATATTTGATCTTTGCTATTTTGGATAGCTACAAAATTATTTTTTAATGAAAACATGACAAGGAAGCGCAAAATATTTCTGTGGAAAGTTGACATTCAAGAAACTCAGCAGAAAGACAGAAATTACAGTAAAATGTTAGATCTGAAAAAGCTCAAAACAGAGGAAAGGGATTAGATGGCAAAAGTAAACACAGTCTGTTTAACATGTTGCAACACTTCAGACCGACTTGCACTTACAGGCATGTCTAAGAAGTGAGCTAGTCAATAAAAGCCCATAGTGTTTGCTCTCTATCATTGATTTTGAGGCCAGGATGATCCTGAACAGTTGGACAGGCTTACATCAACCATTATAGTTGAACTTTGCAAAATGTGAAAAACATGGATTTATTTTCTAAAACACTGCAGTAAAGACTACCAAAAGAACAACACTATTTCCATTAAAAAGCCCTTCCTTGGCAGATGTTCATTAGTGTTTAATGCTGGTCACAGCTGGATTAAACTCAGGAAATCTGAGCTCAGCAGTTCAAGCTTGGAAGCTTATTTGCATCTCTACAGACAAATTCTTCAGTTTGCAATTCAGCCGAGTGCAGCCAGGCAAGTGTTACAGGTTTTCTCCCATGGCTTTCAAAGTCGAGTTGGAAGCTTCTGAGCAGGGGCTCCCCTGTGACTTTCATCACCTTTCTTTTATAGGTGGGCTAAAAGTAGCGTTAAAATAGGGAATGGAGTTACACTTTGGAAAAATAATTATGCCTAGACAGGCTATCTTGATTGCTTCCACCAACTTTGCACTACACCACATATAAAGACAGAGGGAATATGCAAACTGCAGAGGGGACATTCAAAGCTCAGTGACCAAGAGAACATTATACTGAGTGACACCAGCCATCACATTCTGATGATTACCACAGAAATAAAGAGCAAATAATTTCTTCTATCTCTGCACAAGATATAGTATTAGTATAGTATAATATGATTAACTTTTATTAGCTTCTGCATGTACGCCTAACACAGACAGAGACAGGTCCAAGACAATAAAAATACTATATTACACAATATTGTATTATACAATACAATAGACAATAAAAATATGTCTATTACTACTACTACTTCTACTAACTGTTTTAATTTCAAAATAGGAAAAAATGTTGTTAACTTAGGAAACATGAAGATCATTCTTCCTCCAGATGCTCTCAGCTGTTTCTTTTGAAACAGTAAGAAAAAATACGGATCACATCAGGCATTGTCCAGGCAATGAAGGAGATCTCTTTAACAAATTAATCTTTCACAAAACAGTAAGAAGCTGAAATACATAACAGCTTAGTTTTTAAAAAGATAAAAGTATGTCCAAGCACTTATGTGGTAATGGTCCTCTAAGTTGTGATATTAGGCTCACCCTTCTTCCCTGCAATAGAAGAGTAATGCAATAAACAAGAGGGACTGACATGGAGACAGAGGCCTCACTGGTGACACAGAAAATTCCATCTGTATTTTACAATATGTCTTTCTGTTTCTTTTCTCGCCAGCCAGCCAAGAGACTTAACTGCTTCAGGGCTCAAAGAAAGAGATGTACAGACACAATCTGCATGCACTTTGCCCTGGTGAAAGCCTGCAGATGTTACTGCAGAAAAAAATTGGCAACTGTCTGAGAAGAGAGGACAATTGAAACATGACAGATTATATTCCCCACAACAGCACCGTGCTCCCTCTGCTGCACCACACGTGGTCAGGACCAGCTCCACAAGGATCTCAGAGTACATACTGCTGCTCTTGGAATATGCAAACATGACATTAACAGTGCAGTTACAATCCACAGTGCAAAAGCCCCTCTTCACACTTACAGGGCCAACAATGTGTTTCGATACAGCCATTTGACACAGTTTTGCCACTACATCAGACTCCCAGGAACCTCACTGAGGTCGACTTTGACTAGTGTGACAGCAACTGAAGATAGCTGGGATTTTGCATGCATATATCACACCTCCGTTCTTCTCCCAGGCCCATCCTCCCTGTCCCTCCCACCCTCTTTTCCTTTTCCCTGATGTTCAATATGGTTCTTCCTAAGATAGGAATACCAGGTGGGCATTGCAGGAGGAACAGTCTGCACGATTGCACAATTAATGCATTCCAGAGATGGGGGAGCTGAGGTGTTTGCATTTACCTTGAAGCACATCAGCCAGTGAAAGGGTATGAAATGCTGCTGGAGACTGGGACAACTGTGCAAAACTAGCCTCCCACAGTTGCAGACAGCTTCTGGGTGGATGCCTCCTCCATACCAAGAATGCCTACAGGGTTCATCCACCCCAAAGATGGAACACTCCCTTTTGGATATCTGAGTTAAAGTGAGCAAGATTCAGCCAAGTATTGAGAAAAAATTCTGAATAAACTCTATAGGTGCTTTGTTGATTTGTAGTTGTGAAGTCTGCAAGTCCGAAGACTGTAAACCTGTATAATTCTAGCTGAGCCTGCTTATATTAGAACTCTTTAGATACTACAATTCATTGCAATAGATGATAAAATTGTTATTTAGAGACCAACAATATTTAGATATTGTATTAGCCATAAATCCATAACATAAATGTCCTCACAATCCTACTTCTCATGTCTAGCCAAGAATACTTTCCTCTACAGCCCTACTACAGACAGTATGATTGCCATCCTTGCCCATGAAGTATCTCATGATATCAGGGAATCCCTTCAACATATATAAGACACATATAAGAAATCTAACAGTAAATCAAATCACGGCCTAAACCAATTTGCCTTAAGCAGAATATGCAGGATATGCAACAGGTACAAGCCGGATAATCTCTCTGTGGGTTTCCTGCTATTATCAAAGTAAGAACCACAGGGAATCTTTCCATGCTGCAATCAGTTGTCCCTGATCTCCACAAACAAGCCTGGCATCCCTTCTTTAACATCTGTAGCGCAGTGATGTCAAAACAGCCCCGCCAAACACTTCCCAGGGTGCTATGGATACATGCCACTACTGCTGCCCTAAAGCTTTCCTTGTTCTGTGTGGGCTCTATCACTTTTCTTCTCCCTGGGCTTCCTGGCATGCTTTCTGGGTGCAAAGACATGGAATCATATTTTCTGACTTCAAAGGTCTTACTTCATGCCCCGAAGAAAGGAGCTGAGGTGCTTTGATCTGCCATATGAAGATACTGATCTGCCACTGGAGATACTGATCTCTCCTCCTTGGCTGCAGCTCCTCCAGCAGGCACAGCTGGCTGTGCTGCAGGAAGGAGGAGGCTTCAGGGCCACTTGCTCTCCCCTGGCCCAGCAGCTGCATGACCTGGTGGTATAATGGAGTGGGGAAGGGGAGCAGAGCTCTGCTGCCACAGGACGTGGTGGTGGAGTGGGCTGGGGCCGTGGTGGGGAGGAGAGTATTTTCCAGCCAAATCCGTTTGTCAAACCAGCCTACCATGAGACTGCAAGAAAACTTTTTCCAGGCATGTGGGAGGCAGGCAATTTGGAAACAAGCAAGCAGGCTCAGATGAGCCCAATACTTTCACTGGCATTGAATGCATTTGTTTTGGGAACAAAGAAAACAAGAATTCACCCTTGCTCCACATAAGGTGCCTTAAGGCTGAGTGCCAGTGATTTTGCACAGCTTAAAAATGATTCAGGGGTACATTGGGTGGAGTAAGGAGCACAAGCAGAAGTACATTTGGTCCCTTGTCTTGGCCTGTGGTGTGGCTCCAGCAGCAGGAATGAGCATGAAAGACAAAAGAAATCAGCTTGCACTGTTTTCACTTGCCACACATGAACTTAATGAGAACAATCTATACCGATTAAATGAACATGAAATCTGGAAGAACATTTCTGTGTTGACTGTATTACCAGCTCCAGCAACTTAGGCTCCAACAAATCTGAGATCCATGTATATTAAAGACAATTAAACAAGCTGGTTTAGGAAACAACAGCATGAAGTTTTATGTTTACTGCCCAGCTTTGCTTTATTTGAAATTTGAAAAGTTGAAGGTATTTTTTTACAATCTTACATGTTTTAAAAAATCTTTAACAGTATTTTTAGGTCTACCAGAAGAATAAAAAGAAAAGTCAAATTATCAGTAAAAATACAATTTTAAAGGTACAAATTATTCCAACAAAACCAGAAACCAAAGAAAATGAGAAATACTACAGTATACCGTGTAAAATTTCCAGGTTCATTTCTAGATTATTAAGCTTGAGGAAAGCATCCAAATGAAATCACAACATTTCAATGAGGAGAAAAAGGAAAATTATGGTATTCCAGAGACTGCAGTGATAACTGTAAAACAAAACTCAAAAATTTTAGTAGTCTTTGTGACCTTATCTTAGCATAAGAGAGAAAAATTGTTGAAAGATGGAAGAGCAGTGAGAGTAGATTCAGGGTCCACATGACAAAACAGATATAAGAAACAGAAACATGTTAAAATAAAACATGTATCAGCAGCAGTGCTAATAATGCCATCTGCTAAGTCTTCCCTACACATCCCACTACAAAATCTAGTATTTGAATGTTTTAATCCTTTCTCTAAAGTATTAATTTGAGGTGACAATCTCAGTATCAGGTGCCTGTTTTTTTATGGAAACCTCCACCTGAAATAGTTTGGTGATTCCTTAGAGGTTTGCTCATGCTAAGTACTCTGGGTGTTCCTTATTTTGAAAATAGCTTTTGAGCTAGGAACGCCAAATAATTTTGTGGAAATTTGCTCCGATTTCACTATAGGCTTCACATTGTACCTAAATCTGCACTGGTCCTTGGCACAGGGCACAATTTTATCATGTGAGGCAGAGATAGACTTTTCTTGAAGTGACTGCTTATATAATGCTATTATAGGTCAGTGTAGGTCTCGGTCTGTTGGTGAGATGTTTGTGCTGTTATCTGAGCTGGGAAACCAAACATAGGAGTGATCCCTTTTGAGTCCTAAGGGCATGGAACGTGGTGGCACATGTTGGAAATTCCTACGACAGTGGCAAAATGCTGACAGATTAATCGACACCTGGCCCCCAAACATGCCCATGTATGTCTCACTGAAACATAAATCAAATCTGTTTTTACAAGTTTTCTTCTTTTAGAAATCACTCAGCAGATATTTTGAGCTGAAATCAGGATCCTTTTTCCCATAAAAGTGCCAAGCCCTTTTCAAGCCATGTTAAGTGAGCAGCTGTATCAAAGTATCAGTTGCTTAAGCACCTCGAGAAGCAACATTACAAAGGAGTGCCTCCGATGCTGCCTTGTAGAAGGTAATTCAAAAAACCATCACCCATTATCACTGCAGAAAGCCTGTAAATGTCTTCCAAACAGCTGCTGTTACATCTGACAGCAGCTGATTTGCACGATGGGGCTCTGTGCTCACTCAGCTGCAGTGTGCAAGTTCTGCCACAGAGTTAAACTCTGAGGATGAAACAGGTGTGGAGCAGAGGGCAGAAGTTTGTGTATCCCTTTATGGACACACAGGTACATCTCCTTCCCCAGCTTCATCAGAGCTGGAAAAGAAAATCAACATGCTATCCTAATCTGTTTTCAGAAAAGTCTATAGAAAAAGCTAAATTACAGATCTTTTAACACAAATGCTAGGACTTCCCTGTCTAGAAAAGAGACAGCTAAGTAGTGAGATTTATGAAGCTAGAAAGATGACCTGACTGACTAGTCACTCTCTCTTTAAATGGAAAAAAAACAACAAACAACCAAAAACAAAGGACAAAAAACCCTCAAAACAAAACCCAACCAACAAACCAAAAACCTTCCCCAGAACAAACAAAACCCCAACACCCCCACAAAGAAAAATCAAACAGGCCAAAACCATAAACCAACAAGAAAGCTAATGCAACTAGGAAGCAGCAGGTACAAAGGAACAAAAGGACACATTTCTCCACTCAGCTTGTACTTGAGCAGCAAAGATCCCTGCTAAATAGCATTTAAGGTCCTACAATTTTCTACATCAGCATATTCAAGAGAGCAATCATCAACTTTACTGAAAAATTATACAAAGGTAATAAATATACACATATCACCTCTGTCTCCAAACCCACAAGACACAAAGCACCAGAGGAAGGCACATTATTCAGCGATTGCTCCACTCTGCTGTTCTTCACTGTGCATTTGGCAAGTCACCACGGGAGATGCAGGAGATAGAATACAAAGCTAAAGGAATTTTAGGTTTTCACTGGCACAGGTATTATTATTTCACAATGCTTTTGAAAAGACAGGCCTGCAAGGAAGACAGACATGAGTAGCAACTTGTGGTAATTCAAAATATGTTTTCTACTACAAAGTAAATTACAATTCATTTAATTAGTCAACCTAGTTTTGTTATCCCTTGTCAGTACATCACAAAGTTAATAACACATGCTATGTAATACAAACATGGTATGACCTCTTTCCTCTAATTTTAGTAAAGAAATACTGGGCAAGCTCACTCAGTTCACAGCTCTGTGCCAGCAATTCCTATTTTACTGCCAGGAGAAAACCCAAGTTATGTACAATGTATACACAGAGAGCTAGGAAGGAGGTGTATGGCAGAGGTAGCATGAAATTCACAGTTTTGAAAGGTGCAAAGCCCTCTACTCTTCTCTTGAACTCTACCCTGTCTTCTGTCTGTAAATGGCACTTCTGAGGCTCACTTACAAATTACTATATAAGCACCAGTGTGGGAGTGCAGCCAGGCATGGGGAAGTCTAAGCTGCAATCCCTATTTAGTCCACAGGCAAAGTAGTTTCTTTAGTATCTTTTATAAAAATAGACAATTTGTTGTAAGAAAGGACATACCAAATGAAAGGAAAGGTAGCTTAATAAAGTCTCTTAACAAGAAGTCCTTTAGGACCAATAAGGCTAGTAGATATCCCCTTGTAAAAAAACCCTCCAAATAATTTTTCCATTACCAGAATAAATACAGCACTCATAGTGTTTTTTGACTGCTCTAAACCCAACACTCACAACAGCCAGCAGCATCTGCAAGTTCCACAACCAATCTTTCTGAATTTCAGGCACAGCTGTGACAAGCAGGAGCCATTTGAAGAATTAAAGGAACAGAGTATTTCCTAAGCTTTTGCCATACGCTTATTCTCCGGCTGAGACTGTACTACAGATGAATGGGAAAAAGTCTTTTTTACTGCAGGTTATGATCTGCCCCACTCCACACACCACCATCTCCCTTGCAAATCTTGTGGAACAGCTCCTGCACTATTTACTCTGTCAGTGATTTCTGAACTACAAATGAAGATAAGGCAGAGGATGCACAGGTTTGATATCCAGTCACTGATGATAAGCCACGATCAGTTTGAGAGATTAATAGGAGGGATGAAGAAAAGGGAAGGGTGATGTAATGGCTTGTAGGACTGTAAACTCTCAGAAGAGCCAACCCTCAAGAATCAAGTCTGTGGCACCATTTCTGAATGCTGTGTTATAGCGCAGTAGGGCCCAGGACACAACAGGAAGACAAGTGCCTAGTGGAATAATCTAATCCAAGTGTACAATTTCTGTGAAAACTGAGCACACTTGGTGCAAGGCACTTAGGTAAGCGAGAGTCAAAAGAAAGGCAATGCTAGGATTTTTTAAGTCTGGCTTGTAAAAAGATAAGATCTAACATTCTTGTCATGGGAAGATCAGAGGAAAAATTCCCTTTCATGCTATTTCAGAGCATTGAGTGTCTCAGGTTTTGTAACTTAACCTTGTGACAGAAATCTTTTTGCACTTCTCATTTTCTCCTTTTCTCACCCCCTTCTTCCCTTCCCAAGGTCTTTGTTTCCACTGATGTATTCCTTGCATTTTTCCTCAAGGTGGTTTCACAGGATGGGTCAGGTTGGAAGGGCCCAGTGTGCCCAGGCAGGGCCATGCCAGAGCACATGGCACAGGATTCTGTCCAGATCATTCTTGGGTATCTCCATTATGGGAGACTCCACAGCCTCTCTGGGCAACCTGTTCCAGTTCTCCAGAATCTGTCTCAGTCATCCCACAGTAGAAGAATTTCTTCCTCATGTTCAGATGGAACTTCCTGTGCATCAGTTTCTGCCCCTTGCCTCTTGTCCTACTGCTCAGCAGAGCCTCATCTATCCTTTTGACATCTTCCTTCTACCCCTATTTTCTTTCATTTTCTCTTTGATATGCCACACTGCTGGACTTCATGTGAGCATTGCCTCTGACAGGTGCACAAGGGAATGTGTGACACATAACTTCTGAATGACAGCAGACTGCTTGCTGAGGGACAGGCCCTGGTGCAGTCACAGGACACAGTTCCATTTTCTATTTAGGACCAAGAGTTCCCAGCAAACCTCCTGAAGTGGGATGGTGGAAATGAGCTAATTTAGCTGAAACCAGGGAGAGAAAAAAATCTTCCCAAAGGATTTTTCAAAGGATCTATCTTGGTATCTTCAATTAGAGTGCATCCAATAGTTGTCCTGCCTGCTCTGTAGGGAACACTGAGTTTTTGCTATAAAGACAACATAGCTCACTACCAAAATTCAGAAGATACATTTTGACAAGCACTGAGGAAGAACATACGAAGAACTAGGAATAGTTAACACTAGGAATAACACATTAGAAGGAAATTCTTCAACATGAGGATAGTGATGCACCAAAACAACTTGCCTAGAGAATTTGTGGATGCCCCATTCACGGGGGTGGTCAAGGCCGGGAACTCTGAGCAACCTGTTTCACTAAAAGATGTCCCTGCCCGTGGCAGAGGGGCTGGAACTAGATCATTAATGATCCTTCCAACGCAAGCCATTCTATGATTCTATGATTTGTGTAAATTCTCTTTTGCCATCTGGCATCCGGAAGGTTCCATGAGTACCACAGCTCTGTTATGTGACTGTGAAAACTTACCTATGCATGTTTCAAGACTGCAGGAATAAACACACCAAACAAAACTCACAAGTATTAAAAATGAAAAGGTATCAAGTCCTTAAAATACTGTGAAGTTTTCTCCAAACTGCTGCCACAGAATCCTTGTCATCCTTTCTAAGCTCCTTGCATAATGTGGGTGTTGCAGCATTTAGTCATTTGTTACAGAATTTATAAATGGATTTACTTTTTGTCACAGGCACTCTAGTGAGAAACCTCTTTTTGACACAATGGCAATTTTCTCTATGAAAACTGTCTTTTAAGTTCACATCAAAGATACACTAAGTAACCATTAACATTTCAGCAGCTTTTTAGAAAGCTGGATTGTATATTAGGCGTGTCAAGATCATAGTGATGCCTAAGCAGTTTAAGTCCTATCACTAAAAAGGGCACATATTAATTATGAAATGAACAGAGGGTGGGGCCAGCTCTGCCATGCTTACTCATGCAGAACAGAGTGTACCTAGACAATTCCCCCATGGGAACCTTCTGCAAAATGTACTATAGGCTTGTTCAGATTAAATTGAGAAGAGCAATGTAATAAAAAATGTTCCCTCTCTAACTTCTTAAAAAGTTAATAGGTTACTTCTAAGGTGCTTCTGGTGCAGTGCCTAGGTGAATTTCCTGGACAAAGATTTATGTTTTCTTTTTCTGCAGCTCTATTGCACAGTGAAAAAAGCCCATTTATGTACACAGAAAGAAAATATGCAATAAGTATGAGCCAACCTTCCTAAATTCCAACTGTCACAACACTGTTAGGATGGGAAATGTCTAATTGCTGGCACTCCATGTTCTTTGCTTTGACATGTGCTTTGTCAGTGAGATTTGCATCCCTTCTGATGAGACAGAAATACAGCTCTAATTCAGGCTCTGGATGAAAGCAGGCTGTAGGGATTATACAGAGAGTTTCTGTGCCAGTATGATCTCAAGCCTCAGTATCACAAACCTGTCATTTGCTTCCTGCCCATATCACAGAATCTCCACTTTTCAAGTTTTGCTCAGCCCCCCTTTTCCATTCAAACCACCTTTATCTTTTGTGTCACCGCAGTCCTTCAACACGCAGCAAGCCTCTGTGCAGTGCCTTCTCTTTCACCCTGTCTAGAACAGTCCAGGCTGGTTTTCTGGCTGTGTATCCAGCACTGCACGTCTCATCCAACACAGACCCTCATGTGCCCTGAAGTTATACAATGCAAGATCACCTTTAGGGAAAATCTGCACCATGTTCACAGCAGCAGACAACAGGCACAGGCTGTACAGAGAGCTGGGTTCAACTGCACTGAATAAGGTAAGCTTATTCTAAAGGACTATCCAAACCCAAAATTTCAATATTTCAAGAACATTCTCCTGGAATATGGAGACATCACTCCAGAAAGGAGCTGCAAATGCATGGAAGTGCTTAGGTAAAGCAGATAGGCATCTACAGGACCACCGAGATGCCTTCAGCTGACATCCACACAGCTGCATCAACACAGCCCTTGCCTGTATCCCTTCCTCCCATTTTAAGTTTTCTCCCCACTAAATTTGAACCTATTCCCTCCTCCACACTGCTCTGGCACCAACAAAGGGGTCACTGAACGCACACAGGAGACAGGCTTCCTGCTCTGGCTCCCAGGCTTGGCCACATCCCAGCCCACAGCAGCTGGCTCTGGCTGCTGCAGGAACTCTGCCTCATCTCTGCAGCCTGGGGACACAGCGTGCTCTGACACCCTCCTCGGGAGCACACACAGGCTCATCAGTGCTAATTGCTGGGAGAGCCTAAGCAAACTGTGATGTCAGGGTCTTTGGAGAATTTAGTTTCCAAGTGCAGGCAAGTTTCTACTGAGCACACGCATACAGAACTCAGAGTTCTTGCAGGAGCATCAGAATTTGAGCATACATTTTCACATACAGAGGAAAAAAAAAAATCCATGGTAAACTACAGGCAACTTTGAATATTTCAGTAGGAAGACTGAGGCAAATTGTCACCACGTAACATGTTAGCACCACTGCCTACAGTCATTCTGCCATCAGTGAGCTTGCAAGTGCAGAGGAGGACATAAAGTTGTTTATTTATGTGCCTCTCTTTACGAGAATGACAACAATTTAGGTTAGGAGGGATCCCTTGGCGTCATCTTGTTTAGCCTCACAGCCTAAGTAGGATCTTCTTTGAAATCAGATCAAATTGCTGTCCTGCTTCAAGTATTTCAGAGATGGAGATCCTATCTCTGGCAAAACCTTTTCTGTCACATAAGAATGTGTTTCTCATGGTCATGTAGGTAATTTCTTGCACTTTGTGAACCATTGCCACTTCCTACTTTTTGTGTATATGTCTCAAGAGAAACTGGCTAGTCCATGAAAGCTCGTGTTGGTAACAGAAAACAAAGCCAGTTTCTTCCACTTCCCTTGTTTATCTTGTGCTCCCTCCCTCTACCCATCCTAGCGTCCCTCCACTGGACTGCCTCCAGCTTGTCAGCAATATTTGCAAGTATTTATAAAGCTCTCCAGATTGCTCAATCCGACAAGAACACACTGGCTTAACAACAGTAATATAAATATTATGAATACATTTCACAGATCCTTCATGATTCATTAAAGAAAATGATTGCAAGCAAAGTGGCAGATCTGGCCAGTGATTACCACACAGCACAGGGCAGTTTCTGTAGGTGTGTTGTACAGTAAAATTAAAAAATAAAGCTTATGCAATAATATAACTGTTAGGTAGAAAATGTTCCAATGTATTTGGGTACTTACATTCAACCTGAAAGCATGTTGGGTGTAAGTACAGGGTTACAAATTTTGAGCCAAAATTACTTTATTTATGAAGTACTCCACACATAACAAAGCCCCTATTCATGTGAACTGAGATGATTTTGATGCTTCTGAAAAGTATTTCTGAAAAGCCTCATTAATCCCTTTCTGCACTTAAGAATTGAAACCACTTCTTGTGACTGAACACTAGTCAGCTTGTTTGAAGTGGTTTACAGAGAAGCTCTCCAAATTATCCAGCTCTTGGGAAACAATAACTGATGAGAACTCCTCCAGCATAGTAAGGGCAGTTACCTTATCCTATGGCACTGCTCTGTAGCCCTCACACAGGGTTTTATGGATTTGTTAGGTCACAGCGAGTTCCTGTTGTCATGAAGACTGACTTCTCTCTTTTTATTGTACAGAGAAACAATGAGGAAAGCAGGAACCACATGGCACCAGTTCTGAAATTCTCAAAGGACAACAAAAATGATGTATTTCTGCCAGTGCTTGCCACTGCAAGCAGCAGGGCTGCCAGCCTCATTCCCATATTCCTAATACCAAAACTATTGTTAATGGCTTTGGGGAAATCCAAGTCCAGGTTTCCTGGAAGCATCCTTTCTCCACAGAGTATTTCAGAAGGGGCAGTGGGTGAGCTGAGATGTACCAATACTGCCTGACACTCTTTACCCATATGAAACCAGAGGTGCCACTCTACCCTCTTGGTCATGCCATTATGGTCCAGGGCCTATCAAAGGCTCTGTACTTCAATGCTCATTCATGATCTCACTTTTCCAACTTAACTTAAAAATACATCTAAAAATCTCTTTCACAGTAATAAATTAAAAAATCAAGTATTTTGGATTAGTCTACAAAGTCTGGAATAAAAATGCACTGAAAACACCAGTTTTATATATCTGTTATAGAAAGGACTGTAGTCATGGTGTTGAGGGAGACTTGCAGAAATTTTGCAATGTAACTTCATATATTTATTTATAAGTGCACTATTCTAAATTAATTATAAAACCACAACCACCACAAGAAAAACCCCATAATAGAACAAAAACAACAACAACAAAAGACTGCTGAACCAAAACAAACCCTAAAAGTTTTCAAAATTAGCACGTGGAACTGAGGGGCTAAGTATGTTGAGATTGGTGAAAATATATAAAGGCCCAATAACAATTTCTATTAAATATATATGGTCCATTACTATATTTTTATTATCATCAGAACTAACAAAAATACCAGAAATATAGTAACAGCATTGCTAAAAGAAGGGATAGAAAAATATTTCTTGCTTAATTTTCTGTGCTACTAAGTGCTTTGTTTCTTCTGCATGTACTAGTACTGTCATTAATATCTTTGCACCTGGTCTGCCTCCCATACACAACATGGTGATAGCAAGAGAAAAAGGAAAAAGGAAATGTGAACATTAAACTTTCATAACACCTCTCCATTTGCAGACAGGAGGAAAATGCTTAAGTGTTTTAAGCATAATTGTGAAGACCAATTAGGGAGACACCTCTTCTAACCTGTATGCATTTTTGACAAATCTAAATAACAGATAAAGACTGCCAGTTAAGAGAAGCAGGGGTCATGTGCCCGATGTGCAACATTACCTAAAAAACCCCGAACAGCTGCCCCATTTCCCTCCCTATCTTTAAAAACAACTGTTGAACTCTCCTAACAACTCCCTGCTTCAACTTCACATACTCCTTTCCTATCTGGCACAGCACCTTCTGCTATGATTTCCAAATGTCCTCTTGACACAACACTTGTGCACGTACTGCTGCATCTGTTACTAATTAAGGAGGGATGTTTAGGCTGGTTGGAGAATGACGCTCTTTGGCAGGGAAAGGAAGCCTGCAAGTTAGAAACACCTTTTCACTCTATTCCTATTAATTTTTGTACACAGCAAAACAGAAAGAAAAGAGCCTGTGAATCTTCTACAGAAGGCCAGTGTATCTGTGCAGATTCAGGTCTCTTCCCAAGACGCTGCAAAATTACTTTTCTTGCCTTTCTTTTGACCTCCCAGTCAGATTGGCATTTTTCCACATACCTGTTCATGACCAACCTTTTCTATTAACAGTTTTTAAAACTCTGTCTAGGGTTTCACAGACTGAACAACAAAGTGATACTGCCTAATTCAGCCAAAAACTATAGTATGGCACAGAAACAGAAGATAAAATTATCAACCTGTCAGGAGATGTGCAGAGCAGAAAAGAAAACATTTATAGCCTGCATTAGTTTAATTTGCAAACATTTTGGAGCAATCTAACTGGATATTTAGTACCAATAAAAGTGTTATAGCAAATTAATATATGTTCCTGCCAATGTTAAATGGTAAATATGGTGCTGCTAATGCCAAAACAACATCCCCATATAGGACAGCTTCTTCAGAATACCACAACTATCATATTCAGTAATTTTGTACTTCATCTTACAGGATTCCAATATCCATGATTTACAGAGAGATGTGGTGTGATACAGCAAAAGTGTGACTAATTGAATTCAGTTTTAGACACCCATGATGTGTATAGCACAGTCAGCAGCCTTTACAATCCATAGAGAGGAACAGGAGACATTTAAAATCAGATGGATATCTGCTTTACAATGTGCTTGATCATTGTAAAGCATGGTTAAAGCATGCCTGTCATTCTTGTGTTACTGTAAGTCTATCTCCAAATAGAGGTACAAGTGTTGAAAATTTCTCTATTTACTTTTGGAACCCAGGTGAATTGAGTCTATTACTGACAATTTTTTGATTCAGACACTGGGCAGTGCAGCTGAAGGAAATGCTTCACAGGACATGCAGTTAAGGAAGAGCTGGTAGAGGATGTGAAGGTCTACAGCAGCTTCAGCTGTGGAGACCATGGGAGTCTGGAGCTGGTGAAGGCAGTGAAGGAGTTGCTGTAATGGAAATTCAGGTCAGACACAAACATTTGTTTTTTTGCCCCCAAGTCAGGGTGGTCAAGGACAGCAATAGGTTTGTCAGACAGTCTGTGGAACATTCAAAACTTGACAAAGTCCTGAGCAAGCTTAGCCCTGCTTTCAGCAGGTGGGTGGACTAGAGACCTGAAGTTTTCTTCTGATTTAAATTGTTCTGTGACTGAAGGATTCTACGACTCAAAAGGGGCCCTACAGAACAGATGATTAACTGTTAACTAAGAAGGCTGTGGCTCTTCAGTTTTAAAGTAGGCTTCAGAAGTTCAACATTGGATGAAAACAGTAATATCTGGAGATGTGGTGAGAACTGCTAGGGCTTTTCTAAATCAAAGCTTTCTTAAACATAATCAATCCTGACACATTTAAAGACTCAAGATCATTTTTTCCCTGCTGCAAAGGAACAAAGAACGAGTAAACTCTGACAAACAGAAAATCAAAACAATCTTACATATTCTTCCATCTTCTTGATGAGCCAGCATTTTGCAGCTTTCATTTGTACAGTATTTTCGGTGTCCCTGATTTTGACTTTCCTTGTATTGTTATTCTTACTCCTCCCCTCCCTTACTCCAGTTCTTTCATGCATTTTTAGCCCACTTCAGCCATACTCTGCTGTCCAGTTCATTCTTGACTTGAACTGCAATCGTAAAAATTATTTTATTTACTCTCTCTCGTTTGCAGATCTCTCATGTGAAGACAAGAGGTAAAAACATTCAGCTAAATACAGAAAAAACATACATATACACACTGCTTCTGTTTCCATCTAGTGGACAAATGATGTGTAATTTGTCTTAACCTTCCTTATACTGGTCTGTTTTATCCCAAAGACCTGTACACAATTCACAACCAAACTAGAAAATGGGTATTTGTAGAACAATGTAAGAAATCTTACTGAAGTCTTTTCATCATTGTAACATTTAGAAATAGACCTCTCAGACATCTGGCAGCAAGACTAGGAAAATGATAGTGGCACATCTCTATAAACACACCATAAGCATTTCCAACAGTAAATCTTGCTGTTTCCCTGGAACCTCTTACTCCACACAAAAGAAATCTGAAAAACCATTGCTTAAATACTTGTGCTTCTGTCAGTAAAGAATAGTGCCACTCATTAAGAAGAAAAAACCTTTTTATGAGAATTGTAAGTTCTATTGACAAATGGAACAGCTCATCATGCCCAGGACAAATGTTTTAAATCAACAATTAGTGACAACAGACAGAGATCTAGGGCTCACTGTCGTGACAGAAAAAAAACCACCTCCAACTTCCATGGCAATAATCCATGCAGAGTCCAGTTATATCTTCTCATAAGACCAGGATAAGCCATAACTTGTATTTAGAGTGGACTGCTATTTAGAGAATCACCTTAATTCCTCCTAAAGCACAAATGAGACTGTCCAGCTGGGCAGCAGACAGGAGGGTCAAATCACACAATGAGCATGGTAACAAACTTACTATTTCCTAAACCTGAACAGAATTTATTTGCTTGTTTCTGGAGGCATTAATGCATCTATGCTTTGTAACTCAGATTTCAAAAACATAGGAATGGGTTCTTATGCTGACTGTGGCATATATGTATAGAACTCATGTACAGAGTTCCATATATGAATCAATAAAATTTTGCCTGTTTGTCATGTTATTTTATGTTAAAAATACCTAGTTGCTACAAATTCCTTTATTCTACTAAAAAAGAAAAATCCTAAAATACTTTTTTTTTGCTTGAACATACTCTACATTTAAATACAGAAATAATATTTTAATAGCAGTATCAGCTTTCTTCATTTATCCCTCCTTTTTCCAGAAAGTTTCATAGTCAATGCATAGCTTTTAATTGCTCTGGTCTTCGAGTATTTTCTTTGGTTACAGTTTCATATTGTATTAAATGCATGTTCAGTACCATGGGTCTGTCAGAATTGGCATCCTTCACAGATCACCATTTCCCATGTTTCCTGTTCTGAGCCACTTAACAGTGTTGGTAATTTTCTTTCATGAAGTAAAATAAATCCCAGAATTAATTAATTCATGCCTTTAATTTTGAGTTCTATTGGGTGTAAAGGGTGTTCATTCCTTGCAGAAGGAAATTGGTGCCTAACAGCCATACTCAATAATTTGAAATGCAAACATTCTGTAAGAAATTAATAAATTACCTGCATAGGATCATAAACTGCAAAACAGAGCAAGAGTGAAAATCTACTCCTGCAAGTTTTTAAACAGAAATGCTTAAAATCAGCAAACTCTGAATTTGCTGTTCATTCAGAATACAGTCAATGTTGGTCCTATCTTTCAATTTAATACATATCAAATGATGTAATTATCAATACAATTACTAAAAGAGTATTTCTCTTGATAAGAGTGGTCCACTGTGTTGCTAGCTTTCAGTCTCACCCATCACCATTCACTTCTCCTTTTCTTTCTTCTGTCTAATGTGGCATGGAACAATCTTTCAAGAAGAACTCTGCTGTGAGCGTCTGCAGAGAGCACACTCTCATAAATTCAGTATTACCAAATAGCACAATTCATACCATGACATTTTTTCCTTTGCATATTTTGCATGTATTTTTCAGGTTTCAGGAACATTTAAATCATTCTACCAATAAAGTGCTTCAAGTGATTTCAAAGAAAAGCCAAAGTATTCTCATAAATTACATTTAGTAAATATGTGAAATTATCAATACTTGATAAGAATTTTTGATCTCAGCAGATTGAAAGCTAATAAAATATAAAGTGTGTTACCAGTATTAATAAAAAATCTCTCTACTTCAAGCTTTCAGTGAGGGGAATAGTATCTGAAGTGAAGTAAAATACAAAATTAAAAGAAATATGAAAAAAATTTTCTTCCACCTCTTCCCAATATAGATGTACACCAATACTAGATTTGACTTACATACACAAGAATCTATTGATCTTCCCTTCCAGTAACTAAAAGTCAGAACCAGATGTTCCCTATATTACCAAATTATAATCTATCAGTACAGAACATACTTTAAAAATATCACTTTTATTACTAATATAATTGAAACATGCAAAAGTCAGTAAAATGAGAAACCTGCCTTTCCATTAGGATTTTAGTTGTTTCTCTGCCCAGCCTGCACATTCTCAATCACCACAGTTCTGGAAAAATCACTATTTCTTTATATTGCTGTTTCCCTCAGCAGTTAGATGAAACCTGCTGTCATTCTGTATTAAGTATTTTGATATTCTCAAATGTAAGGTCCTCTCTAAGAAGCATATACAGAGGTAGTTTCTACCTCCTATATATGGCTCTGTTGCTATGTCTGCACTGCATACGAAGGCACCAAGAGCTTCATAAGGATCATTTATCACAACACACTCTACTAGTACTACTAAAGTATTCCACTTACTTTGAATTAAGTTGTAGCACTAGCACAGCCTAGGGATTTGTTTTTAAACTACATCGTGTCTTGCCATGAATGGGTGATCAGGTCTTAATCCTCCCACACCTGCGGCTGGTGAGATTCTTTAAATTAACAGGCACTGCTAACAATTCCTTGAAAACAGATAGTCCTGTTAGAAAAAAATGGTGATCCAAATTCCACAATTTTTTTTTCTTTTTTTTCCCCTCCAACAGAACTCCTAAGGTTTTATTGATCTATTTACCCAATGCCATTGTTAGCTGCACCTCTTTGCTCTTAACATAAATGAGAAAATTGGAAAATAAGCCAACTACACTTACAAAACAGTACAAAACAAAGACTGAACATTGATTCAATGCCTGAATTTTTTCTACATAATTCAAAACTAGACTGAAAATTTGGATTTCATATGCAGCAGCAGGTTTGATACAATTGACTATGTTCTGTTTTATCTTTGTGACTGAACTGTTCAGATGCTTATTTTTGAGGAGAAAGACGAGAAAAAAACAGCATAAGCCCCCACCCTTAATCTCTAATTCTCTAAACACACAAAATAAATACTCTAAAACCTAAAAACATTAGATAGCCATGCTTGAAGTTTCTCCCTTTGGAAAGCTATTTCCAGTTCTCTTGCTCCATCAGATGGGAGCAGCTCGCTGCCAAGAGCATGTGTTCTTGGATGGGGCTGCAGTTCTTGAGGACAGATAAAGCCTCCTCAGCTGGAAAAACCTGGCTGCAGAAGGAACTTTGAGACCAAACACTGAGTGCTGCCCATCCTTGTTCTGAAATGTTCTGAAATTTTATTCTTGTGTTTTTTCCTGTGTTTGTTTTTGTTTTGTTGTTTTTTTACTCTAACTGGAATGGTACTCATTTCATACCAAGAGCAGAAGAGGAGCCAAGGACTCCCTCAAACTGACTACAGACTAGACAAGTTCCAGTATTTTTTATGGAAATAGCATAAACATCAGAATGGAGGAGAACATGACAAAACAAGAGCAGCCTTTATTCTCTATTACATTTCTATTACTCCTGCTCAACATATGAATTTCCGTCTGGGCACAACATTTTTAAACTCTAGTTTAAGGTTGCCAGACAAACAAAATAGCTGTGGAAAAGTAAGACTTCTGAGACCCTTACACTTTTATGGCTTTCTTTTATAAACTGGCTGTGCCATGTTTGTCTCAATCAACTGTTTTTGACCATGTTCCTCCATAAAGCCAGTGTCAGATGCAATAATTAGTATAAGAGCAACTAGACCCAACCAGAATTACATTTGCTACTCTGCACACTCTGAGACAGAGTGTAAAATTAGCCATGCCAGCAGGCTGCTTCTCTCCAGGGTATGGCTTGATGCAACCTGTGTGCTGCCATCAGGTAATGTCAGCACACAGCAGCAACCCAGCTGGTCTCTGAGACCACAGGTGAGACACACCTTTGTTGGTGAGGCTCTTGGTTCTTAATTTCAGGACATTGATTGCATCTGAGAAGTAACAGCTTGGGAAAACTGAAGGTTAAGGAAGACCTTCAAGGAATCTGTCCCAGAGCTTTGCTCATCCTTGTTGGCCTTTTCTTCACTTTTCCAGCTCTGCTGCTTGTCTTTGGTGTGGGGAGGAGCAGAGCTGTGACCTTCTTGGGGACAGCCTGTCACAACAGCAAAATCCCATCTCTGAGTCATAACACTTGGAGTGCATGAATTTATGTGCCATGTTAGGGTTGTATTTTGCCTACAAGAATCATTCGACATTTACTACACTGAACACCGTTTGCTAATGATTTATTACCCAGGCATTTGCCTCCTAAGGACTTTCTGCAGCTCTCTAGCTGGTCCTTTGAGGTTTAGTGGGGAAAAAATAAACTTCTTGTTTTGCAAACTTCAGCATTTGTCTCCTTTGCTGAGTTGTTTGAACAGGTCCTGGCACAAATGTCACCTCACCTCACTGACTCTTGCTCTCTGTTGGCTGGCCTGCCTGCCAATGCAAGTACTGCCTCCCCTGTATCTCTAAAGGATTAACTTTTCCCAATACAGATGAGAATGGTGTCCTTCCTATTAATGGTTGCTTTGCAAGTACCTGTTTTGTGTCTGAACAGTAATGACAATTCAAGTTGAAAAAAAGTTCCAATCCATTGCAATGAACCTACTAGATTTCATACTGAACTGATGTACTCCCCACTCAGCTTTGGTGGTTTGGCACACTGTGCCTACTGCTTTTAGGGAAGAGCTGTGTCCTGGTTTCTGCTGGGATAGAGCTAGCTTTCTTCCTAGCAGCTGGTACAGTGCTGTGTTTTGGATTCAGTATGAAAATCACACTGGTGACACAGTGATGTTTTGGTCATAGGTCAGTAGCACTTACCTTATGTCAGGGACTTTTCAGACAGGAGGCTCTGTATCTGGCCCACAAAATGTAATTTTTGGGGCTTTGAAGTTTACTGAGCATTTTTATTCACTCGTTCTGCATGAAATGCTAAATTAAACTAGTGGTGTCAGGAAAATAAAAGAAAAAGGAGAGACATTAATTCAGCAGAAAGACTGAATCCTGACTTGGGCAATGGTTGTGATCCAACTCTGTCCTGGAAGTGTATATTTTAAACTTTCCATACTACTTCACCTCTGAGGATTAAAGAAGGATTTCAGTTTCAACAGCTTTCAACACACACCACTTCAAATACACCAAAAGTAATTAAAAAAAAAAAAAAAGAAAACATACAAATGGAAAAGTCTGTTACAGTAAGAAAACTCCCACAACACTGAACTGAAATGCTCAATATATATTTCTGTCTTCTCTAAAGAGATTTCATTTGCTGTATTTTGCTGCGTTTTATGAACAACGAATTATTTTAAGCTTCTAAATTGCTGTATGATTCACGCTGATGATAAAAGCCGGCAGAACACATTTGAACTTTGCACACATCCATCTATCCTTGTTTTTAATGGTTTAGAACAGCCCTAATGTATTTACACAGGTTAGGCAGCTTAAAAGCTGGAACACAGGAAACCTTTGGGCTAAGCTCAATATGATTAAAGTTCACAGTAATGGATGAAAAGAAAAATAAGAGCACACTACAATAAAAAAAATTCTAAACAACTATTTTGGAAATACTTAAAATAGAAAAAAGTTGTTGTTAAAAAAAATCAACTAAGTACTGTTTTCTCACTTATTAAAAATACTTTTATTATAAGATTTCCTTAATTTATCAAAAAGTAGTTTGGCAAAAGGATTATATATTACATCTGGAATATGTCCTTACGTAGTAAGGCTTTAAAGTGACCCATGCACCTCAGAATCCATTTTCCCCAGTAAGGCACTTTACAAAACCAAAGAAAAATGAAGTCAATTAGAAACTCTTGCTGTGCTCATGGTTCTATAACTATACTATGACAAATACCTGTAATTGTATTTCAAGGAATTAAAAGCAGAGATTTATCTGTTTGGAGATCTATGAAGTTATTTTAAGCAGCCCAAGTAACACATATAAAATATTATGGTAACTCATCAAAAATACAGATAGAAGTCAGATAAGTTACCCTGAGGGTGGAAAAACAAAAATCTTCTTCTTTTACAACTTCAATATTGGTATTTCACTAAAAAGAGTTCTTTCCAAGATCATTAAATCTTTTGTAGCTTGAACAGGTTTCTGTCTCATTTATGCAATTCAGTTTAACTAATTCTTAAAACTCTTTAAAGAGTATTTAAAAATAGTGAAACTTTTGTATATTAAAATATATTTTTAATCTACATTCTTTTTGTAAGGTCTTTCCTTTGTTAATAAATTACTCAAGCCTAGGAAAAGGAGGCAATGAGCATTAGGTGGCCAACATGCAGAGGTGTTTAGCTTGGTACTCTCACTTTCAATATAACAGAATTGATCAGGTTGGAAAAGAACTCTGAGATCACCAAGTCCAACCTGTGACTGAGCACTACCTGAACACCACCAGACCAGGGCACTGAGTGCCACTTCCAGCCTTTCCTTAAACACTTCCAGGGATGGCAATGCCATCACCTCCTGGGCAGCCCATCCCAATGTTCAATCACCCCTTCTGTGAAAAAATTACTCCCAATGTCCAACATAAACCTACCTTGGCCAGCTTGAGGCCATGTCCTCTCTTCCTGGGAGAAGAGCCTGACTCCTACCTGGCCACATCCTCCTTTCAGGCAGCTGTAGAGAGTGACAAGGCCACCCCTGGGCCTCCTTTTCTCAGGATAAACACCCCCAGCTCCCTCAGCTGCTCCTCACAGGACTTGTCCTCCCCAGCTGACCCTTCACTCGTTCTGGCACCCTTCTCTAGACTCACTAGGCAACTCAATGCCCTACTAGAAGTCTATATTGTCAGTATGTACATTCATTATAGGTAAAGGATTATAGTTTTTGTGAGCTCTCCCAGTTTAAGGCAAAATTGTCATTTAAGAAAATGCAAGTATAGAACAGTGTGACAATTAGGTGTAAATCACCATCTCAAAATCCCACTAAGTATCTCTAGTAACCTGCAGTCATCTGTAGTATCATAATAAATCATAATCATAATAAAATTAAATTCATCATAATAAAATTAAATTCATAGTATGTGCAGTCTCTATTTCTTCAGATTTAGAAAAAACTTTCAAAAGAAGAAAAGGAGGAAAGCAGGGAAACAACCTAAGAAATTATACAAAGCCACACAGTTAGGGCAGTTAAGGCTCATGCTCCTGTGACAGCTGTGGCTTATCCCTTACTTAAGAAAGGACCTGCTGGTGGCTAGAGGTGCTCACACACAACACAAAAGTGCTAGACAGGAACAAGTGCTAGCTTGCTGTCTCAAATGATGCTATAATTAACATTTATATTAATCCAGTCAGTATTTGGGTACGCAGGAGAAATTGGCAGGTTAGACTGTTTTGAAGGCAGGGAGGGAGCCAAGCATTGCACTCCACTGCTGGTGTTTCTTTCGTCTCACTGAATGGTGCCAAATTCACAGTCCAAAGCAAATGTGTAGCTCAGCCAGTGACAATGCAGCCTTTTCCACAACATTTCATCAATATGTTTGAATGTGCTTCACACAGATCTGCTTTGAAAGGACAACAGTACAGTGAGAGAAGTCCTTGTTTCTTTCTTGACCCTAGTTGTTCTATAATGCTGTTTGCTAGCAAGAAGCTGGCTTCAGTAGCAGACTAAAAAAGCTTTCAAAAACTAAGCAACTTAAAAATAAGTAAAATTTAACCTATCAACATGTATATCTCAAATTGATTAGAGCACCTTCTTGTCCAAGTACCTTCCACAAGCACTTGCTGGTTAGCAGAAACCATGTGCTAGTGACATTGCCTTCTCCTGTCCAGCAAACACCTCGGTCACCACCTGCCACCAAGGATGGCTATGTCACTTCCAGCTTCTCCAAACTTTGGTCATCTGAGCTGGGATTCTCCAAATAAAGTGCGCATCTCACAGTGCAAGTACTTTAGAAAACTTCACAGGACAATACACCCTGAGTACAAGAAAAGGGTAAAATGGGTTTTTAATTCAAAACACAACACTTTTCTTCTTTGAAAAGCTCCAGCTTTGCATTTTAATGTTTGCATCATATTTTATTCTGTGGGGAGAAGGACTGCAGGGTCACACTAGCAACAATTAAAGAAAAAGTGAAAATTCCCTAGGACTGGCTGTGCTTTTCTATCAGCCCTGAGCACACTAGAGAACTAAAGGAACACCAGAGGCTGCTCCGGGCATGTCAGCACTGGAGCAGCCCCACAAGACACCGTGTTCCAGGTGCGGTTGACACTTACAGAATCTTTAACATGAAAGGCAACCTTTCATAATTCCACTTGACCATGCCACACCAGGGAAGAAACATACATACACACTAATGTGCGTACGCTGACACACAGATGGAGCAGTGTATCTGAACACAAGCTCCATTCAGATATAAAAGCGTGGGTGGCCATTTCAGAGTTTCCCATGGCAACAATTAGTTATGGGCCCACATTAGTCTGTTGGAAGAAAAGCATAGTTCCTGCAAGTATGCAGATTTCGGCAGAAAACAAATATGTACTGGAGGACACTTCAGAGCTTTCTCTGCTTGTGGGTAGTGTCCCTTACCTCCTGACCAGCACACAGCCACCGTTCCCTGCCTTGGCAGAGGAGGCAGCCTGCTAGCTTCATGAGCACTGGAACAGGAGATACAATTTTCTATCACTTTATTCTGCATAATAAACGCAATGCTGTTGACAGAGGATATTGCACAACCTCAGCAATTTCATTCACCATAATATCTGATAAACTCAAACAGATAAAGAAGTTTATCCTTAAAGTGCCTTCTCACTTTTCAGCTAGGGAGTCAGGACACAGATATTAATCAATTTTCCAAGGACACTGAGGAATTGTATGGCACAGCCAGATGCTGCAAGTTTGCTTCAGACCACTGTCATTATTACCCAACTATTACTCTTCCTGCAGTCACAGGCATTTTGCCTTCTTTAGGACAAGTAAATGGCTTTGGAAGCTCATCCATTTCTGCCAACAAGCCTCAGCCTTACCTGGAGAGCTCAGATTATTGCCACCTCTTTGCTTTTCTGCTGAGACCAGTGACAGGTATGTCGGACAGTGACAATCCAGGTAAATGTTTCACTCCAAAAAAAAAACCAAAAAAAACCAAAACAAAACAAAATTGTAATTTCACACCAATCAGTTGAGAACTACCCACATGAATAATGAAAAAACCTAACTAACCCCCAGCTCGCTCACAGCAATGAAACAAACACTTGAGAACTCAGGACAGCCTAAACCTCCTAGGGACATATCTACCCTGTAGCCATCTCAAATATGGAACAACTTTTATTCCTTATTTAATGCCCTGATTAAAAGGAAGGAAGATTCATTGTTATGTATTTTTGTAAAAAAAATCACATCTCTCTAACATGCTGCATTTGAATGCTACAGTGCATTAGCAACCTAGAAAAGCTGTGAGACTTCTCCACGTACACAAGTCACAGCAGCTTTACCTCCAGTAACAATATGATGGATTCAGGGCTTTTCTAAAAGTAATTTTGTAGAAGACTACAGCAGCTTTCCATAAATTACAATTGAAGGGATGATGGGATTCCCACAGCAATCAGAACACACAGAGGCAACTTCCCTTTAGATCAAGGACTCCTACCAATGTAAGCTATATACTATTTAAATCAGTTCCCACTTGTGTTCGTAGACAGGGTTAAGAGCCACATACTAAGGCTAATACTTTGTTTCCTTTAGGGATAGCTATGACCTTGGAAAAAACAATGCTGTTTCTAGAACGCCAGTGCTTATATATAGGTATCTTGGGATTACTGGAACTGTTAGCTGTGTTTCACACATCTTTGCAAGTTGCTGAGATGTGAAACCCATGAAGTGAAAAGCATTGACATGGTCATAACTCATGTTTCTTGAGAAATTTCCAGGGGGTAAAATGAAATTAAATAACAAGGCTTAACTGTTGACACTTCTCTAAAACAGAAGAAAACACAGGCTTATTCTCTTTAGAAAAAATGCCTTTTTTTGGCTTTGCAAAAAATATGTTGAATTCCAGTGGTAACATGCTCTCATAACTGAAAAACAGCATTTAACAACAATTTACAGTCAAGTCTTCTGTTATAATGCTGGACAACACAGACCAAACACTAACTCTGATAGATGTAATCCTTTCAGTCCTTCCTGTAACTAAAACTGCTACTTGAGACAATTAGCTGGTTTAGTAGAATATCAGCACTGCTGTACTGAAGGGATAAGATAACACGTCAGATTGGGAGTTCTGCAAGGAGAATATATTATTATTTTGAGATGGTCAGGACTTCTAGAAAGAAACCCTCACCTCCTGCAGAACACCAACTGGAAGCTGTCACTCACTTATCTCAACAAAACATTCACAAGCTTGTACCACATGCAAACGTGCCAGATTCTGCAACGTGTGTTCCTCTGGGTAAAAAACAAATGCTTCTTGACTCAGGGAGGAAAAGGACAAACCAGAGAAAAATCTACTTTAAACTATGAACAATGTTCACAGCCTTGGAAAAGGACATAATAGCATATGCATGTTTTGGGCCACCACATGAAATTCTGATGGATTTGTTTCTGTTACTTGTCTTAACATGAAGTCTCTGTCAGGAGGGTTCTTGCAATATTATTACAAGTATTTTTGTAGACAAGTATTTAACTCAACTGGCTTGGCCAAGAATGGGAGGTTAAACAGAGTCAGCTGTGACAGCTGGATAGCCTGAAAATCTCCCAGTGCATGCTTTCAGGAGCAAAGTCTTGCCCTCTACATCTGTAAAGTATAGCATGATCCTGCCAGGACTTTAATTGAGTTCTGAAGGTCCCTAGGTGTGTTGGAAAGGCATGTGACAAGAGTACAAGGGGATACCTTGGGTTTTTCTGATAAACTTCTACAGCTTCCCATTGTGAAATAGCTATGAAATCAGAAAAGAAAGATAATAAATTATTGATCTCACATCTATTTCACTACTTGTGGAGCTGCCCTAGATGCTTCTCTCTTCACTGCAAAGTGGCTTAACAGTTCTTCACAGCATGAAGGCTGAGCTCTGGAGCCAGGTGGAGATATCCTTAGGTAACAGGACAATTTTAGACAGGACAGTTACAGCCAAAGCTAACACAACATGTTAGCAAGACCAAACATCCTCTACAAATCCACTGAAGAATACACTTTACATGAGAATGACACAGTTCACCAAAAAGTCAATTACATTGTTCATGTACACACACCAGCATTTGACATTTTTCCCCAGTGATTTATACCCCCCTTTTCAAAAACCACTCCTATTTCCTTTGCCCTGTGAAATAAATGGGCTTAATTAAGTGGTGGAGAATAATCAGAACAATGATTTACACTTCCAGACACCTCACTAGATTGAACCCCAAATATCACATGACAGAAAATACTCTGTGTTATACTCCAGCCTCAACCATTTCTGGTGCAAGACCTCTCTAAAAGAGACACCAAGAACTTGAAAAGGCATTTCTTTTCCTTGCCAAACCATGAACCACTAATAATTTCCATTCCTTTAATAATTACTTTTAACTTCCAGAAAAACACTTCACTGCAAGCAAAGATTAATCAGGATATATACAAGGATTAAAACAGATGGTTTGAATTAAAACCTATACAACAGAAACTATAGTTGACATCAGCATTTTTACTGAAGCAATTGCATTGACTATTAACTATTATATCACTAACAGCAAATAATAAATAGATTATGCTAACATTTATAGTTATTACTACATTTGCTCCCTTTACACTTGCAGTTTTCCTGTTAAAAGTAAATTATCACATTTTTATTTTTTCGTTGTTTCAGCTATAAGACCAGACAAAAATTCAAACAGCATAATGACATTATTTTACTTGTACAAGTTCTTTGTTGAAACTTTACTATTTATTAAATACTACCTGTTTTTCCTGTTATACAGTAGCTACACACAGCAAACACAAAGTGTATTTTAAAAGCAACATGATACATATGGTGTTTGCCAGGTAATTGGTATTGTTATTTTGTCTTTACAAAGTGAAAAACAGAGGAGGGTTCGAAAAGATAGAGATTCAGGGGTAAATTCTTGATCCAAGTCAGTTTTTCAAATTTGCTTCTGAAGTTTCTGAGTCAGCCCTAGAGCCGAGAATACACATTTCTAGGCGAGTAAAAAACAAACAAAATCCCAAACCAAATACAAAATAAACGTATTTCCTTTCACTTTCTGTGCATATGCTGGGGCTACAGTTTGGGATAGCCCAGAGAAGACACAGTTCTTGGTGTGGGTGACTGGGTTTCCTGGGCAGTGCCCCGTGCAGCGCTCCGGCCGCGCCGTGCTCAGAGCTCAGAGCCACCCCCAGCCCTCTCCCCCATCCCCTGGAGCCTGCAGAACTGCACTGCCTTCCATCCCCCTGCCACACAGCTCTCCAGCACAACACAGCTCGAGTTAATTCCTCCCTGAATCATCTGTAGACAGGAGGAACCCTGGCATGTGGGAACTCTTTTGTTCCTTTTTTCCCCCCTTTTCATCAATTCTTTTATTCATACAGGTCCTTCAGCTTGATCCCTGGTGTTCTTTTAAGGAACCTTTGTTTACAGTGCTGCATCAAGGGCTCTCACAAAATCCACATGGCAGGGAATGAACAACTGTCTGCCTCTCCAACCAACTGAATGAGAATGAAACACAGGACTGAATTGGCATTATGTATGGCTCTTCAGACAGCCCACCAACTTTATTAGCCCACATTATGGCTTTTCGACACCCCTTTGCACCAAATGACTTAGTAGCAGGCATTTAATTATCTGTAAAAAAACCCAGCCTGTACTTCTGAAGAAGAAAGTCTCCACTGCATTATGCAGGAAGAATTCAAAATCCCTAGCAGAATGACAATCTGTAGATGCTCTGAAGAAAACTGACCATTGCTGTTACTACTTGATTATGCTTCTACAAAAGGTGAGAATAGCAAGCAGAGAAACCTCTATCTTGCTAAGTAGCAGGACTTGTTCCAGGTTCAGAAGCTGGAGTCCTATTACAGTTTGCAGCTCTACCTCTCTCACCTACCACATCACTCTTCCACAGTTCATTCTGGGCACCTCTCCAGTAGTACAGAAGGGAAACAAATTATGCCAGGTGCTTTTATTCTCCAAGGGGAACCTTACCAGAAACTTGTGGAGGGACACACCACAGCCAAGCTCCTCAATCCCATTCCCTTTTCCATCCTCAGAAGTCGATAATCACCTGGGTACCAATTTGTACAGTTACCAGAGTGTAACAAGGAAGAGTGGGGCAATTGCCAGGATTGGAAATAGGGGAGTATCTGGAGTCCAAGAGACCAAAAATTCCTCAAGGCTGGAATTAGGCACACTTCAAATGGTGGCTCCAGTTCCAAAACTACCAAACTGTGCTGAAAGTTCCACTGTAACTCTGAGAATCATCTGGATCTGCTGCAGATGCTGGCCAGTGCAAAGTTTTCAGAGTCACTCTGTGTGACTCAAGAATGGCACATTGTGAATTCCAGCTCTAGAATGTTCCTCATTCACTTCTGATCCCTTGGAAGGGTTAAGAAGAACACTCAGTTGTGCCAAAATATTGCTGACGTGCTCTCAATACTCCCTCATTTGTACTGACAGAAACCAGGTTGTTCAATTACAGCTTTCCAAATTCCAGTCATGTTTTTACTCAGTTTCCAGCACAATTCCCACTGTCACAGTATGGGAAGGGAAGGCGCAACATTGCTAAGAGTCTCCTGGTAGTAAAAATATGTTGTGTTTTGAATCAGGCCATGTAAGTTGTTGCACAGAAGTTATTGCATCATTGTTGAAATTAACGATAAAGTCCCCCCTTTTCATGAGCATTTCATTACATACTATGAATATGCTGCAAGGTTCTTTATCCTGTTAGAGATGAATGGCATTGAAAGAAATTTGCTCTGTGTGTACTGTATGGAACGATTTATTATAATTCATGTGTCCACTTCTATAATACAGACTAGTGCTTATTTTCTAGAGCTACTTTTCCTTCCCCTGGTGCAGAGTTGGTTTATTAAGTGCATTGATTTGGCTAGTGCAAGACACACTGTTTCTCTAATTCACATTAGATACACATTACATTTAAAATACTAGGTGGAGTTAAAGCAAAGACTTTAACTAAGAATTTTATCACTTGCTAGCTTCTTGACAGTGGTAGTGGTAAAAAACTGCACAGTTTCCATCATCTGATTTTCCTCCTGAAATACACAGGCTTCACTGAATGCGTGGGCACAAGTTCCTGTTTCAAACTGGCCTCACTCCTCTGACAACAAGCCACAAGTGGCCACCATCAGTCAGTGGTTCTGGGTGCAGCTTTGTCCTGGTAGAGGAGGAGCAGTTCTGGCTCACAGGAGGATCAGTGTGTGTGTTGGTGGCTGTGCTGCACTCTGTAAGTCTGCTTGGGAGGGCAAAGACCTGCTGGGATCACAAGCTTTGCCACTGTGAGGGAGAAAGACTGACCTCTCCTTCTCACTACTTGAGGCACTAACCACTGATGAGTTGCTAATTCTTGCAAGTTGCCTCAAAACACAGCAATCAGAGGACAGCAAATTGGAAAGTCTGTGTTTAACAGAGAAGAAAATATGATAGTAACAAAAGAGCAACAAAGAAAATACACACAATAGCAGGAATATTAAGAATGACAGAGATAAGTGGACGGGGAAACTTTGGCGTGTATGCTATTTTACAGGGTGTCTGACTGAAGCTGATTGTCCATGAAGTGTCTTTGGCAGGCTTGAGTGTAAAGATATTCAAAGGCTTGAAAATCTTCAGTAAATGCTGGAGTCACAGATGTAGTTTGGAGGAAAGGACAAAGCAGACAAGTTTCTGCATCCCAGGTTAGCATTTAAACCATTGGATCTACTCAGATACAAGCCTAAATACAGACATTTAAGGGCACATTTTCAGAATTCAAATACCTTAAAAAATGTTTTTTATTTTCTGAGTTTTCTTATAAAATATAGCCCTGTCTGCAATTAATTTTCAGCATGTGTTTTCCACATTTAGAAATCCTGAACAGTTTTCTGTAAAAGACAGACAAAGTGAAATCCTTTCTTTTCCATGAGATACTGTCCCACAGGCCCAGACAAACGGTTTACCTGAAATGTATACTACTGGGTAGGAAGCAACAGCAGTAAGAGTAGCTCAGAAGTGCACTTCCTTGGCCTTCCCTCGGATTTTTCTGCTAGTCATCAAAGCCATCCTTAATCCCAATGGAAAGTGATGATGGAAATACTATTTTTCTCTCTGCCAAAATGAATCTTCTCTTCGGCCGAAATGGCTTAGCCAGATTACAGTGGTATAACTTATGCTTTTCTGTGCCAAGGTTTCTGATTCTGGCTCTTGGAATGTGTCTACAGCAATTTCTTCTACATAATGGAACACATTTCTTGCTCAGAAACACTTAAAAGAGGCAAAAAGGGCAGCTATTCTAAAGGCTTTGTGTTCAGGTGGAAGTTTTAAAGCTGCCTTCTCAACATCTGCCCCCATCCACATACACCAGGATGCACCACACTGATCATGGCTTTCATAATATATGCAAATATGTCTAGCCCTCATGATTAAGAAAGAAGTTATTAAAAAAAGAAACAACAACAAAAACCCAAATATCTGAGAAATGGTTTGTCACTGATTTCATATACAAAATTTGAGTTCACCTACATCACAAAACATGTTTTCAGACAAGACCATTTTTCTGAATGGTTCATGCCAGTTAACTCCTGACTCCATGAACTGATGGACAAATTTTCCAGTCCCAGAAGAGAACATGCTGCCATTCAAAGGCACCTTTCTGCTGATTCTAACTATAATAATTCTTTCAGGTGTCATAAAAATCTTTAGACAGCTTGTGTCTGATAAAAAACTTCATGGTGACAGCAAGACCTCAAGTGCTTTCCTGTCAATCCAGTGAGAAGACCCCTCACCTTGGCAGTAGCAGAAAACCTAGAGTGTGTGGCTGAGCAGCAGTGACACTACCCAGAAGAAAGCAACCAGAATTATGTACATTGAAACAAGGCAGCTGCAAAGATGAGGCTCAGTTCAAAATAAAGACACCTAAATTTAGCTCCCTTTATGCCACATAGGGCAAAAACTAGTTGCCTAAATTTCTGTAGCTATCTCAGACTGCCCAGGATATTTTGCTTTCAGCTTCTGCTTAAAGGCACAGGTGTACTATCAACAAGCTTTATGCAGATTCTTCGAGTACCTAGAGGATATCTCTTGTCCCCATCTTATCTTTAGGTGTCCAAGCTCTCAATAGTCAATAGAGAGTTAGCCAAAACAGGCCCTGGAACCATGATCAGCCCTTAGATTTGACTTAATTCCCTGAAAAGAGATGGTAATTATGTATCAGATACCTGGCCTTAAGGTTTTTAATAGAGCTCCTTAAGCTTCTGACCATCCCAGAAAGATGCACATCCTACAGGTCCTGTGGTAGCACTGGGAGCCCTGAACAGAAGTCTTGGCTGCTCAGGAATTACTTCAATGACACTGAAGTCCTGTGCATGGGTTATGGATTCAATCTCCAGTTCTGCAACTGGAGCACTGATACCCAGAGCACAATATAGTTAGATGGTTTATCATCAACATGTAATGCATACAAAGCATCAAAGTGAAACAGACACAAGTAAAACAAAAGGACATCCTGATGGAAATAAAAATTGGATTGGATTTGTTTCAGAAAGGAAAATAACTAAGTCTATTTCTTAAATAAAAGTTATGAAAATAGAATATATTAGCATAGCAGATTCACAAAATAGTTTTAAAAGTTGTGATGAAAATAGATAAATACATTTTTCAAATCCAGTTAGATAAAATGAACAACAATTTAAGACTTGTTGCCCTTAAAATTTTCATTGTACAAAACAAATTTGTTCACTCAAAATTATTTTTCTTGTGCTATCATTAAATATAAATGCCTTTCTAAAGCTGTTTCAGAGGATGAATTAAAATAACTGCAATAGTCTGGAATGAACTTTGATCTAGCATAAAAATATAGTAAAAGACATTTCCCACCTTTTTCACTGGGAAGAAATCCATTTTGGAGCTGCTTGAGCTTATGTATCATTTTATTAACTGGGACTAATTCCCAGTTTATTTCTCTATGTCCTTATTTGACTTACACTCATCAGTACAAGCAAACAATATCAAAACTTTCATTTTGCTTCCTAATCATATTTCAGTCTACGTCTGGAGCAATTCCTGCCAACTGCTTCTGATGCAAGCAGGTAAACCAAAATACCTTGGTGAACTCTGGATACAGTTTTGAAACACCACAGTTAAATTAAAATTTTTTACATTAGTAAATATAAAAACATTATTTACATTAGTAAAATTTCAAATACAAACTGTGTATTTGTAAGCAAATATAAGCTTTCACATTTTTTTCTGAACCACAATTAATACTGCACACATGTACATCTGCTTATGACCACCACTCCTTATTGTTTATGTACTTAATTAGCTAAATTAAATTAAAATGTCAAAATCACACAGTTCCCTATTTTCAAAGCAACCTAGAAGCCTAACTCTGCTGACAAAAATGTCTTAATCAGCTGTGAAAATGAGCCTTGTGCTTTCCAATCAGGAAGGCATAAAACCCATCTACCAATGGTAATTATGCACCTATTAGAAATTACCTTCCTGTTATTGTGGCTTTCACTTTTTTTTACCACTGCCTCTGTTCTGCCCTTTTCACTGTACATCAGGCAGCTCAAGAGCATGGACAGCACGTGTGTCAGCAGCCCTAGGGAGAGGCTGCAAGTCCCAGACTGCTCAGCCCTGAATTACAGCCAAAGACCAGAGCAGTGGACACGCCTGGTCACTTCCAGCATCACCCTCCCAGAGAAGGTGGGCACCCCTCTCACTCCACACTAGCTGCAGTCTCAGTTTAGGGAGCTGGAAGCAAGCTTCTTTGCAAGAGGAGAGCATGCAAAACAAGCTAAATGATTAGAAAGCCTCCAGCAGAGCTGGATGCCAGCCTGGAGACAGCAAATAGGTGACTAAATGTCCAATATCTGGTCTCAAATGTTGTGCAGTCGCCTGGCCAACTGCTTGACTCACACCCTTGATCTTGCCAGAAGGAAACTTGATTGGGATTTCAGTCTGTCTAGGGTAGATCTGACCCCATGGCACAAAGCCAGCTCCAATCACTCTCTTGTAAGGCTGAACTTCAGCTTTGTTTATTTTTCAAGACACAAAAGCATCCCATGTACAAGTCTATATTATAGTGGTTCAGTACTGGGCTTTAGTAAAAGACTACCAAGCATTTGCAATTTTTATTTCTTCTGCTGCCAGAAGAAATAGAACTACTGAAGCAAATTTTTTAGGGAAACCATGATACCATAGATCCAGTCCCCAGGCAACATATCAGATATGGTACAAGCATAGAGCACATTTAATTAAGTTTATACAAAGGTCTCAGCAAGACTGTGCTGGGCAGAGCACTATAAGATTGTCAGGATTCATGACCTGATTGGGGCTGGATTCTCATGAGAACTTTGTTGGATATGAACACATCCACATGGGAGAAAAAGAAAACACAAATGTGTAATAAACAGACCTTGTCTAATACTCTTCCTAAATCACAAAAAACCCCATCAAATTGATGTTCTTTCATGCTGTTATCTCAAATACCACTGTTCAATTTATTCTTCCTTCTCTAACATTTTCAACTGAGCATGTGCCCAATACATAATGAATGTGTCAAAGCAATAAAAGCAATTTAGTCATTCGCAATCACTAAACAAATTCCCTTCACACACACAATCTTTAATGATACAGCAAATCAGGACATAAGTATTTAGCACTGTGTCTTGTGTTTCAGCACAGAAACAGCAAACATGTTCTTAATTTTTTGGTTCTGAAGGTAATCTCATGGAAATTACAATTTCAACAGCAGAGACAAAGTCTCACAGAGATGATGCTGTTGTCAAGTTTTATTTATAACACAGATTTTTACTGCAGTTAGGACATCTGGACCACAGCTCATCTGCCACGGATCATATAATCCTCATGTGCTGTTAAAACACCAGAGAGAAATCAGTTGGTCCAGTAGACTGCCCTGGGGATTAATTTTGACTGTTGAATGAGTCTACTGTAAATTGCAGACATGGTGGGGGAAAGGATCAAGTCAGGACACATTACTTTTTGTTCTGCTGACCATTCTGTGGTGGCAACGAATAGAAGCTGGTACATGTATATATTTGAAAAAATTTAAAGGAAAAGCCTTAACTAGCAGTTTTACAGATTCCCTTTCTCATAACACAGAGGATAAATTTTTGAAACCCACACATAGAAGTAAATAAACTGAAATTTGTGTTTTCTCCATCCAAACCTGTTTGTTAATAAACAGAATTAATTCTATAGAAGAATTTTCGGAAAACTGATCACTTGAGTTTTAATTATTTCTTATTTCAGCTTAATGTCTCCATGAACATGAAAGTAACACCCCGTATGCCTCTCCAGCACTTCAGTGTATACAAGATACCTAGAAATTCAAAATATGCAACTCCAAGAAAATACAAAACCCTACCAGGAGAAAGAGCTATGGTTATACCTCTAAAATATAAGCCAGTTGTGATTACAGGCAACTATGTCATAGCCTTTTGGCCAACTACCATATTCCAAAACCAGCACTAGAAAGGCTGATGAAACACAGCTTGCAAGTCTATAGAGGTTTAAATTGTGCTCAGTAAAACTAAAGTATGGACCTAAAGAAAATAAGTAAGATATGTCAGGAAATTTCATTGAAAACTGTATCACCTTATATAGTTTCCTGTGGAAGCTGTTTTCATCCCACTTTCAATAAAATTTCTTGACAAACAGCACTTTGTGACTTGCTCTGCTGACACCAATTTTGATTAGGAAGTCAGGAGGGGCACCTGTTTACAGAGCTGCAGCTGCTTTTGGGAGAAGCATGACACGTCTGCATAAAATTAGTTATTATGGAAAACTGTTATGCTGTCTGTTCTGAAGACCAGAACAGCACAGAGCTGACCAGGTTGAGCTGCACTTCTCTACATAATTAGATCATAGCAAGCATAAGCAGATCAATCTGACACAACATGCAGCTTGCATTGGAGTTCATGTGTTTTGTTAAATTAGTTAAAGACCAGTCCAGCTGGCTGGTTGAGGGTACACGTTCTTTTGAAATCCCATAATCTCTACTCAAGAATTACTAAGTTTATTTCTTGTGAAACTTGTTCATATTGACCTGAGATTCAAAGCGTATGGTCTTTAAATGCTTACTCTGTATGTCCGAACAGTCCTACACTTAAGAAATGAATATACTAACCTTAAAATATGAATATACTAAAAAACTTCTTTAGGATAAAACCACTAGTTCACATAACAAAAATGAACCTCATACAATTCTTTCATAACTTCTATTCCCATGCAAATAAAATCCAGATGTGTAACACCAACGTTGATACATCTTGCTTACACATTAAAAACTGTCTATGAAATTCACCTTCATTCTGCAACATGTCCCAACCTCATCCACTATATTTACAAAAAGATTAACTGGTGCATTTGTCACATTAGGTACCTGGGTTACTGTAATCAAGTAAGTTGCACAGTCATCAAAAATTCAATATAAAAGCACTGTTTATATAAAGCTCCATATATATATATATATATATATACCTCCACAAAGACATGGAAAGGTATCATAAAACTTACCATCACTTGCAGAAAGTGAGTCATTTGCACAGATCAGTGCCAAAGTAAACAGCAGATGTCGAAGATCCATACTTCTAACTCTGTAATAACAAACGACAGTAAGAGAGTTTCTTTACAAGTCAATATTACTAACAAGGTACAACATTTAAGCTATTATCTAGTTTTATTGAATTTTTGATTGGATTTAAACCAGAAGCACATTTAGTTTATTGTTTATTGCCTCATAAAGTAATACATCATCTTGCAGTCTAGAACAGACAGTAAATACTATATTTACAAAAGAAGTAGCTTATGTGTCTCTAGTCCATTAAATACAGAGGGAGGAAAAATCAAGCATTGTCAATTGATAGACTACATCTGTAAATGACTTTAAAACTTCCAAGAATGTAAAGACTTACAATACTAGCATAAAGAAAGCCTTTATCACTTCTTCAAAAAATCACACTTCTCATTTTCCTTAATTCACTTGCACCACACACACACACATTGTACAACCCCACTGCACAATCCTGTTTTGAGGCACTGCTTTGCTCCTGCCACTATCACCAGCATCTGGTGAAGGGCAGCAGCAGCTCTTCCAGCAGTTGCTGGACTTTCAGACTTCTGCACAAAATGGTACCTTGTTCCCAAAAACCTCATGAGATGTCCACAGGGAGTACAGGGAAAGCATCCATACCATGGATTATAACCTGACCATTTACAGTTATAGAGATTACCAGAGACCTTCAAAACTAAAACTACAACACTCGTGTTAAAACGAGCATGGATTTTGAAACAAGTCAGACAACATTTTTGTTCTGTGTCAGCAAACTAGCACAATACACTGACACCTTGCTCAGAGAAGCAGCAGAGTGAGAACAGCTCCACTTCCACATCTGACTGTAAATTGGTATGACAGGCTTGACACTGCACTGCACTTTTTTCATTGAGAGATTTTCTTTATCTAACAGAAGATTAAATCACAAACAACTATGCCAACTAATGAGTAACACCTCTAAGTAGGTATTATCAAGTAACAATTCATGCTATCAAGTCTGGGAGTCAAAACCTAGTCAGTTTCTGAGTACAGTTATCAAAGTCTGAATTAGGTTAAATACCATAAAACACAAGAATGCAGAGAATGTAAAGCTATAGTTATGCTGAATTTAGAAGGTAATTCCCTCAATTTCCATACACTAAGAGAACAGAATAAATCACAGCACAGAAAAAAACCCCAAAACTATGACCAACTCCAGATTTCTCATCCATGCTGTTCAGTACAAAACTTGAAAATCAGAAGATATTTTCTTTCATCCTCCTTAAACTTAAATAATTCTCAGGTTTCAGGCTCAATATAAGTGGCATTTACTCAAACTGCTCTAGACTAACAGAACCTAAGCCAGACCTGCAAAGGCAAGCCAGGAAATGCTCCCCACTGCACACACAGAACAAGGATGCCCCACCACCCAGAAAAGTTTGGGTCAGCCTGAGTGGGCACGGGACTGCTACATGAAGAGAAGAGCAGCAGGAGCTCTTTGGACTGGCCAGGCACCAGCAGGACCTTGGTCAAGCAGACATGGACCACTCCAAAAGGGGGGTGGATGGAGGGACAGAGGGAGGGAGAAAGATAAGTAATGAAGGGGAGAAGGGGAGAAGGGGAGAAGGGGAGAAACATTCTTTAGTGAGGATTTGGGACAGTGTGGGAGTGAGACAACTCGGGGAGCAGGACCAGAACCAGCAGAAGTGACAACTGCAGCTGTTGGAATGCACAGACCTGGGACAAAGCTAATAAAGGAAATCACAGGCCAACAATCCTTCTAATTGTCAGAAGAGTGTGTGTACACTCCACAGTACAAGGTTCATCTAACATCAGCTACATCTTCAGGTAGCTCAGTCGGTCCCCCTGCTTCATCTGTACTCCTGTTTAACAGACACTTATTATCTGTTATGCATAAATCTACTACAAAAATTGGTCTCTGTGTTTGTCAAATCCTCTCCTCTTACACAACTTCTGCCCCATCAGTCTCTTCTCCCCCTCAGCACTAACCCAGGAGTCTGGAAACACATCACAGAGGTCAAAAAACACATTGCACTTCAGCAAGGTTTTGTTATTGCAGAGCAAAACAATCTTCTTCCAGTACTGCTGTTCCCTCTTGCAGTGGCAGACTTGTTTACATACCTGCAACACAGTGAACTCCATCAGGAGAGTGTTCCAGTTAAAATGAATCCATAAACATTTATTGTAATGAACCTGTTAGTGAAGCAGTTTTATCAGGACTCCCCAAAGACACAGCCCAGGAGCAGGTCTGGAGCAGCACAGGCTGGGAATGAGCAGCCAGGATGGAGGGGAGGGCACAGCCACCTCCAGCAGCAGCTATTACTTGTTTAAGAGGAATTTTACAATTATTGGGAAATTCCCTGCTCAGCCACACATCTTGACTAAAACAAACAGTTCTCTAAAACAGGGCACAGGATAAATTTGCATTCCTAAACCTCAGAGATGAACAAAATTGTGCTTCATCCCCTGCCCTTTTGCTAGTCAAATGCAGTATAGAAACAACGATGCTTCTTCAGTGTACTCTCATAAATGCCAGAATCTCAGCAAGACAAAACACTGTCTTGGCTCTGCCTAAAACCACATGGGATATCCCACTGAGTTATCCATTCAGACAAGTTGTGTCTGTGAAAAATATCCAACTGGTATACTCTGAATATAACCAACATAGGCAGGACTGAGCCCAAAAACAGCAACTGTTCTCATCTGAAAATATGGATGCATCATGCTCCACCCTTTGTGCAAGAGCCTCTGTAAAAGGCCAAGTTGTGCTATCTCCTTGGAGCTGCAACCCAGAGCCCTTGGGACAGGGCTTGTACTCAAGGCCTCACCCAGGCAAATGGAGCTCTGCACGGGGTGTGAAGCACCAGGGACGTGACCTCTGCATCCAGCACAAACACCCACAGCTCGGCTGGGCTGCAGTTATGATGTCCAGCTCTAGCAGTGCTCCAGTGAAGGGAAGCCACAGCTCCAGTCTCATGGGTGAAAATCTGGTGGAAAGCAGGAGCTGCCCCATCATGATGACACTTTTGGAGGCACAGAACAAACCTTCTGAGAGAAGGGTCCTCTGAAGTGCCACCTGCATCATCATCATCAGACAACTACTGCCCCGCAGAAAGTTCTCAAAGATCTGTTCCATAGTGACCCACTGCCCTTCCTCTAAGGCACTCTTGTGAGTATTCTATCAATAGGAACAGTATTGTCCAGAGGCTTCAGTGTTAACCTAGCAAGAGACAGCTTCTCTGTAAGCATCAAGGCAAAAATGACCTTTTACAACCCAGTAGTATCTACCTCCCAACACCCTATGTGCCTATGAAAGAAAAATGTCTTTTATTCAACAGAAAAAAAACAAAAGCCTTCAAGTTTCTGTAACATATTATTCTAAAGAATAATATTCTATGTCTTACCCAACTCCAGTAGCTTGTACGAATGAACAGAGTTAAAATCAGGAAAAAAAAATTACAGCAGCTGACTGTCCTCAAGCCAGCTGAAACTTGACCACAGAAACATTTGGCTAGAGGTCAGCTCAGGCTAATTACTTCAGTACAGAAAGGGAGCCAGGAGTTATAAAAAGAATAAAAAAAAATATCTTGGCCCTTTTCTATAGCAATGTTGGAGTAAGGTCAATCACAAGTGAATTTAAACACAACATCTCTCCAGTGGGATGTGAACAGAATAAGCATAAACAGGCAAAACTGGGCTAAGAAGCTCCCTGAGAAAAGAAACAGTTTAGTCACAGCACACTGAGTTGTTTGCATCTACTCTGGTCAGGTAAAAATGTTAACACACAAAGTAAACCAGAAGGAGTCTATTTAAAAAAAAAAAACCTGTTTGAAGTGAGATCTTGACCTTTACATAGTTTCTGAACCTGAAAGGACGAGAAGGAAAGACAAGGACAAGGACATGGAACTGCACCTATTAGGGCACTTCTGCTTTTGCCACCATCATTAATTTAGGGTACTTCAAATATGAAAGTTTTTCCCCAGTAACCTCCTTGACTTTATCACTGCCTGCACAGCAGCATCTCTGCAGCTAGTACAGAACAAAGGGTAGCCTCTCTGCTGCAAAACAAAACACAAAATAACTGAGTGGAGGATTAATTGGAAAAGATTTCCTACACTGCTGTTTCATCATTCCATTAGATCACAAAGAGGCAAGAGTACAAGAGTGAGCCATGCATGTGAATATACACCAGCAGATCCACCACCAAATAAGAACAAGTGCTGGGAAAGGAACATAACTCCAGCCTCTACAGGTTTGTCATAGAGATAATCTTCTTTATTGCAACTACCAAATATGTGTGCATGTACTTGTGCAGAATTTTTCTGGGTGAAAGGCCTTTATTTTTCACAGTGTGGAAATTCCTTAAAAGTTATTTCAGGGCATGACCAGTGACACCAAGAGGTAATCCTTCTGTGCTTGCCTAAAAACATCCTCATCATTTTGGCTGATCATGCAGAGCTGAAATCACTTTGCCTGTGCACCCTCACTCCCCTGAGTGCCAACAGGATGGAGTCATGCTGCAACTGGAATCAGTTTTAGCCCTTCCGATCAACACAATCTAAAACTGCAATGGACTGAAAGCCTTCTTCCCTTGCTTGCTGATATTATGGCTTGATTAAGTCATCAGCAGCCCTTGGACGAGTGCCTGCTTTTACAGAGCCCTTGTCGGGGCTCTATACTCAGCCACAGTAAGAAACAGAAATAACAAATTGTCTCAGCTGATATGAGTAACACACCATTCACCTATTGTGTACAGCTATCCTGGATATAAAAAGGATAAGGAATGATACCAAAGAAGCAGAAGTTACATACTCCAAACTAAAAAAAAGCTAACCAACCAAAAACCTCATAAAGAGCATGTTTCACTTAAAAAAAAGTCAAAACTTAACAACAAAAGAAAGATAAAATTGCACTTATTGGGCGTGTTTTTATGCAATTTGAGGACTACAGAAAAGTACACTATAAATACACTTAAACTACTCCATAGGTTAGAACTTAACCTATGGAATGGAGGCAACTTTATATTATTAATTAGGTCTTTATGTCAGCTAAATAATTTATAGTGATTTCAAGTGTTAAAATGTTAAAATTGCAAATGTAATCTGTTGAATTAATTGCTCCCTTTGGGTTTAAAAAATGTTTTTTCCTATACAAACTTTTTATTTTGGAATAAAGAGTATATGAAATTTTAACTTCAACACCCAGTTTATTCTCTCTACTGTAAGAGACACCTTTAGTGCTTTTAGTTGGTTTATTTTTCCTATGGACTGATGTATCTGATTACTCTGATTTAAACTTGTAACAGGACAAATTTTATCAGTTCTTTGATGTGGTTAAGGTGCCCTTCAGTGAATCCACATTTGGACATTGTTTTGGGCTTTACTGAAAACTGTTTAAAGTCATTCTCCAAAAACTTGGCTAAGAAGTCTAAGGACCGTTGTGGCACATGTGGTATCACTTCTTTATTTAAAATAAAATGTACTGTACTTTGACAGCAGTAACCTGATGGACTAGGTACACAGGAGGATCTCAGCTCTAAGCTGAGTGGATCTCTCCATCATAAAACAATTCCTAAAGGAGGATTGCAGTTGTAGTCTTAAGTTTGTCTACTACACAGATAAAAAAATTTGAATTTATCTGAAATTTGAAATAGATGAATCTCAGATGAAAGTTCAAACATTTATTTAGCTGCACAACATGCAGATGTGAATTGCTGAGCAGATACTCAACTTTGCATATAATTGTATCATTAAGGAAGATTCAGGCCTATTTATGATAATAGTTTCTTTCTCAGCTATAGTACTAACTCTTCCAAGGCTTCTCCATTTTTTTTACTATTATTATTTTTAGTTACTATTAGTATTTAGATAACAGACATCCAAAAGACAAAATTCTGCTCTTTTCTATTTGTACAATGAATTGAAAACAAAAGTGTTAGAATTTCTTTATATAGCCAAATGTACATTCCAGTTTTGCTTGAAGAAATATAATGCATCCATTTAATGCTCAATATCACATCAAGAAAGCAAAGAGAAATATCTAAGTCTATATCTAGAACTACCACCCTAGTAATCTGTACTAAAAAATGTTGTTTTGCTCAAAAACCTTTCACTGAGATAATTATTCACACTTTACGTAAAGAGATTAAATGATATTTCTTAGGTCAGTAAAAAAAGTTTGTAAGTGTGAAAAAACCCCAAACCATGAAGCAAAAGCTCTTCAGTGTCTTGCCAGCATTGAAGTTCAAATCCTGTCAGGACTACAGCAGTGTGGACCCAATCCAGCAAAGCAGTAAAAAACATCTGATTTCAAGTAGGCAAGATGATATATTTAACACGAGAACAAGGCTAAGTAATTCTCCTAGCACTGTGAGAGAGCTTAGCACCTCACAAAAATTAGTACAAAGTAATGAAGCACAAGAATCACAGTGCAAAGCAATCTGTGAGACACTACTGGCAGTTTAGGCTGGAACATGAGGGAAAACAAACAGGATTAATTTTATGCTTGATAATAAATAACCATCTTGTATGTGCTGTTGGATGGTCACTACACCGCGGGTCAGTTCCACTGTTCAGTCAGCAAAATCTCTGCAAGCTTTCTCCTGGTGCCAGTATCTGCATTATCACTCAAATTAAAAAACACATTACCTGGTATTTGGGCAAATATAGTCAGTTACATTTCTGCACACATCATAAATAATTCCACATCTGATCTAGTTGAGCTTCTCTGTAACATGAAAATCCTGCTCCCTCTGATTTCCTTAAATTGCTCTTTGAAGTCTGTAAGACTTGAACTTTGAGTTCAAGATGATTGGAAGAAATTAAGGAAGTTTTGCTCAAAAATGCTCAGCTATAACCCAATTCTGTTTCACTGCAGATCACCAGGAATTTCATCATTTTGGAACAGTTTAGTAATAGCTAGTAATTTTTGCTCAAAGAACAATTTCAGGAAATCAGAGGGAGCAGCCTTTTAATTTAAAATCATATTTATATAACAAAAACATTTATTCAAGGAAAAAAACATCTTCAAGAAGTTGTAAAATTTAAGTTAAAGGCCTGGTATTTAGCCTAGACTAATGGAATCACTTCAGAGCTCTTTACCAAGGTACAAATTAATTACATGGTTTAATCACACGCTAAATTATTTGTGTGCTCCTAATCAGATTAAAGACTACATAACAGAGCCTGTATGGCATTTAGGAAGTCATTCACTTAAATAGCACAGTATGTGAAAGCTAGTGAATGACAGACAAAGCATGTCCCAGTGCATTTCTGGATGGCCACTCAGGACTCCAAGCAATCCCATATTTACTATCAGTTGGTCTGCAGGGAAAAGAATAATCTTCTGGGCAGAAAGTTTAACAATAAGCAGTGCATTTTAATTTAGTGCAGTTTTGTATGTCCTGCATGTAAGTTGATGATATGATGCATATCCTTTTATTTTGAATCTGTAATATGCAGACTGAAGCCAACTTGGTATTTCAGTTAAATGGATGCAGAGTTAACATATGAGCACACCTATTCAATGCAACTAAAAATAATGTGTTTAAAAAGTTCTGTGTTAATAAGAAGCAGTATGATTAGCTTTCCCTGTGTCCTAAAATCATGCCAGCATTGTTCCCTCTCCCATTTGCTGATTATTTGGTGCTTTAAGTCCACACAAATCTGAATATATAAATGGTGGGCACCTACCAAAAAGTAGCTTATTGCATTCAACAACTGCTTAAACTGCTTCATATAGACATATAGATAGATTTTGAGCTAGATCCTTAATTGTGAAAATCAACACAAAATTGAAAGAAGCACTGAATTAAACCAGCAAGTGTAGAAGATCACTCAGTATTTTTAAATGCAATGCTGTCAAAACAAGTTTTCATGAAATAAGAAATAATTTGTGAGGAAAAGCTGATCTCTGTTCTAATCTTCCAGAAAATTCTTTAAAAGTCTCTTAACTTCTGCCTCCACTTGTGCTGGTATGACCTGGAATACAAAATACCCAACTTTCAAATTTAAAGAATGTTTTAATGAAGCATCTCACATACAGAGACAGATTATGCCCACCTTTACCAAAGTGACTTAAAAACATATGAGGATTTTTAGAAACCATCCAAACAGGATCTCTAAAACCTTTATACTGAAACAACTCCTTGTGATACACATTTTTATGATACAGCCGTTGATGACACCTTTTAGGCCAAGAGATGTAGGAGGAATACTGCAAATTTTTAATTGGAGATTTTTTCGAGGCTAGAGTGTCCAGTATTTCTAAATACAGGGAGACTGACTAGCTGATTTTGCAGACAGAATTAACTGAAAGCCAGTCTAATGTAAAGACTGTGTACATGGCTTGATTTTTCATGGGCTTTGAGTAACTTACTCTAATTCACATTTTGTAACATACCATGGAATTATTTTAGCTGTTTCAGTTATCACAGGTCCTGAAGGAATTCTTCCCAAGAAACCAGCAGAAGTGGGGTCTGGTTTGTGTCCACGTGCTTGCACCCACTTAACACCCACATGCACACAAGCATATTGGTGTTTTGATTACCATCACAAGCACTCCTCATCATTTATATTTTCTCTTTATTTATTTATTAATTTATTTTAGAATTTATTTATAGCGTTAATATTTCTGTATGAGAGGGGAAGACTCCTTCCTGTGAGGCAGATGAGTTTGAGTAAGAAAATGAAAGATCTGATGAGCAGGAAGTATGGGAAGGTCCATGGAAAGCCTTTTTTCCTGCACTGAAGAGGCAGAAAACTATGTGACATGGGGTCCAGAACAGTTTTGAAATGCAACAGATTATTAAGGAAGTGGAGACAAGTTTGCATTTCTCACTGAGTGATGAAGCCAGCCTTCCTTTTAAGGGGAAAAGTCCAAACAGGCATGGCTGGTAATCTCTAGAGTTAATGACCTACTGAACAGTTACTAGTTTAGAGAGTTTCACCAACTTCTCCAATGAAGAAATTAAGAAGTGTCTGTAAAATAAGCCACAGACACAGTCGTATTAATTTTAAAGGTAATTTGACAGATCTGCTTCTAAAGAGGTATTTTAATGATGCCAGATAATATTTTCCATCAGCAAATCCTGTCTGCAGCAGGAGTCAGTGGCATTATCCCTTTAATAGACAGAGAAAGGGACACACTGGGACGAGGAACAGACTGCCTACATTTACACCACAGCCCAACAACAGAGTAAAGCACAGACTGCCACCCCCCCTTACACACCACAGAATAACACAGTCTTGTGGATACACTGCCAGCCATCTCAACAATACAAAAGAAAGTTGTAGTGGATTAAGAATGTCCCAAATCCAAAAACAAACCCAAACCCCAAAAAACTGACAGTTTGCATTAAGACAGAAAGAATTGCAATTAAGAGAAAGAGAAGCTCATCTGAAACACTCTAGAAAAAACATCTTAATAAGTGTATAGCTCTTTCACAAACAATAGGAATGTTCCCTTTAGTTGTGGGAACACCAATGCAGTGAATGCAAGCCCATCATACCACATATACCACTTTTTAAATGTCAGAGAGAAAAGCAATCATTGTTCAGCATCGCAACCTTTGATTTTAGACATCCCACTGAGAACTTAGGACTGATCAACTCAAAATGAGATACTGTGCAACACACAGGTGCTGCAAATAACAGAGCTGCCCAGTGCAGCAGGCTGGCTGGCCAAGGGACAGCATGTCTGCCTCCACTAATTTTATGACTTCCTTCTCTGCAGGAACTCCATCACAATACCAACTCATTAAAAAAGTGAAACTTTGGACCACATTCAACTGCTCATTAAAACCAAGCAGTGGATTCACATTTTTCCATTGCTGTTACTGTTATTTTACATGGGACAATGAGGAATGGATATTTACAGATAAAATTCACAAGGTACCAGAGCCAGGACCTTCATCCACAACCACTTTAAGTATTTCTCAGACACAAACCCACTCTGTGTTGTCTATTCACAAATATAAATCCCATACCAAGCTAGATCTCAGACATATGGCTCAATAAAAGGGTAGGACATTGGAAAGAGTTTTGTAAAGTCCTGCTGGGGGCTCTTCCCATCTAGCACATTACCCAACACTTGTAAAGTCTGACCAGCAGCCTTGCCTCAGTATGCATTTTTGTACTGAGCAAGGCTGCTTGCACAGATGCCTGGCAGCAAAAGTCTTAGGAACTGGACTCTCCCATTAATCAGGGCACCACTAACCACCCTCACATCGCTCAGCCCTGGGCTCTGAGTGGCAGTCTCACCCACATGGCCATGTGGAAAGTGTCAGCGTGGAAGGGAAAGAGCAGGACTGCTCCTTTCTGTAGTTCTTGTACTGAATAAATTTAGTATCACAGAAAACTGTATTTCTGGCGAGATCAAAAGCTTTAATCTTAGGAAAAACTTTTAAAAATGTAATATAAAAGTATATATACATTTTGTACATAAAAACATTTAATCTTTAAGAAGTCATTGGCAATGATACCATCTGCTCCTAAAATACATATGACACTTTCCAATCACAGCAATCTTGTAAAAGCCATTTTCACATAAGTGATGAAACTGACTGCTCTTAGATTCAACACAAATTGTGTAGAAATATTCAATAAATCACTTATTCATAGCATATATTTTTCCAACATTATTGAAACTGTGGAATATCACAGCATAATTGCCCTGATGCATAAATCAGTCCTTCTTTTTAGTTCACTTGTTGCATACAAGTTTTCCTTCAGTAATCACAGCTGATAGCAAGTGGCTAGATTCACATACTTGAAAGAATTGAAACCAGTCACACATAAATAAAAATATTTAAATTCTCCCCTGGTAACACCATGTTAACATCACATCAAATATGGCACTGTGCAAATAACAGCATTTCCTAAGGATTCGGATCCTTTGCTCCCTTCTGAAAGCTCATAATTACTACCCCTCAATTACAAACAGGAAACTGAAACACAGCAAGGTTACAGAGGGTGACAGAACCCGAGTGAGTCTGTGGTGGAGCTCAGAAGCAATGTCCAAACTTTGTTCTTCCAGTCCTAGGCTGCTCGCAGAGGAATCTGGAATTGGCAGTTTAGCCATGGATCAAATGGCTCCCTGGGCACGGAAAGCCAGGAAAACAGAGCACAGAAGCAGTTTTCTGTATGGTTGTTTGGCCATGTTTCAACTATAAAATAACAGAAGTCATTCATAAACCATTTTCCAGGTGTGCTGAACTCCATATGAAAAGGCATGGCAACCACAACAAAGAAGACTTTGGTTAAGGACATCGCTGATGACTAATTTATGCATACTTTACAAGCATTTTTACAGGTAACTTTTCACTATTCTGACCTTCTAATTTTCTTGGTGAAATTGGTATAGACAAACATCCCAAGCAGAGATCCATGGTGCAATGAAGGAATCTAGAGTTACACCATCTGATTTCAGAAACATTAAGAACACAGACATAGGACACAGACATAAGTTTTACCTACTGTTATTGAAACTAAAGCTAGAAGTAGCTAGAATTTCTCTTCTATTTAATGACACTACAACTGTGTACACTTAGACAGGAATAGCAAGTTCAAGTCTCATAAAACTGCTACAGTACACAGATAGCAGCTGTAAAGTCTCATGCAGCAATTTAACACCAGATAACAGCTTTTCAGCTTCACGCCATGAGCAACCACAGGTCTGAATCCCTTACACAGTAGCATATTTCTGTGATGTTCAATTCAAATTACCCCACTGTATTCTGATTAGGCTTTCAGTAATACACAAAAGAAGCAATGAATTGGACATGAATTAGAACCAAAATGTACATTCAAACTAAATGACACTTTAGTGTCATTTAAACCAGGAGTTTTTATCTACAATATTCTGATACGCATTTTCACATTTTCCCTCACCCATAAAATACAGATTTTTTTTTCTCTATTTGTTTCAATAGGGTGCATTTAAAGGCAGGCAACTAATATCCTAAATAACACATTATATGGGAAATGGCTTCTTAAATGCAGTCAAATAATTTTTTTCTGACAAGGAAAAATGGCTTTTGGCTACTTTTAAGAGTCACCTAGCCCTCTGTCTCAAATGCTGGCTACCAGAGATTGACAGAAGGGCTTGAAATCATCAATTTAATCAGGACTGAATCTGACAGCCTTAATTCATATATGTCTATTGTTTTGGGCAGTAAAATATGACAAGTAGATCCCAATCAGAATTTTGTATAATGCATATTATAATTATCAACTTCTGAAGGAATGAATCCTAGAATCTGAGTGGATTAGCTCTAGGGCATTACAGGATACTATCGATCAATCTGCATAGCCAACCCTGGCTATAAAGTCACTTGCAGGTAAGATAAAAAATTATCACACTACCTCAAGTGTCAGCAGGGGATGGACGATGCTCCACACCTCCCTCAGCTCGACTGCAAGTCACAACCTTCTCCAGCCATCCCAGCACCTACATGAAAACAGGAGAAACAGGCAAGAGATGAGTTCTGCAACAGCAAAGGTCACCTGTGGTGGGAGGGCAAGATGACAAACTCCAGCTCTGTGTCCTGGTCCTGCTGTCCCTCAGGGACGGCCACCAGCAGGGCAGTGTGTGCAGCACCTGGGCTTCTCACTCAAACTGCCCTGGTAGCCTGGCACCCCGTGTCCCTGAGGGCTGCCAAGACACTGCACCCCGTGATAACCTTGACATTAAAGTGAGCACACGTTCAAAAGGCAAAGAGAGGTCAAGGTGACTGATCAACTTATTCTTAATCCACATTGCTGGTGAAAAACAGCTGCCCTGGAAGTAACCTCTGGGCCATCAAGAGGATGAGTATTATCTCACAACAACAACAACAACAACAACAACAACAACTACTACTACTACTACTTTAGACAATAAATTACACCACAGTAACTTATAAACTGGTGGAATTAAGAAAACAACATTTCATTTTCCTCTAAAAGGACAGCGTATAAGTCTCGGGAAGAAGGCACACTGATAAAGAAAAGTAGCATGTTATGTTCTGAATTCCTAAGCACATTTTCACTGCCATGATATTTTAGCACAGCAGCAGCATCCAAAACAGTTCTGAACTAGCAGCATTTCTGTGTTAAAGAAAAATAACACAAATTCAACATTGATAGTTTCTTCTACTCAAGGATGCAAGTCAGCTTTTAAAAGCATTTTAAAAAGTCAGAGATGGTGCTCACATTATTTGAATAATTCACAATAATCTGATTTCTAAAGGGAAGGATTACAAAAAGAAGACCAGATTCCACAACATCAAGCCCTTAAAAAAAAGTGGGAAAAAACCATCATTCTGCAAAACCCCACAAATAACATCTAAAGAACAACAGTGTACAGATAGACCACAAAACAATGGAAAGCAAAATGTGCTTGTGAGTGAAAGTTTCATCAATGTTTCTCTGAAATCCTTCTATAGTGCAATGTGTAAAGGCCGTCATCTCTGTATTTATACTAAGAAAACCCAAAGCAATACCTCCCCAACTGCCAAATGAGAAAATCCTTCAACATAGAGAAAAATTAAAAATATGTTTGAAATAAACAGAAAGTCTTTTCCATGCAAAAGCATGACTAATATATAGTATTACTATAAAATAAATCAACATATATGTGGTTATCCAAGGTAAAACCTGTAAGCAGGCTTCCCTCCTGGTAGACATCATGAAACAAGTGGATTAGACAATTGCCTACATAGCAAGTCTTTACACTGGTCTACCCCATAATATGCACAGCCAAATTCTATTATCACACTTTTTAGAAAGCGCCTGCTCACATTTCAGCAGGCTGAGAATATAACCGATTGTCCCCCACTCATATGTAATTCTACAAGGAGTCTTGTGTTAATTTAATTTCTGACTTTTGAAAGAACTCTGAATTTCAGACAGAAAACTGAGCAGTGAGCCACAACTCTCTTTTCCAAAAATAAAAGGACAGCTTAGTGTGGAACAAAGTTATAAAGTTTAAGCCAGCTGTTGACTGAAGTGTGCTACTAAGGACTACTGACAAATTCCTTTTTCAAAACACTCACTATGGCATTAACAAGGGGAAATGACCTTTATATGACAAAGTCAGAATCCTATTACAATAGGACAGAAAAAATTATTCCAGTAGTCCTTCCAAAATATTTTGAAATCCTGCTCAGCAGCAGCAAAGATCTCTCAGCTACTTTATGGGCAACAAAGGAAAATGTCCTAACTTCTGATTACCTGATTGTACTCAGAACATTTTGTCTCACTCCTGGCAGCTGTGACAATGTGCTCCAGCCCCTGCTGTTTTCTGCTTGTGCAACAGCCACCCGGGGTGGTTGTGATGGCTACATCTGGCTCACAGATATCAACACAATAGTTCAGGGCCATAAATCTTGCTCGACACCTACGGGCCGTGAGTCTTGTTCCACAGTGAGGGCTAGTTGAGCATGCGCCAAACGAAACACGGCTGCTGTGCAAATATGACCATAAGTCAATCATCTCACTCCATAAACAGTGCACAGCCTAAGGCTTGTGCAGCTCTCCTGAACAGAAGGGGCTGTGTGTCAGGAGCTCCCCTTCAGCATGGACACCTCTCTATGGCACTGAGAGATCCTTTGCCTTAGAAGTTCAGTCAGTGAACAGCAACATGCTAAACTTTGAAATCTTACCTAAGTGACATAAAATATTGATTGTGCAAATACAATCCTTTAGCCGTAAATGTTGACCAAGTTTGGGACTAAGTCTGGATCCATTTATAACTAGACTCCAACCAAAAAATCTAGAACACAGGGGAGTCCTTTCTGGACCTTATGACTCAACAGGACAGTCTCCTACAGTTTTGTCTGACCCCATCCTCTGTGCTGTATACAATCAAGTATACCTTCCCATCAAATACTGTTAAACTGCTGACGCATTTACCACCAAACTTTGTTAAATGGCTGTTTTACATCAATAAAGACATTGCTACTTCTCTCTTGCAGGTGAAGTGCGTCAGTATTGTGGCAGCAGCAAGAGATGAAAGCACAAAAAATGCCAGCAGCAACAGTTTAGAATAGCCATACAAGCACAAAACCAGCTACATTTGCACTTGGCTCTGACAGTTCATAATGTGTGAAAAACAGGCATTACTGTGCATAAGGAAATAACCTAGATGCTAAAATGATCAGCCGTCTCCCTTTAAAATGATTCTTGGAAAAACTGCACCTTCACAAAAGGATAACAGATTCACATGAATAAGTGATATAGGTGAAGCTCTGTTTTTTTTTTGGGAGACACATATTTTGTCAGAAGCACATTTGATTACTGTAATCCACAGGGTGAACAAAAGGATTACAGCACTGAGTTGAGAGGGCCCATTCAAACTAGTTTGTTTCACAAAATAAGAAACAGACTCAGACTCATCAGTGTGTTGACTGGATGTGAGGATCTTTGCCCATTATTATCTTCTCATTATGTCCTAAGATAACCTACCAAAAAATAATAATCTGGGTAATATGAAATGGACTAAAATGTGCCAAAAGTTCTTTTGGTCTTCAAAAAAGCATCTAAGGAAAGGTTCAGTGATGAAAAAAAGCTGGAAAGGCTTTTGAACCTGTCCCATGTAAAGTCTTAATGATGAAGTACAAACTAGTGAAATGTTCTGAACACTGGCTAAAAAGCCAAGGGATTTCAACCAGTGGCAAAAAGTCCAGCTGAAGCACAGCACTAAAGAAGCAGCTCAAGAGTAAATGCAGTTTAAGTCTTCATTAATGATCTTTTTCATTTAAGAAGGGACAGAACAGTGTAAGGGATTGCTTTGAGGTTGTGAGTCCAGGAGCACTCAAAACTCCAATGGACTCAAAGTACAAATGCATTAATGAAATCTTGCTCTGAGCACAAGGGTTGGACTACATGATATCCAGGCATCCTTTCCAGCCTCAGTAATTCCATGATTCCACAATTCTGTGTATTTACATATCTAACTGATAAGTTGCAGGCAGCAAACAAAAAAAAAAAGAGGAGGGTATAAATTGTTTTGGAAGCAAGATTGCAATCCTGCATGGAATGCTGAAAAGGAGCAGACTACTTCCAAGCAGACACATTATACGGATTCACAAGACCTACAAGATTTTCCAGGAGTTCCTGCTTCTCCATTATAATGGGCAACAACAGATGTGTCAGAGGATCCTGGCACCTGTGAAATCTGGCACCTATTTCCAGAGTATTTGTGCTTCTGAGATTTGATCTAAGGAATCCTAATTGTCTCTTTATTCTATTTCTCTCGTATTTTATTTCTTCCCATTTCCAGTTAAACCATCACTCTGTATCTTAAAGGAAAACAAAACAAATTGAGATGTATTAGAATTTAATCTGAAAAGCACTTTATTTCCATAGATTGCATTGTGATGTGTGACACCTTGCTTAGAGTCTTGAACTACTTTTCCTAAACCTTTTTAAAGTATTTACCTCAGACAGAAGGAAAAATGGGTTCCTCACACACACTTTTAAGTCATTCTAATAATTTTAAGGCCAGCTGAACATGAGCCAGCAGTGCCCTTGCAGCAAGGAGGGTCAACCCTGTCCTGGGGAGAATAAGGCACAATATTGTGAGCTGGGCAAGGGAGGGGATTGTCCTGCTCTGCTCTGCCCTGGGGCAGCCTCACCTCCAGTGCTGGGGGCAGCTTTGGGTGCCACAGTGTGAGAAAGGCATCAGATTGTTTTTGAGAATGTCCAGAGGAGGGTGATCCAGATGGTGAAACCTCTTGAAGGCAAAACTCATGAGGACCATTTGAGGTCAATTGGCTGCTCAGCTTGGAGAAGAGAAGGCTGAGGGGGACCTGGCAGAGAGGGACACTCAACCTCATGGGGGGCAGAGGAGGGAAGGTGCTGATCTCTCCCTGGGGACCAGAGGCAGGACATGACTAAGTGGAATGAAGTTGCACTGGGGAACCTCAGGTTTGACATTAGGAAAAGGTTACTGAGAGGGTAACTAGTCACTCCAACAGGCTCCTCTGGCCATGGCACCAAATCTGTCAGGGTTCAAGGATTGACAATACTCTTGGTTGTATGGTTTAGTTCTACATGGTCCTGAGAGGGGCAGAGTTGGACTCAGCGATCCTTATAGGTCCCTTAAAACTTGAGATATTCTGTGCTTCTGTGTTCTTAGGTTCAAGCTTCTTACCTTCAAGCTTGTAATGGGGTTTCACATCTCCCACTGAAATAATCTTCTGTAACTGTGAACTCACTCAAATTCTCTGATCAACTTTCTCCTCTGCACAGGAATTCCTTAAATTTGTTCAAGGAAACACTAAGAAAACACATCAGAACATTCCATCATCATTCCCTTTTTCTTCTAATCAGATAGCAAAAACTTTGATTCTGGTTAACCTTTACACTTGTCTTACCAATCTATTCTGGACAAGGGATCACATCTAGTTCCAAATCAGAGTATTTTTCCCCCCATCTCAATCTATTCATATCCTTAGGAGTTTAACAATAAATCTTGGCCTTCATGCTTTAAATACTTCACTGAACCACATTTCTGTTCTTACAGACTTGGCAGTCTTTGCCTCTTTGACATAACAATAACCGGAACATTTTCTTAGCAGCACTAAGCTGAGTAACAACTGATTGTTTTTTGACACTCATGGTAGGCTAGAAGATGAATTTATGTTTTCCATTGCATAATGGTTACAAGTGTATATGTGGACAGAAAAGCTCAAGAGGTTTACACTGTAGTGGAAGCCAAATATAGGAATTAAGACACTTCTTTGGCCTTTTAAAAGAAACCATCAGTTTTGTAAGGGATGTAAACAGAAATCTAAGCAATTTCACTTGAAAACAAGATAGCTCTTGTGGTATCCAGAAATTCAGACTGCCTTCTTTAAGTGAAGTATGTCATATTCCCAGCTAGAGTGAATTATCTTCTTATGCTGGAGGAATGTTATGAAGAACAGTTTAGTCAATGTTTATAGAAAGTATTCTGAGATCTGGGCAGCTGGAAATCCAGAACACTATTATCTGAAACTGTTGCTGACATATCAGTAACTTAAAAGAAAAAGTCTTCTGATCAATTAACAGGAAAATGCCATGGAAAAGATCAGAAAAAAGATCTATTACTGGATTATTGTATATAGTTCTTATGTCCACACTTAAGACAGCAAAACTTCAAAAGAGCATGGACCTAAAAATGTTGTTTGAAGTCTGAAGCACCCTTTTATAATTAAGGTAATAGCCAGTTAATTGAGAAAAACACATGATGGATTACTGTACCTGATCACAATCCATATCTAGAAGAAATAATAAACACTAGATTGCTCTTCAATGAAATGTAAGGGATACTGAGGAATCAAAAACAGAAACAAGTAACAAAAAAAATCTTTTATAAGGCTGAAACAAAACGAAAACTGGAATTTACTAGAAGAGGAATAATATTAATTTTAAAAAATCTTCATCCCTTCAACCTGCTTTTCAAGCTAACAAATTACTGGGTACAAGTAACAGAAATGGTGCAACACTGTCAGACATTATCTGGTCCAATCCCATTCTCCACAGCCAGACTGATTACTGCAATTAAGGCAATTCAATTAATCTTCTTTTTGATGAGATGAGAAAAATTTCTCAATAGGCACATAAAATGTCAATTGATACGGAAAAACAAGTCTATCAATACTACCTAAAGCAAGAGTAAAAACCGTGGTTCATGGAACTAAGACTGTAAAAAGGGAGAAGAAAGAAAATAAAGAAATTTTGAAAAGAAAATACAGCATATTAAGAAAATAATCTGATAAATGTATGTTGCCAAAATTGTCACTGCTCTAAGAAAAGACAGTGTAAGAATGACTTGGCAATCTGCTAATACAGAAACATACAAACAGTATTTATTGGATCAAAAAAGCTCATGACTAACCAACAGTGGGTATATATTTTAGGATTTGAAGTACAGGGTTTATAATTCAGAGATACAAATGTTATTTTAGGCTTACTGGTGCCATAGTATGTAACTCAGGTAAAGATGAAAACTCCATGGCTCCCATTACTCCTCTACTTTATGAAATGGTGCAACCATAGCACACTGTTATTTGAGAAGAAAGCAGGGAGAGTTAGGGGATAGCAGCAAATTTACCTTATCTCCATCACTGCTATGTTTGAGTTTAGTTTGGCTGTTAAGTCTTGCAGTTGCTACCTTAAGTATTCCTAATTTTTAAATGACTGGCTTTACAAATTCTACAAATTGGTCACATTCAAACGAAGCATTACCTGTGAGTTGCCACTTTCTTCAGTTTTCTCTTCACTCAACATCAAATACAAAAACCCCACTTTGTTGTCATATTTCAGAACAGCTACTCCCTTTCCTGCCTCACTGTCACCTCTTTTTCCCCAAAATAGCAAGCATTTGCCATTTCAGCTTAGCAGGGTTCAGATTTCACTGACACAAGAAATTAACTCTTCATGAGTTATAGAGTATTTTGAGTTTGACCCAAAATTATGTAGCATAATGGGCTGATCTTTCTACACTTCTGAAGTATGTTATCAGCTTTTCAGTCCTGAACTGCACTTCCTCAGAGTTTCTGCAGAGTCAGGGGAATCTGGGCATCACTTGGCTATGCAGAGCAATGCCTAAAACCCACACTGCTGAGCAGAGAGCTCCAAGGTCTGCATGACTGGTGCTATCAAGAAGGAGCCCTTGTGAAGAGATTAAGCTTCAAAGAAAGGGGCTTACACAAGTTTGCTGAGAAGAAAGGTATTGAAGTCAGCCAGGAATGAAAAGTGTGGCTGGGAAGTGTGTAGGGATGCAGGGTTAAATGCATCCCTTTTATCCACTCCAAATGCCCAGCCAGGGGCTGAGTTAGGCACCCAGGCCTCACCAGATGTTCCTGCAATATGCTAAGATACTCAAATACTGCTGGGGTATGAGTGAATGTACTAATCATGCTCAAAATAAATATTTTGTTAATATAAAACACTGGTCTTAATTTTGTTCATCAACCATCACCACTGAGGCACAAAGGGTCACTAAGATTTACATCTCAGCCGTGGCTTTTCCATTGCCCTCTGTTGCAAGCTACATATGTACTTTATCTATTTTCATATTCTAAATATATCTCCATTGTGGTGATCCTCCACAGTTTTGGAAAACAAATACCCTTAATGCTAGAGAGCTGTCTGTTTTACAAAGCCACAGGAGCCATATACGTTATGGCTTTTAAAAGTTGTTTTCCAAACCCTAAAAATTGATGAAGAAGAAACATTTGTTTTAGTCTTCTCTTTCTTCATGTTTTCAAAATTTCTAGTCTCTAAAATCTAAATCTGAAGAATGACTGTACAACAAAGAAGCTAATAGATCAGGGAGAGAAAGAAAATATTTTGAAGGTCTCAAGCAAGACACTCAACATTTTATTTCAGAGCCAAATGTTTTGTCTAGGGAAATCTCCAATCCAGTTCCTTAACTGAAGATTATACATGGTATTACTGGCCTGTATCACCCACGGAAAGAGAAACCCAGAAGAGTTACAAATTCTGAAGGCTACACAGCAAGGACACTTTAGATTTTGCATTTTTCTTTCATTCTATTATTCTATTCTTTTATTACTCAGATCAATAGAAGAAGGAACACAGCTCCAGAATTCCTCCCTCTTAGTAAATCACAATGAGGCACTTGGGAATCTGAGCATTGAATTCATACCCTTCCATTCATCTTTCCTGAGACTGCCTGGGTTGGCATATATATATATATATATATATATGTTTAAATGAAAGGATTTTTGCATATAAGACAAGTTTCCATTTCATGTTGCAAGTTCTTGTCATAGCCATCCTTTACTGTCTGTTAAATTCTGCTTCCGATTTTCACATACATTTGCATCCACACTGCCTCTATAGCTTAAAGTCTTTTCAATACACCTCAGGAAAAAAGCAAGACAATGAAAAATGGAGTTCAACTCTGTTAATAAAATACCATCAATATAAAAAATTAAGATTTCTTTACCTGTGGCTAAATAAGGAACAGAAGGTATCTGTGGTAGGAAGTTTTTTGGGGATGGGGTCAGAATTTACATAGGAATGGGATGGAGAATTCCTCCAGAGTCTGAGGTGTCTAGTGAGAACACACATCTTGTGCAATTCACATCTCCAGCCAAGTACTTCTCCATTGATTTAGGCTTGTTTTTCGTGCTAAAAATATTAAATCAACAATCTTAAATCAGACTCAGGAATTCAAAGAGGCCTATTTTCAGGGGTTGGCAGGAACACCACTGATGGCAGAAATCAGCTTCCAGCCTGTAGCCAATATTAGACTGAATTAGGAATATAAATTTACTTATGTATTTACATACCTATACTTATATAGGTATTTATTGGCAATTCTGTCATGTTTGTTTATATAACACACAACAGAAATACTGAATAATTGCAAAAGACAATCAGCTAAATTCACTTAACACTTTCAATTAAAAGAAAGAGAGGGATTCCTCTTCCCATTGCAGTATGCAGACATCACAAAGATTCACTGAAGAGATTCCAAGATGTTTAATTAGATCATCTGCAATAGCTTCCTTATGAAACAGTTACACCTTGATGGTAAATGATGTCATTAGAAACAAAGGGATTTGCAGTTCTCTTGCATTGCTAAGGTATGTTTACTAATGTGTTTGTAAATTTAATTGCCTCAGTATACAAATGACATGCAAATTATCAAAGACTCCCAAATATTTACAACAGGAAAAGAATTTAAAGCAAAGAGATGTGGAGTTTTTGGTTCTCCCTAATCTCAGATTATTTCAGAGTTTTATCATAGTGGACTAATTGATGCTGACAGTAGCTGAGCAGATGTTAGAAAGAATGCTTCTGGACATAACAGCTACTGATTCCCACAAAGCATGTGCATTTATACAGATGCAAATGTTTCCTTGTTCTTTCACTTAACAGTAAATTTAATGCAAAGCTCAATTTACTCCTTCACCCACTATTATAAACTTGAACCCTCACTTTCTGTTACTGAATCATTAATTTAGTGAGCCTCTAGTTTACCTTGTCAGTGTTTTAGAATCTAGACCTACTAGACTTAGGAATCAAGGGTTTAATCTGTGAGTCTTTGAAAAGATTACTTACAAGCAGATATTTCTGTAAGTAGTTCTGTATTGGGTACAAAGGAAAATGAAGTCAGCTTTCTGGAAATAAAACCTGATTTAAATAAAACCATGATTTAAGAAAAATAATATACCAAACTCAGAATGAAAAAAGTGGTCTATACAGATAAACACACACACACACACACACAAAAAAAACCCAACCCAAAACAAAAAAACAAAACAAACAAACAAACAAAAAAAAAACCCCAAAAACTGCATATTTCAAACAACTTTCAGTTCAACTTGTTCCTCATAACTCTGATGCATGCTACCTTGCCTTGCCAAAAACAATGAATCAGAACAGTGGACAGCAGTTAGATTACCAGGGCAGCATGAATTATAGAATGGATCATTGTCAGACTGAAAACTCACAGTAATGGTTATAAAGATAAAAGCAGCAATTCAGAATTTGGTCACAGAATTGAAAAAAAAAAAAAAAAAAAAAAGTGTAGATATGGTTTTGAGCAATTTTTAGAGTGCTTTGTTTCCTTCTAAAGTACACTAAGTCCTCAGACTACATGCTGCTATCAGAACATGATAGTAATTCTATGCCTTGGAACTTTAGATCAATCAGTGATTTAAGTTTTTTATGAAATATAGATTACTTGGTAGCTGATGATTATTCAAAGACCTAAAAAGAAAAGCAATTGTTTCCAGCAATTTGAGTTGCAGTAGCAGTGTGAGAAACTGAAAGTGCTTCTCACCACAGTGAGTACTCTTCTCCAAACTCATGAATTTTTAATAAAAATTACCACATAAAATCACACCCAAATACCAAAGCCAGATGCAGTTACCGTGCCATGAATCTGTTGTTTCTGAGTATCAGCCAGCTAGAGAGCCCAGCAGACAGAATCAGCTATACTCATTCACCTCTGACAGCTAGTGCACAGAACACAAATAGGAACAGATTCATCCTGTGAGAGCTTTTCCTACCAGTAGCAATCCATTCCTGTAACCACAGCTGAAGTGAGGTCCACCAGGAGAAATCACCCCAATGATTAATTGATTCACTTAAATAATTTACGTAGGAAAGCCAGTGTCAAGCTAACAGTACATCCTCTTTTTCTCATTAGTATACCACAGATCCACTCCTTCAGAATGCCCCAGCTGCCACAATGACTACAACAAGTATCAAGACTGGCAGGTGATTACAAGTCATGCTCCTCAGTCTCATCCTTCAAATGGAGTTCATACTCTTGATGAGTGAGTCTAAGAATCTTTCAGCTTTTTTGTGTCCTATCTCTTGTCTGAGAACCAGACTTTTCAATAAGGACATACCTGAATGAGCTCAGATTAATTCAACTTTGGCAGTGCAAGAAAGAGCTCAAATGCAACACCCTGTGCATTAGAAAAATTAAGTGAGAATAATTAAGAGTGTAAAAAAGCCTGAGAATGGGGTGGAATGGAACATGTAGAGATTGTAACAGAGTAATAAAATATTCACTATTTACACTTAGTTCAAAGGGACAGGGATGACTGCACAGGCAGGGTGAGACAGAGGGCAAGAAAAGCCTGGTAGGGTAGATATGCTGGTGAGGGAGTTGGATGTCACATACCAAAATCTGGATTTCTCATTCACCATGAGCCAGAAGGCAGTCTATGGCAAAATTTTCAAAACAACCAAGAAAGATTCAAAACAGACCAACACAACTCCCAGTTTTGTACAGCACAGTCTGTACTGATCAGCAGCCCATCTCCACAGACCAGCTCTTCCCACATGGGCGATGACTCAATTCACACAGCACGGGTGGTGTCACTCTGCTGCAGAGGCACAGCTTATTTTCAGACATCCAGAAAGTCCTTCAG